>NC_132904.1:126837672-127580172 GCF_047675955.1 Chlorocebus sabaeus | reverse complement strand
ACTCAATTCCACTGTCCAGGAGGGAAGGCTTTGGTGACAAAAATAAAGAGTTAATAGAAAAGTTTCAACTGCATTTATAATGGGAATTACATATTAATATTGCCTTTTGAAATAGAGGTATGTTTAATTAATGTTTTCTCTGCGACTCAGTGTAATTGTTGGGAAATACAGACCAAAAAGTCACTGGTGTACACTGAATGGTTAAGCAACCCCCAACACTGACCAAAGCAATAACATCAACACTAAATCAACAGTAATTATCTACTTTTTTAAAGCAATGAAGAAGTGTTTAAAATTAGATAAGAGAATGAGAAAAGACGCTTATAGCCTCTTTGCTGAAGCATTCATGACAATCATTCTTTCTGGACATTTCACGGATTTCAGCCATCACAGGACCATGAGCAGGAGGTAGCTGAGCCTTTGATCACAAACGACAAGCTAAGTCCAGCGAGCACCTTGGTGTTTATTCACCCAGGAAAGCAAGCAGACTTGTAATTTCGTGGAATTTCAAGATCCTTCGAGGAAATCTTCATGATATGACCACTGGAAGTGCCTTCTTAGTTTGTGAAACAGTGTGAACCAAACAAAAGAAAAAGACTCCAGAAATTAGCTTTGTCCTGTATCACAGTTAAGTGCTTAAAACGATGGAGGTGGCACAGGAAATTGTGGGAGTGCAGAGAAGGTTTTACATGAGGGCTGTGTCCTGTCTCTAGCATAAAAATGCAAAGAAAATACAGCCTTTGCCGTCTATAAAAAGCGCAAAGTTTTTATAAGGGCAATAAAGTTACAGAAAAATGAAAACAAAACAAAACAAACTGCTAACATGCAGTAGCCCAAACTGTCAAACTGCTCCAGGGGCTTCCCCTAAGACAAAGAATAAAATCCAAAGCCATCACCAAGGCCAGTGGCTTGGCCCGGGCCCCGGCCACGTCTCCCCACATTGGTTCAGGCCAAGGACGATCCCTCCTCAGCACCTTTGCATCTGCCTGGGAAACCCCTCTCCTAAATGCAGGCAGGCTCACACCCTCATTCATCAGATCTCACTCAAGGCCTGCATAGGTGGGCCTTCCCCTAACCAGGGCATCTACACTCGCACACTTCGTCCGTTCCCCTCCCTGACTGCCACTCGCCTCTACAGAGCATTCATCACTACCAGACATCGCATGGTGCAGTCACTTATTTCCTCATTGTCTTCGCAAGTCTCAGGGTCTAGAGCAGTGTTAGGCACTTAGCAGATGTGGAACACTGTCTTTCCTGAAAAAATAATTGAATGATTCTAAACAACAAACTGTGGGAACATGAGAAAACAACAGGTTTGTACTGATTGAAGAAATGAAGGAAAGGGTGAGAATGAAGCTGTTTGCAGGATTTTCAATGGACTTGCTGGGGGTGGGTGCGTGGTGGAGAAAGAGTAGGGGAGAAGGAGGTGGAAAATGCAACCAAGCTAAGCAAGCCATGGGGAATGGTGACTTCAGAGTCTGTAGTGGGACAAAACAGACAGGAGACCACAGAAAAGGTTTGTGTTTGGAGATTCTGGCAAGAGCCAGAACGTCGTCCATCATCTTCTACACATGCCTAAGTATATTTAGCTTGCTTTGGCTAATGGAATATATTAACAGTATGAAATAACTTGTTTAGTGCCTCATATATGCCAGGTATAATCCTTAATATTTTATATCTTGTGTTATGTAACTATCAAAAATACTTATGATAAGTATTATGATAAGTATCTAGCCATGCTGTAAAGAAAACTCACAGGGTAGACCCTGGGGTAACCCTTGTAAAGCATTTACCATATAAGGATAGGTTCTCATTAAGTGCTTCTACTGATGTTGGTTTTTGTTGTTATTATTAATATTATGGTGATGATTCTTGTAACTACTCTGTCAGATAGGTATTAAGATATAATTTAGCCCTATTTCACAGATTTAGGGGAAAAAAAAAAGGCTCAGAGAGATTAGGTTAATAATTTAATAGTCCAGTTAAGTCCCAGCTTAACTTTTTCCCAACACCAGAATCCATTGTTCCCACTACAGAACATAATCTCAATTCACATGTTTCATGCAGACTTATGAGTTGAATATATATGTTTAGAATAAATATGTATATACTGTATCTAGCCATGCTGTAAAGAAAATTCACAGGGTAGACTCCCAACTATTGGGAGCTGACTATGTGTGACCCCATCTCTGATGCTCCCACAGGGCTCTGTGATTTTATGTCTCTGTAACAGTGTCAAGAAAGTACTTCTCTGGGTAGCAAGTGTCCTTCTACACTATCAAGTATCCACCTTTGCCTTCCTTCTTCCTGCTAGTGAGTATGGAACCCCATGTTGTGAATAGTATTTGGAAAGTCTCTTGAAACTGTGTGCTTAAAAGAATTAGAAGCCGAAGTGGCAACGGTCAAGTGCAGGTGGGCTTCCAGAGGAAGGTGGCCACAGGCCTTAGGTGAAAAGACAAAGCTGCATCCATTGACTGTGGATAAAAATTCAAACAAAATATATACACTTCCCATCTAGGCTTAACTCTCCAAGTCTTCCAATCACTACATTCTAAAGGTCAGGCCTAACTCAACCCTAGAGACTTGGGCAAGATTTCGTGTTTGACGATGGCTCCAAAGCCAGGCCAGTATCCTGGTGTGGTGCTTGGAGCCCGGCACCAACGACTAATTATATATTAATGGTAATGAGGAAAGCAACTACTTTTTAAAGAACAAAGGTAACCCCAGGGGCATGGAAATGTCAGACCGAATGCTTAATCAAGTTGGTGCAAAATGCTCTAGGGAGCAATGTTAAATTTTCAGCCACAAATGGAGATAATCCGAGAAATTTTTTTTAAAAGGCAAAAATCTCACTTCCTTAGCATACACACTGTGTAGGTTTGATTACTGAATAGAGAGATGAAATATGCGCTAAATAATTCTTCTGAACAGTTCATTAGGCCTAATCCGTCTCTGATTTCTGTGAGTCCATTAATTCCAAATATGTGCCTACTTATACATACACACACATCCACATATGATCATAAAATGCCAGCTTCATTTCACAATGTAATATCTTGGAAATGGCAACAGGTAAAACGTCAAATTGGATATTATGCATATTTTAAACATTTATAATTTTCAGATGTGATAAGTGAAAATGACAAGAGTGGGCCCAAGAAGGATGACATTTCAGTTAGAAAACCCTGGATCCTCACGGCTGGAGGTGTGTGCTGCAGGGGTCACACGTCAAATGTGGGTTGCCAGAAATCTACAAAGTCCACATGCAAAGACCAGGCCTCTGTGAGCAGCAAGTGAATCAACACAGGTGTTGGGGCTACTCGCTTATGTGGGATTTGTATTTAATTCCCATCTCCTGAGAGCTGTGCTCCTATCATCATTCACACCTTAATTTGGACATGAGAAGAGCACTTACAGACACTGAGGACCCCCAGATCCCTTTGTTGACTGCCTGCCCCTTATTCAGCTTTGACACTTCCTCCTCCTTGCCTTGCTCATCTTTGACTAGGTCATTCCACTTGCCAATCCATCTGCCCAACACGCTCTTCCCTGCAGGGCTTTCTCCACAGTTCACCGCCTTGACCATCATGCAAGCCCCTGCTCCTCCCTGCACACCAGGTTACTCTGTCCCCTAACCTATAGTTTACTTTCTGCCCCAATACTGTCCACTATGTGATGTGCTGTTTGTTTGTTTACTTATTTGTTTTCCAACAGCTGGTTCCTGCTAAGTACGGTGGTGCAGGTTGTGCACTGCTCAAGGGCTGAAGAAGGCAACAAAATAATGCAGCCAGCATTCTGTTTACTTAGCCAGGGACTCTGGTGAACAATGTCATCAGCGAGGAACACCTACTCCTACTTGGTCTGTGCAAGTTGTATGCTAGGAGAAGATGCCTTTTTTTTCTAATCCATACAAGTTGCAACCCTCATCTCCTTCACTAAACATCACTCTGTAAGAGAGGAACTCAGCACCTAGAACAGTTCCTGGCTCATAGGAGATGTACAGTAGGCACTACTGAAACAACACGGCAAAACTCATCCATCTAATCTCCAAGGATACATTAAGCTCCTATTATGTGCCAGGCACTGTGCAGCATACCAAAGCAAGAACAAAAATAAAACAAGATCCCGGACCCCTGAATTACAAACCGTGGAATCGAGCCACCTGAATCTTGCCCCCTGTCTCTGCATTGCCTCCATTCCTTGTATGTCTCCTATCCACAACTCTGGCTCAGGCTCTTCCCCTTTCCACAGCTTCCTTTCTCCTTTACCCAAATCCATACACGATTGCTCCACCACCTGGTTTCTCTTCAAAGCTTGGAACTCTGGCTGGGTGTGGTGGCTCACATCTATCTGTAATCCCAGCACTTTGGCAGGCCAAGGCAGGCACATCGCTTGATCCCAGAAGTTTGAGACCTCCTCGGCAACATGGTGAAACCCTGTCTCTCCAAAAAATACAAAAATTAGATGGGCATGGTGGCATGTACCTGTGGTCCCAGCCATTTGAGAGGCTAAGGTGGGAAGGTAACCTGAGCCCAGGGAGGTTGAGGCTGTAGTGAGCTGAGACTGCATCACTGCACTCCAGCCTGGGTGACAGAGCAAGACCCTGTTAAAAAAAAAAGGAACTCTAATAGTGGTTTTCTCTTCTTTTCCTTTA
Source organism: Chlorocebus sabaeus (assembly GCF_047675955.1). Classification (NCBI taxonomy): domain Eukaryota; kingdom Metazoa; phylum Chordata; class Mammalia; order Primates; family Cercopithecidae; genus Chlorocebus; species Chlorocebus sabaeus. The sequence continues at coordinate 127,575,518 of NC_132904.1, read as the reverse complement.
ACATTCTTGAGAACAAGCCTACAAATCATCCTATCTATCTCTTTAGTGTGTGTCAATTAAAACACTGGATGTTAGAATATCTCTAGCACAAAAGGTTATATACTAAATAAGTGACCTCCAGCCATTAACGAGTAATTTATCATCTAAGAGGTATTTTCACCAATTATAGCGTGTCTTGAGTTACGTCCATTATGGATATGTGCTCATTTGCCTCAAGGTAAAACTTTTCCTTGTCACTGGTTTTCACATTCCTGCAGAATAAAGCAGACATGTTACTTGGACCACAGATGTAAACAGTCAAGCAACTGAAAATCAAACATTTGAGACTTCCGTTTGAAAAGGCCATGGTTCTCACTTTCAGACACATGCAAAAATCACCAAAAGGCTTGCCAAGAAATTGTAATAAGTGCTTAGGTCTGGATTCAGAAACTACATCTGTATATTTCTATGCAGCTGAAATCAGAAAATATAAATGATAATGGTTGAGTATTGAATTAGATAGGATAACGCTAGCTATTGTAACAAATCGTCTCTGAACTCTCAGAAGCCTGAATACAAGTTTGTTTTTCCTTCAGGTAACAATTTAACAGGGTTCCTGGCCAGCTGGTGGGTGGGGGTGTGAGCCCTGCTCTGTGCTGTCATTCAGGAATTTGGCCGATGGAGCTCTGCCAAACAGGACACAGGTTTCCAAGGTAATTTTGGACATCAACATCCAGATGGTCTAAGGAGAAAGAACATAAAGAATTTCACAGGGGATGTTTTTCTGGGCCAACCTACACAGAGCTCTGGCTCACGTTCCTTTGGGTACAGCTGTCACGTGGTCACTTCTAAATTCAAAAGAGTCTGGGAAAGACAGCCGAGTTTGTGCTCAGGGGAAAAATAAAAAAACTTATATATGATTTGAGCAGCCAGTAATCTCTTCCTCAAATCTAAAGAACGAAACAGAGCATATTCTCACTTCACAGAGTGAACCCGAGGCCTGGGAACGCTCATTTTCTTAGGGCCCCACATGATGCGTTGGGACAGAGCCAGGACTAAAAGCCAGGTCACCTTGGCCCGAGACCACAAGTCACATGCCAAAAACAATGAACCGTGCTGACACTTTTCAAAAACCACCCCACCAGCAGATGTCTGTGTAGCTGTAGAGTGTGCACCGGCGTCAGCTGCCGCCCCCAGCTCCACGCCCTGCACTGTGCATTTCCACGCATAGCTCCAGGATCACGAGAGGCACACCCTGCCCTCTGCCCACCATGGGCCCATTGCAGGCTGGCTCCTTCCTCAGTTATGTAAGGCTAACACCAAGTATGAGCAGAGCGCCAGGCACTGCTCCACGTACTTCATGCTTCACACTGGCCCAGAACCCCTATTATTAGTCCCTTCAAATGAAGATAAACTGAGGCACGGCAAGGCTAATCCATGTGCCAAAGGTCATATACCCAGTGGCTGAGCCAGAATTTGAAACTGGGGATGGGAGGAGGGTCTGGCTCCAGACCCTGCACTTAATCATTATCCTCCAGAGCCCGAAGGTACAATTCTCTTAATAAAGAAAGGTTAACATGAAAGATTGGACATTGAATGATGTGTGAAACTTCAGGCTCACAGCCTCATTTCTAGCTGCTGCTTCCCTTCCTTCCCTTCCCCCCAGGTTTGTAGGTCTTGAGCAGAATAATCCTTATTCTCCAGTGTTTATTAGATTTTCCATAAAACCCCTCGTGATAGTGGATATTTAAAGGCTCTTTAGATTCCACACGTGTAGATTTTATGAAGTGTGTCACATGGCCCGACCATTTCCTCCTCAATGTCTCATTCCATTCTCTGACCTAGAAAACAAACACACCAGCTCACACACACCCCATCTGAACTCTGTTTAATAATACCCGATCCCATGCCAATACAGAGACAGGCCTGAGTTTCCTCTTTCTAGTAAAAGATAAATAATTTCACTGTGAATAGCTTACTATTATTCCTAACAAACGTTTCATTCACTCAACAACTATTCTGTAATAGATCCCATGTCCCAGGCAGTAATGTAATCACTATAAACGAGAGCAACAAACTCAGCAGCTTGGCGGACCCTGCATTTTAGGGGGAGTAGCAATAAATAAGAAATAAATAAAGAACAGACTTCTCTTGGTGGTACAGGCTGTGAAGAAAATTAAAGCTAGGCAGAGAGATAGAAAGATGGGGGCTGAGGACATCGCTATTTCAAACAGCATGATCTGCAAAGCCTTTTTTTAAGATGGGGTACTGGAGTAGATGCATGAATTCAGGGAGGGTCTAGACACATAAGTTTATAGCAGATCTTAAGAGAGGGAAGAACATTTCTTAAGTCAAGAAGAGTCTTAGTAAGTTCCAGGAACAGCAGAGTAGTTCAGCGCTCTGCATTCACATAAGTGAGGTAGCAGTGACATGGGGAGTGGTATAAGGCTTAGATAGGCACCAGGTGATTAAAAAGCCTCTACGTCATCCAGATGGTTGCATTTCATTCTAAGTTTAGCCAGAAGCCACTGTAGGATTTTGAACAGAGTCATGTAATTCTTGTGAAATGGTAGCTGGGGCTACTAGACAGATAATAAACTCCAGGGCAACAGAAGTAGAAACAGCGGACCAGACAACATGCCACCAGAATAGCCCAGGAGAGATGGTGGTGGCCTTGCCCAGGGAGGCAGTGCTAGAGACGGTAAAATGTGGTCTGATTCAGGATAACTCTTAAAAGAAAAAACAAACGGGATTTAGCAATGAATTAGATGAAGCACAGGAGAGAATGAAAAAAATAAAAGATGTACGAGGTTTGTAGTTCCTAAGATCAGAAAGACTGAGAGAAAGGCAGGATAAAGGAGCTGGTCGTGGCCCAATGGGCCTTGTGTCAAGGGCACCGGCTGGGAGGACCCAGTTTGAATGTCATCATTAAAAGTCTCCGTAGATGAGCAACAGGATGTGCGGTCTGGAGGTCCAGTGTGAAGAAGCGTGGTCAGAACAGATGGCAGATGACTATGACAAGGAAGGGGCAGAGGGCGACAGAGCCAAGTGGCATTTCCTCCACCCTAACGGGAGATGTTGAGAAAGATAAAAAAGAAATGTCCAGCAGCCATAGCAAGGGGGATGTTTATCCAACTTTCCGGCCTCAGGGTAAGCAAGGTATTTGAGGAAAACAGCCACTTTCGAGGACTCCAGGAGTGGCAATAATCCAGGGAACAGCCAAGTTTCAACTAAAGCAAAAAAGAAAACAGGAAAATAAGGGGGGAACATTCAAAGTAGAGACTGCAGATGTAAAAATGTTGCTGGCGACAGATCATAAGTCCAGAGAGTAAAAAGGTTTGGAGGATTAGGAAGAGGTTTGCAACTGGGTTAGACTGTTGGACGTCAGGATATGAGTCTAGAAAATGATGTGTGGCCCTGGGGTTGAGGGTCTGTGATTTCTAAGGTGGTTGAGATAACGGAGAAGATACAATAGGGTTTGTCCTGATGGTCTCCGAGGAATAAGAAGGCAAGCATTTCTACCCTGATTGGCTTCTTTGGGAGTGGCAGTGGAGAGGCTGGGCTCACGACTGAGACCCAGAAGCATTCTGGACTCTGGCACCCTCTCTGTGGACTGCAGTGGCTCGTGTCATTGTTGGGAACGGGGTGATCTAACTAGGCCTATCCATGGTCCTTTGCATGCTTGTTACTATTATTTAACAACATTATTTATTTAATATGCAAATGTTCCAGTGTCCTACTGCTGTCATAATACAGTACCAAAACGGGGGGGGCTGAAAACAGTGGAAATGCGTTGTCTCACAGTTCTGGAGCCCAGAAGTCTGAAATCATAGTGATCACTGTGTTGGCAGGGCCATACTCCCTTCGAAACTTGTAAGGAAGTTTCCCTCCTTGCCTCTTCCTAATTCCTGGCTGTTTGCTGGCGATCTGTGGCATTTCTTGGCTTGCAGGTGCATCACTACAGCCTCTGCCTTTGTGGTCACTCTCTGCGTGTCTTCTGTGTCTCCACATAGGCATCTTTTTACCAGAACACCAGTTATATTCGTTTAGAGGCACACTCTACTCTAGTATGACCATGACCTCACCTTACCACACTTACTCTAGTATGACCTCACCTTACCACACTTACTCTAGTATGACCTCACCTTATCTGCAGCAACCATATTTACAAATAAAGTCACATTGTAAGGTATTGGAGGTTAGGACATCAATATAATTTTTTTAATGGTGGGGAGATGGGACAAAATTCAACTCATAACACCACAGCACCGCTATTTCCAGCTTTTCTGTCTAAAAACTGCACTAAATTAAAAATAATTTGCATGTGTCCTTTTTCTTACTTATAGCTTCTGATGGGTTAGCATTTTGGATTGAGCCCTCCTGACAGGTAAATTTGTCCAAAGATGACTATTCTGAATGCGAGAGCATTTTTTCACTCATCCTGCACATTAGAGGCCGTTTGAAAGCCAGAGAAGATCAAGAAACTATTTTCACACAGATACATCTTCCTCTGACTCCATGAACCCAACAAAGCTTGCTTGAAGGTCGATTTTAGTTGTTTTAATGTTCCATCAGTCTGTTGGTTGATGCTGTTTTCATTAGAAATTCTATTATTTTAAGAAATCCATCAGCGAGATTGTAAGATTAGTTCATATGTTCATTTTATAAGGAAATCTAACCCCCTAAAAGCTTTCTAAGCCAAAACATTTCACACTGATAAGACAGCAAGTTGCCCAAATATACCCAAATAAAACCAAATAATTCAACAATGTGAATAAATGAGATTTAAGAAAAACAGATCATGAAAGATCAAGACTGCTACTCGTAGTTCACTACATTTAAACTAATGTAAGCCCTTTGACACTGGGTTAAAATGGACAGGACTCTTCCTGTGATCCCATCAGTGAATGCTGAGATCAGTTTCTAATGTCAGATGCACTGGTGTTGCCCTAGACCTGACCAGAAGTAAAATTCCCAAATGCAAAGAAGCTCCTTCTCTATTTTCACCATCACCACTCAAGCCCTGAGCCTGCCTCCGAATGATCAGGAGAGACGAATGAAGAGAAGATTTACAATTAGAGAACATTAAAGCTGCAGGAGTCTTAAACTGCCCCTTCCCCAACACATGTTATCGCAGACCCTGTGTTTACCGTTTGACTCCAGTGGAATTATCATAGAAAAATCATTTCTCCAAGGAAAAAGGGTCTGGCAACCCGAAATCTATGCATGAATTCACAGATAACCTGCTCCACAGAACCTTCTGGATGAATTTTTCTGGTGGGAAATGCATCTTCAGAGCCATGAACTATCACAACGTGTTATGCAACAATCTTCTTACGAAAAACAAAGAAATATCTTTCTTCTCACTCCCTCTCAGAAATAAAACATCTCAAGAAATGATTTGAAACTGAAGAATCTCTAAACAGATGTATAGCAGAGGCACCACAAAAAACCTCACAATTATAGGTGGACAAAAGGGGATCTGTCGACCTATAACTGGATCTTTCAGAAGCAAGACACTGGTATATCTGCCAAAGTGTTTAAGCTACAATAGTTTATAATGAAAATTGGTATATGTGTGTATATTATATACACACATATGCACACATGCATGTGTACATACATATATATTCATATATAAAGAAAGTTATAACTATATACTATGCTTTGTGTGTGTTATCTCATTTTAACCTAAAACAACACTTTGAGATTGGGTAATGACGGTCCTCTTTAAATGGAGGGTGGAGAGATTACAAATTTTGCCTGCAATCAAACAAAGTGCCTGAGCCAGTGTTTGTAGATTCCTGTCTCCCACTCTGTCTTCTTTCAAGCCTACCACTCCTGGTACCTTTGAGCCAGTAAGGTCTTATGTGTTGGAGATCTTTGTCTCCAACAATTGTACTCCTAGTAAACTTCCCTGTTGCTTCCTTCTCTCTTCAGCTCACACATGCAATCTGAAATTGCATCCTAAACCCAATAAATCCTTGCTTTCCTAAAAAATAATATAAAATAATATTATTTGACCATCTATAATGATGTTGGTAGTATTACTTATTATTTATTTAGTATTAGTTATCTATTACACAGTGGGAACCCATCAACTTACTCCTGAGGAAGCAAAATGACCTTAAATAACACAAGGATAATGTTCTATTTTACTCATCAGTAGAGACTTTCAACCCAAGAGAACAAATATGCCATTACCATTAATTATCTTTTTTTTACAAGATTCCCCAGGAGAGATGCCTATTAGTAGTTAAGAAAAGAAGGAAGCACTTTGGAGCTGGTCCCTCCTGTTCCCCTGGTACTATAGCATCCAGATCCACTGACTGGCCTGTGGAATCCTCCTGGAATTGGTGTCTGCCTTGATTGGTTCAATACCACATTCCAGAGAAGTAGGTGGAAATGTTCACAGTATTATTAGCCTCCTGTGAGAAAGTCGAAGATTGCTGATACCTAAAGCCAAAGATGAACAGAAGAACCTGGAGTAAGAGTCTTCCTCTGAACAAACTATGGAAATTGTAGGATTCTGTGAGTAGAAGGGACCTCTAGAGGTCAGCTGGGTCCCTGTGTCTCCACGCCACGGACGACGTGAAACCTTAAACACTCCCAGACCCTGTTTCTCACACTTCAGGAGAGGGGATTCCCGTGCACCACGACCAGGAGGGACAACCAAACTCACTGGGTCTCTAGTGGGAGAGGAACTTGGCAATGAAGAATAGAAGGGACAGAACGAGACCAGCACTATGGAACAGAGGGGGATTGCCTAGGAGTCAGACACCACCCATCCTGAGTCCCAGGCTCAGCACCCACCTGAGTATGCGAGCTGGGAAAATACCTTCACTGTGCCTCTCAGCACTTCGGTTTCCTGCTCTGTAAAATCAGAGTAATAATTGTGTCCACCTGATGCAGCACCTGTGAGGATTAAATGAGGTTCTTCTGGTAAACTGCTCAGCACAGGAGCTGACCCGCAGGAAACAGCTGTCCCACATGGAGTGAGAGTCAAAGCATAAGAATGCAAGGTGTGGTACAGACTAAACCAGCAGTCAGCAGAGAATACGGTGATAAATGTCAGCCAAATGCACTGAAAGCATTCACGGTCAGCAGGATGCTTTTGCACTTAGTAGGAAAACATGGCCTTTCCTTCAGCACGCGTAGCCCCAAGTGAGGGCTCACAGCCTGGGGATGGAGAGTGTACTGGCTGCCGGCCCTCTCGCCCTTCTGGAAGGCATCCTTGTACAAGACTGATTATCACTACTTCCACTATCTGTAAAACCAGGTGGTTGACCTCCCAGATCTCTGCAATCCATTCAAATTCAAGAATGCTATGCATTTAAAAGAGGGAGAAAGGAGACATTTTTCTGCAAAGCACTTATGGTTTAGATGAGGGGTGGTAGAGAACCGAGCTGGCCCCCTGTAGCCTCCTCTGGCTTTCAGTGACAACTGGCATACTCCTACTCCTTCTGCCCCATGTTAGGTTGAGTTTTTAGTTTTCCCATTTTAGGTTTTGGCTCCTCAACAGCTGAATGTGCTTCCAGGAGCCTCCCTCCTTGGTCCCATCTGTCCCTTCTCCTCAGAGCCACAGGACACCAGCCGGATGCCTGGCAAGCCCCAAGGTGAGTGCCCAGTGGCCGGTCCTGGGAGGGGGCAGGGGAGTGGGAGCAGCACAGGCTTCCTGAGTAGCATTGCTATTCTGAACGGGTGAACTCATAAACAACAGATCAATAGTTACACCGCCACAACCACTGCCAGCACACTCCACAAACAGAGAGAAAGGACGGGCAGAGTGCTTTTCTGTGTCCCTCCTTATCTTGAAAATGCTAATTTCTCTAGGGCTGACTCTATCATTGTTTCTTCAAAGCCTTAAGGACTGGGTGGGGAAGTGACCCAGCAGAAGGAAGGCATGTGCCACGGGTGCAAGTATTAAATAATGGACAACCAACACACCCCGTTTGTGGCCTGGACAGACAGACACAAGTTCAATGACTTCTATGTATTTGTAACCTGTCCCCGTCACCTCCACAAGAGCAGCCTCACACAGCTGCCCACACAGAAATGACACTGAGGAAGTAACATGCCTAAGGCAAGGACAACACAAAACAATCTAGGAAAAAGGACACAGACTCCGAGGAGGAGAAGACGACGTGATCTCAGGCCTTCATTCCTGCAGTCATTCATGCAACAACTTTACAGAACACCTTCTATCTGCCAGACACTGCTTATACAGTGCTAACAAGACAGAGCATATCTCTTCTCAAGGAATTTACAGTCCCTCTGGGAAAGACAAACCATACGCAGATAACCAGATAATGAATGGGATAACTTCGGATGGAGATGATTGTTCTAAAGAAAAAAACTCCAGGATGATATGCCAGGGTAAGACTGGTGGTAGTGGTAGAGGATTATTTTGATTTGCTATCAGGAAAGGCATCAGGGAGGGAATTCTGTGTGAGCTTAGGCCAAAATGATAAGAAACAGCTGTCCATGGGAAGATCAGGGAACGGGTGTTCCCAGCAGCCGGGACCACAAGAGGAAACGCTTTGCAGCTGGAATAAGCTGTGTTTATGGGTGTCCACAACAGAGTGAGTGAAGGGAAAGGCAGGATGAGAGTCCTTTGGATTTTATTAGCAAATTCCACAGGCCAAGCCCTGTGCTGCGGATTAGGAGGCAAGCCTGGAGGAGGCACAGTTCTGCCCTCATGAGGTTGTGGAGTAGTTGGAGGGACTACCAGAGAATCCATTTGCTTATCAAATGAAATTCCAAGCACTTTACATGGCATGACCAAAGTGCCACAGCTTCCTTCATCTAGAGGGTGACTCCCTGGGTCCTCTCAAGTATCAAAACCACATTTAGTCTGTGTGATTCAAGGGGGTTCCACATCAAAACTCAACCTAAATTGCATACATTTCTCAGACCTTCAATTCCTAACTCACCCTAGAAAAACAACATCATCCAATCGCTAAGCCCATGGTCTAGAGGCACAACAGAATGCAGAGTTCAGCCTCTGATGCCCACCTACCAAGTGATCCCCAGGAAATAGTGTACTTTACTAGCTGCTGCCTTAATTGGGGAATCTCTGAAACGTGGAAACCATTCATTGAAACTGCCAAGTGACAGGTGTGTTGATGCTTAGTGAAGGTGTCTAAGTGAATGACACCCATGCAGTTGGGCATCTGGGGCTCTGTAATTCCTCACTGATGTCTGCTCACTTCCACCCAGGAGCCAGGAGTTAGTGAAGTCCTGCCAACCCACAGAAAGCCTTCACTCCAACAGAGGGGCTCTGCTCCAGCCACAAACGGCGTGATCGCCCACGTTTTCATGGTGTACTCTGCCTCACAAGGTCTATGATCTCTTTCTCCACAGCCAGCTTTTTCATTTGGACCCAAGCCCCCAAAAGCCAAGTCCAGGCTATATGCCTTTCCACACCCAAACACCCAGCTCAGTGCCTGATATGGTCTGGCTGTGTCCCCACCCAAATCTCATCTTGAATTGTAGCTCCCATAACTCCTATGTGTTGTGGGAGGGACCCAGTGGGAGATAATGGAATCATCAGGGCAGTTTTTCCCATACTGTTATCGTGGTAGTGAATAAGTCTCACAGGATCTGATGATATTATAAGGGTTTCCCCTTTCTCTTGGCTTTCACTGTCTTGTCTGCCGCCATGTAAAATGTGCCTTTTGTCTTCTGCCATGATTGTGAGGCCTCCCCAGCCACGTGGAACTGTGAGTCCATTAAACCTCTTTTTCTTTATAAATTACCCAGTCTTGGGTATATCTTTATCAGCACTGTGAAAACAGACTAATACAGTCCCCTTCTTGAAAGAATCACTCAATACATTTTTGATTGACCATAGTTGAAATTTAAAATAAAATGATAGAGAAATGTGGTAAGGAGATAAATTGAATATAGCTGGGGGATATTGCTGTTTGGCTTTCATTCATTTTGTTTGAGTAAGAATCTGCCAGCACACAGTGCTCATGCCATGACAAGGCATGATTCTCGCTTTCCAAGAGGCGCTCTGCAGTCCAAGGGAAGAAAGAAGACAGAGAGTTAGTGAACACTGGAAAACAGGGTCTAAGCCAAAATGAATAGGGCAGACATTAAGTGCCACAGAGGAATGAGAGGAACACAGAATTCAAAGGGTCCTGAATAGTCCTGGGAAGCTTGATGTACAAAGTCAAGGAGCGGAGTCCTGAGCCAGCATACCGGCCTGCCACTGGATGCCTGTGTGATTTCAGGTAAGTTCCCCCTCACTGGGTCTTAACGGGGAATAATTAAGTCTATTTCAGAGAGTTGTGAGGATTAAATGTTACTGTTTACATAAAATGTTCACACAGTAACAGACCAATGATAGTACTTTGCATCCTATTAACGTGATTATTACCAGTGCTTCATAGTCTGGCTTCAAAGCTTCCTAGCTGTGCCACCCTCATCAAAGAATGTAAACTCTCCACATCTCAGTTTCCTCCTCTGTAAAAGAGGGATAATAATATCTCCTACACCATAGGGCTGTTATTGAAGTGTTAATGTTATGAGGCTGAATGATAGGTTAGATATTATTAAAACACTCAGATACTCCCTAACACATAATAAGTACTCAATAAACATTGGCTAATAGTACTATTATTGCAGATTCTGTTTTACCTCACCCTTTTAAGAAACATGCCTACAGAATGTCAGCAGGAGGGCAGAAAGAGTGGGAGATTGTAAACTGTAATTCTTTTCAGGCTGTCAATGCTATGCTAATTGAAAGGTTTCCCAATACCTCCACAAGGATTGTTAGAGCTACTTGGATAAGACAAAACATTTTTTTTAAAGTTTCCTCACATTAGAATCTTCTGCTGAGCATTTATTCTTTAGGGACTGCAAAAGATCCTCAAAAAATGATGTTGGTGAGAACAAAGCAGAATAAAATGAAATTGGAGCAAAAAGTCCTCTGCTGGTTATGAAGAAAACTACAAGTATCACCACCATCACCCAATCACCCATAGGAAGATGGATATGGTGGCCCTCCAGGCCACAGCACAGGTGCTCTGGTCTCCCCTAGCTGTGGTTCCTTACCGCTTGGTCATATGATTAGCCAAAAAAGAAAAAAACTAACGGAAGAAGAAAGAAAGAAAGAAAGATGGAAAGAAGGAAGGAAGGGTCCTCTGTCCCCCTATACACACACAATATAAAGCAAAAAGAAAATAGCTCAGAACTCTGAACTACTAGATTGTTGCAACCTACAGTCAGGTTATGTGAAAATGTAGCAATTTTTATGCAAACAAAATACATTCTGAAATTCCTACTTGCCTCTCTGTACACAGAACAAGAAAATGCAGGGCCTGTGTTTGAGAGTTCAGGGACTTCCACTCCACCAAAGTCCATCCCAGCAGGGCAGCCCTTCCTTGTTCTAGTGCATCAGAGTCTGAGAAGAAGGGCAATCCTGAGAGGCCTGAGCATCCTCCAAACGGTTGTTACACCTGGTGCCTGATTCACATCCTAGGTCAGGCCCACGGTCAAGGGCTGGTGTGGCTCAGACCCTAGCTCATCTAATCCCTGCCCTGTAGTGCTCCATCCACTGTGAGGGCCTTTCTCTTGCGCATGAGGAAGACATTCAGCCCCTGAGGCTGGCACAGAATGACAGGAGATGTTCCAGAAGGAACTTGGCTGGGTTGGGGCCAATGCAAGGGTCTAGAAAGGAAGCTCCACCATGTTCCCATCTCCATCCATACCCAAACAATACCACTGTGTGGAGAGCACATGTGAAAATGCAAACAAACATTAGTGCTGAAAGAGACAGAGAAAGGGACTGGCAGAATGAGAAAAAAGAACCATGAAAGGGAAGACAAAGAAAGATAAGTCAGCCAGCACATGATAATGCGATTTCAAAAAGAAGCTACTCCTAACCCAGGCCTGTCCCGTGATTCAGCCTCTGCTGAATACGGCCACCCTCTGGACAGTCCTGATTTTCAGAAGCCTTGAAGACTACCTCTGGAAACCAGATCCTGGCCTCAGACAGAGGGTCTCTGTCTGCCACGACCCACTTCCTGTTTATTTATCTTCAAATCTCTACAGAGCTACCTCACACCTTTTCCTTGAAAAAAAAAAAAAATCCCATTTGTATCTAAAATGTTCCCCATATGAGAATGTCTCTGTCCCTGGGAGATCTTCCTTGCAGTCAAGGACTAGGGACAAAGGGGGCATCCAGAGAACATTAAATTTCCTTGATTATTACTGCTTTAGACATTCATTTTTGGCTTTTTATTTAAGTAGTCTGAAATCACTGCATATTTGTAATTCCCTTGAAATCCACTTTTAAAGCAGATACACAATCATTTCAGAGTGGGGGAAGCTAGTTGCTTTATTTTTTCCCAGAAGAGTGGAAGAGGTGGGTCTCATAAGCCAACACATAACTAGGAGTTCACCAGAGCTATGAGGATAAGCTCTCCCTAGACAAAGGATCACAGGATGCTTGTAGCCCTCCATAGGTCCCTAAATTACACACTTCCTTTGACAATGTCCTGATAATTCAGCTCTGTATTGACATTGCCTCCTCTTCACCATTTTCTATCCTATAGATACTGCCTTAAGTATACAGTCCACAAACAACCCAATCCTAGAAGAAGTCATCAGAGGGGCAAAACAGTAGGCAATGGCACCAGGGTTATCTTTTCTAGAAATCTTCATGTGCAAAGGACAAGAATATTGCCATGTTGCCTTGTGGTTAGTTCTGTTGCTTAGTTTGGAAAACTTTATTTAAGAGGGCAGACGAAACCAAGGAGAGGCAGGGAAATCGTTCCCATGAACCTTCTTAACTTCTACCTCATGCTTATTTTTTTATAAAATTCCAGAAAATAAAATTTCCCATTGCAATCATTAAGTGTGTTGCCCTCATATGAGAGGTGTGGTTTATCAACACTGGAAATTGAGTTACCATTTCTGCAGGCAAGGTAATCAGGGAGATAGAATCATTCTACCTTACACAAAGCATAACCGAGATTCTTCTTCTTCTCCTCCTCCCCCAGTGCCTGTAAGCCTTAACCCCGGAAGCCAATCAGGACCCAACCCAACACTGAAACCTAGTTTCTCTTCAGTAGATGAGTTCTGCACGTACTGTTTTGGTGGACAGCAGGAACAGAACACAGTTCACTACAGTAAATGCCATTTTCCACGGACAAATCAGACTCCATGACTCGGGCCTCAGAAAGCCACGTTCAGACAGGAGAAAGCACCTCTGTCTGCTCACCAGCTCACAGCATGAAGGCACCCCAGGAAAGCCTGGGCACAGTCAGACCCAGGACAAAACAGCGGCTCTCCCAGAGTGCAGGAGCCAGGGCTGGCAAAGCCCCATGGCACGGGCGAGTGGGGGCATTCACTCCAAGCCAGACCCCTCCTTTGGGACTCATTAACTTCAGAGAAGACTGCTCACGGGGAGCCCCTCCAAGCCCCTGTCACCACAGCCACCAGGCTCAGGCACAGACAGTGCCAGGGACAAGTCCCTCAGTCTCAGCGACCACCTGGTCCAGCCACCCCTCACCCTTAACAAGTGCCTGAGCCGCAGAGGCCAGTTTTTGGGAAAAAGCTCACCGCCAGAACCTCTGAGCCTTTCCCCATGAATGCCACATTCCCGGGCAGAGCTCCCAGCGCAGCCATAAATTGTGCAGCCCAGAGAACCAGCGACCTCTCCGCCAACCCAGGCACGACTCCGTGCACACACCTGCACCCCTGCCCCTTTCCCCCACCCCATACAAATCATCAATTCGTAGAATAATGTCAGCTCCCTACCTGAGGGTGGCGCTCTCCCCCTGCCGGACCGTCACGTTGTCCATAGCTTTGGGGAAGGTGGCATCTCCGCTGCGCACGGGCACTCCTGTGGGTACAAGGAACAGCAGCCTGAGAGACACGACCACGAGGCACTTCCAGGGCAGGAACAGGTACCCACAGACCCCCATCCTCGTCAGCCACAACTTCCCAGAACTCCGGCAGCCGCACGGCACACGCCCCCCGGGCGAGCACAGGAAGTGGGTGGGGTGCGGAGCGAGCGCGGGGACGGAGCGGTGAACTAGCGGCGACCGGGAGGCGCCGGGAGGAGAAAAGCGCGCAGACTCCTCCAAGTCTAATAGTCCTCCCCCAAATGCAGCCTCGGCTTGCCAGCCTCGGAAAACCAGTTCCACGGCGGACGGCCAAAGGGGGCTCCCTCCTTGCGGCTTCGGCCCGGAAGGTGGCCGAGGAGGGGGAAGCGCGAGGCAGGTGAAAGGTGTGGGCGCGTCTCAGGAGCCGCTTCTTCCCAGTGGCAGTTCAGACATGGCACTTTGGAGAGGAGTAAGCACTTTGGTACCGGAAGGGGACGGGGTGGGCTTCATCCAGCCACCCAGAGGCGGTCGCAGTCCCTCAGTTCCAACAGGGGGAATCCGACACTTTGTAAGTTTCGGAGCCGGGCTCGCCACCGGAAAACAATCAGAAACAATAGCAGATGGGAAGTGGAGCTCGCAGGAGGCGCAGGGGTGGCGCGCGGAGGAGACGGCCGCGCGGGCTTCGTTGAATCCGGACCCGGGATCCTGCGGCAGCCGCCTCGGTCAACTTCCTCGGAGCCCAAATGCGCGCTGCAGCCGCGGCTCTCCGGCCGGGCTCGGCGGGGCAGGGGCTGCGGCGGTGGCAGAGGAAGGAGCAGCCGGGCGGCGGGAGCGGACCGCGGCGGCCCTTAGCTCGCTAGCTCGCTGGGGAAGGCACGGCGCAGCCGGCACCGGAGCCGCGCGGACGCCAAGCTCAGCGGCCGCCCCCGGCCTCCGCGCCGCCTTCCTCCCGGGAGCTGCCCCGACGCGCGCGGGCCCAGACCGCCGGGGTTGTCATGGCAGCAGCTCCATCCCTGACCGCCACTTTCTCCCGGTGCCGCCTCGGAGCGAGCGGGCGGGCTGGCGGCGCGGATTGCGCTCTCATCCCGGCGGGCGGGCGCGGGGCGCAGGACGCGGGCGCCCACCTTAACCCCCGCCGCGCCGGGCCCGGGCTGTGCACCAGCCCAGCCCAGGCCAGGCATTTAACCATTTACGCGCTTCCAAATTAGGAAAAAAAGCAAAGTTACCGTGCAACCTTAATCAGCCCCAGACTTGAGACATCTTAAAAAGGGTCACAAACTAATTAACTGGGAAAGGAACACCCTGCAGCATGCATACATGCACCTTTAAAATGATCAGATTAATTCCGTTGGCATTCAGAGTAAATTCAGAGTGTTGGGAGGATGTTTTAGAAGAACCTCATAGTTATTCAGTAGTACAGCACCCACCCAGCAGCCCCCAAAAAGCTGCTCAAAACCCCAGAGACTCAACACTACCATTCTAGAGATCTGTCGTATATAAAAACAAATCCAAAATCACAGAAGCCTCTTAGTGTGCGAAACTGGAAAAATCGCATCATCAAAATGTTGGTCAAGTTCAGACACCCACTTACATTCTTTATTCTTGTTTTGTCGCCATTAAAAGATGCTGGGCCTGCAAAAGTGCTCACTTGGGTGGATGAGTGTGAGCCACTTGCTGTATTTATACAGCAGACTCCCAGTTTTCCTGGGCCTCACACTCTGGCACAGCTGATTTCATCTTTAAGAGGTGTGTTTCTCAAATTCTTGAAACCCAGGGAGAGATTGGATTTGCCTCGGTCCCTGTCAGTTCTCCTCTCTGGCTGCTGCTGGTCCTCCTGTGCCTGTATTATTATTTCTCCCTTAACTTCGGCTCTGAGGGAATGGCCTGCGTTTCCTTTCCCTGGCTAGGCCTTGTCCTTGTGCAAGGGGGAAGCACAGAGCAGCCCAGCAGGCACAGTGGTGGTGACATTAATAATGCTCCCTTCTCAGGGATTCCCAGAGCCCGGCTCCAGCCCTGACCCACATTCTCCTTGGGGATAGAGAGGAGGCAACAGTGACTTTGTTTTTCCCCTGGACTTTCTATCAAACACAACCAGGAAGCTTTTTGTTGTTGTTGTTGTTGTTAACAACTGTTAAATAACAGAAAAAATGTTCTTCCAAAAAGCTATCCAGCATGAAAGAGACTGAACCATTATAACTGAGTCATATAACCATAAAGGCTCATTCTGGCAACCTTGGAGCAGTACCAAACACTTACATGTAGATAACACGTTGGAGAGGACACAAACATTTCACCAATCAAATCTCCCTCACACTAACTATTTTATGGAGATAGGACAGAAGTAGGCTTTGGGGAAATGGAAACCACACTCTTGGGTAACAAAGAAAGACTAAGAAGGCTTGGCTTTCCATTGTCATCGTTGACTAGAACGTGCTCAGCCAGCAAGAGTAAAGCGACTTTACAGTGAATATCTCAAAATACTTTGCATTAACTCATCATTGGGCCAATTGTTCCCTCCTCTGGTGACTTTTCTGATATTAAATTCTCTGGGAAACTCATCTGCTACTTTTGGCCACTGGGGATCATTTGATGTATAACACCAAAACTATCAGTTGTCAACTTATGGCTGCAATAAATGACTTTACCATCAGGAATAAACAATTACATCTGTGGGGAGCAGAAGAGCTTTGTTTGTATTTTTGAAAGGAAAGGAGGAAAATTAACCTATTTTAGCACTAGTTCATTCTTGGAAGACTCTATTGTATCTCCATTTTCCAGTGGGCAATTGTGGAAATAGGAAATTGAATAACTTCACCACGTTAAGATAAATATGATGATACACTAAAGCTGTGAGATGATGTTTGCCGACTTTCAGTCTGCTGAATTTGGGCTACTTCTTCACAAGCCAAGGGGTCACCTCTAATAATTTATCCATTCATTTCAACCATCGCTCATACTCCCCCCTCTCAACCCCTCTTCTTAAACACATCCTCACCACAACAAGTGGAAACAAATGCCCGTCATGGGGAAAGGACAGGGGCTCATTCTGAGCATTTCCCTCCAGGCCTGAGACTGGCAGGGATGATTCCTTTCATGGTAAATGCTAATCCTGGCTCTTGCATCTAATTTTCAGGTAGGTACAAATGAGCATTAGTTTTTGCATCTAGGGATGTGGATAATGACAACAACAGGCTTTCCCGAGGGGCCTACATACATGATTAACTCTACAGGAAAATACTTAGAAATCCATTTAAGATGGAAGATGCTTTATTAATACATTTTCCTGCCATTGCTTCATTAGTATGTCTGGGCAGGAAAATAATTCTTCGTACAGGCTCTTTGAGATGTTTGGTTGCCACCAGTCTGCATGCAGTTGATCTAAGACAATCAAACCACCTTTGTCTCTGCCCGTGAAGGGAGAGTGCTAAGCTGAGCAATCCAGCAGTTGCAGCAGAAAACCCAGCCGAGCTCAGGTAACTCACAGGGAGGACAAAGAAAAGGCACTTGCAACCTCATACCTGCTTCGTGGGCCCAGGGATCCAAACTTTATTCAAATATAGAAGTTTAGAAAGTGGTGAAAGGTCAGAGATGCCCACATAATTAACAAGACAAAATCCATTTTATTCAAACCGGCTATTGAAGTGGTTTGAAAGGATGAAGATCAAAATCATATGTCAACTCACTTCCCAGCCCTTAATCCCTAAATATAACCAACACTTAGTGGCTTATCTTATATCCTGTCTCCTGCTTCATAAAAACTGCTGGATTTATTTTATTTTTCTCAGCATATCCGAGTTAATGAAAAGGGATGACATTCAAAGCAATTTCATTATTTGTGTTCTTTATAGAAACAACTTCCTTTCTGCCTCCTTGAAAGCAGATTCCTAACGAGCGCCCACTTCCACCCTCTTTCCCACCATCTCCCTCTCCTTCCTCCCTTCCTTGCATACACATATACTGTACACATAAATCAACTTGTCACAGCTTGTCTCTGTGCTGACAGCTGTAATTGCTTCAGGTTATAAAAATATCTATAGGACAATGCCTTTCAAGCTCACAAACATGTACACACATCCACACTCCCTGAGCAAAAGGAAACAATCATATTCCCTTTAATAATCCTGGGACTGCAAAGGAGGGAGGAGGGAAGAGCCTGCCATGCCGACTCTGGACGGTTGGCAGGCAGGTGAGGAAGCAGTAGATGGAGGCTTCAGGCAACCCTGGCATCTGTACACTGAAGCAGGGCTGGAATAGAGAAGAACTCCCAATGAAGAGAAATTAGCTGTTGTTTCTGTTTTACTCCATGTTACCCAGAGCAAGCTGGGACCAGCTAAAGAGCTGTCACTATTCCACACACACAAGAGACCAAAAGACGAGCACTAGCTTAACAAATGCCAGCTCTGCTTCTCCTTGTCTAAAAAGGCTAAAGGCTCCCCTCTCCTGGTGGAGATCTCACATAGGAGTGCAGGCAAGAAGATGGGAAATGCAGGGCAGTTAGAGAGTGGTGTGACATCAAATAGATACTGGAAGATTTAATCAGAAAAGGAGGCATAAATCTGGATAAAGAGATGCCTCTAGGGCAGTAGGGAAGGGCTGGGAACTGGAAAAACATATGCTATTTTTTGCTCCTCTATGAATACAGGATCAAAATAAAATCATGGTTCATCTGGGCTATAGTCCAGCATGTTAGGATTTCAGCAGAAAGAGCAAAGGGGCAACTTGAAAAGGGGAAGAGTGCTCCAGGGAGAGAAAAGAGGTCACAAATAGAGAGAATCGAGGAGGAGGATATGAAGGAATGGCAAAGGTGAGGCTATCTATGGACTTTAAACCCATAAAACTTTATAAGAGATGCATAAAGCAGAGAGGTGGTGGGTAGAACAATCGGAGGTAGACAGAAAAGTCAGGGGGAACAGGATGAACAAGCCAAAATCAAAGTGCCGATGCAGCGAAAGGCAGGTGCCCAAAGGGGACAGCCTGAGAACCAAGGGTCTTTGGGGCAGAGTCTTTCCTTTTTATCTAAGTTTTGGGTCATAATAAGACCCTGGACTCATAACATCACAGAATGATACATTCAGAAGGGACCTTGGAAGATCTTTAGTATAATCCATTCATGTCTTAAGTGAAGGACTGAGCCCCAGGAGGGAGGAGGAGTGATCGCAGGAGCATAAAGTTTATAAACTGACCAATCCAGACTAGAACTCAGAACTCCTGACTCCTACACCAGGGTTCTTTCTACTCCACCTGTCAGGTAAGAACAATAGTTAAGAGCTAACCAATACAATAACTCCTGCCGCTGCATCATCTGTGGCCAAGAGAGAGACACACAGAGGAGAGTTTACTATGACTGCCCAGAATCACTTTGGGTATATAATTATTTGGTTGAACTCAAATTAGTTAATAAACCAGCAAACGGATTTTGAGTTCCTCGTGTGTACCAGGAACTGTGTTGAGAGGTACAAAAATAAAGACATGCCCCCTGCCCTTGAGTTGCATGTGGTCTAGTGCTATTGGGTTTGTCAGTGGTTTTATTTCTATTAACATTCATGAAAATTAAATGAACTCCATCCTGCACTCCCCTATAAGCCCTTGAGAACTTTCTCATTGCTGAGACAAAAAGGCTGAGGTTTGCCTAGCCTGTGGGAAGTAATTTGTCTCATTACACTTGTCCGGATTCCCAGGCACAATCTTGGTTCTCTAGCTTTATTGACAGGGGCATTAGGAGGGGTGGGGTGCTCTGAAGGACTTCTAAATATTGGGAAGACCTTCATCAACTCAACAGGGTCAGTGAAAGCAAGGAATGGGAGAGACATAGGCAAAAGTAACGTGGACCTCCCCTGCATAAAGTGCATTTCCAGCAGGGGAGACAGTCATTCGACAAAGAATTTTATGAAATAGTGGATACAATTGTGATGAATGCTGTGAGAAAAAAAAAAAAAAAAAAAAAAAAAAAAAAAAACAGATGGAAAAGATAGGATAGGAGATGCTCATCGTGTCTGGAAGATCAGGAAACTCTTCCCTAAGGAAATGACATTAAACTGGACTTAACAGTGAGGGGGAGATGAAGGGATGGGCAAGCATGGGCAGGAATCTCGTGGATGGCAGAAGATGGCACGGATGCTACACAACCCAAGACGGGAAGGAGCATGAGCAGAAACTGCCTCAACAGCCTCAGACGGTGTTCATGCAAACTAAGGATGGGCACCTCGGGAGTGCTGTGTGTCTCACTGAAAACCTCTAATGCCATCAACGTTCTGTGTTCACCCAGTCACAGATTTATTCAGTACATATTTATCCAATAAGAAGGACCGTGACCTTGGGTTTTAGACTCAGACCAGAAGTCAAATATTCACTCTCTCCATTACTAGCTGTGGGACCTTGGGGACCTGCCCTAACCTAATCTGTAAAATAGTGGTCCTCATGGTTAACTACTGCTCAGTACTGCTGTGAGGATGAGATGAGGGAGTAGCTGCAAAGAGTTTAGCACAGGCCTGGCTGCTCGCAGGCTTCTCACGCTGGGACTGGTAGGAGCTGCCATTGGCTGTGCTTCCCTCATTCTGAGTCAGCCTACAGGTGACATTCATGCAGAGAACCCAGGAGCAGACTGCTGAGTGCAGGCCCTGGGAATGCTCTTAGAGTTCACAGCATAAGGGGGACAGAGCAGGAACGTCATGCTGAGATGTAGTCAGAGAGAGGAAGTAGCACAGCCTCTAGACCACCCACAGCAGGAAGAGCTGTGGCCCCCCAGCTCCCACCCCACAGTCAGGCCTCTGTTCTCTAGGCCTGTGGGAAACAGCCTGTGCTTGCAAAAGAGGAGACAGCTTTCTCTTTCAGTAGCAGCCTGGGAACTTTGAAAGTACAACAGAAAAGTAGCCAATCCACCTGACAAAAAGGCAGGACACCTCCATCCCATTATAAAGTGAGCCACAATGTCTGACCTCCTTCCAAGAGCCTTTAAGCCCTTCATTGCTCCCATGTGCCCGATGGCTGAATCCAAAGCTTCTTCAACCATGCAAGGCCCAGCATGCTCAGGTCTCCATCTTAAATGAATCACTAGATTAGAACATCTTGGGCCTGCCTCATCTTTCCCAATTTCTACATTCAGGGATTGGCATTGTAGCCTCTGTGGAAGAGTTACCTGGAGACATTCATCTACATGCACACACAGACACCAGTTCTAATGTTCCTGAGCCCAGCTAGAGTAGGGAAGTGGCTTCTCAAACAGAAACAGCCCTAGGAATGGCAATTTTATCAAGTACAAATTTGGAGTTTAAAACCCCAAGTTCACTGTCAGAGGAACTTCGCTTACTTCTACCCCTGTCCTCCATTCTCCCTAAACAATCACCTAGAACTTCTGTCTCTGTTTGACCTTTTCCCTTCATTTTCTTTAGAGGTTTTGTTTCTTGTTCCCCATCCAAGAACAACAGCAGACAAAGTAAATTTTAATGACATAAGAATTTGCATAATAACATATGGGTCCAACTGTACTTTTTATTGGAGGTGACATTTGTGCAAATACATTTTGTAAACCATAAGACCTGAATTCTAGTTTCAACTCAGCCTGTCATTTTGTCACCTTAGATAAGTCACGGTTTGTTTTTGAATTTTTAGCTCCTTCGTTTGTCAAAAACAAACAAACAAAATCTTCATGATCTGTGGGTCACTGAGAAGGTCTAATGACAAATTCAGTCAAACAGGTTGATGCACTTTTGCAGAATTAAAGGAACAATTTCAGAGTACGGTGACAGCTTAGCAAGAGTGTAGGATCCAGGGTCTGGAATTCCAGCCCCAAGCCTGCCCCTTACCAGCTCAGTGGAATAGCTCTGCTCTCTTCCTCTTGCCTTCTAAATGAGGAGTTTAGATGAGCTGGCTTCCCAGAATGTTTCCAACTCTAATAGTCTAGCATTATAATGCTTCTCAACACTCTTATCAAATTCACTCATCAGTCCTTCCTGCACAGAAATAGCCCTTCTTATATGGCCTTCCATTCTTCCCATTCATCTAGGTAACCACTTCAGAATGTAGAAAACTGTTGTACAAAGTAATTAATGAGCTGCCCTGGATCTGAGGCAAGCGATGGAAGAGTCAAGATGATTAAAAGTCTTCCGATAAAGGGTTTCTTTAAGGAAAAGAAAATCCCACAATGCAACCAGCAATGTTAATCTTCAATAAATATGCTGTTAATATTTAACTGGCATTTATTTAAACTTACAGTAACTGTCCTATTAAATCTAAATTAATTGCCCATTTGGGAATCTTCCCCTAAAGCCTAGCTGGGACATGGCTGTCTAGATACAGTCTATGCTAGGCATCCAGCCATAAAGAGAATATTTAAACCCTCCTTCCAGGACTAGACTATTGGAATATCCGGGTCAGAAGAGCTTTAGAGTCTATTGGACTAGTTGCACACTCTCTGTCATTTAACTTTCTGTGGCCCTATTTTTTTTCTTCTCTCCAGTAAGGGATTTTTTCTGTTTCCTGTATCTACCTCTTTCCCCCTTTTCTTTTTATTTGGATTCTCTCTCCTTTCTGTTAGTGTTTGTTTCTTCTGGACCTCATGTTTTAGACTCATTCTGCTGTGTTTTATCTCAGTCTCCCCTGAGTTTCTTAAATAAGCCATTTAGGCATATGTTAATAGCATATTCTGTACACACACGGATACATATACATACATATAATTTTGTGTGTCACAAAGAACATTTTATAATAGCAGTTGTATATAAAAGGCTAAGTGCCGTGAAATAATTCCTGAGTCACGCTGCTTTAGAAGGGGCAGCAAGAGTGTAATTGGGTAGAAGTGATCTTTGCTATCCCTGAAATCAATCAATATTTTTTATTAGAAATGTGGACCTGGTTGAACTTCTGTGATGTTATTTTGCTGGGATTGTAACCCATTTACATTTCCACACCAAACATATACAGACACACCACGCCAGTTTCATCAGATCAGTTGACTACTGAGACGTGGATTTCAAACAAACACCTAATTAGATGGGTTAGTGTTCAGACTGAGTTAACTTTCAACCAATGCATCAAGACTGCATAAAATCTGAGCTTTCCTTGGGGAAGTGGGAACTAGATGAGACTAAAATCATTCACTCTAAGGTTCCTAAATGTTTAGTTCACCGAGTTTGATGTATAAATGTTCACTGTTTGCTCTGCAGGCTCTGGGACAGGAATGGTGGTACGGAGGAGACAAAGCACCAATGAGGAGTAGGTGAAGTGGTGGGAAGGCGCCCACACATTTTAAGAAGATAAACATACTCTCAACTGTTTGCTCGTGGAAGGCTTGAATTTGTACTGCCCTAGAAGTCAAGTTTCTTTGTATTTCTAGCTAAACTAATACCCAAACTATCCACTTCTTTTTTTCTTCTTCAATTTAAAGCATCTTTACTTTATTACTCTGCCAAACTTATTGACTCTTACAAAGAAGTAATAAAATGCATTTCTATATGCTTGTGAATCACTGTGACTTTCACCTTGTTGGTCCACCTATATGCATTGCCATCATGAGTTCAGGGCCTTTCTAAATAAGGTAATCGAGGTTGCCCTTGAGGCATCACAGCCCTGTGCTTCTTTCCCAACCTGGGGTTGACATGGGCAGTACCTCCCAGAAAGAAATGATTTCCCTAAAGCTTTGGTATGCTTTCCTTCTCTAGCTTACCACAAAACTACCAGTGAATGCTACAGGTTGTGAGAAAGAAGGAGCCACTTGTGAGTGTCTTAGGAAAATGAACTTATGTGTTGTTCAGGTAGCTTTGAACCTGAGGGAGGCAGAATTTGGAAAATGTTGTCAGCATGCATGTGAATAAACCACAACACAGGAAATAATCTACCTTGGCTTTCACAACAGTTTTGACAAGGTGTCAGGATCACAGATACCTTTTAGAAAAAGCACATGATGAGAAGACTATCTTTTTTTTTTTTTTTTCCAAAGGCAGAGAGTTGCTTAAAGCTAAGATATAAATCAAGGGTAGATTGACATGTTTCTATATGGGGAAGTATTAATACTAGATTCCCCAAGGGACAGTTGCTAGGACAAATCAAATTTAATATTTTTACCAATGATCTGTCAAAGGGAATTCATAGAGAACTCTCCCAAGTTTGCAGAAGACATTAGGTTCCCTTAAGTAATTAAACCTTCAGCTGACATGGATGAGCTGCAGATAATCCAGAAAGTTATTTGGATATGTGGAAAAGTGGCCAAATATAATGGAAGATACTTTAGAAAAAATAATCTAAAGTATGCATATAAGTTGCTGGCATAGAGGCAGTCGATGAAGAGACAGTGATGTGGAAGGGATCCGGCATGAATGCTGGAGTTAATGGCTTTGACTTTGTGTCCACGTTCCACAAATTACCAGCTTGACCTTGGAAAATGTTCTTACCTGTCAGAAGCTCATTTTTCTCCTCTATTAAAAAGGAATAATACCTACCTCTTATATTTGCTGTGAGGGTTAAATGAAATAATTTATGTAAAGTACCAGCGAAGTACCTGGGCTGTAGTACCAACTCCACAAATGGTTGCTACTGATTATTCTTTTACAACCCAGGAAAGTAATCTTGGAATCAGTGATGGCTAGCAGTTCCCAAGCTATGATCCTCACAATGCATATTGGAACATGATACTATAGATTATTTTCTGCAGATATCAGGAATTTTTGCCAAAAAACAAGTGTTGGCCCAAACATTTTTATGAAAAACACTAAAAGGGTATTAGAAAAAATAGAAACAGAGAAAGAAATGTTATTTTTACTCAAAATTGTTCCATAAAAATTATCCTAGTATTGCTTAGAGTAGTTATCATTGTAGCTCACAAATAATAAACTTCATGCAACCAATCGCTGAAGTCAGAAACTGAGTCACTTTTAATCTCTTCCGTCTTATTGCTGCCCCTGATAACCCAATCTCTGTCTCTCTCTCTCACTCTTTTTCCTAGGTTCTTCCTCCAAAATATATTTTATATCCATCCGCCTTTCTCAACCTCCACTGCCTCGCCTGGCCCAAGCCAAGATCTCCTTATTTTCTTATCTGGATTCCTGAAATTCATCTTATGCACATGTCCTCCTCCTGCTCTTGCCAGCTCTGTTTCAGTCTCCACATTGAAAAGAAGATTTCCTGAAATCTGACCTTGTCACTGTCCCGATTAAATCTTTGGTGGCTCCACACTGCAATTTGAATAAAGTCCCAAGTCCTTTCTGTGGTTTCTGAGCCCTCAGGATGTGGCATCTGTGTATTTTCAGCTTTAGCAACTACTTCTTCCCTTTTGGAACCACGTCAGATTTTGTTTTATAGTATTACAACTACAATTCCTCAGAGGTTCTTCTTTCTCAGTTGAGGGACTTTGCATGTTCCATTTCCTGCGAAGGATGCAGTCCCCGTGCTCTCAGGCTGAGTTGTCTTCACCCTTCTTGGTTCTGATTGGCTCATGAAGGTCTCACTATGCTGTCCACTGGACTTGGCATATGCCCACTACATCAGTGCCTCGCATAACACTCAGAATACATGTAATGGTCTAATTTCTGTCTTTTTCTCTGTTACATTCCTGAAGCCTAACACAATGCCTGGAACATAATAGGTTTTGATAAATATTTGTTGTATTTACGTGACCAGCACAGGTGGGGAAAATTCAAAAATTGAAATAATTTGTTTTGTAGGGACTTCCAAATCTCTACAAACGAGGAACATGAAATTGATGATGACATTTGGTATTCACGATGTATAAAGATAGAGTGGACACACACTTAATGACCAAACTCTAGCTAAAATAAAATTTAAAAACTAAGAAATCAAGACAATAGTTAAAGGATAAAAACAAGTATGTCTGAATAAAACTTATACAGACAAAAATAATCTCTAAATAGGATATGAGAAGGTTTGAATAAACTAATGGGTGATATACCCATACCGTTTATTAGGTTAGAGGCGTCTGATGGCTTTCATGTAAAATTGCCACTGTCCAAAGCAGGTAACTAGGACATCTGAATTTATGTGACCCAGTGTGACCTTTCTAATGTCATGTTCCCATCTACCCAGTAATTCCATTTTCTGTCTGGCTGGGGATACTTGAATTATACTTATCTCACCCCATCCCACCCCTGTAATACACATACCTACCTTATGATACAACTCCTTGTAGAATGTTTATGTACACTTGGTAAAGGCATTTTAAAAAATACAATGAAAAGTGTGTGCCTGATTTATGTGGAAATGCATCCTGAGGAGGAGAATAGCTCCCCTTAGGCAGGGTTAGTTGGCCTGCCTTGCTTTCCAATCCTTCACATGCTTGGCTGTTTCCTCCCTGAATGACCTCGACTTTCACTCTTCACTGGGCTGGGGACCCCTGATCCTCTGTGCACTCACTTGTGTCTTGTACATTGCCTCTGAATTTACCTTGGACACATCCTTCACTTTGCTTGGCTCCCTCATTCCGAAAGTTTGACTTCTAGCAACTGGAAGAGCTGGATTACGATATATGTCTCTAAACTCTGAGTCTTAGCTCTTTCTCGCCACCTCAATGCGTCCCTGTGTCAGCCTACTTTCTAGGGCATGATGGGAAGCAACTGGTTTTCCATGGAATTTTTCATATTTCACTCCAGTGGAAGAGAATTGTGACAGCAATCATCCCAAACAATAGGTAATGCATGAGCCTGAGTTCTTGACTTTGTGCTCCACAGGATTGGCCTCAACAGAAGGTGGGGGAAACTATATTATTTTTCAATTTCATTTCCTGAAGACACAGATGCATAAATGCACAAAGCCCCAGAGATTGAAAAAACACGGTAGGCCAAGACTGGACGGGCTTTAGAAAATGTTCTCCCAAATCACGATCAGAGTAAGTTAGTTGAAAAGATTTTTTTTGATTGCTCAGCTGGGATGAGAACACCCTTCTCACATTTATTCAACAAGCATGTCCTAGGGTAGGTGACATGTTACATCAGGGACTATCATATCCTTGGTATCCAACCTCCATGGCTACAGACTGCTGGAATAGATGAATGTTAGAAATAATTGCACAGATAATCAATGAATTACAATTGGAGTCAGTACTACAAAGGGAATGTACACAATTTCAAGAGAACAGAAAAGGGGACAGTGCCTTATTTATCATCACTCAATCTCAGCAAAGAACAGGTAGAATACATTCAAAGATAAATGGGAGAAGAATGAATGAATGAATGAATAAACATGTAAAAAACATCTAGACCTGTGCATCTCAATGTTTTCCCACAAGGCCAGTTGGTCCTACCTCCCCACAGGCAGACATCAGCACCAGACCCCCTTCCTCCTTCTAAGAGGCAGTCATATTCCAGGGAACGGGGGTGTTTTCCCACATTCTTCTTATTTATCAAACAAAAATAGAAGAGGTTTGTAAATCAGGTTGTATAAACATTTCGAGCACAGTCATTTTGCTTTTAGGAGAGATAGCTAACCACACTCTCATAACAAATCCACTTTGATCCCAACATCCAACTTACGACCTCCTAGCACTCTCCACCCAAGAATAACATTAATAATAATCAGCCTATTAGCCAGGGTGCTTGGTTTGAATCTGAAAATTTTGAGAAACGATCTTATAAATTATTTTCCAAGGATATCATCTTTAAGCATTAACAGGCACAACTGACACTGAATTCTGGGAATTGAGCATAATTACATGGAAATTGACACGACACAAATGCCAAGAATTCTGTTAACCTTTAATATCTTTTAAAAACTCTCCCCTCGTAATTATCTCTTTCCTTTGTCTCAAATGTTACTGATGAATATTTAGAGGTATGAGCAAACAAAAAAGTGGATGGATTGTGGAATATTGGTCTTTCTTTGGAATCCTGGAGTTTTCCAAGTGTTCCATCAAGAGGTGATAAATAGAATACTTGGAATTTGACTATTTTTAGAAGTTATTTCTACCTTTATATTTGCTCTACTCGAGTTGTCTGCTTATAATTCCCCATGCTGAGTAGAAGCTCCTTTGCATCAGTAATTACAGTAAAAGTGTCGGTCTAAGGCATTGGATGTCTAATGCAATTCCTGACCTGTTCTGTGTCTTTGCAAAAGTCATTGCACCTTTTCAGTGCTTCAGATACCATTTCTGTACAGTGAGTGTGATGACATTTAACTCCAACTGCAACAATATTTGCACAGTGCTGTAAACTTTACCAAGGGCATTGCCAACCCTTTGCTCACTGGTAGATCAGTGCCTCTTAATTTTTTTCCTTCTTGCCACTCCCCAATGCTACCACCAAGGCTCTCTTGCTTTTTTTCTTTTCCCTCTCTCTCTACTATTTTAATTAAATCCTAACTCATCTCTCTGCCTCCAACCCTGCCTCTGCCTGAATCAGTGCTTCTTAACCGGGGCAGGGCACACTCCTTGGAGGGTGGGAGTGGAAGATCGAGTGGATATTGGTTAGCACCATAATTGGAGAGGTACTGCTGCCATTTACTGTACAGAGGCCGCAGAGATCAGAGACTCGGCAAGGCATGGCTACTCCGCCACGGACGTCAAATGCCTGCCAGACATTTAGGTGAGTGAAACCTTTTTCTTTTAAAAATCTAAGCCTAAAATGTACTCCATTTGACATATAAACACAGATATTCTTGCCAGGTTTTAATGTTCACTAATTCTCCAGGACTGCAACTATCCTGCAAGTCAAAGAAAGACTGTGTTTGATTTGTTCACATCTTTACCAAGAAGTGTTCACTAGTTTGAAAAATCACATACTCAATGGGAATGTTTCTCATCATGCTGAGTCATCAATTAATTCTACATCCTTGTATCAGTCTCTACTGTCGCTTAGCTGTCACATTCATGGTGATTCTGTGTATAGACGCATCCATACTTCATTATATCCTATGGTGCAATTGCATCCAAATATTTATTTTACATTTATATTATTATAAATCATTTTCTATTTATTTCTCCTTCAGATTCAGTCAGGCTTTAGATAGGTCATTTTCTGAAGTACGTGGATAGGCATTATATGTTATCTATGAACGTATCTTCTGCACAGTAATGAGGGTATTAAAAATATTTTAAATGATTTTTGTGTTAGAAAAAGTTGAGAATAGCAGATCTACAGCATTTCACACAGAGAAACCAGCTTTATCTTTCTCAGGCAAGGATCTGATAATGTCCTTGACCTAGGTAGGAAGTTTCAGTGGCTCCCCCTGCCTATGACATAAAGACCCGACTCTTAAGATTGACAGTCAGGAAGTATCCCACGTTTATTAAATAGTGTTAGTCTCTGCAGTGGCCCCAGTTTTGCACTCATGTAACATCCTAGGACCCGGTCAACCTAGACTAGGTGTTCTTCTTGGAAAGTTGCCCTGCATATCACAAACTATGTAGATGCTCAGACTTTTGCTCTGCCAAGATGCCCTCCTTCCATCCACAGCTTTCTAAATCCTATTCAGGTTTCAAGAACCAGTTCAGATTCCATTTCCTCCATGAAACATTCGTTTAACCAATGCTTCCCATCCCTCTCTTTTCTACTGGTTGAAATCAAAATATTTAAAGGAAATATATGTGTGTGTGTGTGTGTGTGTGTGTGTGTGTGTGTGTGTGTGTGTATCTTTCACAATCTAGAACTCTGTAAATGTGTGTATGTGTATCTGCATTGTAATGATCTCACCAACTAGGGTGTAAGCTCTCTGAAGGCAGTTGCCCTTTCTCATTCATTTTTGTACCTGCCCAACACTGAGCAAAGTATATGACCCTGAGCATGAGTTCAATAAATATTCATTGAAATGAAATGACCTCTCAGTGATTAAGAAAGGTAGTCTAGGTACTATTACCTCTATTTCATGTGCGAGAAAACAGCTGTAAATGAGTCCTAACGGGTTGTGGTGTGCAGAGTGTCAGATGAGGCACACTGTAGGGGTGGAATGTATGGTTACTTCCAGTCCATGCAAGGTCCAGGTCTGCACCTGGAAAAGATCTAGAGAGGTTGACCTACATTTCTGCTGCCAGAAAATAAAAATCTTCATTTCCAGATCAGCTTTCCAATAAACGTGTTTGGATTTATGGGACTCTATATATCAGTGATGATGGCAAATCTTCCACCTCTTAAAACCTAATCACCGAATAGAGCTGCAGGTTTTCTCTTTTTAAGATATGTTCTCAGCAGAATCCCGCCAGAAATAAGACTTGAGCTTCCCAGAAGCTTCTCCAGGCTTGCCCGGTGTGCAAGGGTCGAGCTTCAGCTGCACCCCTCGGCGCAGAGCCAGCCCTGGCGGAGCCATCCATCACAGCAAAGCCTGCCCTTCTCGCACACTGCTGGAGTTGGAAATGGAAGTGGCCTTTTAACAGAACATTGTCTTAGGATTGTGTGAAGCAAGGCTGACAGAGAAAGGAAGATTCATTCCTGACACCAATCATACTAATATCTGTCACCAAAATGACATTTTCCCTTTAATGATGAAAAATGCATCAGGAAAGAGGGAGGAGGATGAACCACCTTCCCGGGCTGCTCTGGTCTGATAGGGAGGAGCCTGGACTGCTGCTGGTGGTTTGCAATCTGGAGGAGGTGAGGCGATGGACGGCCAGTTGGTCACTGAACAAACACAACTGGTGCTCTGTTTGGAAGCGAAGGGTGCAAGCAGATGGAAGCCTGTGGGTGAGGCAGTGTCACGGCGCATCTGACTGATTTCTCATTAGGCCCTCTGCCTGGTGTTTCAATAGAACTGCCTCCATGTCTGTCAGGCCCCAAGCAGAGGTTCAGTACTGGTTTTCAGAGCTGCCGTACACATAGTTTACCACATCCAGTTTCGCAGAGCTCGTAAATCTTCCCAAGGCTTCACTTCCTTACTCTCTTACGTGGAAGGGCCACAGTGCGGACCTCATATGCACATCCAGGGTGAATCTGTTGGTGGGGGTGACCCACGTATGGGTGAAAGTGCCTTTAAGCCAACACTTTATAGACCGAGTCTGAACACACGGAGAGGTGGGGACAGCAGAGCCACTGGCTTGCGTCTCCTAATTAGGCAAGCATGTGGCTGGCGGTTGAAGAGAAGCTGCGCAACTGCCCCCAGTGCTCACAGAGTATTTCCCAACAAACACCAGATTGCTATCCAGAAGCCCACTGTTCACAGAGGTGTTCGATGCTGACTTCTATATAAAATGCCTTTCTCCCCCCTTCCTTCTTTCCTACTGGCAAAGCCTGCCTCCCACAAAAGAAGCTAAAAATGCCAGATATTCACCCTTCTGTCTCTTTTGCGGTTATGCAGGTCACTTTACACAGTAGAAGGACTAGATATTCCTCCCTCATCGAAAAGAAACATGTGCCCTCTTCCAGGCCCACTTCATTTTTATCTTTGATCATGATTAGGCGATGGTGTGAGCGATGGAGAAAGGTGGCCACCTTTCACTCATGATATGCACATCTCACGTGCTGAGCATGATGGAGACCAACCCTGAGGTCCTGGGTCCTGGAGGCCATTGCTGAGCATGGGGACACCCCCCCCTCCAGGCTTCCTTGATGCCCTTTCTTTTTAAGCATCTGCTGTAAGGGGCTTGATTCCCTGCAACCAAAAACATCTGAAGTATTCCATTTCCACTTCCTTGGGAGAAAGATATTTTAATGCTCCGAAGATGGTACTTTGAGATTCCTTCACTTGGCCCTGAGCTGGCGCTGCTGTGTCCACACGTCTTCTGCCTTCTGTTCCAGCTTTCCTTTATTCCCTCACTCTCATAGACATTGGCAGACCCAGCCTGTTAATGCACCAAGAATAATACTCCTAGAAGCACTAGGGTACTTCTAAAGTTTAATGCTTTCACAATTCTTTGCAACGTTAATTAACACAACACCCCCTCATTAGCTAACCTGCCAACAAAGCAACTCCGA
The DNA here is from genome assembly GCF_047675955.1 of Chlorocebus sabaeus. Taxonomy (NCBI): domain Eukaryota; kingdom Metazoa; phylum Chordata; class Mammalia; order Primates; family Cercopithecidae; genus Chlorocebus; species Chlorocebus sabaeus. Next base: position 127,543,861 of record NC_132904.1, on the reverse strand, counting down.
ATCATTTTCTTCTTTACGAAGGAGGAAACTGAGTCATTTATATCCCTGTATTTGCATGAGTGGGCTTCTGGCTCCCCCTCTGCTCCTCCTACATTCTTACTTTCAAATATATTTTAGGCCAGCAATGCTGCGATTTCAAAGGGACTTCACCTGAACAATTGAGCACCCAAAGTCATGATACACTAGTGCACATTTTTAAAATTCTAGCCCTAATACCCAACCCTACAAATAATCCAGACCACAATGTCCACATCCTACATTTGGGCTGAATATGCTGTTCTCCTATAAAGTTCTTGATCTTTCTGCCTCCTTCTGCCCTTCCAGACAAGGCAGAATCCCCCAACAAGACTTCAAAGGTCCAAAGTGACTTCTTGGCTCTATAAGTGACACTGAGAGCTCTGCCCTAAGGGAGAGAAAGGGTATGCCAAGGCTGTTGCCAGGGAAGAACAGCAGGTGGCAGGAGAAGAGCTTTCTGTCTGGAAGTTGAAATGTTGAGGTGGCCCTGCTGTGGGGCCTTCTGCAATGAGATGTCCCACTTCACTGTGGATTCTTGCCAAGAGGAGCTCTGGCTCCTTGGGGTTGCTGGGCTGGCCTGGGCAAGGTCAAAACTATGGCTACTCCTCTTGCCCAGTCCACAATGTCACCTGCTCCTTGACAAGAGAACATGATGAGCTTGGAGGCAGCAGTATCTTTAAATTTCCTCCACCCTCAAGTCTACTAACGAGGGCAGCACATGGCCACCCACACCACACTGACAACACAGTCAAATGCTCATTAGAGGCCCTAGGGACATCCCACATCCAGTGGAAAAGACATAGAGAAAAATAGGGGGCAAAGCACTGCAAGCCCTACTTTTAAATTAGAAATCAGCCAGGGTTTCCTGACAACAAAGGAAATTACATACAGCTGAGAGGAGTTATGCAATATGTGCACACAATTGAAATTCACATGCATTACTTTGTTTATGAAATGCTTGATAAACTTTTGAGAATGAGAAAGATTATCTCTCTTTGCACAGTTACAATAACCATAATTGATATCAAAATGTTAGATTTGCAGAATAAATTATACTTTGTCATGTAATGTAATTCTCACCCAGCTACCCTATCTAGCAGAACCATGTCCCATTTGATAGATGAGTGAATCAAGCCTTAAATGGGAAGAAGAAGAAAGAGAAGGAGAAGGAGGAGGAAAGAAGAAGAAGGAGGAGGAGGAGGAGGAGGAGGAAGGGAGGAAGAAGGAGAGGAGGAGCTGACAAAGTTCCCATAGTGGAATGTGGCAGACATTGGTTTCAAATTTAGTTGTCTAACTCCAAATCAGTGTATTTTGCTGGGCTGTAGCTTAATAAATACAAGAAGCTACCCTCTCTCCTTGAGAAATATTCCCTAGGCTGTGGCTCATTTGAGAGAGTAAGGAGTATTTAGATGGGATAATAGAGATACTACAAAGGGCAAAAGGAAGACTACGATTGAGGAGCAGATGAATGAGAACCAGAACCATTGTCAAGAAGTACGCCCAGTGAAAAAAATGGGACACGTAGAAGAGAAAGAAAGAAAGTCCAAAATGTCTGAGCCGTGTAACAGGCCTGCCATTTATCTCGCTTCTGAATATCGGAAAAGGCACCATTTGTCGTCCGCAGAACAATACATGGGATTTGAAGACACCTCCAGGCTCAAGGAGCAGTGACACAACTCCCACCACAGAGAGCTCTGAGGGGTGCTTCCCAGTGGCCACTGGCGGAGTGGGCAGGTCCTCAGGGAGCCAGAGGCCTGCTCTCCATCTGGGGAGCTGCTTGCTCAGGATGCCATGGCTAAACTCCTTGATCTCTTGGCAGCATGTGGCCCCATGGAATGCTCTTCTTCGTTTTGAAAAAGCCTCTTTTTTGGGAAGTCAAGTCACCACCCCATCTAGATTCCCCATCTTCCTGGACAGGATCTTCCCAAGGGCTTTCCCCAACTTGTGGTCCACCCTGTCTTACACCTCATCTCGATCTCTGTCAGTCAACACTATTCACACCGCTCAAGACACACTTCGACTGACCCCCCCCCCCAACCCTTCCACGGAGCCCTGTCTTTTGGTCATCCCAGTGAGAAGGGATCTCTCTCTTCTGAATGCCTGCAGTGTTTTGTGTCTCCTATAGCACACTGAACACACTGCCTTCTGTTAGAGTTGGGTGTCAACATACGGCATCCTCCCTATAAGGGATTAACTTGTTTCTAAGACCTTTGTCTTTTTGTTAGACCAATTTACTTGATAGATGAAAAGACGCATAGAAGTCATCTAAGTCAACGTACCCACATTGTAGATGAGGAAATGGACCCCAGAGAGCTGACATAGTTTAGGCAAATTCGCACATTCTCCTCTAGGCTAGGCTAGGGGAGAGCTGGAATTCATTTGCACCCCGAAATCAGGGACGTGCTTGACCAGAAGGAGGACAGAAAATGTCGAAGGAATGAATGATTCTGTCAGATCCCCTAGACCTGCCATTCCACTGTCAAAAGTGGTTCAGCCAGAGACACAGACAATTAGTAGGGGATCCTCAAATCAACCTCATCCCAGAGATAACCATCTCAGTCAGCATATGCGTCCGGGTGGCACCATCAGCAGCACGCAGTATCTGTTCCCATCCGAAGGGCTTTTCATGAGGAGCTCATTCTGAGCTTCTTGATAAGCAACTGGGTAGTGATGTTATTTTTAATCAACTGACCAGGGACGAAAGTTCTTCAGAGAATTCTGCTTTTATACATTAAAAAAAAAAAAACAGAAAATCAATCTATCGCTAATGAAAGATGATTGAAAATTGCTAATACCAACCAATTGTGTAACTTTGCCTTACAAAAAAGGAGAATGCTCATGAGTTTCCTCGTCTCCTCCACTGTAAACAACGCACAGGGCTCAGCTCCCACCACCGTCTCCCCCTGCACTCAGCAGGCTGCTGGCAGTTATTACAGGAGGCTGCCTTACCATTAGCACAGCAATGCCAATTAATTGCAGTCATGAGCAGACTTCACATTTAAGGAAACTCACAGCCTGAGCCCTAGCAGCACTTGTAGATTCGGAATGTGTTTAGAAAGCTCTGTTTCCAGGGGGTGTGGTGTGTGTCTCTACAAAGAGGGGAAGGCTCTGAGGGTCAGGGGTGTGGTGGATGTGTGTGTGTGTGTGTGTGTGTGTGTGTGTGTGTGAGAGAGAGAGAGAGAGAGAGATAAAGAGAGAGAGAGAGAGAGATAAAGAGAGAAAGAGAGCATGTGTGTGCTGTGCATGTTTTTGCTATCTTAAAGTAGCCAGGTGCCTTCCTTTGGAGCAGAGAATTGGGTCGGGGAGGAGGGCACTGCTGGAGAGATGAGCTTTGGGTGTGCTGGGAAGGAGGAGTCTCTGTGAACAAGAGAAATGAGACTTTGAATACAAGGGATTTGGGAAAGGAGCTAAATGCATGCCTAAGTAGGAAGTTTCTGAAGATGGAGGGAGAGGGTTCCTGCAGAGACATCCGTCTTTGGTTTTGGAAACAATTTATCATGCAAAAGAGGTGCGCTACAGTGCTCTGTGCCTCTTGGTTTCCTTTACTTTCCTTCCCCCACCATCTTCATGAAAACCTCTGATGTGCCTCTCTTTGCACCTCCCACTCTGTTGTTCTTATTCTCTCCTTTCTCTCTATTTGTAAGTGATAGGCAGTGAGGATAAAGTCGCTGCTCCTTACTAGGCAACCTGGCTCCACTGAGTCTGTTGTTTAGAACCTTGTAGAAGTCCTGAAACAAACCCCCAAAGGAGCACTGTTTTCCCCTGAGGACCTTCTAATGTATTTTATTTAAAGGCCCACACACTGGGCCGTCAAAGTCACATGCAATGTGACAAAGTGGGTAATTATGTTTTGCTTAGCACACAACAAAGGAACAAATGGCTCGAGAGTGGTGTGCTGTGCACTCGGGCGTGATGTGTGAGGCCAGCCTGCTGGGGGTGTGGCCATCAGAGCCCAGGCTGGCCCTCTGGTCCCCTACCTTAAAAGGAAGGAGGCTGTGAGACGTCTTTCAATCTGGGAGCTGAAGTGGAATCCGCCTGGCCTGCATCTGATGCTCCTTTGTTTGGTTTGCATGGAAACCTGTGTTTATGGGGGAAACTCCAAGCCTGCTTTCTACAGACAGATGTTTCTGGTCTCTGTCCCTCATCATGTCAAGAATGTTCCTTTTGGGAGATGAACTCTCATTTAGTGTTCTCTTCCCCTGGTGCAGGAGAGGGAAATAAAATACCAACACTTCCTAAAATCCAGATGCTCCCTCTGGAAGTGGGTGACTCCAAGCAGCCTTTGACAAGGGACTCATTTAGCACTCAGTGCTGCTGCAGCTCAATAGAAAAGAGAGGCTGCACTGAAGGTACAAATTATGTCCACAGTCCTTGTCACTGGTGAAAAAAAGAGGAATAAAGCTAGATTCTATGTCGCCGATGCCAAGACCAGCTTCTCTTTAAACACAGGAGGACTTCATCCCATCTCCCCTTCCCTCTACTTATCCCACAGGCTGGAAAAACTTGTCACTTTAAAATTTAATTATATAAAATCCTGCTCCCTTTACCCCCTGTGGATGAGCAATTGTTCTGCTATTTCTATAAAACGCCACAGGAAATATGAAAATAGGAGGCAGGATTTGGAGCAAGACTGTTCCTGAATGCCTGTGGTTAGCAGCGCCAGAGAAGGCTGTGAGGATTTTACATCTGTGACAAGGAAGTGGAAAGAGGAGGGAGAAAGAGTGGGAAGGCAGGTACTGCAAGAGACCTATCTCGGGATGCTGCAGTGTGACCTTTGACCTGAAGGAACCAAACCTGGGGCTGAACCGAAAGGAGAACAGCCCTCACCTGTGCCAAGCTCACTTCCTAAGGCAGGAGATCGGGGCTGGCAGATGGGTCAAAATGAGTCATGAGCTGGAGGGGAATGAACGACGCATTTCTCCGTAGTGTGAAATGCCCTCTCCAAAATAGACTGGGAGGTATCCATGGTCTCATTCATCTTTTTCTGTTTTTCTGAGATCGAGTCTTGCTCTGTCAGGCTGGAGTTCAATGGCACAATCTCAGCTCACTGCAAGCTCCGCCTCCTGGGTTCAAGTGATTCTCCTGCCTCACCCTCCCGAGGAGCTGAGACTACAGGCACATGCCACCATGCTTGACTAAGTTTTGTATTTTTAGTAGAGACGGGGTTTCACCATATTAGTCAGGCTGGTCTCAAAGTCCTGACCTCAGGTGATCCACCCGCCTCGGCCTCGTAAAATATTCTTTAAACAAATATTTTACTGGAAAGCAGTTTTGAGTAGCAACTGAAAGTATAGGCACTGGAGCCAGAAGCCGAGATTTCAATCATGGCTCCTTCACTTACTAAAGGGATATACGTGGCAAGTTACTCTCTTCTTGTGTTGGTTTTCTCATCTGTAAACTGGAGATGACAATAAAAGTACCTCCTTCATAGAAAGTGCCTAGAACAGTGCTATCATAATCATCTAATAAGTTACCGTAATATAGCAAATACTGAACTAGATACAAGGGCAACAGAGCAGTAGGAGGCCCTGAGCTTGAATTCTGGTGGCTCATAACTTAATGGGGAAGACAGATGTGTAGACACATTACCTACAGTGCGATGGGAGCAAAGAGAGTGGCATCTAACAAGTCTGAAATTTTGAAGATGAGTCCATCTAAGGATCAAAGGATTTGGGAACACTTAGCAGAAGAGATGGGTCTGTAGTTGTTTTAGAATTAGTAGGAAGTTACCAATTGGAGAGAGGAGTTGGGTAATTTCTAGCACACGAAAGAAAGAACAAAGCAGCTGAGGTTTAAGGGATCATGGCCTGTTTGGTAAGACACAGTGAGAAGTGACTTGTGCCAAAGAAAGGCAGGAGAAGAAGCCAGAAAGAAGCTCACAAGTCTCGCTAGACAGTTTGGGTTTCATTTTGTTGGAAATAAAGATTCACTGGATTTATTGTTTTGTTTTTGTTTTTGTTCCCAGGTACTCAGTCTTTTCATTTTCTTCAGCTTTATTGAGATATAATTGACAAATAAAATTGCATATATTCAAGGTGTACAACGTGATGTTTTGATGTAAGTGTGCATTGTGAAGTGATTGCCACAATTAAGCTAATTAACATATCCATCACATCACATAGTTACCTCTTTTTGGTGTGTGTGACAAAAATACTTACGATCTACTCTGTTAGAACATTTCAAGTGTACAATACATTGTTGTCAACTGTAGTCATCATGCTGTACGTTACTTCTCCAGAACTTATTCATCAGGGGCTTTAGAGTTATACTGACGGGGGTTTTACCGACTGCCTATTTGACCTGAGACAAGTTGTAAAATGAGAATGATAGTGTCCACTTATGGAGTTATTATGAGGATTAAATAAGACAATGCACAGAACAGTGCCTAACACACAGTAGGCACTCTATAAGTGAGAGGTCTTAGTATCATCCCAGCGGGGCAGATAAAGGCCAGCGAGCCCTTCCTCAGGGATGCATGGAGACACAACGTCGCTTCCTCCCTGCTAAAAAGCACAGAAACATCTGTTAGCAAAGCTTGGCTCTGTCGTCTTACCAGGGTAATGGTCAGAGCTTTGTAGGAAAGCTCCGTCAAGCTCCCTGGCCTCTGTAGGAATCTCACCTGAATCCCTAGAGTAGCCCTGCACCTGGGAAACAGAAGGAGACACAAGCAAGCAGCAATCCCTGCCGAGTTAGCAAAGGAGCAGCCACCAAGTGGACAGTTCACTCTATAAACACAAGGGGCATGCCTCAGACGCAGTTAGAAAGGATCTTTTTAGAGGTAGAGTGCAAATACGAGCAAAAGTGACTCAACCCAGGACTGGAAAGTGCTCTGCTGCCTCAGCAAAGCCATCGCACCCCAGTTGGGGAACTGGGAAGAGGCTCCGAGCCAAGGCAGAGTCTCGTCCACAGCCTGCCTGGGAAGAGAATTTCGTCAAGGAGGTTAAAGCCACAGGAATTAGAGAGAGCCAGGAGGTTCAAGGCCCTTCCATTGCCAGTAGGAGTGTGGGGGCTTGGTTTTATTAAATAAAACTGGTGGTTTTCATGGTGTGAACCACTACAAACAGATACATGGCAGGGATGGATGGCTAGAAGGCATTTAACCAGGACAGAGTGAACTGGACAGGATTAAATCAAACTCAGGCACTGGCTTCACTGAGCCTTGCTTGTGCCTGACTTGCCCTCAGGGAACAGCAAGGTTGAAACTGTACTGGTGGGTAGGGCTGGCGGGGAAGAGGAGGGGTCTCTTGGGAAAACTAGAAGGTTGAAGGAAAGGCAGGGAGTCAGGTGCTTAATCTTCGAGGGAGTAATCCACTTCCTTTCTCCGTGGGTAGGAAAGAATGAACCCGGGTCTTCCAGTGCAGAAGTCAGAGAGACGTACCCCACTCTCTCATACCTTGCCCTCTCATCAACTCCACCTCTCTGGTCTTCAGTGGCCACCATGTGCAGCCTTCCTAAGCACAAAGTCTGCTCACACTTGCACTGGAGATAAGGAACCTGGGCTCCAGGGAGCCCTGTCCCATCAGGGAGCCTCTTGTATCAAATGTATCTAGTTATTCCATAATTTAACTGCAGCCTGAGTACAGAAAGCTCTTTTGTTGTGGTGTCTGATAATGCAATGAGGCTCCTTCCCCTCTGTGAGTTAATGACGTTTGTGGGGAGATGACAGGTGGGTATGAGAATGGAATTGGATGGGGTGGGGGCAGGCTCTGGCTCTGCTCCTTGCTCTTGCAGTTTCTGCCACTCAGCCCCTGAGGAAGAGCGTGGGATGCTATCTATCAGTCTGTGCATCGGGATTTTCATCTAATTTCATAATGAAGACGTTGCTCCATCAGATACAGACGACATGTCAGCAGAAATGCAAAAGGCCATTTTTATGTGTCAGCTGACTCTCCACGGGGCTCCCACCTGCCCGCAATTGTGCAGCCAGTACAGGCTTGAGGGAAGGGCTCCACCGTGCTAGATTGGTTCTACAGATATGCTGGATCTCTCTTCCTTTATCACCTTTTCCTCTCCAGCTGGAAGTCCTGTGAGGGCAGGAGTCTGCCTGTTTGCTGTTGTGTACCCAGTGCCTGGATACACAGTAGGTACTCAGCTTGGATGAATGAATAAACCCTATCCTCGCTGCTTCCCAGGCGAGGTGTGGTGTCCCGTCTTCACAGACCCACTCACTCCTCAGAGCTGAGGCCTCTGTCAAGCCTGCTCCACTCTGAGGCTCTTCTTTACATTGGGATGAGGGATTACACTGCTTGACCCAAACTGTGGGTCTCAGCATCAGCTGTTACCCGGCTATAAGACTGAGCTGTTGCTCTGGAAAGTTCTGTGCCTCAGCTTCCTCTTCTGTATAATAGAGCCACTAATGGCCCCTGCCTCATGGTTTGCTGTGAAGGTTGAGTGCACCTAAAGGGCTAGGAGTAGCCCTGACGCACAGGAAGCACTCAAGAATTATTAACCTTTATGTTCTACAAGAGGCTTTGTCCTCTTTCCCTGTATGGAAGTGTTTTGTCCCAGGAACCCACAGGTGACATAGTTCCTGCGGGATTTGCCAATCACCAGCTCAAGACAGGATGGCAAGCCTCTTCCCGAATAGCCCCCCTTTCCATGACTTCCCATCACTGCGTGCTCTTCTTGGAACCCCCTGGTGTTTCCCTTGGGCCCCGTGTTTCCCTGTGCTAGCCCCAAGGATTGTTTATTTGTGGAATGTCATAATTTTTACAGGTGATATTTCCTCTAAATGCCCAAAGCGACATGGCCACTGTGGTGTGGGAGTTTAGGACCCTGTTTCCAGAGCCACAAACCTCAGCTCTGCCCTTTTCCGGTTATGAGACCTGGGAATATTAAAACCTTCTAACTTTTTAGTGTTGCTGTGTTTTTGTTTTTGTTTTTCTTTGAGATGGAGTTTTGCTCTTGTTGCTCAGGCTGGAGTGCAAGGGTGCGACCTCTGCTCACTGCAACCTCCGCCTCCTGGGTTTAAACAATTATCCCGCCTCAGCCTCCTGAGTAGCTGGGATTATAGGTGTGCACCACCACATCCGGCTAATTTTGTATTTTTAGTAGAAATAAGGTTTATTCATGCTGGTCATGGATACCTGGTCTTGAACTCCCGACCTCAGGTGATCTGCCTGCCTTGGCCTCCCAAAGTGCTGGGATTACAGGCGTGAGTTACCGTGCCTGGCCAACTTTTTAGTGTTTTTATCCATAACATGGGGACTCTACTAGTATCTAGTCTGTGGGGTTGCTGTAAAGATTAAATGAGTTTATCCCCATGAAGGGCTCAGAATAGCTCCTGTCACCTATTAAGGATTCAGTAAATATTAAATATTATTATTTGTAGCTATCATATGGCCACTTCCTCCCCCAGTGCACACAAACATGCATCCCTTTAATAAAAGAAAAGTTGAGACCCACTCCCATTCAATGCCATCTGGCCATGAATAGCAGGGCTTGTCCACGTACAAAGATGTGACGCTGCCCTTTCTACTTTTAGCAGGTGGTAGGGGAGTGAGGTTTACCTAGAAAATCAACTACAGCCTGCCGCCTTTGAAGGAGTAGGGAAACCAAGCCTGGTTTTGGTACTGGCTTGTCATCTTCCCTCTACCACCTTTTGCTCTAATATTTCAGACACCAAGTTTCTAACCTAAGCCAAAGAGAACATGCACGGTATGGGGGTCAAACCAACTGAGTCTGAGCCTTGATTCTGCCACAAATTAGTTGTGTCACAAAGAAAAAATCACTCCTCTCTAGACTTCAGTTTCTTCATGTGAACAGTGACGGTGCTATACCTGGTGCTGTTTTTTCTCTCTCCTTCTCTGTTAATTTAGAGGCTCTGTGACTATGGCCGTAACGCAAAAGTCTCGAAGAATGTCTCTGTGATCTGGACGGACTCTGGCTCTGGATGCCTTGAGAGGGAAGATGTGACCTACTTGTCCACAAGTGGCCGTGATTTCCATTTGGATTTGGTGGCATCATGATGGAGAAGCCCACCAGTTCCCTGTCTCCAGCTTTGGGAAGGAGACTGGAGATATCATGACCTTTGAATATGAAATATTCGTGTTTTGACTTTTCCTTTTTAATTATTTGAGATGCACTATAATTGGCATGAAAAGGTTATGACCTGATGTGTAAGTCTTGACAAGTAGCAAACAGCCCAAGAAAAAAATCTCTGACTTTCTCATTCATGGGGACGGTTTGGGCCATATTCTGGGTGTGAGGCTAGGGAGCACAGAAGTTCTTTTCGCAGGTGCTGCCATCTTTTCCTTCCTCAGCAGAAACGTGCACTCAGAGTAGGCCGTCAACTTTATGTCATGGGGAGTGTGACTGCTTGTGCTTTTTATACAGCCTTATCTTCCTCCTCAACCCAGTCACTCATTATTTTCCTGAACTTTTTTGACCTATTCCCTATTTTCTCAGGAAAAGAAAAAACAGTGAGGTAGAAACTCCTACCTTTTATCAATTTCTTGTTGCAGCAAGTCTAAATGTTTCAATGTGGTAAATAAGATCTCTTGAATTGAGCTAAGACTTGCTTGCCTCAGAACCCATCACAAATAAGTGGAGAATATTCGTTCCCTCTCTTTTTCTATCCAGCAGACACATCATTCCTCACCGAAATTGTGAATTGAATTTTCCCTCAACTTCTGCCATCATGGAAGGCTCAGTCCAAATCCCACTCTCTTCATGAGATACTCCGAATGCAAAGAGAGCAGTATTCAGCACCAGTGTGATGAAGTAACTTCTCTATCATGTTGTTGAGACACATGGTTAATTTTATGTGTCCACTTGTCTGGACCACAGCATCCAGATATTGGATTAAATATTATTCTGGATGTCATGTGCAGGTGTTTTAAAATGAGATTAACATTTAAATCCACGAACTGTCAGTAAAGCAGATTACTCTCCATAATATGGGTGAGCCTCATCCAATCAGTTGAAGGTTCTAATAGAAAATGACTGACCTCCCCTGAAGATGAGGGAATTCTGCCAGCCAAAGGCCCCTGGACCTGAGCTGGGACATCAGCTCTTCCCTGTTGGCCCATCTTGTAGATTTTGAACTTGCCAGTTGCAATAATTCCATTAATTAATTCTTCAAATCTTGCTCTTTCTCACAGATAGATAAAAACAAAGACACATACACACACACACACACACACACACCCCTATTGATTACCAACTCTGATCTTCTAGATAATTCTGATTAATATATATATGTATTCTGCTGTTATCCTTTCCCTATACACAAGAGACTCACTTGGGCCGTTTGTTAGAATATATCCTTCCTCTGTGAAGCTCTTCCTGGATTTTACCCTATTTTCTAAATCCCAGTTAGTGGATGTTAGGCAAAGAGAAGAAAGCTGTGTGACATTGTTCTCTGCTGGTGATGGAGATGGCACAACACAGCCTTTGGTCAGCCCCACAACCTTCTGTCCTGCAAATGCTGTGCCTGTACTTGAAATAGCAATTTGCATCCACAGTCCTGTCTCTTCAAGCATGCAGGTGGCTTCTCACCTTCACCTGTCCTGTTTCTCCATTTCTCCCCAGTAGTTAAGAGTAGGTAGACAAGGTACTCAGTAATTGGAAAGAAACAAATTGTAGGCTGAAAATAGGACAACCCTATAGCCTTTTTGGTGCTGCCTAACTGGGGATATCTTTCTCTCTTCTAAATGACTGTATTGCGTTTTTCAGCTTTTCTTAGTGGAGGAGTAAAATGGTGCCTCACACTCTGTCTGTCTGTGCACTTTGTCCACTGTTACCGTGTTTTGCATGCTGGTGTCCACAGTGGCTGCTCCTCTACATCAAAGCTTTGGGGCGGGGGTGTGTGTGTGTAATTGAGAGTTCACAATTGCCTTTTAGGTGGATTTTATTATCCCCAATCTGATATTCTGCAGTGTCAAGTAAATGACCTGATCATTAAAGAGTGATCAGTCAGGGATTGGACCTCTGTTTCTGACTCTTCAAATCCGTGAACTTTTCATTACTGCAGTGCTTCCTCAAACCGTTAGGAGGAGGCTTGTAAGAAAAAGTTCTATTTGCCTATGTCCTTATTGTCCTAATTTCTCACCTTAAGTGCTCAATGCATGTGAATGAAGGCAATGGAATGGAAGACAATCACAAAGAATGGAGCCCAGACTGGGTTGGACAACGGAGCGAAGGTCTCCTTAGGAAATGAGCCACGAAACTGGGGTGAAAACTATGAACATTTGTGTAGGAAAGCAGACCACAGGGTAATACCCTGACTCCTCTCCATAGGAAGGTTCTGGCAAGTTCCATGAAGACAAACATTCAGAAAGTAGGCAATAATTTAAGCAGTAATGGTTACCACTGGAATGCTTTTTCAGCGGTTCCTAATATCTTTTCAGCCTCTGACAGTTCCCTACCTGCCAAATGTAGTTATGAAGCCCTACGTCTTTGCATACGGGATGAGCCCCTATCAGAGTTTAGAATTAGTTACCATGACTTCAGCTAACCCCAGCTTTGGGGGCAACAGAAAAAACAAAAAGAGTAAGATTTGGAATTTATCCTTCCAGATGCCACAAGGAACTGAACAGGAGGAATTTGTTCCCTGAACAGCCAGGCTATAAATTAAATGCCAGAGGCAAATGAGAGTGTGTATATGTCATCCTAAGAATATAGATAACAACCAGAAAGCTGTGGATTAGTCCTGTGACCCTTGAATCAAGCAGGAATTCTTCCCAATGCCTTTATCATGCTTCTGTCCCTGGTACCTGGCACTGGACTCCCAAGTCCAGAGCCCTGGGCAGGAAACTCTCTGTGTGAGGAGCTTCTCTGCTAATCCTCAGCTTAAACTTTCTCTTCCTTAGCTCCAAGCTAGTGCTCCTTGTCCTAGCACTTGCTGAGCAAATGAATAATTCCCTTCCCTCATTTGCATTGTTACCTTGAAGGTATTTATAGCCTGTGATTATCTGCCCCTTGAGTCCTCTCCTTCTCTAGCCTATAATTCAGCACTAGACCCAGATCTGTTTGCTGTGGAACTGACAATATGCCTAGGAGCTCTGTGGTCAGAGCCAGCACCAGCAAGGACTGCAGCCTTCTTAAGGCTTCAGCAGTGGTTCAAAAACAAAGAAAAAAGTCAATCTCAGAATTGGTCTTCTTGGTTCTATTTATTGAAGGTTTTATGACTTATCTGCTGGGTTGGAAGAGATTTAGCCATTTGCCCAGATGGCTGTGTGCACATGTGTGTTTGTGCATGTGGGAGACGGTAGAGAGGCGGAATAGGAAGAAGAAAGTTGATGTTTCAATGTCTCCAGCCTCTTATCTCCTGTCCACTATGGCTCTATGCACCAATCTATTATAATCCTTGAAGGTGGCAAAAGCAAAAAGCAGATCAACAATTGCAAACACTATACAGACAAACACAAAAATTCTAACCCCTACTTCTTATAACAGATAATTATTTCCTCTTCAAGATTCTAAGGCCACAGACCACTGAAACATCAAGAAGACTATATATGGAATCTAGGAAGAAGAAAGGAATTTGGGACAACTATTTAAGACTGCAAGAGAAGAGCCACAGCTTGAGCCAGGGATCTTTTTGGGAGTTTATCCACAAGACCTCAGGAGCTAGATTCAAAGGTGACAAAAAAATAAATATTTTTCAAATAAGTATTTTTTTCAAAAAATATGTTTTGATTTTGAAGCCAGTCGTGTCCTTCCCAAGACATTATAGTGCTACAAAGCTAACAAGTAAGACTATTTTCCATTCCACCTATCTAAAACCCACTATTTTGCTTTATATTCTTGAATTCACCTAAGAAGTTTACTTCAGTTTAAAAGCAAGAGTGCTGAAGATTGGTGTTTGGGAGTGGGACTGTCGTCATTAAGATAACCCCAAATTTCAATGTTTTTATGTTGTTTCCAGAAAGAGTTGTCCACACAGTGGAAAAATCTGGCAGTCACTAACTTGACCCAGGAATCAGGTTTAACATCTCCAGGTGTGGGACGGGTGGACGCTGTGCTTCCTGATGTGAAGGCCTCCAAGAAAGCACAGCATCATTTCTGTGATGTTTCTACCTGGATGCACTCCTGGGATGGGCCATAATAAAAGGTGGAAAGACCCAGGTTTGAGGTCATTTTACAGAATGAGAAGTCTGAATACACATGAAGTTTGCTGAGAGGTAGGAGGAGACCAAGGAACTACTCTGGATTGAAGGAGACTGTAGGTTATGACAACTGAATTCAGTGTGTGTTCCTGGGAAGGATTCTGGGCCAGAAAGGAAAAAGAGCCATTGTCAGGATGGATGACAAAAGATGAGCGAGTTCTGTGGATTGGAGGTGGTATTGACATCAGTGTCAATTTCCTGATTGGCAGGGTATATAGTGGTAAGGAAGTGAGAGCTGTTACTCCGGGGACGTGAACACTGGAGTATTTAGGGGTGGTGGGAACTCCTCTTAGGCAAAGATCTCCCCCTGTCTCTTTATTTTAAGAGAGAGTCATCATTAAAGAGATATTACTCATGAGTGCAGCATCAGCCAGCACTGAGGAAGACCAGCTTACATGAGTGAGACATCCCTATTTTTCCTGTCTAAAGAATAAAAATGGCAATGGCTATGACAGAGAGGTAGTGCACGATTTAATGAAAAAATACGTGTACACTGTAAAGTGATGTATGAATAATATATATATATATATATATATATAGTTGTTTTTTTTTTTTGAAATGGAGTCTCCCTCTGTCACCTAGGCTAGAGTGCAGTGGCGCCATCTCGGGTCACTGCAACCTCTGCCTCCTGGTTTCAAGCAATTCTCCTGCCTCAGCCTCCTGAGTAGCTGGGAGGCATATGCCACCATGCCTGGTTAATTTTTGTATTTTTAGTAAATACAGACAGTGTTTCACCATGTTGGCCAGGCTGGTCTCGAACTCCTGACCTCAGGTGATCCACCTGCTTAGCCTCCCAAAGTGCTGGGATGACAGGCGTGAGCCGCCATGCCAGGCCAAGACATAATTTTTATTAAAGAAAAGATCAGGCGTTTAACAGAGTAAGTCCACCCTTCCAAGCCAAATGATCAAGCATGCTGGCTTCGCTTTGAACCCCACTTTTGTCTCCTCCCTCCCGAGCCTTCTTCCTGTCCCCAACTCTAGCCACAACCCCCTTCTCACAGGGTGTCTCTTTATTACGTAATCCCCAAACTCACTGAGGACACGTTTTCCTCCCAAGAACAGCAGAATGGTAACAAAGAACACATGAAAAGAAAATGCTTTCAAGGACCAAAGGAATTCATCCACAAATATGGAACTTCCAGCACGGAGGTCAGTGACAAAGCCTGCATGCCTGCATCTCAGGCGTCCTGAGAACACCGTCCAGTGGGACGAGGCCAGCCCTGCCCTGAGAAGCTGAGATTCCCACCCCACCTGGAGGGAGCTGAGCACCCTCACAGCTCCTCTGAGCCCCTGACTCCAAAGGAGACTCTTCTCCTGTGGTATCCAACGTAGAGGGCGGAGTCCCTTAAAGTAAAATTCCACAATAGGGCAGTAGAAAGATGCGATGAAACACACACGAGTTACTAAATATTGTCATCAAGATGAGTAATAAATCAGACATTTTATGGTTTCTGATTATAAATTCCATTTATTCCATAAGTGTTTAAAGAAAGAAAAATGGAGACCCAACAGAGATTTAAGCCTGCCCCAGATGGGTATATTTCATTATTGCTTTGTGACTGCTGCATCCTGGGTGGAATAGGGGTAGGGGGATACAAAAGGGCCCTCTGAGGGCCAGGAAGAATGAATTGCTGGGTTTCTGGGGCTCATTGTCATATGAGAATCTTCTAAGAATTCTTTTGAAGTCAGGATTTCTGGCCAGGTTCCTGGTGGACACACTGTTGAAAATAGCCTACTCCTTCCAATCCCCAAACCAAGTTAAACAAGAGGCCAGGCGAGAAAAGCCAAGGTGGTGAGACTTCATAGGTCCTGGCAGGCAGCACTGAACAACGCAGATCCTTAACAGCAGGGAGGCTTGATACGAACTCTCTCAGAGTGGCTGCTGAAGATCAGGGAGCTGGGCACAATCCCAGCACAGCGAGCGTTCATTCAGTAAAAAGTATGCCTTGGGGCTGGGGTGGTGGCTCACACCTGTAATCCCAGCCCTTTGGGAGGCCAAGACGGGTGGATCTCTTGAGGCATGGAGTTCAAGACCAGCCTGGACAACATGGAGAAACCCCATCTCTACTAAAAACACAAAAATTACTTGGGTATAGTGGCACATGCCTTGTCACCCCAGCTACTTGGGAGGCTGTGGCACAAGAATTGCTTGAACCCAGGAGGCAGAGGTTGCAGTGAGCCAAGATCACACCACTGCTCTCCAGCCTGGGCAACAGGGTGAGACTCTGTCTCAAAAAAAAAAAAAAAAAAAAGTTATGCCTTGTGTTCATAAAATTATGCCTTCTCCTCATATAGTACTTTACAGTTTACATGTGTTATTTCCTTAAATTTTGCACTACCCTTCTGGCATAGCCATTGTTATTTTTATTCACAGACAGAAAAAAATGAGGATGTCTCACTCATGTAACCTGGCCTGTCTCTGCTCCGGCTGCTGTTGAGAGTAGCATAACTAATATCTCTTTAAGGGTGGTTCTAGTGTACAAACAGAAAACAGAATGTTGTCTTCTGGCCTTCCTAGTGGCAGAATTTGTCCTGCTTTTGGCTTTGAAATGCCTCACATTATATTCTTCTAGCAGATTTGTCTAATTATATTTTGCTTGGGCTAAGATTAAAATTAATTGGTCTTTTCATGATCACACATCAGGAGAGTAATAGGGCCAGGCACCTGAGACCAAGCCAGGGATTAAAGATTGGTTGTGGATAATCCACTAGCCAGAGAGTCTGAATGTGGTGGGAGACGAGCGGAGGAGGCCCAGTGGGCCTCCAGCAGCTTGTTTCTCACTGGCATCTTCATCACAAGCTTTACGTGACAGGATTTCTCCTGATGTGCCCACAGCTGCTGCCTCACTGCACACACACACGTGCATGTACACAGGCACCCACACAGCTGGAGAAGCACACATATGCCTCCTTCTACAACATGCACACTGTTGATTAGACTCTGAGGAGTGCTGACTCTTGGAGAAAGACCAGACAAATCACTTTAGAGAGGGAGAAAAGGAAAAAAATATGATAAAGAAAAAAAATCTACTTTTTCCCCCTTCAAATGCCACAAGAAAATGTCACGGAAATCGCTTTGCTGGAAATAACAGAGAAGTTCAAAACAAAATTGTTGAGTGTCACTCCTGGACCTGACTCTCCCTTGCACTGGGCTCCTCTCCTCAGCCTGGGAGCCTTCTTTCTGCCTCTACCACCGCTTACCCTTCAGGATGCCACTGCTGCAGCCTCCGCGAACTGAAAAATAGTTCTTGGAAAGCCTTCCACTGAAGGGAATAATCAAGAATAAACAAAGGACAAAGACAGGAGTGGGAAAGAGCTCTTTCGCTGCCAGCTGGCCACTTCCAGCTCCAGGACAGTGTCCGTGAAGCCCACAGAAGGGAACCTCATCATCATTTTCAATGTCATCATTACCAAAAGGCTTTATTACACGATTAATTGTGCAAGGCTGTGTACAGAAACTATTGAAGGATCCTTTTGCTTTCTTGTAACTTAAAATCCATGACATTTCACAATCCTACAAAAGATTTCTCTGATTTCCTTGGGTATAACTTTTTTCCCCCTTTTAGCTTTCTATTCTTCGTCTGTTACAACAGCACAATAGTGTACAACAGTGCTTGGCTGAAGGATACGAAAAAAGAAATTTTCTGTATTATTATAGATTCCTCCACTCATTCACTGATTCATTCAACATTCCAAAAATTCAGAGCCCACCATATTAAATACCAGGTCCTCAGCCAGGCTGTCAAGACAGAGGTATAAACAAATCACAGGTCCTGCCTTTAAGGAACTCACCAACTATTATAACAGTGATGTTCAATCTCTGTTTTTCTTTTAAAGTGTAGGGAAACTTTCTCTACATAAAATGTTTCCAGGAAGCCCAATGCATAAAACCAGTAAACTAGAATTTTTTGGTTAAGTGAGGAAGGATGGATGGTGAGGGGAAAAATTTTAAGGAGAAAGTATTAATCCCATTCTATATGTGATGAAATAACGCTCGTGAGGGTTTAGTAGCTTTTCCAAGGCTCAGTGAACAAGTGAAGAATCCAGGACATGGCCCCAGTTCTGTCTGAGCTTAAATCTCTGTTCTTGCCTTTGGCCAGCTGCTGCCCTATCAGATCCCATAATACAAATAGGGCAACAAGAAGGGGGCCTCTGGCCTCGCCTTGCTGAGTTTGTTCTTTACATAGTTAGTTAATAGAAAACTCTCTTCAATTACAAATCACAGCTAAGTTTCTTATTGCTGCAGACTTATCCCTGGTACAGAAAATCCATTGATAAAGGTTGAGAATTGGTCTTATGATCCTTTTCCTGGGCTGAAATAAGACCTTTGGTAATAATGCAGGCCTGACTAATCTTTGGTAGACTTGGATTAACCAAACCAGAATGATCCTAATAATTCCTTACATTTACATGAACTAGTTTAGAGTACAATTTAGGCAGTTTTAGAAAGAATAGAGATAGATCTATGCAAAAGACAAATTTTTTATTAGACTAATTTCTAGTCCATGGCTGAGAATGCACAAGAAATAGTAAAATAGTAAAGATTTAACTACCACCCTCAAAATCGGGGCCTGTAGGATTTGAATGTTACAATTAAGAAACTTAATCAATTGAAATATAAACTCTGGGTTTAAAATTTGTTTCATATGATGTGCAACAATATTTCTTTAGTGGGGAATGTCTTACTGTTATCTAGTTGCTGCGGCTGGGTTTCTTTTGTTTGTTTGTTTTTAATAACAATTGAAAAAAATTAGCCATCATGATGAACACAATTCCTCTTCAAAGAAATCACTTCAAACCGGGATGATCAGCATGATGACACACAGCATGCCACATGCCCGAGATTTATAGCTCTTGTTCCATATCTTGCTGAACTGTCAGTCGAAATGACTCATCCCATCTGTGTGCAGGAGAGGTGATGGGCCACATTTTCCCCAACCTACCTCTTTCCAGACCTTGAACTGTGGGATCCCAGGTGAGACCAAGAAGGCCTTTATTTCTATTTTCTTTTCGCATTGAAGCAACCATCAAGGCTTGGGACTAATACCCTGTTGCAGATAGATAGATAGATGATTGATAGATAGATAGATAGATAGATAGATAGATAGATAGATAGACAGACAGAGATGTCAGTTATATATATCAGCTCTATATATATATCAGTTATATATATATATGTCAGCTACATATATACACCTTTAAAGTGTACATATATAATACACACACATTTAAAGTGTATATATATATACTTTATATATATTAATGCATGTATATATATACACACACGTTAAAGTATATGTATACACATTTAAAGTGTACACCTTTAAAGGCGTAATATATAGATATATACACACTTAAAGGTGTTAGTATTAATTAGAAAAGATATCTATAGATATATACACCTTTAAAGGTGTGATATATATAGAATATATATATCTATATATAGTAACATATATAAAGGCATAATATATATAGAATCTATATATATCTATATATCTAATATGTATAGAATCTATACATAAAAATCTATATATGGAATCTACATATAAATCTATATATATAGATTATATATTATGCTGTATATATACTTTAATGTGTGTATATATACACACATTATATAAAGTATATATATGTACTTTAAAGGTGTGTGTATATATACACACACACATTATATATATATAACATATATATACTTTAAATGTGTGTGTATATATATACACCTTTAAAGTGTGTGTGTGTGTGTGTGTGTGTATACACTTTAAGTTTGGGAGTACATGTGCAGAATGCAGGGGTTTGTTACATAGGTATACATGTGCCTCGGTGGTTTTCTGCACCCATCAACCCGTCATCTAGGTTTTAAGTCCCACATGCATTAGGTATTTCTCCTAATGCTGTCTCTCCCCTTGCCCCTCATCCCCCAACAGGCCCCAGTGTGTGATGTTCCTCTTTCCGTGTCCATGTGTTCTCACTGCTCAACTCCCACTTATGAGTGAGAACATGCGGTGTTTGGTTTTCTGTTCTTGTGTTAGTTTGCTGAGAATGATGGTTTCCAGCTTCATTCATGTTCCTGAAAAGGACATGAATGCATTATTTTTATGGCTGTATAGTATTCCATGGTGTATATGTGCCACATTTTCTTTATCCAGTCTATTATTGATGGGCATTTGAGTTGGCTCCAAGTCTTTGCTATTGTAAATAGTGCTGCGATAAACATACGTGTGCATGTGTCTCACACCAGTTAGAATGGCAATCATTAAAAAGAGAGGAAACAGCAGATGCTGGAGAGGATGTAGAGAAATAGGAATGCTTTTACACTGTTGGTGGGAGTGTAAATTAGTTCAACCACTGTGCAAGACAGTGTGGTGATTCCTCAAGGATCTAGAAGCAGAAATACCATTTGACCCAGCAATCCCATTCCTGGGTATACACATAAAGGATTATAAATCATTCTGTTGCTGTTTTAAGTGTCAACATTGTCCCCTATAAATCTGATCTAATTGTCCCACAGTATGATACTATAATTCTTTAACAAAATCTTAATGGTGCCAGCTATCAATCTAGCCATGATCAACTGATAGAAGAATATAAATCACCAAATTAGACGGGTTCTTAAAATACTACAATTCCATTTTATACTCATTAAATACGCCATTCATATTCTTTCAACTACACATGCACACATGCAGAGAGATATACCAACTCCTTTGGTCTTCTACAAAATTTACCAACATTTGACAGAGAGCCAGAAAACGATAGGTAATTGTTTGGTAGTACGAATAGGATAGCTTTTGTGAAGTGGAAAACATGATCATAGATCTTGGTTGAACAAGCCAATATGTGAGGCAGCCACTGGCCCTTTTGGGGAATCAAGACAAATGAAACAACAAGGACCAAGGACACTAAGAAATCGACGAATCTAAGTATTCCTAAGTATGTCAATATCTATTTCTCCTTGTGCATAACCATTCTGCCACTTCCCACCCAAAAGCCAGATGCTGCTGAGCCACAGTAAAATTCCAGGAAGGACTTCCTCAAGGTTAATTAAGGGCTGGCCCAAGCTCCTGAGTTCTGTTTCCTCACCTGTTTATGAATAGTTTGTGCCAGATCTGCCTGACTCTACTTTACTCTTGATGTAGGATGGCTGGGATTTGGTGGAATTGTACCCAGTGGAGAACGATTTGGTAATAAGATGTCTTAGGTGCACTGACACACAATCCAGTAGCATGGAAGAATGAATGAAACTCCTGAATGTGCCAAGGGAGTGTACATGAAGACATGTGCACACAGCATGTCTTCAGGAAGACCTTGGAAATCCCTTGAAGATACTGACACATTCCTCCAAATTTTAGGACTGAAACTGGCTGAAGCTCTTTATTCTTCATAGGGAGAAACTGCAGGAGCTGCAGGGAAACAAGGAGAAGAAGACAAGGTACATGATGACAAAGCAAAGACCTAGGGGACCAAGAGTGGTAAATGCAGAAAGAAAAGGAAGAAAGACTTCCCCAGGGAGCCCAGGGCAGGGTGGTCTACAGGAGCCACAAAGCATGATGAGTCAGTCTCTGGAGGGCAGGAAGAGAGGAACAGCTAACAGGTGCAGTCCTGTCTTCATGCGTCTCCATGGATTAACAGGGCGAGAACAAGCCCATAAATGCAAAGTATTCATATTGATAAACTATTTATGTAAGTTGATACAAATCAATTAATAAACATAGAAGAGGCAACAATGTCTAAACAATGTTTGATAGCCAACAGCTATAGTTTTATCATCATAGTATAAGCCACACTATAATAACATTCAGTCATGCTGTGTCTGCCTGCCTGGGATACCTCCACTTCCTCAGAAGTCACTCATTGCCTCAGTAGCTTTATTTATTTACTCACGATTTATATTCCACCTACTTGGAAAAAGGGTCTGAGACAGCTTGTGATGTTAAAATATATATGAAGCAGAATAGCTACAAATGAAAATAGGAACACAGAAGTTAAAATGAACAAGGAAAGAAATGTATCAGGCACCACCTGGGCTGGGCAACTGAGCACCACTGAGCACTAAATTTAACTCGGAGCTGCCAAGACTCAGAGGGACAACGTACGTTGGTTTTCATGTTCTCACTGATTAAAACACAAGCGTACCCACTCACATGATCTCACAAACTCTTTCTTGGTAGTGTTTTGCATGTGCAGCAACAGATAATACACTCACAATAGGTTCAGCTACGGCCTCATACAAATATAACGATGCTTTCAGATGGGTTTTCTCACATTTGTTCCTTCGGTATGGCAGCTTGTAGATTCTGTATTTAGGTTAGGTCAAGTCCTTAAATAGACCCAATCTTACCACCTTCTTTCCACTACACCTACTATAGCAGTTCTGAAATAGGAACATTTTTTAAAAGACGTATTTGAATCTTCATCTCAAATATTTTGCATTTTAGGGGAGATGGGGAGACCGAAGATAAGTTTTTTTGAAAATTAAGTGTTGGGTAGTACATGTGAGTTATTTCTTATGTTCATTTCTGATTGAGAAATGCTGTGTCCTGTGCTAAAAGGGTTTTATTTCAATCATTTTCTCTCTGTGAATTGGCTTCTAAATTTTGCAAGTTGGTTTCCTTTCATCAGCCCTTTCTCCCCCTTAAGATTCAAGGGAATAGAATTCCTTGAACCTCAGAAATGGTAGAGAAGGGTGAGAGAACCTGCTCAGAGATACAAAGGGCACTGCTTAAAGAGGAGGGCCCTCGCTGGCTCACAGCCTGGAATCCGACCTTAGGCTAGGCTAAGCTCCAGACAATGACCAGGCCAGGGCATCCATCAGGCAGGGCAAGGGCTGCCAGGCTTTCCACTCAGAGGAAAGAGACCATCATTCAGAGAGCACCCAATATTCAACCAGGAGCCATTGCTAGGCATTGCACACCTACAGCTTAGTTAGTGTACTATTTCATTTGCAGTAGTATTATTATCCCATTTTGCTAATAAAGAAACAACTGCTCTGAAAATCAAAGCATCTTTCCCAAGATCATATAAGTAAATGGTAAAACCAGTATTCAATTCAGCTGTCTCTAAATCCAAAGCCCATCCACTTTCTTTCTACTATGACTTCAGCACGGAACTATTTTTCCTTCCTCTAAGCTTTTGTCTTCACAAGAGTGCATGAAAACGGACTTGATAAAAGCAAAGCCTCGAGTCAGAATTCCCAGGCTTCTATCCCAGCTTCACCTCCTGAAGGCAAGGACCATTCGTCAAGTTCCTTAAACTTCCTGTGTCTGTTTTCCATCTTGTAACATTAGTGTCTGCTCCGTACCGCTGAGGTGTGAATGAAATAAGATGACTTTTGCGTAGCACATAGTCTGTGATCAGTAAATACCGGCTGACCTAAAGCTGTAGCAGCAGTGAAGTCCTTAAGGTATAGGGAAGGCGAGTGAGAGCCCTGCTCACAGAGCAGTGCTCACACAGCAGTAACTGTTCAGACCTGGATGGGATGGGCTCTAACCTTAAGGTTTGCTTCTGTTTCAATGGGAATTCCAGGAGCTATCTTAGATGAGGAAGGACAAGGGACAAGGAAGAAAGCATGTGACAGTGGCACCTGGACCTGAGATCTACAATTAAATTAAATCTTCTGAATTATCACTGAAGTTTCCTTCTGTTTCCAAAAGTCTATCATCCTCCTAAGAATAAAATAAAATGAGAGCATAAATTTTTAGAAATAGCAGTTGGAAGACTACAAGCTGGCATCGACTAAGCCATCTGAAATAATTTTAAATTTTATTTGGGACAAAAGATGAGCAAGGAAAGGATGAGCCAATTTCTCGGGAAGCCAGTGAAATGTTAACAGATGCAGGAGACAGCAGAACTTCTTCACTGTTAGATTGCTTCCACATCCACCCCGAAGGAGAGCAGGGAAGTCTTCAAGCTGTGGAAGGTAGAAGGAGTCGTTGTAAATCACACAATGACTGGCAGGGCTGGAAAGGACTGACTCCTCCTCTGAAACAATGGTTTTCCAGCAAGTCAGAGCACATCGGCGGGGAGAAGCAGCTGTGAGTTTGTGCCTGTCTCCTCTTTCAGTCATCAGGGAAGGGAGAGGGCCCGGGAGGTAAACTTGCCTGCCACCAGGGGCTAGCACACACATTTTTAAAAAGTGACATCTACTAACGTTTACTCATGTTCTCAATTAAGAGTTGAGGAAACTGCAGCCAGATTGTGGGGGCTGAGGGGTAACTGTGCATGGTCATGCTGTCTGTCCATGGGAAAGACTGGGCTGAGGAAACCACCATAAACTGCGTCAAACGGAGGCTGAGCTGGGAAAAATACATGGAAGGTCAAATACTTGTATTCATTTGTTCATAAAACTTTATTGAATTCTTATGTACAACAGCAGTGGGAATACAAAGAGGTAAGTCCCTTCAAGGTAGAGGGATGGGATGTGTGTACAGACAATCACAGCGTCCTGTGAAAGCGCCAGGTGACAGCAGAGGGGTCAAGAAGAAGTGCCCGGAGAGATCGGAGCAGGAAATAGATCTTTCTAGCTGATGTCATCAGGACGGCCTTATAGGGAATGCAGCATGTGAAGGGGAGATTTGAGGAAACATTTGGAAATAAAATCCGATGAGGACAAATTGAAAAAGAAAATAACAAAGGTGGAGCAATGCAGAGCTCAGGGTGTGCACGGACGTAGCAAGAAACTCAGTCTGGCTCTCGAAGAGGGAGAGCGAAAGCGGTGACCAGCGTGGGGCTGGAAAGGTGTGTCATCTCCAGATCAGAGCCAGGCTACAGCCGGATTTGATTCTGCAGCTTCTGGCAGTGGGGACCCACTGGAGTGTCTGCACAGACCCCAACACAGTCAGAGCTGTGCTGGAAGGTCAGCCTCGTGGCGGTGTGGAGAGGGCTGGACTGGGGAAAGCCCACAGGCAGGGAGGCCAGTTAGGAGAACACTGAATGAGCTCAGGTGGGAGCTGACGAAAGACTGTACTGGACAGGAGGGAAAAAGAGGTAGCAGGGAGGTTTTGTTAAGAAACACTGGGACAAAAAAGGGTGGCGGGGGATGGGGGGGTGTTGGACAGAGCGAGGGAAAGGAGACAAAAACAGCAGAGAATTAAGCTCCTTTTTTCTCATCTGTAAAGCAAAAGGATGCCTTGGACCCTTGCAGGTTTATCCAGACTTTAAAATTCTAATTCAAAGCTGGGTGCAGGGGGACCCCTTATCTCCCAGTCACACACTGAAATAAAGCAAGGTATGAAGTACTTAGTTTCCACCTACAATTCAGTCAGCAAGTCAAAACAGCACTTCTTCACGGTGAAGAAGCAGGACTCCAGGGTGTGTTCGGGTTTCCTCTCTCTCCCTGCAGATAGCTCTCCCACTCAACATGGTCATTCTTCCTGAGGTCTCCGGCAAACGGAAACAGCTGGCCGTGCAGCCTGGCCTCCCGCAAACTGTACCTTCAGCTCCATCTGCTGGTGGTGGGATCCCGTGGCCTGTGCTTGTGTGTAAACCAAGTGCTCTTTTTGTGCCCCAACACCCTCTCTGCAAACCTCATGCCCACATCATATACACAGGCGTATACATACACACAGACACGTTTACACACATAGACACCCAGACCTAGACTCCTACATACACACAGACACACACATGAAGAAATGCACACATGGCTATACAGATACACAAACACAGGCACACACATGCATACAACATACACACACAGGTATGTACACACACAGATACACAGGCAGACACACACAGATACCCAAACATGCACATACACAGATACACTTACAAAATACAGACATGCAAACACACACACACTCAGACATGCACAGACACACACACACATACACATACGGTTATTCACACTGATACACACAGACATAAACACACATACAGATGCACATGGTCACACACACACACTCAAATACACAGACAAAGATATAGGCAGACCTCCCCATCCACACACACACAGCGTTTTCCTCCTTGCTGCACCTACGACAGATGTGCAGCCTCTCCGCTCTAGGCTTTGTGGATCCTTCCAACTTCCCCTCTGCTTTTAGGCACCCCTGAGGCCTGCTCTATGGTAGACTAGTTGTGTAAGTGGAACCACATTCTTTCCCAAGCCCTGCACAAAGTGTAAATAGCAGATGGGTAGGACTGCAGTCTTTGAGAAGACACACAGTTGGACACCTGAAAAGCTAATTTCCTGGCTAATTTACTTTCGGGCTGCTAATTGATCCTGCGATTGCACCCTGCCCTCTCCTCCCCTAGTCCAAGAAGCCCAGAAGGAAAGGGAGAGCCCCCTTCCCCCACCTCCTCCCTGCTCTCCGTCTTGGCTGCTGCGCACTGTCCCTGCTCTCATTCCAGGGGAACTGGGAAGACACCTGGTTCCTCCAGAAACATTTCCTATTAACCTACTTTCCCTAAAGATATCAGTTTATCCAAAGAATCCTAGGTTCAAACAGATTTTATTTTTAAGCCAAAAAAAAAAAAAAAAAATCACGACACTGTAGTGAAAATCGCTACTTTTTTTTTTTAACCTTTTAAGAAAAATGCCATTCCCAGTCACATCTCTTAATAGCTGCCTCCTGGTGGCAGCCTAAATGATGAATCCACCAACCTGTTTAAAATGTAAGGGAGGTGATTTCCAAAGTAATCTGAGGGTGTTTCTGAATGCAAATGCAAATTCCTTTGTCAGCAGTCTCGGGCGCCATGGAGGGCGCAGGTATTTTTAGTCCACACAGATTTGCAGGGAGGAGACACGCAGGCACCCGCTAAATTAATGTGAGGTGGGTCTTAGTTTTGCATACTCATTCCTTTGGGATTTGGAGCTCTGAAGGCATGGCCAACCTGGCCCTGCAGAGGAGTCAGGCCAGGTCCCAGTGCCTAAGGCCTGCCCCTGGGTTTGTTCCAGGCTTCTGGCCCCAGGAGCTGGGACTGAGAAACAGGCCTCAGGCTGCAAAGCACAGCCAGTAACCTGCAGATG
Source organism: Chlorocebus sabaeus (assembly GCF_047675955.1). NCBI lineage: Eukaryota > Metazoa > Chordata > Mammalia > Primates > Cercopithecidae > Chlorocebus > Chlorocebus sabaeus. The sequence goes on along the minus strand of NC_132904.1, from coordinate 127,516,771 downwards.
CCATCGAGGGGGCAGCCCCACCCCATAGGCAATCTTGGCTTTGTTTTTTGTTTTATTTATCCCCATGTAAATTTGGGACAAGACTGAATGGGAAAAGAAGGGTGAAGAGGAAGCACCTGCCAATGTATGCATGTGTGTGCAGCATGAGGGTGTGTACGGCATGTGGGTATGTGTGCTGTGTGTGTGCACTGTGCATGTGTGTGGCATGCATGTGTGTGAGGCATGTGTGTGCAGTGTGTGTGTGTAGCATGTGTGAGAATGTGTGTGGGTGTGTGTGCGTAGCATGTGTGTAGCGTGTGTGTAGCCTGTGTGAGAGTGTGTGGGAGGTGTATGTGTAGCATGTGTGTATATAGCATGTGTGTGTAACGTGTGTGTTATGTGTGTGAGAGCAGGTGGGGTGTGTGAGTGTGTGGGGTGTCTTACTGTGTTTCTGGTGTGTATGTGAGTCTGTGTGTGTAGTGTGTAGTGTACCTGTGTGTGTGCACCCGGGAGCATAAGAGGGTTGAGGAGGGTGTGAGGGCCTAAGCCTGTGTGTGTGACTATACTCAGAATCTGCTAGCGTTGTTCTGTGTGTTTGTTTTGGGTTTTGATTTTTAAACCAGCTATCAAGTGCAGAGCACGAGGGAATTGTTAGGCTGGGTGAGCAAAATATAGTGATTACTTTTAGAATAGCTCCAGTGCTAACCAACCATACAGTTCATATAAATACAACATATTCAGGGGTTTTCTGGACACTCCCAACTTCACACACTGATTTATATTATGCTCACAAGCACATTGTTACCTGGCAAACCGTGTACTCTAAATTTTCATTTGGTGTGACATAGTCAAACAGGCTTTGGGATCCGACAGAAGGGGCTTGAATGTTGGCTTTTGCCATTTGTCAGTCATGTGATCAAGGGTAGGCTACTTGATCTTTCTAAGCCTCAGCATTCTTATCTGTAAATGGGGATACTAATACCTGCTTTTGGGGACTTGTACATTGTCTCAGGGTAGAGCACATGATACAGCCCAGTGAAGGAAGCGTGCGTTCATCTAACAAAGGCTGGGCAACTTAAGGCAGGCCCCGGAACCTAGAACAACCATAGTGAATGCTGCTGGAGGTGGGCGATCCACTGGGCCGGTGCGGGAGAGGTTGCCCAGCTTTCCTCTTTCCCAAGCTCAGGCCCTGCTGACTCAGTCAACTGTCAGTTGTCTAAGCCCAGAAACATTACAGGGCAGCACTGGGAAAGAATCATGGACATTAAAAAGGGCAGATATCAGCTCAGCATTAGAAGAGACATTCTGAATATGAGAACTGTCCAAAATGGACCAGGAGGTAACAAGCTCCCTGTCACCAGTAGTGTTCAAACAATGCCAGGAAATCCTGGTCAGAGGTGGCACATAGGGGAACTCTTTCATGAAGTGGAAGGTCCGACTATATCAAAACCAGAATCGAACATTCCCTCAATGCTAACAGTCTTTGTTTCTGTGGAAAAGAAAGAGGGTATTGCTACTCTTATTCTCCCTGGAAACCTAACACTCTGGAAGTCCCTGGTCCCTGCTGGAGGCAAAGAAATAACAGGAAACCTCCAGGGTTTCAGAGCCTTGCACTGGGACCATCGAGCAATCCATTTACAGCAAGAGGCAGAGTGAGCCTGAGAGTCAGGTTTCAAATGATAATTAGCTTTCGTGATAGTCTTAATTGAAACCAGTTAGTCCAACGGGAGGAGTTCCTGGACCAATCCTGCCTATTAGGCTCTCCAGCAGCAGGAGACTCCTGCTGTCACGTGACAAGCTCCAGGGACTGACCAGAAGCCCACATTAAGCAAAGGAGTCGCTCCACACTCTTTCCTTCCTGATGGATTCCGCCCTGATGGATTCATTTTGTCTTTCGTTGGATTGCTTTTCTTCCCTGCCCCTTTTCTTTCCTAACTCTTTACATTTCAAGAAGGATATATAACATCCTAAACTAGATAGTCCTTCTATTTCTTGTCTTCTGGGTAATTGTGTGATTGACTGATCTAACTCCCTGCCTCTCACTTCACTTCCTTCCTTCCTTCCTTCCTTTCTTCCTTCCTTCCTTCCCTCCTTCCTTCCTTCCTTCCTTCCTTCCTCCCTCCCTCCCTCCCTTCCTTCCTCCCTCCCTTCCTTCCTTCCTTTCCTTCCTGGCCCCCCTGACTTCTTACGCTGGGCACTCTATGCATTCCATTTCTTATTCTGCCAACCCCATTTCTACAAGGAACTCCATTTCTACAAGGAAATTCATCAGGTGCACTTTTGGGGCCTGCTCTGGTTTATCTGAAATTCGATTACGTTCAGTTACATAGCATGTCATCATAACTAGCTCTGATATTTAAATGTGAGTGAATCAAAATGCATCCTCAATTTTGCCAGGCCCACAAATGCTGGCTGGTCCTCACCAGCCATGTGGCATGAGCGCTCATGTTTGATTGGCAGCAGGACATCCTGAACCTGTGCAAGATTTTTAGGGAAGAGAAGGCAGATGGGAGGAGGGAGGGACCTGAGTCTGTGCTCATCTTTCTCCATATCCTGGTCTTGTGGACGTCAGACAGGACGGTATTCAGCTTTCGATGTTATGGTTTGCAGGTTCAGTTTAGAAAGAAAGAAAGGGAAATCCCCTCCTTCATTTAATCATGAATCTCTGGCCCATGGCCTTTACATTGGATTATGTTTCTGCAGTTCCAAGGTTAGAATGCTGAGTGTCAGTGACACTGAGGAGTGGCTGAGTGACTTGGAGCATCGCTTCCTGGACCCAGGTTACAGTACTTCTTGATGACAGTCTGACTGCACTCAGCCTGCTGCACAGTGGAGTCAGGAGGACCCCAAGAACATCTGTTGACACCCGGTTTGCAGTAAAGAACAAGGACGTGGAGACACCAGGAAATGGAATTGGAAACATCAACAGCACCTGGATGAAATCTCTCAGATGTAGGCTTTGAGGAGTACCATCAGGGTGCCAGAGACAGCAGCCCTGAGGTCAAACACCCAGGGCTTCACCAGGGCCCCCTTTCTTCACCGCCTGATTGGCCACTCTCAACACACATCATGATGGTTTGCAATCTCACCCTTCCTAGAAATGTTGGCTCCACCTTCCAAAATACCATATATGTGAGTCACACAACCTTGCAGATGGAGGAAGTCAACACGGTGCCATGAAAGAACACTGCTCTTGAGTCTAGAGACCCTGGCTGAAAAATGTCTTCTTCTTCTACTACCCTAGGGAGGCCTCCTCAGCTTCCTCATTTTAGACAAGGATAAGTTTCACTGAGATGACCTCAATGTCCCTTCCTGTCAGGAACCCTAAAATCCTGTATGAACATCTGTGAGGCATGGAGGATAGCACCCAGGCTTCCTTTCTCTGCTCTGAAAGGCTTGAGAGATTGTCTCTATATGTTTTAGTCAATTCAGTTAGGTTTATACTTAAACCTGAAGACAGACATCCAATAACTCATATTTCGAGGTTTGGAGCCATCTTGTCCTAAAATAAATACGAGTTTTCAATTTCATGAAAGCAGAAAAGTCACAGTCTTTGCTATAAGAGGAACATGAAAGTCCTTTACAACTCTAGTGTGAGCAAAAATCTGAATTTTAGGACAGTTTCAGAAACTAGGTACTTAGATATGGAATCTTTTAAAACATAACCTTTCCATCAAGCAAAAATAAAAAAACAAACCTTAAATTCATACATAACAACTAGGCTGTTGTGTTCATTCTCAAGATTAGTACTGTCTAGGACACAGCACTAAATATGCAGAATGAAGAAATGAGTGAATGAATTAAGGAGACTTCTGCCTGAAACATGGACTCCTGGGATGGGGTTGCTCTGCTCTGTTGAAGACTTCCTCAGGTACAAGGAAGTTGCTATCTTGTCTGATGACTTTCTTTTGGCAAGAGTTGGGGAGAAAGAAAGTCAGTTAAAATTACTTATTTAAGTTGGGCTCAAACTTCACTTTGTGTTCTCTGTACTCTTGGCCCCAGTTGTGCCCTCAGAGTGACCCAGAAATGCATGTTCCCTCCTCGACAGGGATGTTCTCTCCTCAGACAGGTACAATGCTATCACAGTCTGAGAATCCCCAGATCAACTGAGACATGGCTTTGCAATGCATGAGCTCTGCCCGTGAAGCTCCTTGTAGATTTACCTTCAGAATCACATTTTGCTCAGGCTGATATGAAGCCGAACTGTGGTGCTTGAGACCACACTAAGAGCAGCCAATGCAGAGTCAGGTTAGCTGGAGGCCTCCCCTGGGGTTTAACAGTGGGCTCTGGATGTGCAGAGGGGTGGTGGAGAGCTGACCAGACCCACGGGCATTTGGGGACAGGCCTACCTAGTGTTCAGTAGTCTCAGATCACTGCCTATGACGATACTCTGCACCAGGCCGGTAGCCCTGCAAGCTGCTGTGTGGCCTATAACACCTTTTTATCTTTTCTCTCTCTTTTTTTTTTTTTTTTTTTTGCATTTTAAGACATATTCATTAGTGAAATATCAGAAACCTCAGGGGCAGCATGTGCTTCTAATTCATTTTCCAATTGTATAATGAGCCAGGAGTGAAATTTTTAGGGTGAATTTAATTGACCTTTACAGCAACATCAGGCAGATTGGCTTAAATGCTATTAAAGCAAAATGTAACCCGGTGAGACTTTCTAGAAGGTTATCGGAAAATCTATCAAGTTGTTTTTCCTTAATTTTTATCAAGAAAGGAAAAGCTGGATAGAGGACATAGAAGGATGAACAGACAGAAAGACAAAAGGAAAGAGATTTAGAGCAGGAGAGATGGGCCTGGAAGAGAGAAATGAATCCCAGGGAGGGCGAGGGGCCGTCCAAGCCCCTCACTGCTGGGAGATTACGTTTTAATTTAGAAAGGCTGCTTGAAATTGTGCAATTATACCACAGGTCACATTGGTCTAAAGTCTTTTTAGCACTTGGGGATAGGACTGTATAGCCTTCTTTTTATTAATATTTTGGTGTTGATGTGTAGGCCCTTCCTAGCTCTTCATAAGAGAGCTCACATGCAATGGAAAATGATGTCTTCTTTTGGCAGCTGACAGGGATCTTTTTTCTGACTCCACTGTCCCCTTCATGCTCAGCTCTCAGTAACAGGATTCCCATGGGAAAGCCAGATAGCCAGGAGTAGGACTGAAGAAATCCTAGGGGACTAAGATTACACCCCAAGGGAAGTGGAGGCCAACCGACAGGATGCAAAAGCCCCTGCAAATCAGGCTCTATTCTAAGTGGTGCCAACTCACAAGGAGGTGCCCAGTGGTGGACATCAGTGTCTTTGGCATTATCATGCCTCTGGCAGCCAGGGCTTTTTCACAAGCATGTACCCAACAAGATACAGGGAGATCAATGTGTATCCATGAAGGTTGTACAAATCAGAAAGAAGATGTAGCCCTACCATCACCTCTACCAAGGAAATGCAACTAAGAATTCAGCGGGTGGTGGAAGTGTATGTCCTGGGACGTGCTGCCCTTAGAAAGGTCTGCTTGCATGGTTGGTCCTTGACTGGCAAAAGAAAACTTGGATTTCAGGAAGATTTCCACTGTTCCCTAACTAATAAGGATGGCTCCTTGTGCCCAAATTATCTGTGCAAGCAATGTGGTTTATGCTGAAAACCTATTTTCCTTCTGGGAATCTGGTATGTTAGTATGTGCTAGGGACAGGGTGCTGATATGACCAGCATCCAGTTAAGACCTTGGGCTCTGAGTCTCTACTGGGCTTCCCTGGGCAGAAACGTCACACATGTTTTGCTGCATTTTTGTAGGGGGGACAGTGGGCCCTGTGGGACCCTCGGGGACGGAAAGAGCATAAGGAAGCCTCTCATGGGTTCCTCCAAACTCTGCCTGTGCCTTGACCCCTTATGATCCAGCCCCGTGTCCTCACTATGGCACAGGAATAAAGCCCAGCCACGAGCAGCGCTGTGTGCTGAGTCCCAGGAGTCCTTCCAGAGACTCTCCAAACATGAGGTGGTCATGGGGGCCCCATCACTCCTTCCCTCAGTGAAGGCTGTCTCACTAGCTCTTGTCCTTCCCTCAATCCTAAACCTCACACCTGCTCTGAGATCTTTTTGACATTGACGGAGGCTGTAGATAGGAGCTGAGGCCCAATATAGACGCATCATCCTCCAGGAGTGACTAAGCTCTCTGCACTCAGAAGACTCTAATAGATATCAGAGTTACTCATATATAAGAAACACATGTTTCTTTCTGCCAAGGAACCTCCAGACAAAGGGGGAGTGGGGAGGAGGTGAGAAAAGGGGAAAAGCTGCCCTTACTGATAAGAACAACCATTAATAGTCCCAGAAAGAGAAAAAGAGATTAAAAAAAAAAAGAGGGCACTTCTAAAATGGAAATACAAAGTGTCTCAGAATCTATTTTCACTATCATAATCCATATCATCCTCTTCAATACTGTTTGTAGAGCACTTCAATTAAGTCAGGTATTTGCAGAGCCTTCTACATATGTTGATTTCAGCTAGCATTCGCCATGGGATGCACTAGGTAAAGAGTGTTGTTATGATTCCTAGTTTCCAGATGAGGACACCAAGGGAAAGAGCAGTTACAGAAAGTATCCAAATCACAGAACTGGAAAGTAATGGAACCAAGATCCGACTCAAGTGTGTGTCTTAAGAACACAAGTGAAGTCTCAGACAGAGCATCACCCTCTCAAGTCAAGAAAGATAAAACAACCCTCAAAGGACTATTCGAAAGGGACGAGAGGCAGTCGTACTCCTAATTGTCCCTTAAGACACCTGGGTTACCAGTGGCACATATGGGAAAGTCAACCATACCAAGGTCTTTGTTAGCTCCAGATTTTCAGTCCTCTACACAGTTTTAAGAAATAAGAGCTTTCTTGAAACCTTGATTTTCAAAAGTTTTATCTTTTCTGCTGGTTAGGATTATACATTTTTAGAGCACTCTTAGATGATGCAAAATATTTACTAAATTGTGAACTCTATAAACATAACTTCATAATCTCTGAAACATACTTGGCACCAGGAAGGCACCTGATGTGTCTCTTGGGTGAATGGATGGACAGATGGACAGACGGATGGACAAATGGATGGACGGATGGATGGATGGATGGATGGATGGATGGATGGATGGATGAATGATGGATGGATGTTGAAGGGGAAAATAGAATTTGAGGAATTGAAATGATTTCCTAGGAGCTAAAGTGGGGCAACACTCTGACTGGCTGAGGTTGTGATCTTTATGTTCCATTTTCCAGACTGAGAATGAATTACGTTACGGGAGTGAAGGTGTTCTCTACTGTCCTAGCAACTTCTACATTTAAAATACCTGAGCTGCCCTCTGGAGAAGCAGGAGTGGGGACTGTTTGGTGGGCAGAGGGTTGGAGTTGCCTGGATTATTGCCAATTTCACACTATTTGGGGATTTGCAAAGAAAGATTAAACCCCACAGATTACGTGCTAGTCTTTCACTCCCTCGTTCCCTGTTCCAGAAGGGAGGATTCAAACAAGAGCAATTCCAGCTGCTGCGGCTCAACGTGCTGCAGAGCTGCTTCAGCAAAGCCAGTGAGCTCAGTGTCCGATCAGGTGAGAACAAAGCACCTGCGGCTGCTACTGCCTCATTTGCAGGGCTCTTCTCACTTAACTTGCCATCTGATTTTATATTCGCTTAGCCCACCAGTGTGTGGAAAACCTCTTTGGTTCTATGAATGGTGACCATTTATACATTTGTTGATTTACTCAACAAATACTGAGCTCCTCACATTGGCCAGATTCTTTTGTAGAAGATGGAGATACAAGGATTGTCCAAACAGCATCCCCCTCTGCTCCTAGCCCAACTGGGGAAACAGATAAATAATACAATAATTGCAAAGCAATGTGTCTAATAATATGTGCGTGGGTGGGGGCGGGTAGGGAGAAATGGAGAGAGGGAGAGAATCAACTTGCTCATCCTGGCCTATTCATAGAAGCTTCAGCAAAGTAACTAACAGAAGCACAGCCAATGAAAAGAAATGAAAAAGTATAGCAGGGAGAAAAGAGAGTGTGTAGGAAGGCAAGGGTTAGCATTTCAAGCAAACACAATAGCATGTACAGAAATCACAAAACAACTTATGTATTCCAGAACTCCTAAGGGCTCAGTATGATAAAACGTAGACTGGGAAGGAAGGGTGAGGCATGGGCGGGGCGGGGGCTGGAAGAGATGGAGTAGGCAGAGAGAGGGGTATGAGGGAAATAGGGAAAGACAGAGAAAGGGGGAGAGCTGTCAGAACCAGACAATGAAAGGCCTTTTATGCTACATGAAGGAGATGGGGCTCAATCCTGCAAATGATGAGATGTCATGAAAATAACTTGATCAGATTTCTAGTTTAGGAAGGTCATCCAGCAAGAGGGTGCAGGGAGGATGATTGGCGGTGGGTGAGCCAGGAGATAAGGACACAAGTTAGGAGACAATAACATAGACTAAACAAGAAATAACAGGCCAAGATTAAGGCTTTAGCAATGGGGATAGGAAAGATGTACAAATTTGCGGTGTCATTTAGTGAGGGTGAGGGAGAAGGAGAGATCCTGACTGGCTTTCAGATTTCTCTGTTTTTCCTGACTGCTTGTCCTGCGGGAGTTATAAAGAACAAGACAAGGTTCTTATCCCCAGGAAAGGACGTGTGAACACGCAAAGATAACTAACAGCAAGGAGTAATGCATTTTCACTGCCAGATGAAACGTGCAGCCCATGAGTACTATGGGAGGAGAGAGGAGAAATGATGATTTCCAGCTGGAGTCATTGAGGGCCGCTGAATGGGAAGCTGGAGAGATGTCTGGAATTGAGATGGGCTGATAGGAAGGGGACGCTGCAGCAGCCCAAGATATGATGTGAGAAAGGACGCAGCCGTGGAAGGCAAGGCATATTCGGGGAAGGGAATAAAATAACTCAGGGGTATAGTATAATTTTAGAAGAGGATGCATAGAGTCATGGAAGACAGAGATGGCAACATTGGGGTTAAGAGACTTCAATGACAAGTAAAGGGGTTAGAACTTCACTCTCTGGGTCAGTGTTGACCTACATCTGTTCTGTGGAAGGCCTGTGTCCCAGGAGATGGTGACAACTGCCCAGTGACATTAGAGGATAGTGGGTAAGTTACATTTGGAAAATGCTGGATTAAACTAAGTTAAACAGGTTCTAGTGCTAACAAACTTCTTAGATACTTTAAGATGATATAAAAAGATAAAAAAGATCAAGGACTTTTTTATCAAAGGAGAAAAAAGGAAAAAGCACAGAATTGGAAAAGCATACCTGGGTGCTAGCCCCAGTTTTATCATTGCTTAGATGTGTGATTCTTACCAACCCATAATAAAGCTTTCTGGATGGGCCTTAACATCCTTGCCTGTAAAATGGGCTATTAGACCAGGTGAATGGCTTCACAACTGGACATTCCCACAGCGTAGTACAGCCTCCAAGGTAGTCGGGCATATTTTAAAATTTTCAAACACATGCATAAAAGAATACATACATCTTCAAAGGACAGTTGAATCTAAATAAGACATTTCTTTTGGCTGGTATTACATAAACTAGTATGGGAAGCTTGGATTTTTCCTGTTAACTAGATAATATGATCAAGAAAGGAGTCTGCTTTGTTCATTATTTAATTTTTGGCATCTATCACAGCACTGGGGTCATAATAACTCAATAAATATTCAGTTCTGAATGAATTCTGGTCAGTGGCTTTGAGGACAGACATGTATACGCCTTTATTTGAAGGAGAAAATAAATTGCTGCCCAATATAATTTTGGTGAGACATTCTTGAAAATGGTGTTATAGGGATTCAGAAATGAGTATTATTTGTTGAAAAATTTGGAGACTGTTAGATTAGATGATCTCTAATATGTCTTTTAATTATAAAATTATGCAACACATAATTTTCCTGGGGTCTAAGAAAAAGTCATTATATATGATGTTTTTAAGGACATTGCCACACTCTTAGAGATGGAGCTTCTGCAGTGAGATGTGGAAAAAATTAGCATTGTAAGCTGCTAAAGAGTGAAAGGATGATGAGGAAACTAAGACCATGGATGTAAGATTCTCACTTTATTCACCCCTACAAGTACCAGTGCTCCTAACACAGTATTGTGCCCTAGAAAGGAACAATAAATAGGCAGTGACTGTCTAATCAGTTCAGGAGTTTCTTCTTTCACATATTCAACAAACATTTATTGAACACTCACCATCATCAGGCATGGGGATCTGGCAGAGAACAGGGTAGGCCATTTAAACCTAACCCAAGTCCACACTATTTCATAAATATCTGATGTGTGTCAGACACTAAGCTAGCTATTGAGGGTGCAGAATTGATCCAGCACAGTCCTTATCTCAAGGAGGTCAAAATCCATGGAGGGAGGTGAGAGTCTCAGATGTGTAGGGAGGTTAAAGACCTCCTAGGGCTGCAAACAAGACAGAAGGATCAGAAGAGCAATGTCATTGTATTTGATTTTAGGGAATTTTCACCATTCTTGAAGGAGGATTTTGACTGTTCTTTAAACACATTGCTAGGATGAAAGTTAAAAGGCATTGATTTAAGGAGCAACAGAAGGCAAGAAAATGAAGGCTATCAAGTGTACATACACAGCTACTTCAAGAGATTTGGCAATAACAGGAAAAAGGAAAATGATGTGGTAGTTTGAGGAAAGGCAGAAACAAAATAAAGCTTTGCTTTTTTCTGTGTCATCTGTTTTGTTTTCTTTGCTGGAATGAGTAAGATCTAAGCTTGTTGGTAGAGTGGGGAATTTAAGATGTAAAAATTGTCAGAGTAATCTACAAAGGTTTTCAGTGCTCTATTGCTTCTGAATTTGGTATGGAGAGGCTGTGGTAAACTTTCCTTTAAATTAATATCAAAACATTATGGACATACCCAAAATAACCAAGTTTCCCTTAGCAACTCATTCCATTCACTTTCTTTTAACATCAGTAGATTGTGAGTCTGAACCACGTCTTGGAGTGGCAAGTTTCTTGTATGTACTACCTGCTGGGTAAAAAGTCCTCTGCTTAAATTGTTCTAAATTTACCATTTCTAAGCAGCAAGTAGTGTTTCTTCATTTTGATGATCTAGAATTGCCAAATCCCCTGTGTTCCCTGTCCAGGACTGGGATTCTGCTGCATTTCAGCACCCCACAGACACAGGGCCCAGATGTTCCCATCAGCACGGGTCCCACACATCCGCATCTTCAGGCCTCCCTTCCCAACTCTGTGCATTGCATAGGTCTATACTGTCTGCATTTCCACTCTCACTCTCCTATGCATTATTTGCAGAGCAGTTTGAACAATCTTTGAGAAACAGAAGTCGTGTCTCCATACTACTTGAAACCAGGGAAAACCTATGTCCCAAGTTACCTGCAGCACCCAGTTTATGCCCTGTGTCCAGTTCTAATGACTAAGAGTGCCCCTTTTAATTTCAAAAGCATCTGCATTTGTACAATAAATTAAATATTCACTCTCCTTCAAAACCTGCAAAGTCTTCCCATTGCTCTTAAAACAAAACCCAAATTCCTTATCATGGCCTGATTGTTCCCCTATCTGCTGAACTTACTTTTACCCCCTCCTGCACACACTGGGATCCAAGCACATTCGCCTCTCTTTGATTTTCCAATATACCGAGCTCACGCCAATGTCAAGACTCAGTATTTGATGCTTCCTTGGTGTAGAGTATATTTCCTTCTGCTTTTTGCAGTGCTGTTTTTCTCTCTTCCTTCAGATTTCAACTGAAATGTCACATCCTCGGAAATACTTTACCTGACCACGCCATGCAAATCCCCCCGCTATCCTATACATCTCTTTATTGTCTATACATGCTTGGGAGCAAAATAAGTTTTCCTTTTTCAAAACAATTTGGTGTAATTTAATGTTGTACCTTCTCATTCAACTGGTAACTCCCTAAAGGAAGAACCTGGTATGTCTTTTTATATCACTGTGTACCTTATCTGACCACGATTACCATGAAGACAGCTCAGAGAGCCTCTTCATAACTAGGATTAAAACCCTCTTGGCCTTTATCCATTGAACACTCTAGAAAACACCTTATTCTAAGATGACTTCAGTTATGAGATGTTAAAAAATATATCAATGCTTTCTTTGTGAGGGTAATAAGTAGAATTGTTACAATGTGTCTGGGCTTGCTTTCCTAACCTACTACAGATGGACCATGCATCTACTCCAGGTCCTTCTAATGTATAATCTGTATTACTAGCTTTCTAGAAAATTATGCCAAAAATAAATATGTCTTTATTCAAAATAGGAGTGTACAACTCATTCATAAAGAAACAGCAGATGCTGGCAAGGTTGTGGAGAAAAAGGAATGCTTTTACACTGTTGGTGGGAGGGTAAAGTAGTACAGCTATTGTGGAAGACAGTTGGGTGATTCCTCAAAGACCTAGAGGCAGAAATATCACTTGATCCAGCAACCCCATTACTGGCTATATACCTGAAGGAATATAAATCATTCTCTTATAAAGACACATGCAAGCGTATGTTCATTGCAGCACTATTCACAATAGCAAAGACATGGAATCAACCTAATATCCATCAATGATAGATTGGATAAAGAAAACATGGTACATTTATACCATGGAATACTATGCAGCCACAAAAAAAAATGAGATCATGTCTTTTGCAGGGACATGGATGGAGTTGGAGCCCACTGTCCTCAGCAAACTAATGCAGGAACATAAAACCAAATACCACATGTTCTCACTTATAAGTGGGAGCTAGGTTATGACAGCATAAGGACACATGGGGGGAAACACCACACACTGGGCCTGTCCAAGTCTGGGGTTGAGGAAGAGGGAGAGGATAAGGAAGAATAGCGAATGGATTCCCGGGTTAATACCTGGGTGATGGGATGATCTGCGCAGCAAATCACCATGGCACATGTTTACCTATGTAACAATCCTGCACATCCTGCATATGCACCCATGAACTTAAAATAAAAGTTGGAAATTTAAAAAAAGAAATGGTCTGCTTATGAGGCTCTGACTGCGTAGAACATATTCTCATTAAAGGAAGAGCCACAAATTGTTCTTCTCTTATAGCCAGCATCTAGCATAATTCTGGGCATACAGTAGGTACTCTAAAGATGTTTGTAGATTGGCTATCTTCCTGAATGCACAAATAGTGAGTGAATGAATGCATGGATAGATGGGTGGGTGGGAGGGTGGGAGAATAAATGGATGGGTAGTAGGTGGATGGATGCGTGGGTGAATAAATGGGTGGATGGATGAGTAGATGAATGGGTGGGTGGATGGATGGATGGATGGATGGATGGATGGATGGATGGATCAATGGGTGGGTGGATGGATGGATGGGTGGATGGATGGGTGGGTGAATAGATGGGTGAATTGACGAGTGGATGAATGGGTGGATGAATGGATGGATGAATGGATGGGTGGATGGATGGATGGATGGATGGATGGATGGGTGGGTGAATTGATGAGTGGATGAATGGGTAGATGGATGAGTGGATGAATGGGTGGATGGATGGGTGGATGGATGGATGGATGGATGGATGAATGGATGGATGGATGGATGGATGGGTAGATGGATGGGTGGATGGATGGGTGGGTGAATTGATGAGTGGATGAATGGGTAGATGGATGAGTGGATGAATGGGTGGATGGATGGGTGGATGGATGGATGGATGGATGGATGAATGGATGGATGGATGGATGGGTAGATGGATGGGTGGATGGATGGGTGGGTGAATTGATGAGTGGATGAATGGGTAGATGGATGAGTGGATGAATGGGTGGATGGATGGGTGGATGGATGGATGGATGGATGGATGAATGGATGGGTGGATGGATGGATGGGTGGATGGATGGGTGGGTGAATTGATGAGTGGATGAATGGGTAGATGGATGAGTGGATGAATGGGTGGATGGATGGGTGGATGAATGGATGGATGGATGGATGGATGAATGGATGGATGGATGGATGGGTAGATGGATGGGTGGATGGATGGGTGGGTGAATTGATGAGTGGATGAATGGGTAGATGGATGAGTGGATGAATGGGTGGATGGATGGGTGGATGGATGGATGGATGGATGGATGGGTAGATGGATGGGTGGATGGATGGGTGGATGGATGGGTGGATGGATGGGTGGGTGAATTGATGAGTGGATGAATGGGTGGTTAGATGGGTGGATGGATGAGTAGATGAACAGTTGGATGGATGAGTGAATGGATATATTCATAGGTGGGTGGATATGTGGGCATAGACAAATTATATCTCCTTCCTAGGTATACTTTAAAGTGAGCTGATCTATTCCAGCAATCAAAACAAATCAAAAGGTAGGAGGCAGAAAACACGATCCTGACCCAGCAGGCACGGTTACTCCACATGATTCCGTGAGCATCCACCAGGTGGCCATGGAGCTGCCCGAGCAGTGGCAGTGCATTCCACCTGCCAGCCTACCTCTTTCCTCAAAGTTCCTTTACTCTACTCCTTAAGGAAAACTTCTAAAACCTAGAGAAAGGAACCGTTCAAAATGCAGTGAAGAAATAAAATAATTAAAATGGATTGTATTGAAATGTAAGATTTTCTATTTTAGAAAAGTTAAGCGTGGGGGTGTCTCTGTTGTATTAAATGTTCACTATGTTCAGAAAGTAAATACTGTCAGTGAGCAGGCAGGAGATTAAGGTGACAGGAAGAACAGATTTTAGACCTGTTAGATATTAATTTCCCATAGATCATCTGTCTGTCCTCTCCTTGTTTGAAGTTCCCAAGGCTGGAGGCTTCAAAGCACACACTGACTGCCATTTGCACGCAGCTCATGGCTCCATGGGGAGCCGCCTCAGCAGGTTAGAACACTCTGTCCCTGCAGGAGCCTTCCCCACACTCCCGCTCTGTCAGTCTCTGCCTTTCTCTCTATTCTGGAACATCAAGGACAATTCTATCTGCAAGTCCAGCAGCTGGTAATGAAGCCAGCTCATCCTCAACATGGCGAGCACCCCAGACCCTGGTTCCAGGCAGGCAAATTGATTTAGGAGATGAAATGCAAAGTGACCAAAAGCTTCTCCAGAACTCTTTATGAAAATGACAACTTTTTCCTCCTCCTTGCTTTTTTCTCCTTCTTCTCTATATCGTGTGGTTTTCTCTGCCTCCTATTTTACTAAAGTGTTAGATAATCTATCGGCCACGTTTTGGTCCATCATTTGGCAGTTATTTTTAATTGCTAATTTATGGTTCCTGCCCTCAAGCAGTTCATTACCTGGTAGGACAGAATGACAGAATGTCCTAAAAGGTGTTGCACTGGCATTTGTATAAAAATAAGTGGCACAGAAGAAGGATGCCAAGCCCTCTGCAAAGGGCAAGGAGAAGCTGCGCAGACAAGACAAGGCTTCCCCTGAGTCCACCTTCACTTGGCCACACACACACACACACAGGCCATTCTCACCAGGGCATGTGATGTTATAGACCAGCCAGAATGTGAAATGTCATGCCTTAGATTTATTAAGGGACAAAAATCCATGGTGAATGAAAATGTTGGCCACACAACAAAAATAATAAAATAATTTTTTCTATTAGCAGGAGGGCTGACTCACGAGCAGGGAATCATTTAATGACTTGGGGTTTCAGCTTTATATCTGAAATGCCGGTACTGGACTGTACATCCCCCCAAGCCCCCTTCCTTGGCCAGTATTCAATACCTCTATGATTCTGAGGATGCTATTGCTCTATGATACCAAAGATTTTGGATACTGGAACCTCCACTATACTTTATACTTTTAGTTAATAACTTTTTTAGATTCATTTGACATCAATAATTATATATAACTTGAACTCATAATACTCTCCTTTAGACATGAAGAGCTAGCTGACCATAACAAATTTTGGTTCCCCATGGACTAAAGCAAGTCTCCACTCAACTTTGATGTGGTCACTCAGGAGGGCCCATGCTCAGCCACTAGCTGCTTCAACACAGCAGTGGTAGGAATGACGATCTGCCAAGACGAGACAAGACAGGTGGGAAAAGGGGACGTCTCGGTACACACAGCTCAGCTCCATAGATTTGTCTGTTGAAAGAAATCTGAGAAATAACCTGCTGCCTCTCCTTCTCCTCAAGAAATCCTATGGGTCAGTGCCCTCTTCTCAGCCCACACCTGAATTAAAAAGATGCTGCAGTTTGTTTATAGTAATTTCCTGCCGGGACATTTATCGATGAGACAATCGCAGCCAAATCCGATGGCACCGCCTGACCTGGTGACCTTGTCGCCACCTCCCTTTGAACATTGATTGCTGCTGCTCACCTCATTAGACCCTTCTGATCAGCAGCCGCTGCCTACCCAAAGAAAATTCAGCTAATCCCTTTTTTGTTTGTTCCTTAGTTCTCTTTAAGCAAATGGAAGACAACGACCTTATTTTTGGAAGGACAAGTCAAACTTTCATGTCAGGGAAAGGAAATCTTCCCCCAGTCTCCCAAAAGCCTCCCAAGCCTGTGTCTCCCTAGTAGACATGCATATTCTGCAGGGGACAAGAGTCATTTCTAAGGAGAAAAGCGTGACTTCTTAGCACTGTTATCATCAGAGCGGCTAAGCTTGGAGCCAAGTGAAGTGGGGAAGGCAAAGAGATAGTGCTAGCTTTATTTTTCTCCTGGTTACAATGGGCTAATGTCTTATAATAGCTTCGAGTATGCAAATTTAACCTAATGAATGCAGTAAGTGAATATCCTTGTTTGTTATTAATTGTGTGGCAATTCTTCACATCAGTTTGCTAACCCAAACACCCAAAGCTGCAACTGTGGAAGTAAAGGTGCATTTTACCTGTCAATGGAATGATTTGTATTTTCACTAATTAAGTGTTTACATCTACACTAATATTAGCAAGCAATTAAAGCTAATTCTGGGCATTAGGTTACTGTTGATGGTCACTGCAACCTACACTTAGCAACCTGAGTGCAAATTACGTGCCTCTAGATCTGAGGTCTTAACTGGCAACCAGATATGAACATCAGCTAACCCATAAATGCCTCTGAAATGTTGCACAACAATTTTTGTCAGCGGGGACTTTTCCAGGAAGGGTCATTGTCCTCAAAAGATTCCAAAGTTCTTGATATAGTTGGGATACTGGGCCCTGCTCAAATCTCACATTGAGTTGTAATCTCCAGTGCTGGAGGTGGGGCCTGGTTGGGGGTGTTTGGATCATGGGGACAGATAACCTCATGACTTGCTGCTGTCTTTGTGGTAGTGAGTTTTCCAAAGACCTGGTCCTTTAAACTTGTGTGGCACTTCCCCCTCTCTCTCGCTCTTGCTTTCACCATGTGAAGTGTCTGCTCCCACTTCACCTTCTGTCCTGAGTAAAAGCTCTTTGAGGCTAACCCAGGAGCCAGGCAGATGTGGGCGCCATATGTAGACAGCCTGCAGAGCCAAGAGCCAGTCAAACCTCTCTTCTTTTGAAATTACCTAGTCTCAGGTATTTCTTTTACAGCAATGCAAAAGCGGCCTAATATAGTTCTGCTTGATCCAAAACACATGAGGAACAACTGCTCTAAATTACAGTCTTTCCTGGGAGCAGGGTTTACATCACTTCCTTCCTCTAAATTCTTAATTTTTCTAGTACTGAGCTTTGCTTGAAACATGCCATTGATAAGCTAAAATAGGGAAGCTTAAAAATCCTAACTGTAATGAGTTCATTTAACCTCATGTCATTATTAGGAGAAACGATTATACACCTATTTTATAGTGGAGAAAACAAATTCTTTAAGCAGCAAAGTTGTTTGTGTAAGAAAAGTCATCTACTTGGCAAGGAATTATTTAAGATACCCTTTTCTGGAAATATTGACAAGTAATATAATATGCTACTGGCTCAAATAACACACCCTAGTTTGTGAGAAATACAGCGTTGAAACTGCACTGTGCACTGTGATGTAATTAAAAGATCAGGGACTCAGAAGAGAAGGTTTGGGTTTTAGTTCTGGCTCTGATATTTCCTAGGTGTGAGATTTGGGGCCAAACTGACATCTGCAGTCTAGAGTTGGAATGAGAACCAAAGGTGATGACAGATGTGAAAGCTCTTTGTAGAACATAAAGACTATCTAAATGTTAGTTATTAATAGTATTTTCGAAATGAGCATGCACGTTAATGCCATTATCAAAGGTCAAAGGGAAGTGGACCTCTTCAAGAAGCAGTGAAGCGGAGGCTGCTATAAAGCATGAATGTTTCATGGGAGGGATGAGTTTTCTGTAATAATATCCACTGTGACCTTCCCCGCAGCCTGGCAGGCAGCTGAATGCTATATTACCATTGATATTACCACATCATCAGGAAGGCAACTTTCATGTAGACGAGAAGCATTCCAAAATGGCTGCAGTTTAACCTTATCAGATGAGAAGACAATGGGATCAACTATTTAATAAGAAAAATCAAGGAAACTCCAATTGGAGAGTTATGGCTACTGCAGGTATCATGTCTTTATCTACAACTCTTAGATTGTTTAGCTGTAACCAAGGGGAAATACACAAGTTAGACCTGTATGGAGGAGAGGAAATTTTTATGAGAGGAAGAAAAAAATATATATTCAGTGTATCTTTTCTTTCATACCAACTTTATACCTGAATTTTAGAACCCCTTAATGAAATTCCATTTAATAATACAACACATCTACATGATACTCAGCAAACTTCATTATAAAAGAATAAAATAAAGAATAAAGAGAACAACTGTTTCTCTTACTGGTTAAAATGTTACGAATACATAATGGACATTTCCCATGTGTGGTAGCGAGCCTCCAGGATGGCCTCAATCAGCCATAGAAACAGAAGACATTGTTCAAAATAATTTTAAATCTCATCAACTGGATGGAAATACAGTTAGAATATTTGAAGTATTGGCAGTTGAGGATGATATTGAGGGATGGTACTGAAGCAGCAGGACTTCCTCATATGCATGTCTTCCTCCCCAGTCACAGAGCGTGAGCAGCACTCCCTAGCCATCTGCAATTTGTTGTTGTTTTTATTTTATTTTATTTTTATTTTTTTAGGTATTACCCTACTGCTGAGCTCTGAGGCATGACTAGGGAATCAATACTAGAGGTAAGAAATGGTTCATCAAACCTGGACTGATTTCTTACCTGATTGTAATTCCAGAACAAGTAGGGAGAAGAGGGAAGAATATTGCTGGGTTTATATTCCCGAAGGAACTGTGGGATTCCTACACATTTGCTCTGTCTGAAATGAGCCACAGCTTCCTGACTCCTATTGCAGGTTGGCCACAGTCCATAGGTCCTGAAAGCAGGACCTATCTTTGCACAGATGTACAACAGTCTATTTCTGTGCCTCCTCTCATCTCATTCCCCTCTTTACCATCTTCTCCCCTCCTCCTTCCCTTCTACTTCTTCTCAATTACAGGTATTCTTATTAGAATTTAATAAGAATTAAATTTAATTTATTTAATAAGAATTGAAACTTATGTAATTAAAATAATTTAAATATATAATAAGAGTGAATTCATTGAGTTTGCTGTTAAGTAATCACTTAATACTCACCACTTTACTAATTTCCATAATATCCTCAATATTTAATTTCTACATATTCCTCAATATGGGGGATATAATTATTATTCCTATTTTATAGAAAAGACAACCATAGTCCCTACAACTAAATGAAAGATACAGATTTGAAATTAAATCTGCAGTCACAGAAGCAGGAACCTTAGCCTGTCATGATCAAGATCCTACTTTATAGCCTTTAAGCCAGAGCCTTAACAAGACCCTAAACCATTCCCAGTGCAGGTTTTGCTAAACAGTCCAGTTCCTGATTGCTCCAGCTCTGTTCCCATGCCTTGACTTTCCTTTCCTGATTTTCTACCTCACTCTTTTTATTTTTTTTCCTCAAATAACTGCATTTCTGTTGTTGAGTCTAGGGCTCAGCTCCCAATCTGAGAGACACTGCTAATCCTGCCTCCTCAGCCCAGCCCCAGCTCCTCATTTCTGAAATGTTTGCCCTCAGGCTCCTCAGAGATGCTTGCTGGTGCTTATACAAACTACAGATTTCCATAAATAATACATACCTTTCCAAGTACAGATGGAATATGTGCTATTTAGACTACAGAGCAAGTCATAACATATACAATAGGTATATTTAAAATTCAAATTTCATTCATACTCAAATTTCATATATCTAAAATACAAACAATAATTTTAAAACATTTGGAAAGAGATGTTAATAAAATATTAAAGGCTAAACTCTTCATGATATAGTTAAAACAGTATAGTATTTAAGGGGAGATTTTTTAAAAATTTAAAGATTAAAAATTAATGAGCTAATCATCTACTGAAGTCATTAGAAAAGAACAACAGAGTAAACCCAAAGAATATATAAAACAAAGGAATAATTAAAAATAAGAGAAGAAACTACTTAGAAAACCAATAAAAATCCAAGAGTTCACAAAACTGAGAAGTAGCTCTCTGAAAAGAACAACAAAACTCTTACGCCTCCCTTAACATAGGTTAAGAAAGAAAGACAGAAAAGGTATAAACAAGCAATAATAGGAATACAGCACATTGGTATATGGTAATAAATTCAGCAGTGTCTTTTAATTAACAGGAACGACACTTGCTAGTAAATCTGAAAACAAGGAAATATATAAAGAAATAATTAAAGCACGGAAAATCAAATTATACATGTGATGTTTAAAACAAAATGTTATCAGAAGTTTAAAAACTTAACAACCATAATTAGACAGAAGAATTTACAGGTGAGTCCTGACAATAATGCCAGATACAGATAACTCAAAAGCTAAATGGAATGTTTCAGAGAGGATAAAAACAGGAAACGCTCCACAGATCACTTACTGATCTAGAACTGCCTTGATTCAAAATATGAAGACATGAGGAAAGTTGGTAGCTAGCAACTTTTTTAGTATTCATCATATTTTCCTATATGTTTGGAATATTCATATGAGAAATTTTGTTTTTCGTTTTTTGTTTGTTTGTTTCTGAGACAAAATCTCGTTCTGTCACCCAGACTGGAGTGCAGTGGTGCCATCTTGGCTCACTGTAACCTCTGCTTCCTGGGTTCAAGTGATTCTCCTGCTTCAGCCTCCCGAGTAGCTGGGATTACAGACATGAGGCACCACGCCTGACTAACTTTTGTATTTTTAGCAGAAACGAGGTTTCGCCATGTTGGCCAGGCTGGTCTTGAACTGCTGACCTCAAGTGATCTGCCAGCCGCAGCCTCCCAAAATGCTGAGATTACAGGTATGAGCCACTTTGCTTGCCCTCATATTAGAAATTTTGATAGTAAATTTAATGGTGTTTGCCTAAAACATTTTGGATTTTCATACTCAAAGGTTGATATACTCAATTAATATACTTCTGTTGCAATGTCTTTTTCAAAAAGGTGAGTTCAAGATTTTTTTTTGCCCTGGATGCCTTGAACACGCTTAGTAGATAATGTTCATTTTTAGATCACCTCCAGGAGTCAGCAGATTCGTGGACACCATATTTTATGGGAGACTACTGCCTCTCGGAGCTCTACTTACCACACCACATTTTCTTAATATGGTAAGAAATGAAATGGAAACCACAGCTTGCAAAACTTGCTGCAATTTGCAACAGATAAACTCTATGGAACCATGACACACAACACAAACACTGTAAGCTCAAAATGTTTTAAAAAGAGCTCATTCAGACCCTTATAATCCAAAAAGACAATAGAAAAACTGACTTAACCATACCTTCTCATGGACTCATATGTTCCAAAGAAAAGACCACCGTCTGTTCCGGCAATTAAAATGGTTTGCAAGATCTGACCAGTTCCTGCTCAGAAACTTCTGCCCTAAAACCACCTTGTGGCTCACCCCAACCTTCAGAGCTCTGCAAAGGAGCCCCCCTAATCTCTGACTCCACTGAGGCTCTCTCAAGGTGCTGCTTGCTCATGCGCTGCAAGTTGGGTTAACTGGTTTTGTATGATCCACAGGTTTCTCTGGTCGTATTTGAATAGGAATTTGACAGTAGTGGGGAAACAAATTTGGAATTTGCCTGTTCTAGTGTGGCTCCTGCCTAATGGCTGTTGGGCATCTCTTGCCACTTTCTTCCTGCTTTGTGGCCATGGCTTGACCCTACTGAATCACAGATTTCTGAGTGGGACATGCTCTTTCAGTCCCCAGGCCTCTGCCACTCCTGCTCCTTCAGCTGTAATCCCCATCCCTACTCCATTCCCCACACTGACTCCAGTCACTCTTCACTCAGCTCAGGAGGCTCTTCCTCAGGGAAGTCGTCACGGCCCCTCTACCTGCAGGACAGACCTCTCAGTAGGGCTCCCTTAGTAACTTGTGCCTCCCTATCTGATAGCAGTTATCATACCTATATTTCCATTTTCTGTTTTCTTATCTGTCTCTTATCCTAGGTCAGCAATTCTCTTCCTTGGCTGTACATTGGAAATACTGGGGAATGTTAAAAAAAAATTGTGACTTATTAGTTTGGGGTATGGCCTGGGTATCAGGATTTTTTTAAGTGCCCAAGTGATTCTTGTGTGCTGCCAAGGTTGGAAATCACTGTGTTTGATGGTGAGCTCTTTGAGTGCAAAAATGATCTTATGTGCCATTGTAGCTCTAACACCTAGCATACAGTGCTGAACAGTTAATAAATGTTTATTGAGGAAATGGGAGGTCACTATGGAGCACCACATTCTGATTCTGATGTGAAATACACCACCAGCTTGCTGTGTCACTATATTTGGCAACAGCACTTGGCAGTACTTCCCCAAACAATAAGTATAACTCAATTATAGAATTATTACAATTTATTATAGTTATTGGTTTCATATTTCAGTCCCTCTCCCTGCAGGACTTTGAAGAGAGGAACAACATCCTAGTCATTTTTATGTCTCCAGAGCCAAGAACAGTGCATGACCTATAAAATGTCTCAAAAATCTATGTAACTGACCATACTACTACTAAATCTATGTAACTGACCATAAATTGAATTATCTCAGTTTAAAGTAATCACTGAAAACCTCAAGTGGGTCTTGTACTGCTGGAAGACCATACTTTCCTACCGGTTCATTCACCATCTCAGTCCTCAAGATGAACATTTTCATTTCACACCTTCTCTCATCCTCCACCTCTGACATTCCCTCCATCATTCTCAGATTTGCCCGATGGCCTCACCTCCTCCTTCACTGAGAAAAATAAAACTGTTCAGAAGAGCATGCCCAGGGTCCGGCTGTCCTGCTTCTGTACGTCCAGGTCCTCCAGTGAGCCACCACCAGATCCCGCACCCTCTAATGCAGGATGGAAGACACAGCTTTGTTCAGTTTCACATTCTCTCCTGGGGGTCATTCCCATCAACATATAAACATGTTCTTCATTTTTAGGTCACTTCACTTCTTTAAAATACACCTCTTTTTTTTTTTTTTGGACAGGTGTCAGTTTTTCCTCCCCTCTGTAGAAAGAAAAAAACTCATAAAAGTTGTCAATGTTAAGGTCCTATCCATCTCTTCAGATTCTTCCTTAAATTTTCTTTTGCTCTCACATCTGAAAATGGACTCAAGGTTGCCACTGAGTTCCCTGTTTTCAAATCTCATGGTCGATCCTCAGACCTCCTCTTACTTGTTCCATTGGCAGCATGTGATATAGTTGATCACTCCACCTTCCATGATGTGCCTTCCTCACATGGCTTCCAGGAGAACATGCTCTTGGTTTGTCTCCTGAGGGATTTTCCTGTACAGTGTCCTGCTCCGTGTCCTCATTTACTCACCTACTCCTTAATATTGGAGTTCCTAAAGGATTGAATCCTTAGCCCTTTTTCCTTTTCCCATTCACTTCCTTGGGGATCTGATTTGGCCTCGTGGCTTTAAATAGCATCTATATGACAACTTCCCAATGCATGTGTCTGGTACATGCCTGAGTCTCAGGAGTGTATATGCAATTGCCTACTCTCAGCTCCACCTATGTCTCACAGATACAGCAAGTGTAATGTCCTTAAAGCTGAAGCCCTGACCTGAACTCCCCAACACAGCCTTCATCATCTGTCTCAGCTGATGGCAAGTCCATCTTCCAGTTGTCCAGGCCAGAAGGCTCGTAGTCAGGTCTGCTGCCTCTTCCCTGTCTCAAATACTGAAAATTCAGTCCTTTTGGAAGTCATGTGTCTCTCTACCTTGGAAATGCATCTAGAAAGTGACTGTTTCCCAATGGTTCACTGCTACCACCCTGGCCTGAGCCACAGATCTGGGTCAGATCTCCCATCATTTTCATACAACAGTTTCCATACTGTTCTCCCAACAACTGCATTTGCTCACACCCATTCAAATCTAGTTTCAACATAGCAGCCAAATAATCCATGATTCTTTTCAAGTGTACATTAAATTCTTTGACTCTTCTGGGCAAAATCCTCCAGTGACTGTCAGAGTAAAATTCTATGTTCTTATGGTGACCTATATGTCTCCTTTTCTGGTGTCCTATTATCTTGCTTCCTTAACTCCTACTAATCTCCCCTGACTCACTTAGCTCCAGCCACACTGCTGACCTTGCTGCACACTGAGCAGGATAGCATGGCCTGAGAGCTTCTGCCCTGGCTGCTTCCTCAGGTGGACCTTCTTTCCCTGGACGTCCCCCAACTCACTTCCTCATCTCCTTCATATATTTGCTCTAACATCAGCTTATAAATGACACCAACCTCGAATATCCTGTTAATATTGCAACCTGCCCTGGTCCTGAAACTCCCAATTCTTTAATCCATTTCTGTTATATTTTTCTACCTAACCACTTACCTTAAAATATACAGGCCGGGGGCAGTGACTCACTTTTGGAGGCCTAGGCGGAGAGATCACCTGAGGTCAGGAGTTTGAGACCAGTCTGGCCAACATAGTGAAGCCCTGTATTCACTAAAAATACAAAAAATTAGCTGGGTGTGGTGGTGTGCACCTGTAATCCCAGCTACTCAGGAGGCTGAGGCAGGAGAATCGTGTGAACCCGGGAGGCGGAGGTTGCAGTGAGCCGAGATCACGCCATAGCACTCCCGCCCGGGTGACACTGCGAGACTCCATCTAAAAAAAAGATTATTTACTTACTACATTTATCATTGATTGTCTGTCCACTCTTCCCTTGAGAATCTAAACCCAAAGAGGGCAGGAATATTTGCTTCATTCATAGATGCACACAAAGCACCTCCAAGAATACCTGGTACACAGTAGATGCTCAGTGGATACTTTTTGAATGAATGAATGAATGATGGAATGTATTTTTGTATTCTTATTCTATAGTTTGTATTCTGTTCTTTTCAAAACCTAATAAACCCCCTCTTTGTTTTATCTATCCAGTTCCAATATCTTCTATCAGATCAATTTGGGTGCGCATATTACATTGTATGCACACACAACCGTGAATTTTTAACTTTCTCCCTCTGTTCCATATTTTCCATTGATCACTTCCATATTGACCCTGGATACTGGCACTTTGCCTACACTATCTCCAATCTCACAACAACATCAAAAGATAGACATTATTATATCCCTGTGGAAAATGCAGAATTTGAAGCTCAGTGGGATTTAGCAATTTGCAACACAACTAATACACGACATCAGGAATTGAACCCACTATTTTCCAACCAAAGCCATTGCTCTGACCTTTTAACGTCTGCTACCCCCATAGATATGTAAATCACTAAGGAGGCGCACACTCGGCTGCACTATTTTTGTGTTTCCCAACAGTACTTAATATAACATAGGCTGGTGCTTCAGGATCGTTGACTGGAGTCCTAACCCACATGACAAAGCCTGACTTCCGGGATGAGTGATCACTGAGCATGCGCAGCACCTGTGCCGTCTACACCCCGCCCCCTGCAGCCGCGATGCTGGAACCGAGTCGTCCTTCCAGTTTTTACCTGATGTTAAAATAAATAAATAACTGTGAAAAAAAATCCAATCTCTGTTTGGAGGCACTAAATCCCCTCTCCTTTCCAGATGGCTGGGAGATTTTTCCCAGGTGGTAAATATATTATTAAGAACTCATTTCACCGTGAAATTGACTATTCAAAACACAGACAGAAGTTAATATATTAGGACAACCTGTCTGAAAACTCGCGTTAGGGAAAATTTATTTTGGTTTCGTATAAAACCTGGTATTATACACAACCTTTTTCGAGTTCAGGCAGTTAGAGTCATCTCCAGTTAGAACATGTGTTCCCACGTCAGGGCAGGCCGCCACAGAGCCACATCTCCCGGTGAGGACCCGGGGGGCTCCCCCAGCGTGGGGCCTCGCACCACGGCAGGCAGCCGGGACCGGTCTCCCGCAGCACCACGCACAGCCCTCGGGTGCACAGGAAACCTCTTCCATCCAGGAGTTGGGGCCCGTTAAAAAACCTTTGGCTGGGCTTGCCTAGGACAGCTTGAAAAGGAGGATTCGAGACCACCCAGGCCAAATGGAGCAGAAGGATTATTATTCCTTAAGGGTGATCTGTTTCATCTTAGAAAAACTGTGTTAATCGCCAAGTAGAAAAGGGGTTCTCAAGGAGCACCCAATTAGATGTGAATCTCCTAAATATTAACTCACTCTGGACTCACTGTACAATAACTAGGCTACTTTCTTAGATTACAAAGACAATCACTCCAGTCAGCCAGAGTCTATCAGTGAATACCCAAATTATAATGAGAAGAGTGGTTTAGGATTTTCACAATATA
Source organism: Chlorocebus sabaeus (assembly GCF_047675955.1). NCBI lineage: Eukaryota > Metazoa > Chordata > Mammalia > Primates > Cercopithecidae > Chlorocebus > Chlorocebus sabaeus. The sequence goes on along the minus strand of NC_132904.1, from coordinate 127,490,139 downwards.
TTAGAACACATTGGCCTTAGGAATCACTAAATACTTAATTGAGGGGATGAGGGTCAGAGAAGGTAGGGAAGAGGAGGTAGCTTTTGGACTGATCTCTGACAAAGGGGAAATTTGGTAGATGCCTGTGTGGAAATGCGTATCATGAAGTGGCTCCCACCTACTTCGGTCTTGACACCAAAATGGCTTGAAATATATCCATTTCCTCCCTTCCAGAGTTTTTTATGTTAATATGTATGTACTTGTTTTCCGGTGCCCTGACTCTTGTTTTAGGTTTTGTCAGTAATCTAAAGTTTAAGGACAAAGTGCAAAATAATTCACAGCTTATGTGTACTTGGGTTCTTTTCCAGCCTCAAAAGAGACTTTCCTTTTGTTTTAAAAAGGATCCCTTCAGGAGTGACAGCTTTATTACTAATCACACAATAGATTTGTTACACATCACCAGGAGCAAAATCAGACTGACACCTAAATAATGTCTCTTAAAGAATTTCTTAATTTAGTCAATTATTTTGATCCAACTAATTACTCACTTAAATAAGAATTCATTCAAACAACTGCCTAGATTTTTTTTCTGTAAAATCAGTTCCAGAGTAATTAGTAAACCAGTAATTAATAAACCCCTGAGGAATGAAACCATTTTTCACATATTTAAAGTAAACAAAACATCCCTTATTGGGTAACTGACTTCTGCAGCAACTCAATAAAGGTCCAACCACTCATGACATGGAGAGAAGCATACAGAGGGGAATGTGCTCATTGGAAAAGCAGATTTTGAATTCCTAGGTTCAAATCAAATGCATACTAGTGTAGATGATAAACAAATTGGTTAATATGATTTAGAAAACATTAATTCATCCCTTCATTAATATGTCAAAATCCACTGTCTATATACAGTGTTCCAGGCACCGTGCTACACAATTACATATACAAGTGAGAATTTCCATAGCAAATCTTTTAATTCATTCCCTATTTAGATCCAAGAAGATTTAAAGGAGGCCTACAAGATGAAAGAGCAAGAAGTCTGGCTTGGAGAAGCTGTCGAACTAGTTCAACAGAATTAGAATTTCATGAGAAACCTTGGGGACCAGAAGAATGAGCAGGAGATAGAAGGTGGTAAATAACCTAATTAATTTTAAGAAAAGTTTTGTTGAAACATTACATATATATAGAAAAAATGAGCACATCATAAGCATACAGCTTGATAAGTATGCGCATGGTAAACACAACCACATTGCTACCAGCAGCTAAAGAAATTGAAATGGCCTGTACTCAGAAGCCTCCTATTCTTGCAGCCTGTCTTCATTCTCTAAAAGTAGCCCTGTCCTGACTTTCATGACTGGATCAGTTTTGCCCATTTTTACTCTCTATATAAACAGAATCATTTAGTATAAATTCTTCAGTGTCTGACTTCTTTTGCTCAACATTGTATTTGTGACACTCTTCTATGACATGTGTATGCTGTCAGTTTTACTGTTTTAGAATATTCCATTGGGTAGATAGGTCCCCATCCATATATCCATTTGACTGTTTATGTTTGTGTTGCTTCCAGTTTGGAGTTAAAACAAATATTGCATCTATCAACACTTTGGTATAATGTCTTTTGGTGCATGTATATAGCTATGCTTGGGAAATCTATGCTGAGAGGAACAATGAAAGATTCTGTAATTAATAGCTCTAAATATTTTTCCAAAATGTTTGTACCAGTTAGGTTTCAGCAGCAAGGTATGAGAGATCTAGTTAATCCACATCTTCACCAGCACTTAGTTCACCAGCACTTAGTATTGCCAGTTTTTTTAATGTTACCCATTCTGATGGATATATAGCAATATATCATTGTGGTTTAAACTTACATTTCCCTAACGATTAGTGAGGTTGAGTCCTTTTACAAATTTTTTATCACTTTGTGAAGTGCTTATTTAAATCTTTCTTCTATTTCTATTGAATGTCTGTCTTTATATTTTTGATTTGTAGGAGGTATTTATACATCCTAGAGATAAGTCTTTTGTCTTATACGTATCATGAATATCCCAACTACTCAGACTAGAAAGCTTACAAGTGATCCCAGCAACATTCTTGATGGCACTCGTTTACTGTCATAGACTCCAGGGTACACATACAACACACATGTATTTGGCAATTTTCAAACAGAAATATCTTCAGATCTGAGCCCAAAGACATATGTTAAATCTTGGTAGAAAACAAATAATAGGTATTTACCATCTCCTAAAAGTTCCTGTTCTGCTTATAATACATCCAGCCTCCAGAGTGTAAGCCCCATGAGGACAGGGACATTAGCTGAACTTCTTTGCTGCTGTATTTTTCAGTATTGAGAACAACACTGAACACATAGTAAGAATGCTAAAGCTGTTTGTTGAATGAACTAATGGCCATGGTTACAATGGTGGTGACCTCTCTTAGAGGATTTTAGCTACCTGACCCCTGACCATAATGCACATCAACTCCACTGCATTTGTTAGACATTAAAGAAGAAATGTTTTAGGTCACATATCCAATGGGAGGCAGTACAGCAGGGTGATCTAAATTATGAGCTACAGAGCAAAAATGCCTAGACTGGATCATGGCTCTAATACTAAAGTAGCTGTGTGAACTGTGTTTAGTGACATAATCCCTCTGTGCCTCAGATTCCTCATGTGTAAAGCACAGACAATAATCTTACTATCCCACTGTGTTGCTGTGCAGATTATACATATATATACACATATACATACATATATACACACACACACACTATTATGAGGATTCTTGGCTTATAGTGATGATGATGATTATGATGATGGTGTTGGGGTGATGATGAGGGTAACAGGGATGATTAGGATGATAGGGACCACAACTGAAGCTCCACGTCGTCAGATCCTATTCTAATTACTCACAGCTGCAACCCCAAGCACAGTGCCTACCACATGAGAACAATTCAGTAAACACTTATTGACTGAGTTAAAGATAAATCAGTAATTAGTTAAATGCAGAAACCACGGAATTAAATCAAAGAAATGGCCGATAGGTCATAGTTAAGGCCATAGGTGTGGAAGGGAGTGGGAACTGGGAAATTATAGAGTGAGAAGGAAGGAGGCCCTAAGCCTGATTACTACTGAATTTCAACTGTTAAAGCCAGCTCAACGTACATGAGTATGGTGGGCCCTGAGCCTCCCTATTCTGAGTAGCACCGTGGCAGAGAATTAAACGGAGACTAAACAGAGGCCAAGGGAGAAAATGAACAGAGACCAATGAACAAAGGAAAGAGAAGGTTTCAGGATAAAGAAGAGACTGTATTTGTGCCAGATTTTCTCCCTACCTCCACCTCATCCCCTTGCCATGAGGCGATGTAAGCTTTTCCAGAACTTAGAGGAGTCCTAAGTGGAAATGGAGACTACCACAGGGTGGGGGGAAGAGCAAGTACAATTTATAAAACTTCCAAGAAAAAAATCTTAGAAATGAAGATTTCTATCATTGGGGAAAATAGTCTTGAAACAGAAATTGAGTTGTTACAGGAAGCAAAAGGAAGTTACCTTTCTTGCATAATAGAATTTGTGCCCTTGAATATTGCATCCCCCCATCTTCAACCACTAGGCTATCCTGCCTCCTTGGAAGAAAAGACGTCGAGTCCCTTCCTTTAGGGCACAGGGCGTAATGGAAAACATGGCAGGGTTAAGGAGAGAACCAACCAAGAACCACCGTGTGTTCATGTCACTGAATACTATTTTAAAAGACTTCAATTCATGACGATTGTGTCATTCAGCCCTGACAGTCACGTCCTGACTCATGTGTGAGCTAGAGATGCACTCAGTCTCCTGAGCTGGCTTCCCCCATGAGTGTCACTTTGTCACTTACTGGCTGTGTCACTTTCCATCCCTTTGTCACTTACTGGCTGTGTGACCTTAGGGAAGGCATATAAACCTCTCTGTGCTTTAGTTTTCTTCCCTGTAAAATAGGGATACAATTAGTATCTAATTCATGGTGAATGCTGGGGGTTACATGGAGTAGTGCATGTGAAGCACGTAGCACATTTCCTGGAGCATATTAAGTGTCTGCCAATTGTTAGATATTGATAGCAATAGAAAGTGAATTAGTCACAATGACAAAGCTAGGAAATGTCAGAGTGCGCTGTAAAACTCAGGCCTGTGTGACTGCAAAGTTCACCTTTCCACTGCACCACAATTCTTCAATACAAAAATCACACAATATAGCTAAGGAAAACGTGAACAGGTAAAATCTAAAATATGTGGTAAGAACTATATATAAACTTCTGTTCAAAATACATCCAATAGGATACACTTTGTGAGCTTAATGTTTACTGGGCTAGTTACTATTGTACAGGAAAACTTTATTTTATGGGTATTAATGACAACTCTAATTCTACCATGTTATAAATATTTTATTCACTCTATGAGCAAATTAGTTCATAATTAGTAAAGGAGAAATCTCATTACAACTAATACCTTACAACAGAGCAGCCTAAATTATACTTTAAAATTGGCTTATCATTTGGATAGAACTTAACAGTTTTTAAAGTGTCGTTGTCTATACATATATTTAATTGTGTGTGTTTATGTACATACATATGCACATACATACTTATACACATACACTTCCCTCAATTTATCTCCAAGGTGACTCTGGAAGGAGTTACTATTATTTTCCTCACTTTACAGCCAAGGAAACTGAGGCTTAGAAAACCTTCATCAATCATCTGAGGCCATGGAATTAGAAGGGAGAGATCCAGAACCCCAATTTGCCAGACCCTGTTTTGAGTTAACCTACACTAAGCTGCCTCATATCCAAGCTGAGGGTGAAGTCAAGATTAATTTTCATAGGCTACTGGGATTTATCACAACAAAATGTGTCCTGTATTGGGATTAAAATTAAGACTTACAGTAAATTCTTTACTGCTAGTGAGTCTTTAGAATCATGATTCCTTTTTACCATCAAAGAACAAATATACAGGTCAAAGCCTCCTCAGGGTATCCACGGTTTTTTTTCTTAGAAGTGAGATTTCTTTGTAATGATTGCTTTGCCAAACATCACATGCTCAGTCCCCTGGCTGTCGAGACTGAATTTGGTCTCTCAGACTCTGACATTGAGTTAGCAAGTGAAAAAATTACTCTGAACCCATGAGTGAGAACAGGAAGCATCATGCATACATATGACCTCTGTTTTTTTTCTCTTCTAACACCCGGAATTTGACCTGAGTGTTTACTCTTGCTTTTGAGTGTGTGTGGCGTGTTTTTATGGGCGATTAGGGAGTTTGAGTAGGTTTTGGAATGACCTGCTTTCTTTTTGTTCATCCATCTGTATGCAGAAAAGCTTCCTCTGTAGGAGAATGGACTAAGTTTGATTTTATTATTTTGCATATATATGTACTAGGCTTTTCATATATATGTTATATATATATAATTACATATGAAGAAATTAATGTTGGGAGAATTAATTAACTTGGGATTAATTTTGGGATCTTTTATGCTGTTATGCATATTTAAAGGACTCATAAACCCTGAGATAATCTGAACACTGGCCTAGTCAAAGAGTGGTCAAGTAAAATTCAATCTCTTTACTTTAGATCCAATGTCAAAGTATCTGCTACCTAATTTTTACAGAAAAGTCATAGCCTGAACACAAATCCAGAAGACTTTCCCCTAGAATTTATGGAGTGGCTTTTCAAGAGAAAGCTATTTGCTTCATAAGCTTTAAGATCTAAAAAGTTTACACATTTAGTAATTTGGGACTGGGAAGGTTTAAGTAGTGGCATGAACACTGTACAAATTGCTTGGAGCCCTGACCTTCTGGAGGTTTGGGGAAGTCACCAGACTCAGGCTGGGACTCCCACTAGAATGCACACGTGACCCAGCCTGGTTCTGGTGTGTGGATGGCACAGGCTAAGATTTAGGGCTGTGCTCTGCCATTTTCCAGCCATGAGGACATGGGCATCTCATCTGTTTCATGGATGGGTTTGCTTATCAGCAAAAGCAGATACTAGTCCTTTCTCATATCTGTGCTGAGACTTCAACATGCATCAAATTTGTTAATATGCCTTTAAGCAAGGGCAAACTACAAAAATTTAGTTGTTTATTAAATTTTATACATGTAGACCTGAAAAGGAGCCTTCCAATGTTTAGGAAGCTATTATTATTAATTTTTAAAAAGTGAGTCCCAGAAAGTCCTAGCCACAGCAATCAGGCAAGAAAAAGAAATAAAAGGCATCCAAAAAGGAAAAAAAGAAGTCAAACTATCTCTCTTTGCTGATGATGTGATTCTATATGTAGAAAACCCCAAAGACTCTACTAAATGATTTCTTGAACTGATAAAGGACTTCAGTAAGTTTCAGAATCCATATACAAAAATCAGTAGCATTTCTATATACCAATAACATTCAAGTTGAGAGCCAGGTCAAGAATGCAATCCCATGTACAATAGCTGCAATAAAATAAAATTAAAATAAAATAAAATAAAATAAAATAAAATAAAATATGTAGGAATGCAGCTCACCAAGGAGGTGAAAGCTATCTACAAGGAGAACTACAAAACATTGCTGAAAGAAATCAAACAGGACACAAACAAATGAAAAAACAGTCCATGCTCATAGATTGGAAGAATCAATATTGTTAAAATGGCCATAATGTCCAAAACAATCTACAGATTCAACATTATTCTTATCCTGCTATCGATATAGTTTTTCACAGAATGAGAAAAAACTATTCTAAAATTCACATGGAACCAAAAAAAAAAACCCAAATAGCCAAGGCAATCCTAAGCAATAATAGAACAAAGCTGGAGGCATCACACTACCTGGCTTCAAACTATACTACAGGGCTACAGTAACCCAAAGAGCATGGCACTGGTACAAAAACAGACACATAGACCAATGGAACAGAATAGAGAATACAGAAATAAAGCCGCACACCTACAGCCATCAGATCTTTGACAAAGTCAACAAAAGCAAGCAATGGGAGAAAGGACTCACTATTAACAAATCATGCTGGAATAGCTGGCTAGCCATATACAGAAGGATGAAACTGGACCTCTGCCTTTTACCATGTACAAAAATTAACTCAAGGTGGATTAAATATTAAATGTAAGATGTCAAACTATAAGAAGGTTAGAAGAAAACCCAGGAAACACTATTCTGAATATCAGCCTTGGGAAATAACTACATCCTCAAAAACAATTGCAACGAAAACAAAAATCAACAAGTGATACTTAATCAAATGAAAGAGTTTCTGCACAGCAAAAGAAACTATCATCAGAGTAAACAATCTACAGACTGGGAGAAAATATTTGCAAACTGTGCATTCAACAAAAGTCTAATATGGAGAATGCATAATAAACTTGAACAATTCAAAAAGCAAAAAATAACCCCATTTAAAAATGGGCAAAAGCTGTGAACACACAATTCTCAAAAGAATATGTACAAGTGGCCAAACATATATATATATATATATATATATATATAACTGTTCCACATCACTAGTCATCAGAGAAATGCAAATAGAACCACAGTGAGATACCATCTCACAATGGTCAGAGTGGCTATTATTAAAAAGTCAAAAAATAACTGATACTGGCAAGGCTGCAGAGAAAAGGGAATGCTTATACCCTATTGATGAGAATGAGAATGTAAATTAGTTCTGCCACTGTAGAAAGCAGTTTGGAGATTTATCAGAGAACCAAGAACTGCCATTCAACCCAGCAATCTCATTATTGGTTATAAATCCAAAAGAAAATAAAACATTCTACCAAAAAGATGCATTCACACATATATTTGTTGCAGCACTATTCACAGTAGCAAATACATAGGATCAACATAGATGCCTATCAATGGTGGATCAGATAAAGAAAATATGGTACATACACACCATGGAATACTATGCCATAGGAAAGAATGAAATTATGTGCTTTGCAGCAATATGTATGCATCCAAAACCCATTATCCTAAGCGAATTAATGCAGGAACAGAAAACCAAATGCTGAATATTCTCACTTATAAGTGGGTGCTCGTGGACATAAAGATGGGAACAATGGACACTGGAGAATTCTAGAGGGAAGGGAGAGGGAGTGAGATAAAGGTTAATAAACTATTGGATACTATCCTCAATGCCTGAGTAATGGAATCAATTGTACCCCAAACCTCACCATAGCATGATATATCCAAGTAACAAACCTGGACATATTCCCCATGAATCTAAACTAAAATTTGTCATCATTTTTTTAAGTTAGTCTTAAACAGAAAAAAATGTTTTCTCTGAAATGATAGGAAGAACTGATGCTCTGGAAGTTCTTATTACTGGATCTAAGCTTAGGTAAAGGGGTTATTAAGGAGGTTGTATGATCTTGAACTTTCAATATAAGTACGTGTGAGTGCTTGTGTGTATGTGAGAGAGGGAGGCAGAGAGAGAGAGAGAGAGAGGGAGAGTGATGGAGAGAGAGAGGAAGAGAGAGAGAGAAATAAAAGGTGCTCATGATAGGGTAAGTAGTTATAAGGCTAAAAGGAACTTTTTTACTAGCTTTAATTTTCTTATGACCAATTGCACTGAATAAAGAGTTTCAATTTTTAAAGTGGGTTTTAGATACTCTAATACTTGGAAGGAAGAATAGAGGCTAGGTTAGTGAGAAGAGAGGAGGGAACAAAGAAGCTGGATGAGTAAAAGTTCTATGCATTGTCCTGGTTTGGAGACATGCTGTGAAACCTGGAAAGAAAAGACAGTGGGTGATCACAGTCAGATAGTAGTAACACCAGTGGTGGTAGTGGTGGTAGTGATGTTGGCAATGATGGTTAAGGTGGCAGTGATGATGTTGATGATGATCGTGAAGGTGGTGGTGATGGTGGCAATATCAGAATTAATGGTGAAGGTGTTGGTGGTAATGGTGATGATGGTGGTGATATTGGTGATAATGGTGAAGGGGGTGGTGATGGTGGGAATGTTGATGAAAGTTGTGGTGGTGTTGATGGTGTGGGTGGTGGTGATGATGGTGAAGGTGGTGGTGATGCTGATGATGAGTAATGGTGGTGATGTTGCAATGATGGCAAAGATGGTGACGATTGTGGTAGTGACAATTTTGGCAATAATGGTGAAGGTGGTGGTGATACTGGTGTTAATAGTGAAAGTGGTGGTGGTGGTAATGGTGATGTGATGATAATACACATAATAACAGCTGATATTTACTATGTACTTGCTACGCACAAGGCTGTGATAAGTGCTTCGCCTGATTCATCTCACTTAGGCCTAAAAACATTATTGAGAGGTAGTTGCTTTTATTTTCTTCATATTACTAATGAGGAAAATTTGGCAGGTAGAGTTTAATAGCTTTTCAAGGTCACATACCTATGTGTTGAGTGAGATATCTGAACCCAAGCAGTTTGACTCCAGAGTCATGAGCCTAACCATCTTACAGCTCTGCTTACAAATGTAGAAGAGTAAGGATCTGACACTGAGAAAAATTTAATCCAGTAGAGAAATGGTTTGTGTGCCAATGTCTGGGAATAGGAGACCTGGAGTGTATTAGTACCTGATGAAGGTAGAGGACAGTTTCGAGCATGGACTTAGAAATTAACAAGGTAGCTATCCATAAAATTTGATCATTTTGTTGGAACGTGACAAGTTAATTTGGGGAATGACACCAGGTATCTGTAATTTACCTACCTATACGTAACTTGAACTTCAAGATAACTACTCAGTATGGAAATAGACTTTTGTTTTCTCTTAGTTGACTTCCTGATCTTGGGTTATCTGCATGATCACTGTAGAGGACAGTGATAAAGGGGAAGTAGTGTGGTTTCATGCCTTCAGGTTTTGGAGAAAACATGAGACATTGAAAATGTGTCCACAAAGGACAAATGACAGGCATATTGTTTTAAACAGCAATGGGATACCCAGGAACTGAAACACACAGATTCTGAATCCACCTAACCCCTCCTACATCCCTTTGTCCCCTTCTATAATCCTTTCTGCATAACACAGTCAGTCATTCCTTGTCACCCATTGTGTGTGACCCCACAGTTGTCCCCATTGGCCTTTCCCACTTTTGCCGGGATGCCTTGGTCTCCAACTACTCACATTGCCAGATCCATCTGATTCTCAAAAATCTCACACTATGCAGGCTCAAAGTATCTGTATAAAAGTATGTCTCTCCTTTTATTTCCTTTGATGGCATCTTGCCTTTACCTCCATAGCAGTTTTCTAACATGTAATTACATTTTATGTTTGTTGATTTTGTTTGCTATTTATTTTCTCCTTTCCAAATAGACTTTAGGGTAATGAAGGTGGGAATAATATCTTTAATTCATCAATGTGTACCCAGAGTCTGGTACAAACTAGCTACTCAAAAAGGTTTGTTAAATGAATAAAGGAAATAATGGATGCATGCATGAATAAATGAATTAATGCACTCCATGGGGGCACTACCATCTCCAGTCATGAACTAGAGGAACAGAGACTCTCAGACCTTTCTTCTGTACTCTAGCTAGATAAGATGCCACTACTCCATGGCATGTGAGTACATAAACTCCACACCTGGATGTGCAAGCACACTACTCCTACAAGAAGAAACTGCAGATCCTGGAGCTCATATCACCAAAGCTGCAGAGGGCCAACACTCTGGCAGTCTGGGACCAGCATACATCTTCTTACACCTCCTGAAAGGGACTTTTGAGACTGAACCACTAACCACCCTGGGTTCTTGTCCCTTCTCATCTTTGTCACTATCAAATGAAAAGATTCCTCCCCACCCAGCCCTCCCACTCCTGGGCTTTGCTCTTCTTTCTTCCATTCTGTTTTCACCTTCCACTGCGCCATTTAGAATATTTTTTTCTGACATTTTTTTTCAGAATATTACGACCAATCCTTTGATGTAGCTGACTGTCCAAGCCTGTCTATCTACTGAGGACACTGCTCTCTGCAACCTTGGCTCTGTGTTCTCTCACTCTGACATTTGCTTCAGAGTCTAAAGGTGTCCTTTCTGATGATCATCCACACTTCCATATCATCTACCTTCTTGTTAAAATTGCTTTTTTGGGACTCATGACATTTGTCAATTTTACTTCTAGCTCTCCTTATTGTCATCTTACTAACTTCCTTCTTCTTCCCTGTTCTGCCAACATGCTAAGGCTTCATTCATCTTCATGTCATGGAATCCAGTGGGCACCTCCCTCCTCTGCCCCATCTCATTTGCCTCAACCATCAACAATCTAAATTGTGATCATGCCCCTTTTCGAACTGTTTTCTTCTTTTGACTTGTATGGCTGCTTTCACCTGTTCACTCTTCTTGTGATTCTCCTGTAGGCGAATAATAAAGGAATAATCTTCCTTTATTATCATCCTATAAAGTTGGAGTTTATTAAAGCACATTCCTAGGCCCTGTCCACTTTATACTACCCTCTCCCCAAGACATTTTATTCCTGTGCATGGTTTAATTTATGCATTAACATATGAAACAATAATCTCCAAATTTATATTTCTAGCCCAGACCTCTTTTCTAACCTCAAAAATCCTTCAAAAACATATTCACTATTTCCTCTAGGGTATTTAAATGGTACTATAAACTCTTCATAGTTAAGATTGAATTCATATTTTTCTCTGTTAAATCTGGCCCTGTGTCAGTAAATGACGCCACTTTCCATCCAGTTGTCATCCTTGACCCTACCCTCTTCTTATCACCCAAACCCATTAACTGGTCCTATTAATTGTTTGCCTTTTAAACATCTTCCCAACCTATTAATTTTTCTCCAGTCCATCTTCTCCATCCTGGTATACCATAATCTATCATTTCTCACCCAAAAGGCTGCATCAGTCTTCAACAGGTCTATCCACACCCAACCTTCCCAGACAGTGCAGAGGATGGGACACCTTTGTGAAATGAAAATTAGACCATGGCATCTTCTGCTCAACATCTGAGGATAAAGAACCAAGTCTGTAACACGACGTACCAGTCCTCGAAGAAGCCAAAGACATCAAGTGCCAGCCTCATTATCTAGCCTCATCCCAGATCGTCAGCAGTTACATTATCCCCATCCCCCACCACCATACACAAATTCATATGCTGAAGTCTTAACCCCTAATATCTCAGAATGTCACCTTATTTGAAAATAGAATAACTGCAGGTGTAATTAGTTAAATGAAGATTAGGTCATGTTGGAATTGGCTGGGGCCCTCCTCCAATATGACTGGTGTCCTTATGAAAAGGGGAGATTTGGACACAGATGCATACAAGGAGAACACCTTGTGAAGATGAAGGCAGAGACTGGGATGCTGCATCTATAACCAGGGAACACTAATGATTGCCCAAAACCTACCAGAAGCTGGGCAAGAGGCCTGGAACAGATTCTCCCTCATAGCCCTCAGAAGGAACCACCCTGCCAACAATGTGATTGCAGACTTCTAGCTTCCAGGATTGTGAAACAATAAATTTCTGTTGGTGTAGTCCATCCAGTTTGTGATACTTTACTACAGCAGCCCTAGCAAGCTAACATGCATGCCATGCTCCTCCTGCTCTGTCAGCTACAGCTGTCCTGGCCTTCCTTGTCTTCCAGCATCTAGAGTTCTGCCTCTTACAGCAGAGCTTTGCACAAGCCCTTTCTTCTGTCCAGAATACTTTCCCTCTCTCATTTACTTTGTTAAACTCCTACCCTTTCCCCGGTTCCACAGCCAAATAAAGAAAGGCATCCCTGAGGAAGACCATAGCCTAAGTAAAGTTCATTCACTGTACATGTTTCAGCTCATAATTGTGTATCACTCAGTCATTCTTTGACTAGTGTAACGTCTGCCACAGTACAGGCAGGAAAAACACATTGCTCTTTGAATGAATGAATAAATAAATGAATGAATGCTTACATCAATACACATTCTGGGTTGCTCTAAATGTAGTCCAAGCAGAATTAATTGCTCACTCTTCTACACAGCTGAGGATTTATGCTTTCTACTATTATAGAACTTGCCGCATTACCTTCTATTATCTTATGTGTCCATCTTGTACACTGTGACCCCCTTGAGAGTGGGGGCTCTTACTTCTTTGAACCTAATGTTCCCAAACCCAGCTCTATGTCTGGAGCTTAGCGGACACTCAGCGAATATTTGTGGAGCTGAATTATGTAGGAGTTGTAGGTGACAATGAACTCCAATATGCTGAACAAATGTAATGGATAATTACTACCAAATGGCTTGAATTATTCTCCCCTACACTAAGGAGTTGTTAAAATTTGCTGCTCCTTGTAAGTAAAGTTATGCCCACTAAGTTTTCCTCTTCAGCCTCAAGCTTATGTGGAAGGAAATTAAATGTCTCTCTGTTAGATTCATTTATAACTCACTCCTCAGCTGATGTGCTTCACAATGCCTTTTGAGAATTCTTTTCAATTCTCTTTATCCTCTTATCCTCCCGCCTCCCTTAGACGTTTGTAACCCAGGGGAAAACAAAGCACTTAAATGCAACCAACACTGTAATCATACGCAGCCTTGAATTGCATAAAGAATAAACAGAAACTGGGAACTATTCCATGAGCTTTCACATCTTTCTGACTTAAGCCCTTGTATTTGGGCACTTTAAATGCAAACATAGGCCAAAGTAACAACTTTTTACATTTGAGGTTAGCCATTGAAATCCATTTAGCTCTAGCAGAAATAATATAAACACAATTACTGCTCTAACCCAACGGTGTTTTGTTTTGTTTTGTTTAAATTTTAAGCAATGAACATTGAGGTAATTAGAAGACGTGTAACTATCATAGGAAAATACTCTTTCAATTAAGCAAGAACATTAATAATCATTTCTATTTCTCTATTTCTTTTTTCCCCAAGGCACTTTTAAAAACTGTATTCTATTATATTAAAGTCAAGGAAGAAGAATTATCTGTAGTTAACAGAGAACAAAAGCCAGATATAGTACTTATTAATTAAAATGCTTGCCACAGGTCAGCTAGAGGGTTCATAGCAAATTCCTTAATTCAACCGGGATCTGATCCGTGTCTCTGGTGGGCCAGGTGAGCTAAATCTGTGTATAATACAGTTTACTCACTTCTAATTTCATGCTTACCTACTGCATTGGTTACTTAGTCATCCTGTGGAGAACAAAACAGAGAGACTCAGATGAATTCCCCAAAGCTGTGAGAGGCTGAAAGATGGGGACATGTGTGGCCTCTGCTCTACCTAAGTGGCAGTTACTTTTGACCAATGTTAGGGAAGAAAATAACCCTCTAAGAGTGAATGAAGGATTTCCATGGTCTCTGGGATACCCTGTGACAATGGCCAGCAGTGTGTCTCCCCTCCCAAGTAATATAATTGTCCTTTCCTTTCCTAACACTAACGTAGATGTGCTTCTATGGAAAAACAATCTCACTGGATTGAAGAACAAGTACATTCGTCTCCTGCCTGTCAGCATTAAAGATAAAACAAAATAAACTACAGAAGGCAGAAAGGAAGGGAAGGATGGAGGGAGACAGAAGGAAGGAAGGAAGAAAGAAAGAAGGAAAAAGCCTACTGTTCTTTGTCCAAATAAATACTGCCCTTTAGCGTATTCACAAAAACGAGGTATTTCCCTGTGTATTTGGCTTTCAAACCTGCTTTTTTTGAGAAGCAAATGAGTCCCTGAACATTGAAAACCCACCTCCACTCACACTTCTGTTTTCATAAGTTCCCCTTTCTCATTTGCCCTATCCTATGGAATATCATTAAGCCACGGGAAGTTAATGAACCCTTCACTCAAATATGAGAACACATCTGAATTACACACGAAAGTAACACATTACATTGACACCATGAAAAACGATTTGTTGGAGAGTTTTTTACCTTCCTTCCCCTTATCAGTTACTCATTGAAGACACTGAAACCAGCTGTTATGAGGGGCTGGTATTTGTTTTATAAAAGAAGAAAAACTCCCTCCGTACACGCGTTCTTATTCTTCGTGCTGATTTGAGCGTTAATAGTATTTGACAGGTGGGTAATTTGTTTTTTTAAAAAAACCATAATTCATTTAGTGCCATTCCACTTTTTTATTATACATTTTACACACTGGTGTATAGAAAACATTGTTGTTTTTAACAATTCTATTCCTTCCAGTAATCAGTCATTCAAGAAGGCTGCGTGAGAGTCTCTGGGGACAAGCAGGTGAATTGCAGAGGTGCCGGGAAGCCATGAGAACGAAGAAGAAAGCATGAGGATGCAGTGAGAAGGAAGAAGGGAGGAGAGGGGAGTGGATGAAGATGGAAACAAACACAGAGAGATAATTAAATCGGGTGACAACTGCATGAGAAAACAAGAACTGTTAAGAAGAAGATGACATAGCAGTACTGTCACTTTATGTGTCCGGGAGCACACAATGGGTTTTTAACCCCATCCTCTCTTGTACCCCTAAAGGGAGCTCTAAAAGTATTTTGACTTTCCCAAGCTTTTATTGATAAAGGAAGGAAATTCTACCTTCTCAAAGTAAAATTTCACTTAGGAGAGGTACAGGATCAAGGCAGAAGTGTCATATACACATTTGAGTCTTTTGTCCACAAAGAAACTAGTTTTACTAGCCTCTTTGGGGTAAGAACTAGTAGACCTCAAAAAGTTCTGTGAAGTCAACTTCCTTTCTAAACTACCATGGGTCAGTAAATAGTGTAAAACTCGTGTCTTCCAACCCTAGTATTTGGAATCCAACCAAAAGAGTCAGTGGGGGCATGGTTCTCCTCCACCCTGGAACCCTTCTCCACCTCACACCACAGGTGTAGAGCAAAGCATGCATTTTAAAGTCATTTATGCTTTTTACAGGATGACCACAGAGTATTAAACACTGTGCTTGTTGCTTTGCTTTGTTTACATGATTCTCACAACTTTTCTGAAAGGTGTGTACAATCATTCCCATTTTAAAGACGAGGAGACAGCATCTGAGAAGTAAAGTATTTGATTGCGGTCACAAAATTAGTGAGCATGAGGATGCACATTCAGGGTAGACTCAAGTGTTTGCTGTTATGACCACCGACCTGCTGAAGTAACCATGGAAACAGAGTGCCTATCAGTTCAGAGCTCTGGGTAACTGATCAGAGCACTGTGCACACAGCAAGAATTGCCCTGCCTGGACCACAAGAAAGAGCAGGTCATGACTAAGGATGTCACCTGCCAATGGCTCAAGGATGGAAAACAAAGTTACCAAGGAAGTAGGAACAGGAATGAGTTCCCAGTTCCATTGGAATGATGGTGATCCTCCTTGTCAGCTTAGGCACCCGGGATAGTGGGAGACCAAGAATAGAAACTAGAGGGAAGAAATTTTCCTTTCCCTATTGCTGTCACCTTCCCAGCCAAACACAGGGAGAAATCATTTCTTTGTCCTTGTATGTGAAATGGGATTACCAATTCCTACATTTCATCTTATGACATAATTAGTAAAAAATCTCTTTGGAGGCATCTTGGTGTTACTTGCTAGAGTTGAAAATGAACAATCCCAAGCCGGGCGCGGTGGCTCACGCCTGTAATCCCAGCACTTTGGGAGGCCGAGGCGGGCGGATCACAAGGTCAGGAGATCGAGACCGCGGTGAAACCCCGTCTCTACTAAAAATACAAAAAATTAGCCGGGCGCGGTGGCGGGCGCCTGTAGTCCCAGCTACTCAGGAGGCTGAGGCAGGAGAATGGCGGGAACCCGGGAGGCGGAGCTTGCAGTGAGCCGAGATCGCGCCACTGCACTCCAGCCTGGGCGACAGAGCGAGACTCCGTCTCAAAAAAACAAAAAAAAGAAAAAAAAGAAAATGAACAATCCCTACAACCCTTCTAGGCTTGTATGTCAGGAAAGGCTTGTGTGTGTGCACAAGGAGGTGTGAATCCAAATACTCACAGGGGCCATGTTTGTAATAGCAAAATGAATGGAGACACCTTAAACCCTAAACATCCTCCAACAAATGGATTACTAAGTACAACATTGTGATTGATCATAGAACACTTCAGCTCACTTACGAAGCGAAGAAATGTCACAAAACTTTCAGATCATGAAATACGCCTGGTATGTGACCCAGTGGCTGCGGGAGAGGAGGGCCTTGTTAATCTCACCAGGATGCTGTGGTTGGGGGAAAGGCAGAGGGAGACAGACAGGGAAGCTGGAGAGTGAGGACCCAGTGGCTGCGGGAGAGGAGGGGCCTTGTTAATCTCACCAGGCTGCTGTGGTTGAAAGGATCCACTTTGCGCCCAAGCAGCCGCTTATGTTATTATTTCTCTCAGCGGGCTTCAAGCTGCCTGCAATTCTCTGTTAGTTAATAAGAAAAGTGAGAGATGCAACAATTGCTTTTGCTTGGCTAGCATGTAAAGACTTTGTCACTCAAAAATGGAACAAAGGCCCTAATAACACCCTGTGCCTCGAAGGCGAGTGTCAGGGAACAGACCGAAATCAATTATCTGGGTGAAATTCAGAGACAGGAGGAGCGGCACACACGTCTACAGCAGCATCCAGACCACATAATCCCATTAACAGGGTGCTGCTGCTCCCATGGGAGGGCAGAGACACACAGGAAAATTGTAATTAAAAGTAAATAAGGAGCAACGAGCCCCTGGTGCCCTTCTGTCACAGCCCCGAATACGGACGTGGTTCCATACCATGGTGGCAGGGCTCCAGAGTGACTCCTGGGCGAGGTGAGCTTGGAAACGGGGATGAACTGCAGGCTTCCATGGGCCTATGCTCGCTAGTGCTGCTTAGCAGTGATGTTTAAAAGCTGGGTGAGGAGCTTGGAAAGTGCCTGTGGTGTGCCAACAGACTGGCAGAATTTTCCTGACACAGGATGTGGATGACTTTGGAGATTGCTTATGTATGTCTCTCTTGCTAAAGTAGTGTTTGAGGAAAATAGTGAAATGAATGAACGAATGATTGAATGAGTATGTGAGTGAGCAGGGCAGTAGGATGTATGGTTTATTTGAGTTTTCCCCAAAAATCAGTAATCATCTAGGACATCTTTTAAAAATGTAGATGTCCAGACCTGACCCAAACCAAGTAAACTTACATTTCTGGGGGTGCAGCTCAGGTTTCTGTAGTGTGGCGTGCTCCATCGGGTCCCTAGATATGTGCGGCCAAAGTTGAGAAGCTTTGAACTAGAGGGTCTCCCCAGTGGAGAAGCTTTGAACTAGAGGGTCCCTTACAGTCTTCTTCACCTGGACTCATGGGGTTTTGTCATGAACTTCAGAGTAGACAGAGTAGCCAGCAGGCCATGAAGGCAGGTGAGGTGTGGTCCCATCCCTGCCAGAATTTAGCTTTGCAACATTGGGCAGGTAAACTAAACTTCAAATCTCGGTGTCCTCAACAGTTTAAACAGTGAGGAAGGGATGATAGTTGGTAGATTTGACAGCTGTGTGATCTTGAAGCCCCAAATCCCAGAACTCATGCAGAACAACCAGCATAAATGGTACTGAGTTCCTTTTCTGTGTACTGCATCTCTGCGGGGAGATCAAAGATGTATATCTAGTAAAAGGCAGAGAGAAGTCCTCGTAATTCCCATTATACTGTATGTAGATTCTGGACAGAAGGGCAGACCCTCAGATGATTGGTAAGTGTATATAAGCAATTGAGATAAGCACGATAGCAACCGCCTTTCACACTCATTATCTCCAGCTACCAACAAGGCCTGACACAAATGATGTGCAGTAACTATTCAGTGAATGAATGAATGAATGAATGAATGGTACCTCTGTTGGATGAATCAGTGTGGCCTGTTTTTGGCAGTGGAGTATTTCTGCTTGACTAGATGTTAAATAGCCTGCCCCCAACTCCCAACAACTTTCCGAGAGGCTGACTGCTGTGCTGAACTATGATTAATGGTTTCTAATATCCCAATCCAGCTATACAAATCCATGGATTCTATCAATATGCAAATCTATGTCTTTAGAGTCAAGAGGGATATAGTTCCTCCTCCAGGAAGGATAAGTTTGTACCTGTTGAGATTTTAGTCTATGTCACTAGGTAAAGATCTTTATAACTCCTTCAAAAATTGTCCTCTGTTTTGTTTAAGTATGTTTTACCCATCTCCCAAAGTCAGTAGGAGCGAGTCTGGGTTGAAATCAGGCAGGCCTGGGGTGGTGGGAGCCCTCTGAGGAGACACCGACAGGATTGAAGGAGCAATTTTAAATTAATTCCCTGGAAATCACTGTAAAGGATGCACTGCAGCGTGAAGGTGGGTTCTGAAGCAAGGAGAGAGATTTCAGGCTATTGTCCCTCCCAGACTCCTTTAGTTGATGACTGGTGGGTGCCAAAAGCTGCTGATGTGTGCCAAGTGTGTACTGCCAACACCCCTGCTCCCCCGCCTATCATCTTCAGTGTTGTTGCTGGTGAAAAATCTGTTTGGAAGAAAGCACAGTCAATGGGATTGACACTTATTTATAAAGACTAAGTGGTACAGTTCAAACCCAGCAATAGCAGCTGGCACCAGCCCCAAGGCCCTCTCAGCTCCCGTAAGAAGTCATTCAGTGTAAACCATGGTACACAGGGGCTGCAGTGAGTCTAGTCAGTGCCCGCAAGGGCAGGCAATTATTGTTAAGTGTCGCCAACTTCACAGTGCTGGACAATGTGTCAGCTCAGAAAGGTAGGACTAGAGGGGTGGAAGGAGGTGGAGCAGAGGGAACCATCCATAGGGAAGCTCAGAGGCCCCTCCCAGGAAAACCTTTGTATAGACCCAGCTGCATGCTGCACTAAAACCCTGAGTATTCCTTGAATATTCAGGTGGGCTCTCCCTGCCACCAATAAACACGAACATTGGCTAACAGACGGCAACAGCAGTGAATCTGCTGGAAGAGGAGACCCTGAGGTGCCCAGTTGTAAGTCAAAGCTACTTCTAGGTCAGGCTGAAGCAAAAGATGGAAAAAAGCAGTTTTAGGGTCAAGTGTTTGCTTTAAAAAAAAAAGTCAGTACTATCCATTAAATTCTTACTCCCCCTAAATCTCTAAAGATGATTTTATTTTTTGAGCAGATATGCTATACGTGAAATCATCGTTAGTCTTAAATGTCATGTATATGCCCTGAGGTCGTATTGCTTGAGGTACAGTAGTAATGAATCAAATACATAATTAATACACAAGTACAATGATATGCTTGAGCCTTTCAGGGTTACAGGTACTCAGAACAGCCTGGATGTGAATGCAAAGAAAGACTGAGTAATCATGGAGAGACCAGAACAAACTAAAATTAAAACCTAAAATAAGAGACCCAGCCAAACCAAAATCAGGAGATGCAGTCCCATGTGCCCCCTGGGTTTCAAAATGCCCACACAACATGCGGCCTGAATCAGAAATACTTGTAAATAGATGCTGTGCCACAGAAAGAAGAGGAACTAGTTAAAAATCTCAGGGAAGATTAAGTAAAATATTTGGAAGTTCCAGACACTCAGAAACCCACTCAGAATACATGTAAACGAAACCACGCGAATTTAACATTTATTTAATTAACGGGCATTCAGTGCCTGGTATGTTTTAGGCTATGCTAAGTATGGACCCTTGACCTAAAACCTCAACTCTATTAAGCCCTCCAGCTGAAAGGGGGCTCAAATGATGAATAACCCAGTTTAGCTCTGAATAGGGCTCCTAGGAAAGACACAGACCTACAGAAAACTTCACCTCTAAAACCTCAAATCTGGTACGGCTGAAAGAAAGTGGGATCTAATTCTAATCCAGCAAGGTTGTTATAGAGGTGTACGATTTGGGGCTAGGAAAGACACAGACCTACAGACAACTTCACCTCTAAAACCTCAAATCTGGTGTGGCTGAAAGAAAGTGGGATCTAATTCTAATCTAGTAGGGTTGTTACAGAGGTGTACGATTTGGGGACAGGTCTCCAAGACTCGGGTTCTTTATTCGCCAGTGATAAATTGGACTAAATAATCTTTAAATTTCTTCTCTTGTTGTTTTCTTTTAATATTCAATGAACTTGTTTCCCCACCCAGAAGTCAACTACCATCATTTGGTCTGTAATCTCTATTAACAAGGCCTCTAAGATACAGGCTACCCAGGACGATATGTACTCCAGATTTAGTAAAAATATCATCTCCCCTCTTCTAGGGCTTTTAAAAAACGACCGTGGTAGTCAATCTAAGGGGTTGACTGTTATTTGGGGAGTATAAGGGACTAAGGGACGGACATTGTACTCCCAGGCTATGCCACATGACCCTTGTGAAAACAGCATACTGAGTCAGGATTGTTGCATCTGAGATGCTTTCATGATGAGTGACTGAGTCTCAGAGGTTCTCCTCCATGGATTCACTTGGTGTGATCCAGAACAAATCCTCTTCTGCCTATGCATCTCTGGATTTAGCCTTGGTCGTTATATAATCAAAAAAGGCAGAATTTTTCAGCAAGCAATGAGAGCACCTCACATTTGGAAATATGAACACTTCCTGAATTGAAAATAAAGGAGGAGAAAAGAGAAGGTAATTCAGTTCGGTTCTTAAAAGGTTGAAATGGAAACCATGGCCTCTTTCACTGCCTCTCTCCCCCCATCTCCAGCTCCCGGGTTCCCCAGCTCACAAGTCCGGCCTCCTGCAGAGACTGGCTGGGGCTCAGGCCCCTCAGCCCAGCCCTGCTGACGCTGGAATCCGCTCCCACCGCCGCCACCCGGAAGGAAGCAGATTAAAGGCAGCCGCTTAATCCCCCTGCAAAGCTTCTTAAGTATTTCTATCAGGGTCAGCTCAGTCAGTGCTTACTCAACCTGCCTCTGGAAAATATCCCAATTTAGGCCCTTCTGCTGACTGTCAAGTTGAGAGAAGCGAGATGCTGGATCCTCATCCGAGGGGCTGGGGAAAGGCGCAGGTGGCAGGAGGGCGGAACTGGGGGTTGGGTAGGCCACCCCCTTTCCTCTGCGGAGCATAGGACAAATTTGGTTGCATTCCTCACTGGCTTCATTTTACTTCTCAAAAGGATTCTCCAAGAGAATTCTTCGAGAGTCCTACCAGTCCATACTGAGGGTCTGGTGTGCTCCAGAACCCCGCTGGAAGCTTGCTGTGAAGAAGAGGGGAGGTGCCTGCTCTTTGCGCACGGCCCAGCTAGGGAGACAGCAGCTGAGCAGCAGCTCTGGTCCAGCACAGGGTGGGCAAGGGCTGGGATGCAGGGTGGGGAAGCTGGCCCCGCATACAAGAGGGCAGAGAGCTGAGGCAGGCGGGTTGGGACAGCTCCCAGAAGGCAGTCCTGTTTAAGCTCTTATCAGACACAAAAACTGTAGTTAGCCAGTGCACCCAGAAAGGTGAGGTGGGAGAAGGCGGGGGCAGAAGAGCAGCCTTAGGCCGCAAGGGGATGAGAGGGCCAGGAAAAAAGTCCAGATGGTCCCTCTAAGCCAAGCGAAGGAGTTCAAGCTTGATCCTGAGGGTGACAGAAGCCACACGAGTATTTCTACCTGCAGAGTGAGGTGACCACACTTGCATTTTTAAAGATCTCGGATTGCTCAATAGAAAACGGACTGGCAGAGGGCAAAATGAAGAGGAAAGATCAAAATCCATTGCCCATGGTGTGTTGGTATGGGAAGCTGGCTGCAGAGCTAGGAGAGGTGGCGGGTTTGGAGAGATAGATGGGAAGCTGGGGTGTCAGAGTTTACTTGGTGGTTGCTTGCATGTGATGGCTGAGGAACAGAAAGAAATCAAGATGAAAGCCCAGGTTTCTAGACTGGACGCTGGAGTGAGTGTAGCAACACGGAATGAAAAGCAGCTGCAGAGGTGGTGGGTGAGTCTGCAGAAGTAGCCCGGCAGGGCAGTGGAGGCAAAACGCACAACGCTCAGTAAGGAGTGGACATGGTTTTAAATGGTGTTGCCGCTCACCTCCCCGCTCCAATTGTCTGTTTACTTTTATTTTCTTTGCATTGATTACAAATGGACAAGATGAGGCATCCTTTTAGGATCCATACCATTGATACACTTTCTTTTTTTTTTTTTTCCTTTTTAAGCAGGGAGTACAGTTGAGGGTTGAAATGTACTGCCATCTGAAACTGTATGGAAAGGTTCCAGAACCTGTGCTTTCAGGCTGACAACACTTGTGTGTGATCAGAACCATTTATGTGGACACACAATCTGATTCGGCAAAGGACCAACTGGGGAGGCACCTCGTTGGGAGCTGGTGGAGTGGCACCAGGTGTGGGCTTTCAGAGCTGCTTTGTTCATGATCTGGAAGGGGAAGTAAACTAGGCATTCAGGAAGTTTTCAGCTGAGTAGCCAAAAAGGGAAACACCAGGGAAAATAGCACAATAATTAGCGTAAAACGCAAAGTGGCCAGCGGAGAATAGGGACCATGTGTACCCACTTTTGTGTTGGTGATTTATGGCAACGGGAGCACATTCTTTCTGAAGAGAGAAGAGTGGAGTGCTCCATTAAGGGGTCTGGGAAGTACATTAGCTCTATAAAGTCACTAGGTTGTGGTTCATTCAACGCTTCATTAGGTATTAAATGACAGATGATAATAATAATATTATTAATCATACATGGCTAACATTTATTTAACTCTTACTGTGGGCTCAACGCTGAGCCTAGTATGTTACCTCTTTTTATACTCCCTGAAGTCTGTGAAGTAGGCACTACTACAAATGAGGAGAGTGAGGGCTGGGGTTGAAGGAACTCCCTCAAGGCCTCACAACTGTTAGGTGGCAAAGATGAAGTTAGAATCCGGGTCTCTGTGATTTTAGAGGTTCTGGTCCTAACCACTAACTTATACTGCCAATAGCATCACAGAAGTAGTGCTGCAGTCAAGTTTCTATAAGAAAGAAAAGATGATTTGTAGAGTTGAATGTACCTAATAATTATAATATGCCACTTTGAGTTTACTGGGGAAACTCAGTGAAACTCCATGTGGCTGAGCTGTCTGCATCCAAACTCTTTAAGCCTCCTCATCTGTAACATCTACCTACTGTAAAGTCTTAACCATTCTTTAAGATAAAGCTCACATATCTCTTCTGTTGAACATCCCAGACTCCCCCAGAGAAAGACCCTAAGTTCCTGTACTCCCTACAGCCGTCATCTGTCCTTTATAAGAACTCTGTCTATGATGAGTTGGCCATGATTCTGCATACGTGTCTTCCTCATTAGCTTATGAGAGGGAATCTCATATTATTCCTCTTTGCATCCCCAGCACCTAGCAGCGTACCTTGAACTTAGTAGGTTCTTACTATGTTTTGAAGATACGAAAGAATGATTGAATCATAAAACACAGATGCTATTAGTTTGTGTATGAAAATCATTCGGTGTCGACTGGGCGCCGTGTCTCACGCCCGTAATCCCAGCACTTTGGGAAGCCAAGGCAGGTGGATCACAAGGTCAGGAGATCGAGACCATCCTGGCTAACATGGTGAAACCCCGTCTCTACTAAAAATACAAAAAAAAAAAAAAAAAAAAATAGCCAGCTGTGGTGGCATGTGCCTGTAGTCCCAGCTACTCAGGAGGCTGAGGCAGGAGAATGGGGTGAGCCGAGATCACGCCACTGCACTCCAGCCTGGGCGACAGAGCGAGACTCCGTCTCAAAAAAAAAAAAAAAAAAAAAAAATCATTCGGTGTCATGCTGGCAATGATCTGGTTACTGAAAAAATACATGAGATACCTTAAACTAAATTGATGTTTGGTGAGTCCTCAGCACTTAGTACTACATGCTGAATGACAGTGAGCACCCCCGAAGGCATAACTTGGATAACTTTTGTGACTATCAACGTAACTTCCTTACAACAATTGATAATCATGTCCAGAAATAAGACCCAACTTATTAAAGGCAAAGCCATAGATAGGGCAAAATAAAATGTCGTAAAAACCAAGGGATGCCTTATGTGCAATAGTCTCCACTTTTGAGCCAGCTGGAGACGGGCAGGGGTACTGACACTTCTCCAGCCTCATCTCCTGGCTGTCCCTCCTCACATGCTCCTTTGCTCCTACCTCAAGCTCCTCACATGCTCACAGGCCCTTGAATTTGCTAAATGCTTTCTTGCTGTGGACACATGGGCACCTCTCTTTCCTTGCAGTCATCTCCCCTCTCCACTTTGGCCTCCCTTGCTTTGCTACCTTCAAGTCCCCTTCAGTCTTGGTTCAGATATGAATTCCCTTGAGACGTCACCCCTGTTTATCAGACAGCTTCCCTCCACCTTGGTCCCATGCACTCCCCTAGCTCCTCTCAGGCATTTGTAGAAGCCATCTGGAGTTCCGGTGTGAGACTCTTTCCTTCTCTGCATCCCTAGCATCTCATTTGGTGCTGTGCCCCAGTCCCAGCACAATCCTGGTGTACGTTGTATGGAGGAGGAAAGGAAAACAGGGATGGAGAGAAGGGAAGGCAGGCTCTAATGCCATACTGTCATTTTTCTAATGTTAGGGGGCAAATATGGAGTGCTCCTCAGTTAGTCAATTCAGGTCTATCCTCATGCCTGAATGCTTAACTGGAGGTGATCCAAACATCACTATTTACTGAAAGGATACATCAATTCCCCGTACTCTCATATATTACAGACATTAGCCCACATATGATAATAGCAGCCTCATTAGAGGAGAAAATAAGGGGGAGACTGAGAGAGAGGAAGGGGAAGAGAGAGAGAGGCTGACTAATTATCTTTCTGACAAAGGGTAGAGAAAAACCACAAGAGGGCATGAGTTTGGAAGAGGCCGAATGGAGTTTTAAAGTCAGTTCTCTGGTCTTTCATATTGTTACTCTACACGCACTGGGTGGTTGTTAGGCTGGGCGGAGATAAAAGCCGTGGAATGTCTTGGTTTGCTAACAACCTCCATACAACTGAATTTCATACCAGCATCATCTACTGTAAATACTTGATCCAGGAACGGTATGGTGACTTTTTACAGAACCTTATAAAAGATGTAGATTATCTCAGGGCTGAAAGGTGAAAAATAATTATATCTTTAGAGGCCATTGCAAATTCCAGATGCTGCCACAGCTGTATTTTAATATTCCAACACTAGGACAAGAGTGAATCTTGCTATGTGCCTCTTATCTTCCCCTCACATACCAATGCTGTCAATGCCATTGGCAATTTTACATGTAAATGAGCCCATCCATCACTCCTCACTCTGCAGCAACTCATTTCTAAGCCTGCCATAGAGTTACACCATTAAATCTCCCTGCTTTACAATATACATCATGACATATTTGACATCAATCAGCTGTGTCAGCCTGCTCACTGTAAACCATAAACTTGCTCTGCGGCCCTCCCTGCATGGGGTGATTAAACCTGCTTGGGGTAGCTTCCTGATTACAGTGATAAATGATGTTTCATTTCCCACTCACTCTTCCTCCACCTGTGCCTTGCCTCTGCCCCAAGCTCCTAAAGCCTGCCTGTTGGAGGAGGTAGTGGTCAGTGGGATGTGCACATTGAAATGCTGATTTGTACACCTGGGTTCAAGCCCTGACATTAGCAATCAGTGCTTGGGTCTGGGTATGACTTTGCTATTTCTAAATGATGATGAGAGGCTGCATCCTTTGTTCTGCTATAAGGAGATAAGGATGAGGACTTGGAATTCTTCTAAGGACAGTCCTCCTGCCTAATAGGGAGAGACAGACATGAACAGCAATTCTCAACTCCCAGTGGTGGATACTGGCCACATAACCCCCCAGACCTCAACATACAATGGGTAATTTCTGGCAGGTTAGCCATAACAACATCCCATTCCTACTCAGGAAAGGACATTGGAATTTACATGAGAGAAAATCACATTATTATGAATGTAGCTTTGAATCTGTTGTAACTGATTTTTTTTAAGTATTTCATTTGCAAACTTTAGTATATTATTATTAGAAGTAATAAATTACTTGTGACACACTGGAATATTATATCACACCATAAACTGACTGCAACACACCAGTGTATCATGACACTCCACGGGAAATCCACTAGACTAGATGATGCTCACGCTTTATTTTTCAGCAGGGAAAGCCAAGAAAATTCCAGCACTGTAAGTCAATACTCCACTGAGCTGACTAGGCAATCCATCTGATCCCTCTAAAAGTCCTTTTGCCCTTCCTTCTGTTAAGTCTGAGATAGCCGCAACTTCTGCTTCCTGGCACAGTGACCAAACCATCTGCTGACCAGAGGAAGCAGCCTGGATCATGTGCGCACGCCGGAATATCCCCTCAGCAATAAATCAGAGGGCTCTCTGGACCCAGCAAAACGCAGAGTAGTAAGAATTCTTTATCCACATTTACCCACTTGGACACAGGCCTGGTGCCTGCCCACCTGCTGCTCGTGCTCATTCCTATCAGTCTGGCTACTCGGGTCTCCCTTTTCTAATGATCGCATTCATCGACCAGAGTTCACAGTGTTTGTCCAGACTGGGGGTGCAGACCCATCTGGAAGGAGCAGAGCAGAGGGCTATGGTATTGCTATACTGCCACAAATCAGATTCAATGTCACAGCACTCTCAGAGTGCCCACAAAATGGTAGGGGATCTTTGAGGTGGGTGACAGGGGAGTGAGAAGAAATATAAGGGAATATGAGCAAGATGCAGCCAGGGAGTCAATGTGTTTGGGGGATTCAGCTGGTCTCATGATGTGGGAGGAGGAGGTGGAGGAGAAAGGTAGGAGGAGAGAAGCCTTAAGCAGAGGAGGGACAGGAGTGGAACAAAGGAGAAAGTTAGCTTCTTGCTTTCATTCCTGGGACATCCAGAGTAATGAACCCTCTTTCTCGAGAAGATGAATGGGCAGCTGTAGAGATTATGAGTGAGGTTTTATTGCAGATCAATAAATCTGTGTCACAGATCCCCATCTGGAGGGAGTTTTAATTTAAAGGAAAGAGTGATGAGTTCACAATGACAATAAATCAAAAAGTTGTGTATTCACGTATGCATTAACCTTCTATCAAAACATACATCCACGTCAAGGCAGGAGTTTGGAAACAAATCTCGTAGGTGATTTCGAAGGACAGCTGGCAGAGTCCAATAGCTCACCTGCCTTCAGGACACAGAGGGGCTGCTGTCTCACTCGGCACCCTGGCCCACGTCTTTCACAAGAACTGAGGAGGAAGCCGAGGATTTATATTGGTGCCGTTAGCAGAAATTGCTGGTTGTCACCAGGCGACAGCTGCCTCAGATCAAAATCAGGAAGAGTTCTCCAAAAAGGAGAAAGGAGATTTCACAGCAACAAAACTGAGATAGCAGCTGACAAAAAAGTGGGGAGAGGAGGAACATATCTAGGGAATCCAGAAACCTGTGTTCAAACACAGTTTGAAGTGCTGGGCATAACTGTGAAACCCGCCTGTCGTTCTCTCCCATGCTCCCTGGTACCCCGGTCTTATACGGGTGGCCTCACCGGGGCCGTGGCAGTGATCAGCTGCTCCACTAGGTGTGGCCAGGGACTGCTGCCAGCAAATCCCCTGGGACGGGAAGTCTAGATGCGGAGCGGCAGCTCTGTGACTTGAAAAGGTGAATCAGACACAGGCAGTGTTAATCAGCTGCCCAAGATCTCCCAAGAAAGCTGGCAGTGCGGGGAGGATGGCCACTTACTGGCTGACCCATCACCACCGTTGTTGCACGGTGTACATATAATTGTACTACTCTTTCAAAGACTTTTGTAGAAATCCTGGAAGGGACTAAAGAAATTAAGTGTTTAGCATCTATCACCAAACCAATCAATCAGTCCATCCATTAGTATCTCTCTCTGCACACATCTTGTAGATAGAGAATGGTCTATGCATATATGCTAATGCTAATATATCCACATATCGTGTATGCATCCACTAATTCATTTTCCAATTGGTAAAAAGACTACTACATCTCTATTCACATTAGAATTGCTAGTTAGGTGTGATGTATTTTCTATTATTGATGAGAAAATTGAGGCTTGAAATGATCAAGAAGCTAGGATTTTAGTCTAGGTCTCTCTGACCCCGATAAGCTTTTTCTTTTGTCCCACCAGCCTCTGGATGTGTTTGTGTGTGTGCACGGGCATGCTTCTATGTACTTGACTCCTTTCTGTCTTTCCAGCCTAATTCTGAATATTCCCCCTTCTATTTGTACTGCATCTCTGTGATGACTTGTCAAAGCTTTGCACGTGCTGTCTCCCACAGCTAGGAACACTCCTTTACCCACACCACATGTGATGTGACTCACCCTGAGACACCCAGCTCATGACCGCCCCTCTGCAACACTTGCCTGGACCAACACCCACTCCACTGAACACAGCTAATTTTCCTGTGTTTGTACCTTGTATATATCTCTATGAGAGCATTTTAAATTTTTATTGGACTTATTTTTTACAGATAGGCCTTTCTTAAGTTCACAGAGACTATGTCTTAGTTACACTTATTTACATCATGCTAGGCAGCGTGTGTGGCCCATCTTAGATAATTTGCTGAAGGTGGCTGGAAGGATATTTTTCACTAATGATGTTTTAATGAAGGAAAATGAATTCTGATCGAGCAAATGATCGAACAAATACAAAGAGAATCCCAGTCCCTGGAGATATAACTGATCTGTCAATTCCTGATTATCTTAGGAACCTGTGCAGACTTTGTAAACCAGAGCGTTTTATCAGCCACCTACTGTCTTCCTCCCCTTAAGCCATCAACGTGTATCAATTCATGAACATTGCATTTCTAGGGGTCAGATAATAAATCCCATTTCAAAGATAAGTAAAGCCAGTCCTAGAGAAAGCATGGCGCTCTCGTGACCCAGTGAGTCACCTGTCCAGCCAAGACAGAGCCCTAGGCTTGTGAATCATTACTGTGGAAGCTTAGCTCACTGATCTTGTAAATCAAACTCAAGGAAGGACGTCTCCAAAATATTCACTTTCTCTTAAACATTTTGTTTCCCAAGGCTTCTGCCAACACATTGAATGTGATAGTCACTTTTAGAGAAAATCGTGATATCATTAATAATCTTTCCCGTATCAACACAAACTATCTGAAGACTCCAGTCATAGTTGCTATGCAAATAACTTCATATATGATCATGTCTGAAAGGTATAAAGGGAGAAAATACAAAGAAGATACAATAAAAGCAATAAAAATATTTATTTAATGCCTAATAGGTGCCAAAGACTTTTCTAGGCACTGAAGACAGTGGTGGGTGCCAGTTCTGGTGAGACTTGCCTTCTGTGTTAACATCCTTGTTTCAGCAATCACCATGAACACTTACTGAGGTTTTTCTATGAGACAGGCATCCCTTTTAGCACTTTACACCTCCAATACTGTGAGTGGGCGCTCTAGCCCCCTTGCGCTGATGATGAAACTAAGCACAAATAATTTAATTAACTTGCATAAGGGACAGCCAGTCTGAATCCAGAGCCCACGCTGCTAATTCGTCTCCATAATGTTTCTCCTATTTGCTGTTTCCTTTCTGTTCTTAGCACTACTTTCCTATTTAGAGAAAGCTTTCTAGATTTTGAAGTGGCCTTGTAGCTTTTCTTGTCTCCAGTCCCCTCCATTCTCATGCTACTGCAGCCGGAATGGTTTTCCAAAAAAGATAGTGCCTGACTGCAAATATCCTTTAAAAGCTCCCATTCCCTGCCAAATTCCCAGTCTGAATTCCCAAGCATGGTATTCCTGGCCCTTAATGACCTGGGCAAATTCATATTCATATTCTCAGTCTTTATTCCATAATTACTCCTATGACTCCTTCCAGTCACAGCCATGGGGGAGGCAGGGCCTTTGTGCTCTGTGCTTTCCCTTAGACTGGACTGTTCCTTCTCTTCTTAGCTTGACTGCCCTGTGTTTCTTCCAAAGAATAGCCTAAAACACTTTTCCCATGAAAAGCTTTTAACTTTGCTCCTCCTGTAATCCAGCCTCACGACTCCATTCGCTGTGAGCTCCCAGTAGTTTCTTTATATCCCCATGGCAATATTTATATCCTAATAACTATTTGGTAGTGGTTTATGTGTTTTCTCCTCCATGTAAATTTGTGAACTTAAAAGCAGGGACTGTATAACTCAATCTTGTAATCCTGCAGTGCTTAGCACCATGCCTGGAGCCTAATAAGAAATCCATAAATATCAGTTGAATTGGATTGGTTTTTCTAATATCAGAGAGTGTATGTCATCCGTGAGATGATGGACACGGTGTGATGTGTGTGAAGAGCATTAGACCTGGAAGCATAAAATCTGGGAACCACTCCTTGCTCTGCCACTAGCTTCCTCTGTGTCACTGGGCAAATTCCTTCTCCTTTCTGGGCCTCATTACCCCATCAAAAATGAGAGGGTAGTACAGATAATATAAATTGTATTATATTACAGTTTAACATCCTCAACAATCTTCCTCATAATTTTTATATATTTAATAAATAGTTGTTGAGCGCTTTTTCTCTTCCAGACCCTCTACTTGCCCTCAGGGATGTGGAAACAAAGACAAACTCTGGAATTGAGAGGCTCACATGAGCTTTTCATATCAACATTGCAATCTAAGTGGGGCAATTATTAACCACACATATTTTTTCAAAAAAGAAACTGAAGTCCAGAGAGCTTCAAATTTTATGATTATTTAGATATTTTTAAGATTCTGGGTCATGGCAGTTGAGTGGATATAAACAATTATTTATAATTTGCCCCATAGTGGAAAACAAATTTCTTCAAAGATGTTGCACTTAGACTTATAGAAAAACTCAATTACTGCATGGAATTTGGCAGGTAATCTAATTTACTTCATTGACCACCTTTTAAAAAAATGTTGTCAAGTCCATGCTGTTTCATGTTTTCATGCTTATATAAAGATACAACAGAGAAAAGGAGCAAAATCTCTGCTAACAACACTAAATTGAAACGATGGATGTCAAATCTGATTTTCCCATAGAAAGTATGTTATCGTGTGGTTATATTCCTTACCAAAAGTGTGAAGTCCAACATTTTATAGGCATGACCATAAACATCATGTTTAATTTTGTGCAGATAATAAAACTATATTCTTTTTTAAAGTATAAAGCTTTCTAAATCCGTTTGCTCCGTTAAATTTAATAAATATCCCAAGCAATACAAGTATATAAGAATCTCTGATATTCACTGCTGGTGAGAGAAATGTGAATAAGATGTTGTTCTTCCACTGGGAGTTTTGTTCTTTTATTGACAATAAAGAAGTGTATGAATATGCTGAAAGTCATAAAACGTTAAGTCTCTTGAAGAAGAAAGAACATGAATTAACATTATTGATCATTTGCTGTATTCCAGGGACTATAATAAGATCTTTCTATTATTAGAAATTAGTATTATTGCCCCTGCAAGGTGAGTTTTAGTATTAAACTTTTTTAAAATTAAGGAACAAAGCTTTAATTATCTGAATCCAAATTCTAATATAATCTGATAACAGTAAATCGTATTATTTTCATGTTTGGGAGTTCACACACTTACACACATACACATCACACATACAAGTAGGATGAATGGAAAGAGATCAAAGAAGGCTTCTTGTGGGAAAAGATATGTACACTGAGCTTTGTTTAGGATGGGTAGAACTCTGGTGAATCCATAATAGAGGGGACATTTCTGTGGGAAGGAAGGACCAGAGCAAAAGCAAAGACAGAAGGAATCATAGTATATGCTCATGTAAAAACAAGAATTTCTGTTGGGTTGGAAGGTGAGGCTGTTCCTGATTTCATGCTTATTCCATGTTACGTGCTGGGGCTACAGTGATGAAGATGGTCAGGATGGCCTCTACTTTATAGAAGCATATATGATAACATGAATGCTTCATCTATTTGTACTTCTTTAACAAAATACCTGAGAGTTTCATTTATAAAAAACAGACATTTATTTCTCACAGTTCTGGAGGCTGGGGTGCAACATCCAGATGCCAGCAGGTTTCGTGCCTGATGTCATCCCTTCCAAGAGAGCACCTGTGGCTGTAGCATCCACAAGGAAGGAACGCTGTGTCTTCCCGTGGCAGGAGGGACAGAAGGGGCAAAAAAGAGTCACAGCTATTTCCCTCCAGCCCTTTGACAAGGAACTAACCTACTCATGAGGGTAGAGCTGTCATGACTGAATCACTTCCCAAAAGGCCCCCTTTCCTGACACCAGCACAGTGGGAATTAAGCTTCGACACATGAATTTTGGAGGAGACACATGCAAACCACAGCAATAGAAACATAGTAGGCGGCCTGGGAGTAGAGGGAAGGGAATGGCTGATGCTATCAGGTTGGCTGAGAGAAGACTTTGCAGAGGACATAACCCTTGCTGTGAGTTTTGAAAGATGATAAAGACTGTGTCAGGTGAGCAAGGAGGTGGTAAGGTGGATGGGATGGGAAAAGGAATGCTGAGCCTGGCAGAGGGGATGGCAGGATCAAATCCAGAGCTCTTACTGAGTGTGGATGTTCAGGAAACTACTCTTGCCTTTTAGGGCATGAAAGCTGTGTGCATGCAAAGAGTAAGAAGGTGAGAGCTTGAGATAGACCAGAGTAGGCACAGGAAATAGCAGATGTCACGCTTATGAGTGTGGCCTGACCCCCTCACCCATGCCTCGATAAATAAGCTGGACTTAACTTTCCTGGCAAAAATAAGGGTATCATTAATGGCTTTTTATTAGAAAGTGTGAGGGTCAGAGTTGTACTTTGGGAAGATTAATCTAGCAGAGGTGTTTGGGCAAGAGATGGAAGGGAGAGAGATTAACTAATTGGTGGTTCTGCTAGTTTGAGTGAGAAGCAATAAAATACCAAACTAGGATGCAGGTGGTGGCGATGAAAAGGGTGGTACGAAATAGCAAAGTTAAAATCAACAGATCAGCAGGCCTGAGAAACAGATTTTATGTCGGGGCAAGGAAGACAGAGCTGGTAATATTGTGAAGGCAATTATAGATGCAAGATGAGGTTTTTGGATAAATAGTCAAGGCTGGAAACAGATTTAGGCATCATTCCCACAGAGGTGATAATTGGACAGTGGGAGGTGATGACAACACCAAGGAAAAGAATGTATAAAAAGAAAAGAAAGGACAAGAGAAAGGTTGGGGACAAAACTCTAGAGAATGCCTTCACTCAGGAGGCAGACAAGGCAGAGGAGCCCGCAAGGGGCAGAGGCCAGGCAGCCAGGGCCGGGGGAGGGAGGAAGGTCAAAATCTGGAGGGCCAGGAGGCGGATTTCACAGAGAGGAGCAGCTGATGGCTGGGAGCAAGTGCTGCAGAAACAAGTAAGTTGGCTTGAGATTCAGCCAGTTTATTTGATAATTAATAAGTCAGTGATGGCTGGGCGTAGTGGCTCACACCTGTAATCCCGGCACCTTGGGAGGCTGAGGCGGGCAGATTGCTTAAGGTCGGGAGTTTGAGACCAGCTTCACCAACATGGGGAAATCCTGCCTCTACTTAAAAATACAAAAATTTTCTGGGTGTGGTGGCACACACCTGTAGTCCCAGCTACTTGAGAGGCTGAGGCGGGAGAATTGCTTGAACCCGGGAGATGGAGCTTGCAGTGAGCTGAGATCGCACCACTGCACTCCAGCTTGGTGACAGAGTGAGACTCTATCTAAAAAAAAAAAAAAAAAAAAAAAAAAAAAAAAAAAAAAACCCACCCCTAAAATATGTCAGTGATAAACTTCAAGAGAGGAGTTTTCTGGGAAGGAAACAGGTGGCAAAAGATGAAGAAGCATGCAGATGCCAGGAAACTCTGTGTATAATGTCCCCTCTCAATTATGTTTGTCAGTGAAAGGAATAAAACACCCCACAAATTGAATGAGGACGACCTCCTGCCATAGGGGGAAAATCTCATTCAAATGTCTGTATTTGCTACCTCGCAGCTCTGTGAAGTGTCTGGAAATGGAGGGTGCAGGTAAACAACATGCTAGAATTATTTGCTGATGTCTATAGTCCTTTCAGTCCTCAACAATTTGGAGCTGGGCTGCATCTGTCTGCTCACAAGCACATCCACAACCCATCAGGCTCTCTCCTGAGTAACAGGCACCCTTTCGCAATTCTCAACAGCAGCAAAGGCTGTTGCACAGCATAATGGATAAAGCTCAATCAATAATCCTAGGCAATTGTATAAAGTGGGGGAAAATAACACTGAGTCTGTGTTTCTCGCTTTCTTTTCACAGTTTCTCAGGCTATGACTATTTATTAGCCATACGGAGTGCAGTGAGGAAGGTGAACACAGCACTCTGTTTGCACGAGAAAGGAGCCACAGCCTTCTGCACTACCCACACATACCGGCCATTGATCAACAGACAAGGGCAGCACTGCTGATGGCACAGGGAGACAGCTTGGCAACACCCTCGCGGCCCTCACCCCCCGCCCATCACTTTCCCAGCGATGCTTCTGTCCCAGCTACGGTACTGTGGGGACAACCAGGCCTCCAGGCTCCCAGAGAGGGTGCTGCGCATGGGGACGAGTGGCATGTGCCCTCCTACCTGAAGGCATCCCAAGCCTGGTGGGTGCAGAGTTGGAGGCGATAGCAGGGAATTATGAATTCTGAGGGAGAGTCAATGGCAGCAGATAAAACCCCAAGTAGCTGAAATGCTGTTTTCATGCAAATGGGCCTAAGTAAAATGAAAAGAAGCAGGACAACGCAGGAGGAAAGGAAACAAGAAAGGAATCCAAGAGAAAAGCTGAATTAATTCTAAATGGGAGAATTTTCTGAGAGGCATTAGCCACTCTTGAAGAAAATGAATAGGTTCTCTCCTCACATGTATTAAATGTCTATGATTCTCTAATTTAGGAGCCTTTTATTGTCAATTGAAAGACGGAAAACTTCAGGTGTATTTCAGGGAAAGAGGCTCTCTCTTACCTATGTATTGTGATGCTCAGAATCAGTTTTTTTAGGATTTTGATTTTTTTTATTATACTGTACTTAAAAAAATTCCACAAGGCATGTCTCCCTGAAACACCCTCTATTAGAATGAATTCAGGGGAGGGTAAGATGAGGAGAAAATTCCTCGAGGGGTCAGAGGTAACCAGGCCTGTGTGGGCAACACAGGGCTGGGGTCATGGATGCTGCTTCAGGAAAGATGTGCCCAGCTCACATTCTGACCAAGAAGATTGAGAGAAAGGTTCAAGGCGTCAGAACGCGTTACAGGAAGAGCACGGGTTTGTGCAAGGTGGCCTGGTTCCAGCGCCACCATTAATTGAAAAGGTCATCTAGTGTGCTTTCCTCATTTACAATATTGCATTAGGAATGGTTTACCTCCCTCCTGTAGCACGAGGATGACACGGGATACAAACACAAAAATGTGCAAGAAGAAAAGGGGTCTACATAGCAAGATTTAAACAAAAGGTGCTAATGTGCTTGAAAGAGGAAGTGGATGTCCCTTGATAAGGCCATTTTAAAAAGTGAAATGACCCTGTGCTATGGCAAAACTGCCATAGGCTCTGTCTCCCAGCTGAGTGGAACACAACCTCTGAGGGGACACTGAGGCTTCCGTGCGGGAAATACAATGTTCCAAGGTAACAATAGGAGTGAATGAGGAGAAGGGGTGGGCCCCAGGACTGGCCACCGGCTTTCTCCCTGGCTCAGGGAGGACCTAGACATCTCAACTGGGTTGCTGGCCACCCAGTATGGCAACTCCAAACACACAATTGACTTAAGTGAGCTGCCCTACACTTCAGAAGGACAAATAACATTCTACCCATATCTGCTGTGTTCTCATTTAAAATTTGAAACTCAGAAAAAAACCATTCCTCTGCTCTTTCTCCTTGACTTGGTAAAAGTAGTTCACGTGGGTCACAGCAGGTTTGATTTGATGCAGAGGTGACTCATTGGGTGTTGTGTAAAAGTGCTAATCTTCCCCCAACCACTTCTGAATTCTTAAAGTCCTCTGACACATTAATTCTAACCCCAGCCCCAAATGCCCCAACATCTCTGAGAGTCCCAGAACAGAAATTATAGCAATTTCCTATAACCAGAATCAAATTCCAAGGTTGGAGAGCACGGGCCACGTCCTACTATTAATTCAAACATCTATGTGAAAGATTATGGTGGGCAGCTGTGATTCCATTAAAGGGGGCAATTTCAACTCCATTTCCTTGATAAACAGACACAAGCTCACCCCTAAATTGGGCTTGATAGATTTGATTAGGGTAGAGTTTTTGGAGGTTGTGATGTCTGCAGGAAAATTGCTGTTTGATGTGCAAGGCCAAATTGCACTTGAAATCTCCTTGCAACCATAGAGCGGGGGAGAAGGAAGAGGATGGAACACCTAGCCAATTGCTATCATCCAAGCAGCAGGGGAGTCAAGCTGTTGTATTCAAAATATCTGTTAGGTATGCAGCCAGTGTGTGCTGCAGAAAGCATGCCAGGCTCAGGGGAACCAATGATTAAAAGCAGCAAAACCAAGTGTTATTTAAACAAAGTGAAATGTACTCATGCAATTTCTTTAGCGTATGTCTTTTGCAGGGAGAAGAAAAGATATGTTGCTTCCTTTGGAGACACCTGTGGTTCTATGTTTCACAATTCCCATGGAGAGCCTTGGGGTCAGGCAGGGATAGAAGGTGAAGCTCACTGCTCTAAAGCACAGTCTCCTGTCACAAACACACAATGATGGGCAGAATGGAAGTAAAACCGTTTAGCCTGCTTGGTTTGTTTTCAGTAAAATGGGAAACTCCACTTGTTTAGGTCAGTTCTACCAGATGAGACAGTGGGGATTGTAATTACTTCTTTAAACCCTGTTCTTGGATTCCAAAAGTCATAAACCCTTCGTGTTGGAAAACGTGTTTGCTTTGTAAGTACCTGCACTTTAGAGAGAGCTTCAATTCCTTCAGCATCACCCATTCCCCTGGCTTGGCACTATGTGTGGGGATCTGAGGTTGACTGAGGATCGAGAGTGTGCTGAGAACCACACCAGGTGCTTTATGTCCATCATCTTATCACATCCTCCAATAATTTTAGGGATGGCTACTGTTTCCCCATTTTCAAATAAAGGCAAGGAGTTTCTTCAAAGTTAGAAAAATTGGGTAAGTTCTTGTATGTGGGGAGAGGTGGACTAGGATGCAAACTAAAATCATCCTGACACCCAAGTCCAGATGCCTTCCATCATACTGGGCTGCTGCCATAGTTGACCCTCGGCCACTAGGACTCTAGTTGAGGGCACACCAAGTCAGACATACTGATCTTCTATTTCTCGTGTTGCTCCCTCCTTGCAGGTCCTGTCCTGTGCCCACTCCTCCTGGGGAAGACAGTCTACTTGACATTACTGCTTGGATCAGCTATCATTGGATTTAAAGCTCCAGAATCTGCCTCCTCAATTCTGGTTGACAGATAGAAACCAGCTCTCCACTGAGCCAGGATGTATTTGGCTGGCTCCAAACCCAAAGCCCTTCTAGTTTCCCTGTGATCTTCAGGGGCCTTGAATTGCCTCCCCTCTTTTCCAATGTAGACCTCTTCATGAATCCTACCCTACATATGGCCCCACATTACCTGAGGATATAGAATAAATAAATAAAATCCTTTTTGATTTGTTTGTACACCTGCAACATTCCTTCTTGATTCAATGAGTGAAGACGCCCATTAGTTCAAATAAGAGCATTTCCTGATGTGTCCCAGGAGGTAGACATCCAGGAATTCTGTGCAGAGGATTACACTCCAGGCTGACTCTGTGTGGTATGGGATAGTTTAAAGCCCACACTCTAAGGATGGATCATATAGGATGAGCCTAATTAGAGTGGGGTAGGGTGGGATATAGTATGTGTGGCCATATTTATCTTTCAAGATGTATACTCTTGATTATAAAGAGTGAGAGAGATTAGTTATAAACAACAAAGTCCTTTACTAAGCAAAAAAGTTAACAATTAAACAAGTAAGTGCTTTACTAAAAGAGTTGCTGACGAATTTGCTGTCTTTTTTCTGTTTTGCTTTTTTCTGTTTTGGAATTTTAATCAACAATTAATTGAACAAATATTTACACTGAGCTAATTGCTGGAAATGCATTGTTAATTAATACGGACATGGACTCTGCTAGTCATGGACCATAACGATCGAATAGGGGAACTATCATTGAACAAGCAGTTAGAAGTTCACTGGGCGTTACCATCTGCTTCCTGAAAGCACCTAAATAACCCAAGGCAGGTGCCAGTACAGATGGTTATTATCCATCTACAGGGAAGGAGGTTGCAGACATCTTAAATGACCCAGAACGATATCTCTGAATCAATAGAGTTGCAGATGTTCTGTCTATATAATGGCTGATATTCACACCTTAGTAGAAATGGACAATGGCTACATACTGTTTTATGGATACTAATCAATAGGTCTTAAATTGTTTGAGGTGAAGGAATAAAGAAAGTTTATTGCGTCTCCTTTTAAAAGTCAGGAAACCTTAACATCAGCACCAACCATAGTACATGGCACATAGTAAATGACCAATAAATATTTGTAAAATAAATCAGTGGAAGAATTGAATCTGCTTTGTAGTCAGGCTTTAGACTCCTCATCCTTGCCACCTTTGCTACCATGTCCTTCTTCTGGGGGAAGCGAAGCCACGGGAGGACAGATGAATAAAACATTTGGAAGAGTCTCCATCTTCCCTCTTTGCTAGATGTTGTTCCCTTGCAGAAGAAGAAAAGAGAACTGCAGCACTGTGCCAGTTCTCGGCTACGTCCATGATAACAATGGCGACTGGGAAGAGGAGCAGATAGGTGCCCAGGGGAGCCTGCAGATGGCAGCCCATGCACCCACACACATCATCAAGATGGAAATCACAAGGACCACGCTACAGCAAACCTTCAGTTAATTTATTTTACCCTGACACCCATTATTACTACCCTTTTCTTGTTTAGCTCTTGTATCAATATGCTTGGCTAATTTTTTTTTCTGCCCAGCTGCCAACCTTGGGCAGTCGAACATCTGGTATATCCCCAAAGGGCATTAGACCATTACGAAAGGCAAATTGATTTTTTTTTTAATTTCATAAATCAGCCATCAAATGAAAAATGTCATTTTAAATTACAAACAAAACCGAGTTGAATACGTGACTGCTACTTGTGTACAACTGGAATTATTTATGACTGCTTAAAATTTGTGGGGGGAGGCCATTGTAGTTTTAATTATATGATACAAGGTGAGATTATTATTTACTGGTGCTGACATGAAATTGCCGATAATTACTTAATATCTGTTGGAAATTATTCAACAGTTTTTAATTAGTGATACATACTAAAGTAATTGTTATTTTCCAGCGAATATAAAAATCCATCTGTGAGAAAAACACCTGGGAGTTACATTAGTAATTGTTCTAAAATGCATTATTGATTTATACACATTACCATTACCATACTTTGTGTATTACTTTTCAATATTTGAGAGATTCTTGCCTTCATCAGCAAAAGAACATAAAAGTAAGTAACAACTCCCAGAGTGGGTCATCAGCTAGAGGAAAAGGTATATCTTTGCACGGGTCCCATTTGTCTCATATTTCCTTCGATTCTATCCAGAATAAACAAATGTGTTGCCATAGTCAGACTCAAATGTTCTTTGTCTACCTAGTGTCTTCATTTCCATTATCAATTCCTAGAGGGCAGGAGCCAGGTCTTTCTTTAGGGCTTGCTGCATCATGCCCTCCCTTAGAGTCCAATCTAGAGCAAATGTTCTATAAAAATGTGTGGATGGAGATGTGGAGCAGAGATAGTTGACAATCTGCCTTTCACTGTTTTATTGATGTCCTTTTACTCACCCTTGAAAATCACAAGGAAAAAACAACAAAAAACATACCTCACTAGTTTCTAATAAATGATCTCAAGTCATTTACTTGCTGTAAAGATTACTCAGAAAAACCATTACTTACTAAACACATTAGTCAAAATCTTTTTGTGCTAAAAAGCATTTAATTAGAATTGCATTATTAGAGCCTTCTAAGTATTACTATTTCCTTTAGTCTTTAAACAATTAAGTGCTTTACTAAGAGAAAACAAAAGGAAGAAAGATATTTCTATTTAATCATCAGCTAAATATTTTCAATGAATTGCTCAGGATCACTTTTGACTATTTGTAAGTGTAATAAATGCAACTCCTACACTGACTTGTTAATACCACTCTCTCTAGGAGGAAGGAAGACAGGAGGCATCCTCCTGGTAGATCAGGCAGTGCCGTCATTGGTGCATGACAGGGAACTGCTATTACTACGCTATCCTCCCCAGGGCCCTACCC
Organism: Chlorocebus sabaeus; assembly: GCF_047675955.1. Classification (NCBI taxonomy): domain Eukaryota; kingdom Metazoa; phylum Chordata; class Mammalia; order Primates; family Cercopithecidae; genus Chlorocebus; species Chlorocebus sabaeus. The sequence continues at coordinate 127,449,209 of NC_132904.1, read as the reverse complement.
TGTGCCAGCTCCAGCCTCTCACCTCATGCATGTGCTGATGCCGAGGCCATCCCGCATTCCTGATAAGCTCCTGTGTCTCTCGGCTCCAGCTGCACCCTCTCTATGCTGCTCTGTGACGTTGAAGCTGGGACTCTACACACCCCATTTCTTCTTTGTCAGCTGGTTTCCTGTTGGCTCCTCAGAAGGAGTCATTAAGAAGGGTGGAAGGCAGAAAAGGGGTCAGGCACTTGCCCCCTTGTGTTGGCCTGCAGTTCCTCTGGCATTTTCCCTGCAAAGACCCTTCATGCTGGCAACAGCCACTAGTTCCAGGGGTAGTGAGTTCTGCTTCCATCTTCCTTCCACACCTACCATTCAGTGTCATAGGAACCAGTAGCAGCAGCGATGCCCCTCCGCAGAGGCCCAACTCCCAACTCCACATGACCCTCCTGCTTCCTGCATGCTCCTGAGACACCAGCACAGCCAGGCAGCGGCCTCTACTCCTGAGAGGGCTGGGCCACACCTGTGCAGGGCCTCTTCCACAGGTACAAGTTCTAGCGTCTGACCACCTTAACCTCCTCCTTTGTTTCCCCAGCGCAGGAGGGCTCTGCTATTTCATTTTGCCCTTTCAGTCCTTCAACCTCCTGTGGCCAGTTCCCTGGATTTTCCCTGGGAAAATAACGAGTGTGAGTTATGCTTCCCTGTTTGGCACTGAGCATTACACCTCTACACACATGCTGGCTGGCAGCTGATTGCCCCTGCACATGGCTTCTTCAGTACGAAACGCCTTTTTCCCTTCCTCCCATCTGGAATATCCTATCCACTTCCATGCTGCAGCTCAGGCATCACTTACTCCAAGAAAGGGATCCCCACACTAGACAAGGCAGGCGGTCTCTATGGTTCAGGAGCACCCTGTGCATTCCATCACTCTGAGAGTTCTGTGCTCCCGCCCGTCCCCCACCCCCACCCCAGTCGACTGCTCCTGCAAGGCAGTATCATGACCTGAACCACTACACTGCCACCACCTCAGGCAACGCCCAGCACAGAGAGAAAATGCCATAAATATCTGCTGTTTGCCCTGAACTTACGGGCACTGGCACTGTACTGGCCTAGATGGGAATTAGGCTCCTAGAAGGGTCTCCCATGCCTCTACAGGACCAGGGTTCTCACGGGGACTCCCATTATGCAGACATCATGCCGTATCCTGACACAGCAGTGTCTGGCTATGAGACAGACTAATAAACATGAGCAATAAAGGGCAGCTTGGACGCAACTAGGTATCATTTCCACAAGCTGCATGTAAGCATTTGACTTTATACCAATAGTATATTTAAGGACAGTCCTAAAAGATCACTATTCCCTTTTTAAGTGATGCTAAGTAAATAGTCATAACAATAACATCTCCCACTTATTAAGCATATATTAGGAGTGCCTGGGCACTGCACTCTCTCATTAAATCCTAGCAACAACCCTATAAGGAAGAAATAATCATCCTATTTTTCAAATGAAGAAGAGATACGAGAGGGCTAGGATTAGGCTGCTGTGAGTAAGCCTTCACCACTGGAGTGAAATTAAAGGGGCGAGAAAAAACTCAGCCATTGAGATGCATACTTTAATACAATACTCTCAATGAAAAAGTCAAGAATAAATAAGATGTGGACATTTTAAATAAAGACCACATCACTATTGCTGTTTCCCCCCCCACTCCCATCCCCCACCTTTGGCTACAGGGTCCAAGAAGGAGCACGGCTGAGCACTTCCGTAGCTTACCCAAGGCTGCGCCTCCAGTGAGGAGAGGCATCAACATGCAGGTTCAGGTTCCCCTAACTCCAAAGTCTTAGTTACCCAACACTCCCTGCAGTGACAAGGGTGGCCATCATATTTTCTCTGTAGAGGCCATTACCTACAGCAGATTTCCGCACTGGGCTTTTTCTTTAATGTAGCACAATCTAGGTAGGGGCTTCCAAAGTACATGAATGCTTTTCACATGGTATGTGGCGCTCACCATTGTGCTAAATTCTACACAAGCTATCTTTGCTTTTAGATGTCACGCATTCTAGGACAGTGTCTTAAAAATGACTTCTAAAAGGTAAAGTTTTGCCTGTATGCGCACTACTCATTCATTCATTCATTCAACACTCATCCAGCACTTCTTTTTGTCAGTCTATTGCCATTTTTTATTCAAGCACTTGTAGAACTCAGTGAATGAATAGGTAAAAAGTAGCAAGGAGTAAAATTCTTTCTTTCTTAGACTAACTCCCAAGGAACAAGGTAGTAAACTATGGGTGGGGAATAAAGGCAAACTCCTCATGTTATGGCATTCACTTACACAGAAACCACGGAGCATGAAGATGGAAAGTGAGTTTTAGGTTAATGGCTATTGCAAATCAATTACTATGAGGATCGCTGAGTTGAAGGATTAGTCCCTTTCTTCCATTGCCTTAAGTTGGGCCATTACAAAATGTTTACCCTGGTGATTGGCTTGTACTCAAAACACCAGTGTGACTGCCCACAGGGGAGGTGCAGAGATGATTTACCCTCCCAAGCCAGAGGTGCGAGACAGACCCTGCCCTCAGAGGCGGTGTCAGGGAGGATCAGCACACGCCGTGCGCTTCACACCCTCCCAGCCCCCTTCATTCCCTTCTGACAAGCAGCATGTCCTTGCCTGGAGAGCCATCCACGAGTTCAGTAGTCTGAAGTGATTATACCCAGCAAATATGTGCCGATGGTTATTCCATCTGTCCCACGGTCTCGGCTTAGAAAAAAGATAAATATTGAGGTATTTCAATCTTATCTCACCAGCCAATCCCTCTAGCACTCTGTTCTTGTGGTTCCATGATGTGAACCTTCCAATCTACCCGTCTCTGGTATAGAAAAGGCCTGAAGCAGAGCCCAGCACAGCAGCTGGAAAGCAGAGCTGGCCCTCAGCCCACACGCTGACGCTCAGACCCACGCACAGGCCTCAACACTTTCCACCTCGGCTTCCAGAAACTTCTGCCAGGACCTCTTCCTAGGGTGCCAATCCCCGTTTTTGAAAATAATAGGGTGGGAAGTGGGAAGTGTGACAGGATAATACAGGGGTTTCCACTGGTCTAAAAGAGGCTTCCACCTTGTAAACCTGCACGATTACAGAGCAGTGGTAAGTGCTGTTTAGACTTTGAATCGGACCGACTGGGATGGAAACATATAGGTGCTATGGCTTTGAGAAATTGTTTAACATCTCTGCTACTCAGTTTTAAAAATCTGTAAGATGGAGATAATACTTGCTATTTGCTAGAGTTGCTTCAAGTTAAAGAAGATAACACAGTAAAGTATTGGGCACAGTATATCTTTCTTTCATTTATTCAGTCATTGAGTCGCATGAGACCCTAGCTTGTGCTAGATATTGAGTGCTGGGGATAGGGTACAAAAAGACAGAGATGGTCTTTCACCTCACAAAGTTCAATAGACACTAAACAAATTAATGTTATTATTATCATTAACAATAACAAAGAAACCACAGCAACCAAATAATAGTAGCATTACCATTATTACTAATAGGAAAATTACTCTTCCAACATAGTGGACTCCATACAAACCTCTCGGTTCACATTCATGGGTAGCCCTTCGTGTTTTGCAATTTTAGTTTTTATGTAGATGGATCATGGAAATACTAAAAAGCCCTTCTAACTAGGTTGGCAATTTTCACTGAGGAGCAGTTCCAGGGCCTTCACTTTAATGGGACTCTGTCCACTCAACTTCCATAGGTGCATTTCCCTAACTGCTCTCTGGAGAACCCAATCCAAACTGTCTCCATTTTACAGTAGAGATAACTGGTTAGTAAGGGAAATTAAGCAACTTAACTAATGTGAATATGACTTCCTCCGTGAGTGTTTATATTCTAAACAGATATTTGACTAGATCTATAGAAAACAAACCTTTTTAAAGCCTAATCTTTCTTACATATGAAACCAATTGCCACTCTTCTTAACTGGGAAGCTAGATGAAAGTAGTACCAATTCAAAGATCAAGGGGCTGCACGTGGCATTTCAGAAAGAGCAGTGTGAAGGCACCATGCCCAATTGTTATGGACGTTTCAGCAGCACCCTCTAAGCCCCAGAGGGAGGAAGCAATGAGGTTGGGGGTGGTGGCCAGAAAGAGGGAGTTATATGAAGAGGTGGTGATAACATTAAATAGAGGTGAAGAATATGGACTGTAGTGGTGGAGATCACGTGAGGTTAGGGACTCGAACACCCAAGGTGTAGAGTGGGAAGTTGATTGATCTATCCCAGCTTAAATCCAACCAGGCTTGGCTGATGAGCCGCCACCACCAGCAACAATTCAAACCCGGAGGGTCAGAATACTGTGAGGATATACTATCACCAGCAGGCACTGCAGGTAAAGGAACAGAAAACCAGGTCTCCACCTAATCTCACTCCAGGACAACAACCAGTTGCATTACCTGCCAAGTATTTTCTGTTTGTTTCTTTTGCATTTGTTGTTTGTGCGTTTTTTTTTTAAATTTTTATTTTTTATGGGTACATAGTAGGTATATATTTACGAGGTACATGACTGTTTTTATTTTTGCTAGGATATTGGTTATGATTACACATTTTCCACTGTATTAAAGTTGTATCATTTCTGAAAGAATCTGAAAGTTATTTAAAACAGAAAAGATCAGGATAAGGAGGTTATTCATGCCCCAAATGCAGATAGCTAGGCCCCTCTCTTGTAATAACAATTATTACGTATCAGTAATAACCTGCCAGGTGAAAAGCACTGGTTCTATATACATTAACTTTAGTCTTATGACAAACAGTCCTATGGGATAGACACTGCTGTTTCTATTTATAGATAAGTAACCTGAGTCTCATTGAGGTTAAATAACTTGCCTCAAATTAAACAACCAATTAAACTCAGAATTTCACTTCAAACTCTGCCACCGAAGCCATATTTGGCTTCTAAGGGTCTCTTCATTTAATCACTGACTCACTCAGTTATTCGCTGATGCATTCATTCATTCACACATCCAACAGATATTTATCACACCCAGCAGATAGTCTGTGTTACATGATGTGTATAGAATGGCAAGTCAGATCGTCTTTGCAAAAGTCTTCTAAACTGTTGGAAGTATGGGTCATAGTTGTCTTTGTCAGGGGAGGCAAAGATTGTGAAGGAGCCTGAGGGGCCTTCTCAGATGTGAGTAAAGTTATGTTGCTTGACCTGGGTGGTAGTTACATAGCTGTATTCAGTTAGGAAAATTTATAAGTTGCACATTCATGATATGTAGATTTCTCTGTATGCACATATTGATGTATGTATTACTCACACTCACATATTGCATTTTAAAAAAAGGATAAACACACACGAAAACAAGCAAGCAAAAATGATACTGTCCTTGGCTTTAGAAAGATAACACTGTATGGGATTAAAGAAAATAACACCTCCTTAGCCAGAATATCTGCAAGTACCTTATTCATCTTGATGTTGGGAGTTGTTTGCTTTTATCATACACTTTACTACTTTATTATACACTTAGATTAAAGTCAATAGGCTGAAACTAGCTTTGACCTCCTCTTGCTTGTTAAAATGATTGTGCAAAAATCACTGGACTTGAAGAGACAAAGCCTTCATTTTGTTGTTGTTTTTCTCTGCCAACTTGTACACATAAGCACTGCACTAAACCACTTTGAATTTGTTTTCTCTCAATAACACCCATAACACAGGGTGACTTCAAAGATCAAATGTGTTTTGTAAACCTTAAAGCATTAATATTAATTAGTAGTAGTTATTGCTGCTATTTGTATTCTGAGTGTGCTAGAGACTGCTCCAAAGATATTTCCGAATGATTAAAACAAACTTCGCAGTGCAGATCCGAATGCTTCTCTTTTCTCCTTATTTGCAACTTTAATCTGTGCCTCTTGACTCACACATCTGGGACTAAAGGGCAATTCTGATGCTAGTAACTGCTGAAATTGATATGGAGAGAATTCCCACAGGACTTACTGTCTCGTGAGCTGTAAGAGGACTAGATATTAGCCACAGGGTTTTTTTGTCCAGGACCAGAAAGTGGGGAATCTTAAGGCAAGCCTATTCCACAACAGTCTGCGAGAACCCCCCCGGTGAAAGTCAACATTGCGACATTTGCCTACTTCGAACGGCCTGACTCTCTCAAGTGACCAGGAAGCCTAGAAGGTGCTGAATACATGGGATGCATCCTTCTTGCCTCTGAGGCCAAGAAGATAAAAGGAAATGTGTGTCTGTAGCGGAGACTTTACTATTTTTATATCACCCAGAGTAAGAGACCACTTGACCTTCCCTCAGCTATTTAGTAATTTCACAACATTACCTGAATCCCAATGTATTGAAGAAGAAAAATAATAGATTATCAAGATTCAGAAATATCATTGCAATATGATGGTGCAATAAAACACGTGCAAAATGGCATGTGTTTTTCTCATCAGTAGAGCAAACCCACTCAGACTTAGGTCTCTCTTCAGCTTGCCCAAATAATTTTCTATGATTTGCTCCGATTTTACCTTGACCTTATCAATCTTTTTCCCCATATGAAATAATTTGTATTTGCATATTAAACTTTTATGTCCATATTCGTAATTGTCATCTTGTTATCCTTTTAGTCTGTACTTTGATATATAATTTACACTTTTTTTTTGTAGGTCACTAATTTGAGTCTCAACAGTGACACTTTCTCTTTTCATTTACCTACAAAAAGTCTTGTTTTCTTCATTGAGAAACCTGCTTTTTGTTTTTAACTGCAGCAATACTTCTGAGCTCCACTTAAATCTTCTTCTTTATTATTATTATTTTTTAATTCACTTTGTCATCTTCAGCAGCTCTATTTCACTGGGCATGTGTCTTTTTAAAATTCTCTAACTGCAATGAAATTTCTGAATTCTATATAACTATATAACTTTAGGAACTTTTGTGTAGAGGGAACCAGTCACTTACAAAGGAAAAAGAAATAGAATCATCGGCAACACAGGAAACCAGAAGAAACATAACATCCAGCGATGACTGAGAGAAAAGGACTGCAATACTAGACTCCTGTGTTCAGTCAAGATGTCATTCACTTGTCAGAGCAGAAGAAAGATTTTGAGAGTCCGCACGAATTCAGAGAGTGCTCCACGCAGAGACCCCGGCCCCCTGGAAGGAAACACTCAAGAACAGCTCAGCAAAAGAGTAATGAGCCAGAACAGAGACCACAGGGAGGGCGCGATGAGGAAGAAGAAACGAGGGTGAGAAATAAGCGCCTCTCTATCTTCCTTCCCAGGTGGCTAGAGATTGTCCAAGAATGTGTTCAAATCCACCCTTGAAAAGGAGAGCATGGACCCCAAAAGAAAGTCTAAATGCTGTCTAGAACTCTGCATTATAACTAGAACTTTAGGTTGGGAGAAAATAAAGTGGGAGAAGCACCCTAAAAAATACCAAAGATTTACTGTGAGGTAAGTGGGGAGGAGGAAGGAACATTTCCTAAATGTTATATCTAATGAGGGAGGATTGGAAAGAAAATCGGGCATTTTGATGGGTGAAAGTCAATCTTGGTGAGGAAATTTTATTTTATATTTTTTCAAACAGTAGAGAGAAAATACACGTCTGATTGTGTCAGCAGAGAAGACTAACTGTTACTAACGTAGAATGGAAGGTCTAAAAATACAAAAGAATATCTACCAATGACTTAGTCAAAAAATTAAAATAAATTTTAGAAACTACAAATAAAAATACAAAAGAGAGCCATCGAATGGATAAAGATTAAGATGTATTAGGTAGAAATCTCCATATACTATGTAATATATAGGCAAGTATATAAAATGAAATGGCAGGAAGGATCTGACAAAAATAATTATAATAGGAAAGAGTAATAAAATTTTTTAAGTTGGCATATTTCATTAAAAAGTAACAGTAAGAAGATAGATGAATTGAAGAATATAGTAACTCATCTTCAGAAATTACAGAAACAACAACAAAATAATCAAACAGACCTAAAAAGAAGAACTTAACATGGATATGATCAAGAATTAAAAACAAACAAAGGAACAAATTAAAAAGAGTAGGGGATAAAATTCAAATGCCAGTTCATTGAAAAGTCCTTTGTGAGCCTGATGAAGAAGTAAACAGAGAAAACAATTATAGACGCAATTAGGACTGAGAAAAGAGAAAAAGAAAAAATCACAACAAAACACTGAGTCCAGACAGATTGAAGTGTTTTATGGGAATACTATATGAAACCCTATAACAACATAGACAAAATGGATGCTATCCTAGTGAAATGCTAACTACCCAAATTTATCTAGAAAGCAGAAACGCTGAACAGATCAACTTAAGCACCTGTCATTTTTAGTAGGCACCAGGACCAGAAGCGTTCACAGCTGAGGTTCAACTAACCTTTAAATTCCTAGGATATTTAAACTATCCCACGGCATAGAAAACAATAAAACTTCCAAATTTGGTTTTAAAAATCCAGTATTGGCCGAGCGCCGTGGCTCACGCCTGTAATCCTAGCACTTTGGGAGGCCAGTGTGGGCGGATCACGAGGTCAAGAGATCCAGACCATCCTGGCGACCATGGTGAAACCCTGTCTCTACTAAAAATACAAAAATTAACTGGGCGTGGTGCTGCGCGCCTGTAGTCTCAGCTACTCCGGAGGCTGAGGCAGGAGAATTTCTTGAACCCAGGAGGAGAAGGAGGCTGCAGAGAGCCGAGCTCATGCCGCTGCACTCCAGCCTGGTACCAGAGAGAGGCTCTGTGTCAAAAAAAAAAAAAAAAAAAATCTAGTATTATGTTACTATTAAAATCTAATAAAAATACTCTGAAGTATTTTTATTTTTGTGTATAGGCACAAATATATCATTTAAATATTAGTAATAGAATTGAACAATTAACTATAAAATGTTATACCATAATAAACTGTTGTTTTATCCCAAGGGTAGAAGGACTCTAAGTAAAACTGTAACAGAATCAAAAGGTTACTGGAAATTAGAATGGGTTGAGAACTATTTTAACTTCGGAACTTTAAAAAGTAATCTGTCTACCTTAACGAGTTTAGTGTTTGTAGTTAATATTGAAATATTTGGGCTTAGTTATCATACACAATAGCGAGTGAAGATTTAGTAATACTAATGCTCACAAAATAGCATATGCATGGATGTTTACAGGAAGCCAGAGTTTATATAATTCAATTTATAAAATTTCCTCACATGAAAGAAAACACATGATAATTAACGTTAAGCCTATTTTCAGTATTCATTAAACTAGTGTTTAGCTCAATGGACAGGAATATCCTGTAGCCAACAGAGCCTAGTCTAAGAATGCCTCTTCATATGTGCATCTAAACCCTTCTGCTAACCAGTGTTGATGACGGGTATAGCCTCCTGCAGGTACAATCTCTAATTTAAATGCTATCAATTGGAGCTTGACTTTAACATGTTTTCTAGTTCTCTTTTCATATTTAAATAGCCTGATAAATCTAAAAGATCAATCACACAATCATGGCTGTATATTTCAATTCTCTGACACTGGGTTTTACTATTTTTTAAAAAATTCCCTACAGCATCTGTATGTTACTCTTTATCTTGGAAGGTGCTCAGTAATCATCTGGGTCATTAAATAAAGCTGAGTTAAGCAATTGCTTTCCTCCAGCCTCTGTTGACTTTAGTAATTGTCTCAAGAAAAATCTGAACTTAAGCATCTCTGCATTACTCTTACCCAAACTGCAAACACATAATTTGTAAGGCATTCATGAGCATTAACATGGTAAAACAGATATAACCCCAATGCACAGGTGATGTTTTTAGCTCCTCTTGTAGCTTAGTCATCTTGGCAAAACACATCAAAGTGTAGTCTGTCTAAAGATAGATATTCCACAGAGTGAACACTGAAGTTCCTTTGATGGATAAGGTGGTCAGCTACAAGACTTGTCTTAAAAATTTTCAAGCTAATGCCATTTTTTCCCGAGGTTGTTTAGAACTTTGAGATCTTAACCAAACACATGCTTAAGTACTTTAGAAGATAGAAAGCTCTTCCCCGAAGAAAATGCTGGCTGTCCCTGAAAGAAACCCTGCTGTCTCCACCTGCTCTGAAGCGAGATAGCCTTCTGTCTGTCTCCTCAACTTTCCAGCAGAATGACACCTTCCTTCCCATCTGGTATCTAAAGCATATGGCCATCACAGCAACATAGAATGCCTGCACTACAGGTACCTGTTAGAGAATTCAATCACAAACCGCCTGAACCCCAGCACTCGCCAAAGGCTATCCTAATATTTCTGATATTTGACAAAGACTGTTTACTAGGCATATCAGCCTTTTAAAAACACATTCTGTCCTCTCCTAGTCCTACTTGCATTGTATTGTTAGGTTATCAGATAAAAAAAAAAAATACTGTAACCTTGTGTCCCAAATTAACCATCGTCATCAGGTCTGTATCTTAGTGTCACCTCCTCTGCAGTCTTGGGCACAAGAACAGTGTCTTTGAACAAGATTTCTGCCTTGTTAAAAATTCTCTTGAAGATACCATTTACCTCATTACTAAAGGTTCATTGTCCTCATAGTAAATTCTGTCTTGAGTTCTGCTCCAGGAACATATTTTCTCTCAGAAAACCAGCATGCTCTTTCTTTCAGTGGAAAAGGATAATTAAGTAATACTACATAATTTTTTTGTTAGCCTTAGCTGCCAAGGGCCCAGTTGTAGAATTAGCTTTCTCGGACATCTGGAAGAATTGAATCTCACTTTTGATACTCTATCTGATCTATTTTTACCTCCGTCTCATTTTGCACTGTGTTTAACTTGTTAAAATTCATATCATCTTCATTTCTGCTTCTGATTCGACGTTGGCCTCACCATGGCTCAGGTGCTTTCAGGGGTTCTCACTCTGTCTGTGGTTGGTTTGCCAGGCCCTCGCCTGCCACTGCCCACACCCGGATATGTCACAAGACTGGAAGCTGTATGGGTCAGCTCCAGCAAGACTGATGGGGAAAATTATACATGCAAAGGCTAGTTGTGTCTTGCAGGTTTTCTTTTCTTTTCTTTTTAAAACAATGAGTCCAGTATGTCATCAGTAAAAGAAAACCTACAAATAGGTACACACACACACACACACACACACACACACAGAGTAAGGAAGATTTTAAAGACCGTAATTTTTATACATTATTATATCAGGTAGAGTTGATTACATTGCTTGCAAAGAGGGCTTACACGGGGTCTTTGACGTGAGCAATAAAAATATATAAAAATATTTTTATTAGGTTATCACTGATGAAAGTATTAACACAGGTATTTTGAGAAAGAATTTGTAAAATACTGAAAAAGCTAAAAAGATAAACTTAGAATGACTGTGAACTCTCTAACCAACTTTATTGAGGTGTATTTTGCACCTTGATAAAATGCAACCACTTAAAGTGTGCAGTTTGAAAGTGTACAGTACAACTACACATATGTGTGTGTATGTGTCTGTGTGTGTCACCACCACTGTAATCACCACTGTTGAACATTGCCAACACATGTCCCTCTCCAGTGTATTTCAGCAACTCCTAACCCCCTAGCCCACACCCTGGGCAATGTGGCTTTGTTTTCTCTTCCTACAGTTTGATTTCACCTATTCCTAGTTTTTTTGGCTCAGCAGAATGTTTTCTGAGTTTATTCCTTTTGCTTTGTGTATCAAAGTTTCTTTTCATTACTCAATAGAAATTCACTATATGAATCTAACATAAATTTTAATCTATTCATTTTCTGATGAGCATTTTAATTAGTACTAGTTTTGGCTATCATAAATGAAACTGCTATGAACATTTTTGTTTATCTTATATAAACACGTAGAGATTACTAGGTCATATATTAGTGTATGGTTAATTTTTAGAAGAAACCACCAAATTATTTTCCAAAATGGTTGTACAATTTTAACTTTCCTACCAGCAATATATGAGAATTCTCCTTCTTCCCACATCCTCCTTAACACTTTCTTTTTCAGTCTTTTAAGTTTTTATTTATTCTAGAATGTGCAAAGAGGCGTTTATTGTGGTTTCAATTTGCATTTTCTTTATGACTTGCTTGATGTTGAGCCTCTTTTCATGTGATTATTGATCCTTCTCATTGGGCTTTCGTGAAGTGTTTGTGTAAACATTTTACTTATTCTAAAAAAATGGATCATTTGTCTTCTCAGGATTGAGTTGTTATGACTGCTTTATAGATTATGCATACAAGTCATTTGTCAAATACATACGTTGATAATATTTTCTTCCATTTTGTGTCTTGTCATTTTCTTTACACATCCACAGAGTAAAAGATTTCAGTTTGAATGAGGTTTAACTGCTTAAGTTTTTTTCTTCAGTTTGTCCTTTTTGTCTTGGGTATAAGAAATATTTACCTACTCAAGGCCAACACAGATTTTCTCCTATATTTTTTTCTAGAAGTTGTATAATTATTGCTCTTATATGAACTCTGGTTCATTTTGAGTTGAGTTTTTGTGTATGACATAAGGTAAGAATGGATGTTTATTCTCTTCCATAAAAATATTCAGTTTTTTTTTGAGTACCATACATTGAAAAGAGAATCTTCTTTCCCACTTAATCATCATGGCCTCTTTGCTGAAAATCAGTGGAACATATGTGTATGGCTATTTTGAGTCAGACTGTCAATTTCTCCCCAAAAATATGCTGATATTTTGATTAGAATTTTCTTGAACATATGTATAATTTGGGAAGCATTAACACCTTAAGACTATCATCTTCCAACTCATGGATATGGCACACTGTCTCTTCTTTTTTATTGAGATTTCCTTTATATTTCCTCAGCCATGTTTTGTAGTTTCAAGTGAACATTCTTATACATTTATTTAAAAATTCATTTCTAAATATTGTATGCTTTTGGATGGTCCTGTAAATAAGATTTTTAATTAAATTTTCCAATTGATGCTAATATAAAGAAATAAACTTGATTTATATATATTGGTATTGTAATCATAAAACTTTGTTAAATTCACCTATTAATATTTGTGTTTTTGTAGATTTCTTCAAATTTTCTATATACATAATCATACCACTCATGAATTCAGGCAATTTAGCATTTTCCTTCCAATCTGTATACATATTATTCATTTTCTTACATTATTGTAATAGCTAGGACCTCCAGCTTAATAACAGATAGCAGTAGTGAGAGCAGATACTCTTTTCTTGTTCTTATTCTTAGAGGGAAAGTATTCATTCCGTCCCCTACAATGTATGGTAATAGCTATAGGTTTTCTGTAGAATGCAATTATCGGTTGAAAAAGTTATTCTCTTTACTTAGTTTGCTGAGAGTTTGTATCATAAAGGAATGTTGAATTTATCAAATGCTTTTACCATTTCTATTGATTTTTGTTCCCTTCGTTTTATTAATATACAGTTATATCAGTTGCTTTTTAAATGTTAAAAACATTTAAAACCAACCTTGAATTCCTAGGATAAAATATACTTGTCATAAACTACCCTATTTACATATTTCTGAATTTAATTATCTAATACATTGTCAAGGACTGTTGTGTCTATGTTTATGTGTAATTTTGATTAACAGAACTTTTTCTCTGTAATTTGTTTGATTTTGATATAAATATAATAATGGCCTCATAAAATTAACTAGGAAGTGTTTCTTTTTTCTCTATTTCCTGAAACTATTTCTATGGATTTGTTATTATGTCCTCTTTAAATATTTCATCTTATTAACCAGTGAAGCCATGCAGACCTGGAGTTTTTTGTGTGGAAACATTATATATGTATTCTATTTATTCTTGTAACAATTTTGGTAATTTTTGGTTTGGGGGAATTTTCTAATTACCTCTAATTTGACATATATTAACCTACAGTTTTTATTATACAACCTTATTATCCTTTTAATGTCTGTAGAATTGGTAGTGATAGCTTTTCTTTCATCTCTGTTTCACTAATTGTTATCTCTTCTGTATTTTATTAAGCAGCCTTCTTGGGATTTATTAATCTTGCTGATCTTTTCAAATAATAAACATTTTTCTGTATTATAATCCTTCTATTGTCTTCACTGAATGTCCCACTTACTCAATAAAATCTCTCCACTCTTGCTGCTCAGAACTCAAATGAATCGTTAATGAATTCTAGGAGTCATCCACCACGCTGTGTGCAGGTTCTCCCTAGGCTAATGCCTCTTTGTGTTCACCAATAAAGTCTAGAAGACCTCTGTCAATTTTTGTAGTTCTTTGTGCCTCCTTCTGCAGTCTCCTCGGCCTCACTGAATGCTGATTTCTATTTAACTCAGCAAGATGATGAGCTTCCAGAGAGAGCTTCCAGGCAGAGTGCAGAGTGGACCATGGGCTTCACTTCATCTGTTTTATTTTCTCAAGGATCACAGTCTTCACTGACTGTCATCCAATATCTGAAAAGCAATGATCCGTATATTTTGTGCCATTTTCTAGTTGCTTACAACTGAAGGGAATTTTGGTACTAATCTCTCATTGCCAGAAGCAAAATTCTGGAAATCTCACTATTGGCCTTTTGATGTTTATTTTATTAATTAATTCAACAGTATATTACTCAGTATTTGCTATGGTGGCACACATTTAACAATAATAAATTAATATATAGCATATTTAATTGAGTTCACGTATTATCATGTTCTTTTTTCTTCATTTATTTTACTTGGTGTTTACTGAATGTTTTCTATATGTAAATTAAAACATTTATTCAACTGAGGAAACAATTATTTATTATTTGAATACTACTCCTATTCAGCATGATTTGTTTTTATGGACATAAATTCTCCTGAGGTTAAAACTTTCATGCTTTCTACATTAATTTTTTTTTACTTCTTTGTACTTTATCTTTTAATTTTGAAAAAAATATTCTCTAATGTGTTCTCTGCATCACTGATTAAATTTTAGATTGCTATTTCTGTCTTATACTCCTTCTCTTGCATTTATGGTTTCCTTAAATATTTCTTGATATAATAGAGCTCTGTTTTTAAATCAGTCTGCAGTTACATCATTTTCTATTTTATCTCTTTTTCATAGTTAGTGATTTTTTTGCCTTTATGGAAATTATGTACAAGATACTTTCTAAAGTTGTCTTCTGGTTTCTGTAGTATAATTTTTTAAAAATTGTGTTTCCTCTCTTACATCTTAGGTGTCATGTTATTCATCTTGTAAGTACGACACAGATTCCAGCAAATCTTTTCACAAGTTCCTTATGGTTATTAGTTCTTTTTTTTGTATTTAACCATGAAGGAGAAGGTATATGAAACTTAATGGGTGGGTGGATTTTCCTCCATAACAGCATTGCCTTCCACCTGAGAACCACAAGGACCCTCTTACATTAGATTCTAAAGGCTGCTTCATGTACTTACTCCACTTCAAACTTTTTAACATTGGACATATTTTTGTGTTTTCATAAATATTATTTTAATAAGGTGGAAGATGGAAAATCAAGTGCCAGTGGAAATCTTGAGTATAGAAGTGTCAAGCATATTAGAAGACAACATTGAATAGAAATTAGCAGCTTGGGAGCACTCATTCACTCTTATGTCTTCTGATAAACCCTGAAAGTCCCTGGTATTTGAATTAATGACCCAAATTCTCCAAGTGATCTCAGACCGATACACCCACTTCTTCCTAAATATCTTACCTCAGTCCTACAAGCATCTCAAACTTTACATGTCCAAAATAAAACTCCTGCATTTGAGAATGACCCATAGTCTCAAGCAGACAGCTAAGATGCTCCTTAAACAAGCCATTGTCCCTCAGTGAGGTCATCTTGTCTATCTTCACACCCTGGATGATCTGCCTCATGAAGATCTGACTTCCTTATGCACTCCTCTCTGCACCTGCTGTCCCTGCGTGTATCTCTTGTCTGGAAGTTAGAATCAGGATCTAACTGGTTTCTCTGCTTCCTATTCCACGCCTCACGAATTCACCTTCCCTCCTTATTCCTGCTATTTCTAAAAGACAGATTTGGCTATGTTGTTATCCAACTTAAACCATTTCAGTATCTTCCCTTTCTCTGAAAGACAGCATTCAGATTCACTAGCCTCAAGACTCTGTAACCCATGAAAGTGCCCGTGAACATCCCAGGGATGTGGTGAAGGCATAGATTCTGATATAGGGGAGTGGGTGGGACTGAGATTCTGCACATTCAACACTTTCCCTGGTGAGACCCGTGCTGTTCCTCCTTGGATGACACTTGGAGCAGTGCTTCTCTAAGGTATGTCTTCCTAATCCCATGCACCTCTAGACTGTACTCCCATCCTATTCACGATTCTTACCTACTTACAGTTCCTAGAAAAACACCTCTGTGTGATTACTCCTATAGTTTATCTTTTCAGAATGCTCTTCTATTCCCTCTCCACCTAAAGAACATCTGCTCCTCTTTCAACACTTGCCCTGAGTTGCAGTTTATAATAGAATCTTTTCTGGTGTCTCCCCTGCCCCACAGGTAGACTGACTGACTTCCCTCTTGTGCCCTGGCTATCTCAGATAGAAGCTACTCTTAGAGCACACGTGATACTTCCTTAACCTATTTTGTTTATATAATTACTTTCCTTACTAGTCTGCAAAAAATAAAGGGCAGAGACTACGTTATATCATTGGTGGCAAGGACACCCTCTATCATATTGCTGATGCTTAAAAAAATATTTTTTGCAAGAAGGAATAAAGATACAATGAAATACAAGAATGAGTTGAATATTGATGGAAAATTTTGTATACAGTTGTATTTGTTTTCTATAGCTGCATAATGAATTATCACTGACTAGGCAGTTGAAAACAGCACACATTTATTATCTCATAGTTGTTATGGCTCATAATGTCATGAGTTCTCTGCTCTGAATCTGCCCAAGCTGAAATCAAGGTGTCAGCCAGGGCTGGGATTCTCACCTGAGGTTTCGAATCCTCTTCCAGGCTCATTTGTGTGGGCAGAATTCATTTCCTGTGATGATGGGACTGAGATCCTTGTGATCTTACGAGCTGTCAACTGGGGCCACTCTCATTTCCTAGATGCTTACTGTGATGTGGTTGTTGGCCACATAGCCCCCATCAGCAGTCCCCAACAGTTCCGTTTGCTTCCTTCCATGCCAGTAGGACTTTGTCTCACTGACTTCCTACTGCTCCCCAGCTTACTATGATGAAAACTTATATAATGTGATATAATCACAGGGGTGACTATCCCACCAACATCTGCCATGTAGCATAACCTAGCCCAGGGAGCTATGATAGACTATCCCATCCTATTCACAAGTTCGGCCTTCACCCAAAGATCCACTAGTGTATTGGTGTGTACTTTGGAGGGTGACCATCTTGGATGCCCCTTAGAGTTCTCCCACTACAAGAGTTAACTGGAAAATTGAGCTAGTCATCAGAAGTTTTGGGAAAGTGGGAAAGACAGTCAATACTGACGAGGAAGATATAATGAAACTAAAGTTCCTGTGCACCATGTGAATTTTACCATCACTATACGCTGGAGCTAGTTATGATGTTTAAATTCTTCATTTTATAAATGAAAATAGAATCTGAGGAACCTGTAATCTGTGGTAGAAGCAGAATTCCTGACGACAATGAAAATGATTGATCTTTCTTCTCTCCTGTAGTTGCCTTCTATTCAACTCGTAATAGCGAACAAAAAGTCCTCAGGCTTTGAATGGTTAAATATGTGAAAAGGGACTTTACTTTGAAATTAAACCTGATAAATCACTTTTCAGTTTCTCATTCAACTTTATCAACACCATATAGAATCTTAAACAACTTTCAAAGAATGTAGTTGATGGCTTTTGAATTAAGACTGGAAGTTTATCTTTTGGCAAATCATTCAAACATGGAAGCCTATGGCATTAGCTTCAGTTTAACCTTTTGGAAAACCAGTCACCAGCTATCACTACAGGTTTCAAGTACATGTAGAGGTTGCATGTTTCTTCTCAACACACCCATCTAGATATTGGGATTTGAATGACAGGTGCTTAACATTATTGAACAGCCCTTTTTATCCCATGTATTGAATGGGGTTAAACTTCTGAGCTGTGACAATTGATGCTATGACAGTATTATCAGTTTTCAAGTTGTTAACACTTGCTCACTTCTGGCTTATTCCCTTGGGATAGTTCCTTTCCCTCCCTGAAATCCACCAATGATCTATGTATCATAATTCAATATATTTGTCCCTCACTATGCAAGCATAATTGGGTCAAACGTTTTTGCTCATAGCTAAAACTCCCGTAGGCAATTATCAATTCCCTTTATGATTAATATAAAATCTACAGTGTTTCTATTAATGGAAATGTATGCTGAAGCATTCACAGTCGTAAGTTGTAGATAAACCCTGTCATTACACTAATGTAATGTAAAAGTTTTTAAAGCCACCAGAAACTTGGTAGCAACTGTAATATCTTAGTATGTCAATTTGCAAGGAAATTAGAGGGAACTTGCCGTATTGCTAACAATACTTCTGTAAGTCATTTTTGAAAAAATGAGGGTAAAGATTTTGGGCTTTGGGGCTTTGTTATACCATTCTGTTGAAGCAAGAACACAGAATTAGAAAGCATGCCGTGGAGAGCAGGTATCTGGTTCAAACTCATGCTAAGAATGGTAGCATTAGAGAAGCCCCTGGCACTGCATGCTTCCGGGTAGACTCACACGAGGATTGCACAGGGTAGGGGGTGGGGGAGATGTACTCATAAAAATTGGGAGAGAAACACATGGTTTATATATCTCACAACTTTAAAAATACCCCTTATATGATAAAAATGAATATAATTGGAATCAGATTGTCCACAATAAAGATCTTCATTTAAGATGTATGCGTATGGGTATCTGCATGCGTGTGAATGTATGTGCTTTCTTTATTGAGCCTAGTATTTCTCCTTAACATTAACTCTTCCCAAACCAAGTTGTCTAGCTCAGGCCTGCAAAGAGACGGCACTCTACTAAGGCAATAGAGGGCATTGGTGGAGATGTTATATGCAATATATATAAATACACTGAGTACTTCCCTCAATAACAGAAATCAATCATTTCTTCCAAAACCTTTTCCACGTATGGCAGAAGCAGCTTTCTGCTACCTACACTTCATGATTCAACCTTTTGTAGTATATGCACTGTTGTTGCTGAGAAGTGGCTGCCCAGAAACCACTTCGCCTGTCTCTCGTACATTGGTATAGCCTTTACTAAGTCCTAGCAAAATGGGATTGAGAGGAGGTAATATGTACCACCTTTGAGACTGGTTCACAAAAGCCTCCTACTCTTCCTTCTTAGGTTGGCCGGATGCTGAGGACTCAAAGGCCCTAGTGCATAGTGGAGTCACAAGACAGAAGGAATCTGGATCCCTGTGACACCATGTGGAGGAAAGCTATCTTTTCTTGCTCCAGGAACACTTGCACTGGAATTTATGTATAGAGAAAAATAAACCTTTGTTTCGTTGTGCCATTCAATGTTGGAATTTGTTTGCTGCAGCAACTAACGTTACCCTAACCAACACAGAAGTCAAAGCCTTGAAGTAGATGCTGCCAAAAAAAAAAAAAAGTCTAAAATATCTGACACCAGCTTAGCAGTTTTGTGGCAGACACTGAGGAAACAGGCCTAGCAAGCTGGAAATTGCTGCTGTGCTGTAGTAAAACATTTGGTAAAACTGCCACCCTTGTTAACGTGGAAAGCAGACCAAGTGCCTACTGAGCCCGTGCGTCTCAGGGAAGTAGCAGGAAAGAGCCAGAATGCTAGCATATGTTGCTCTTCCCTCACTGTGTTTGGCAAGGTATTGCAAGAAAGATGAGTTCAAGATAGAATTAGCTGGTTTGCACACAAAAAGAAACAGAATTAAAGTATCAGATATTTGGAGCCACACAGGTTGGAAACAGCTTCCGGAGGACGAACAATGTGAAATAAGACTTTAAAAGCCTTTGAGCCACAAATGTTTACTAAAACTTCTCAATTAAGCAAAGGGGCGTAGCTTTGTAGCTTGAACCCAATTAAGAGAGGAGCTTCCACTCAGGATTATCATTCCAGATAGCCTCAAGGTACTCGGCATCACCTTGACATAGAGAGACACAGAGGTCAGAGATATACGCAGAGAAATAAAGCAGGCCCCACAGTTGTTCCAGGAAAGAACTTCTGGTGAGTTTTCTGGTCTGAGGATGCTGGAAACACAATGAGCAGGGTGGGTTATCTTTGTCAAAGCACTTAGTCTGCCCTAATAAATGCATTATCCCAAATAGTCACTTATTATGCATAGCTTCTCTCACAACTTGCACTGGCTCCACATTAATTTCACATTACCACTGTGTTTTGGCATAGAAGCCTTCATTTAGCCATAGACATCATGTTGACTGAGTTTCTTACATTACTGTACATCTTGAATTAAAAGCTCCTAGAATAAATATACCAAGTATATACAATTCTTTTCATGCTGTTCCTAAGTCAGACAGAGCTACAGGATATACTATATACCAAGAATTGCTTAAGGACTCCTCTTTTTGGATGGAAGAAATTATTAAAACTAGTATCCAGAAGAGATGTCCCCTAAATGACTACCTACAAGTGGTGTCAACAGAGGGAAGAGGGAAATGCAGGGACTAATGTTTTTCTTTGGGGATTTATTAAGTAAGAGTAACTAAAATGACCAAATGTTTAGTCATGTTGATTTCTGCTGTCTAAAAATCACCCAAAATGTCATCTCATCTTTGTCTGACAGAGAAGCCCACTGCCAGGAAGGAGACACATGATCTTTTTCCTTGTTAAGCAAGTGATATGCACAGCCAAAAGTAAAACCAAGGGAATGAATAAGTAGTTATTATTAGTTATTAAACTGAAACAAATGAACTAATAATTAAACTAAACCAAGTAAACTAAATAAAGGCGCCAACCGCAGATGAGTCATAATGCTCCAAATCTAACATTTTTGGGAGACAGGCATCGTTTTTCTGAATATTTTTGAATATATTTTTTCAAAACTCAGGTGACTGTTTTGCAAATTGCAGATTAGCTGGAAGCACAGCATCACCCTGGAGGAGCTCTGTGCTGAATTATTATTATCTAGGGATATTTGAATCGAAGCAACAGTCATACTGACTGTAAACTGGGCAAGCATTCACCTTTGGAGTGCTTATTTTCAAATCCCATGGAAACAGAAGTCCCTGAGAGAGGTGCATTTGCTGAACCTAGGGAAACCACTGCAGGGAGCGGAGAAGAGAAAGGGGAAAGGAACTTGTGCACTCTGCTTCTCTTGAGACATTCTAGAACTTTTCCAGCAGCCTGAGGTTCTCTCAGCAGTTCTGAAATCCCAGTCTGTTCTGAAAGGCACACGCATCTAGGAAGAGCTCACAGCGGCACTCAAGAGTGTTAATGATACACTCATATTGAATGCTGAGGTGGATTATCTTCACCTTAAGCTTAATGCATTCCTGGAACACAAACAGAACTGCTCTGAGGGCATCCCTTAATGGCAAGTTGTAGACTAAACTCTTGCAAAAATTTTCTTGTGACCTCACAATTTGCCTAAAACCAGGAGAAAATTTATATTGGGGGCCAAAAAAATCTTACACTCCTCATGTACTCCACACGCCACGAATAAATCTCTGACAAATAGATGCTCAGTTGGCTTAGGTGGAATGATACACCCTGGAGAAGACTATTTCAGAAAGAAAACAATACAAAAATGTGTACTATTTTACCGAAAAGTATTATGGAAAAGGGACTTTTGACAGTGATTTTTCCAACCCCCTAAGAAAGTATGTTAATTGTGTGAAAAGTCAAGGATTAGTGTGAATGATAAGAATGGGCTTCCCCAAGGGGACGACAGACATGAGGAGCAAAGAAGAAATGGAGAAGCCCATCCCTGGTCTT
Source organism: Chlorocebus sabaeus (assembly GCF_047675955.1). Lineage (NCBI taxonomy): Eukaryota > Metazoa > Chordata > Mammalia > Primates > Cercopithecidae > Chlorocebus > Chlorocebus sabaeus. The sequence continues at coordinate 127,427,418 of NC_132904.1, read as the reverse complement.
CCTGAGATGCTACTAAGAAGAATAAATTGAGGTTGTAAGGGGCAAAAATCAGTGCCTGAGGGATAAGAAGCCTAATAAAGGCTATGGAGATAAAGAAAATCTCTTAGAACTGATGGGTTTCCCACTGACATTTATGAAGAATTCGCTGATGATTAAGTACTGTGAGCTTGGTGGAAGGTTTCAGAGCAATTTTGGAACAACATTGGAACAACAGTGGAAGGCAAAGTCAATGACACCAAGGCTATTGACTATTTTGTTTAAAAATGAGACGACGGAAGATGTCAGGAATTGGAGGTCCTTAACACTATTGGATTTGGGCTTTAACACACTTGTGGGAATTGCACAGTGAGTCCAGCAGTTGTAGCTGACAGAATGATGCACGAAGACCCAGACCATGTAATAAAACGACGGAAGATCGTGCATTGCTTAGTCACCCTAAGTGAAAGCACAGGGCAAAGTGAAGTTGGAACGCAGTCAGGTTACTAACCACTCTTGGATAAAGACATTGTATTTCACAAGGCTGTGTGTGACTTTAGATGGCTAGGTTATGAGTTTGAAGCAACGTATTAGCCATACCAGAATGTGAGCAGTCAGGAAGAAAAGAAAATGTTATAAGATAAGGCAAAGAAATCCATTCAACTTTTTGTTGTTTGCATTCATAATTTATTTCTGATTTAAAAAGGCATCAATATAAGACTAATGCTGAAAAGGGGCTACAGAAAATGCTGGACAACAACATACATGGGGGCGATTAATGATATGAGAAACTAATAAAGGCTCACTTCACTTCTTTACCCATGAAAAAGTTCATAAATAAAATTTTAATATTGTCGTCTTAAGGAAAAAGAAATGTAAGTATAGGCACCACCCTAGTGCTATGGTTTGAACATACGTGTCGCTCTCTACTGTACGTATTGAAACATAATCACCAAAGTGATGGTATTAAGCAGTGGGGCTTTGGGGATGTGATTAGTTCACAAGGGCTCCAAAAGAGCCTTCAGAAAGCTGCTTGGCCCTTTTTTGCCCCTCCATCCCTTACGCCATGTGAGGACACAGCCTTGGCCCCTCCGGAGGACACAGCAACAAGGCACCACCTTGGAAGCAGAGACCAGGTCCTCACCAGACACTGACCTGCTGGCACCTAGACCTTGGACTTCCCAGCTTCTAGAACGATGAGAAATGAATTTCTCTTATTTATAAGATACTCAGTCTATGATATTTTATTCTAACATCAGGGACAGATTAAAATGCCTACCCTTTAGTTATGTCAGTACATCAGTTCTACAAACATATTGTGGATGATGTCGCAGCCATAAATATCTCTTCTCTTTGTCTGTCTACTCTTCAGTGAAGTCCTACCTCAGATAATGCCTTCCTCTCTATGATATTTGCACCACTTCTTGGGTAGCATGACCTGTTTCCTCCTTTCTCAACCTCTTGCATTTGGTCTAAACTCCATGTGTGAACTTTATATTGTTGCAAAACAAATTATCACCAATTTAATATCTTAAAGCAACACAAATTTATTATCTCGCAGTTTCCATGGATTAGGAGTCCTTATGTGTTCAGGCTGGGTGGTCTCCTCAGAACCTCACAAGGCTAAAGTCAAGGTGTGAGCTGGCCACATCCTTATCCAGAGACTTGGAGGTAAGGAAGGATCCACTTGCAAGCTCCCTCTGGCTGCTGGCAGAACTATTTCCTTTCACCTGCGAGGCCGAGGTCCTGTTTTCTTGCTGGCTGTCCTCAGTTCTAGACATGCGGTCCTTGCCCATAGGCTGCTTCCAGACCAGCAGAAGAAGGTCTTTCTGATACCTCCCCTTTAACATGGTTGACCCTATTAGGTCAGGCCCACCCGTGATAATCTCCTTTTTGATTAAAGGCAATTGATTAGGAATCTAGTCACAGGGGTGATGTCTCCTGACACTTGCTGGTGCCTCCCACACTCAAGTAGGGGAGATTATACAGGGTGTATACAGGGGTGGGAGGATGGACTAGAGGGTCGTCTTATAATTCTGCCTACTACACTCCATAACAATGAACGTGTGGTATATCCCCATGTCTACTGTGGCTAGAAAATACATATGTATACACAGTCTCTTCAGATCACAAGCTCCCTGAGGGCAGAGACTGTGTCTATTCAAATCAGGAGACTGATAATCAGCAACGAACATGAGCTCAAAATATAGTAGAAATTCAATTACTTTTAAGTTAAATGGTGGTAGAAAAACCACATATAAACAAACAACAGTGAAACTTGGGATTAGGTTGGGAGGAAATAATGAAAAATAGATTTGAAAATGGCATCAGAAGATAGAAAAAGGAAGGGGAAAAATCCCGGGAATTATGAATGACGTCTTCTCACAATGGGTCCAATTCAGCTTGTCATATTTCATCCAGACTCCTTCATAAAGCATGTACTATTTCACACTACTGCCAATAGACTGTTAAATTTCTTCTGATACCATTTTAAATCAAAGAGAAACAACCTGACTGTCTCGGAAATGCAGGGATCAGGCTCTATACTGTACTGCTGGTCACAGAGCTTTGAGTGTGTTCCACAGAAGAGAGAAGGAGCTAAGGAAGACCTCTGAGGAGGAGACCAGTGAGATCCAGTGTGTACACAGCTGGTGCTTGGCGTGGCTGGATCTGAGACAATCGCCTTCAGTGACTCAATCACGGCTTCACCATTTTTGAAAATACTGAAATTTCTGATTCTAAAATATAGATTTGGGCCTAAAGGAGGCCTCGTAACCTTAAGCAGCTACTGGGTTTAATCAGATGATAAAGATAATTAAGGCTCAGAACATGGTCCCTTAAATCCTGAATGGTGTACCTGAATAGATTGTGGTATTAGCCTCGTCATATTCCGTGACAATTATGACTAAAGCCCCGGCGTCTTCATTTCCAAACCTATCATCTATGTAATGGACACAGAACAAAGCATGAAGCCTGAAACCTTCCCATCCAGCAGTACACTTACAGAATTGCATAAAAACCAAACTGCATTTTACTGCAGTCATGAACAAGAATAACATAATTGATAAAAGCTTTATGGTGAGATGGAGGCAGCAGTTTGAGAATTTCCAAGATGCCATGTATCAGGAGACCATATTTTTTTTATTGCCAAACTTGTTTTTGTAAGTTTTACAGTTGAGGTGCTTGCGTTTTACAGCTCATTCTGAGAGGTGGGTCTCAAGTTTCTTTAGGCACATGCTTAGAGGACTCTTCTTGTGAGTTACCAGTTCTGCGGTAACTGTGAAAGGGTACATCATCCTGAATCTGAAGATCTGCAAAAACCCTGTTCTATGGGACATAGAACAGCAGCAAAAAGAACAACTGCCCCACACCAAAAGCTGCAGACTTTGAAAATAGGGACAGACACATAGGGTGTCGGTTCAATGATTGACGTTTCTAATCCAACTGACTCAAGAAACAGTGGCAAAAAAGAGTGAGGAAGCTGGGGGTGATGCTGATGAGGCTGACGTTGAAACTGCAAAGCAAAGTTGGGAAGTGCCAGTGTTCCCAACTGGGAGAGAAAAAAAAAAACAATGGAAGACTTCAGACAGATCTGGTTCAGTTTCATGAAGCTCAGAATTTGGGGATTTCTGCATGTGGGAGCTATCATCTTCACCAACAGACATTTCTTATTAAAGAAATCTTATAATTCAGTGAAGGCAGGGTTCAGAAGTGGTCATAACCCTGGGGCCTGGAAAGGAAACACCTAATTCCTCTCAGTCTTGCCTAAGAACTCAGGCAGGAGAGCTGAACTGACTGCTCTTGGAAGCCTGAGATTGTGTTTTGTCATTTGAAACGTGAGTACTTTTCTGGCTGATAGAAGGAAGAGACAGTCAGCTGTGCTGATGACTCCAGCTCCCTAAGCCCACACTAGGTCTAGAGCTATAGCTCCTCATCTTCCCTTTGACATTAACACCCTGAGTTTTCCACCTTTTGTGCAAAAGGAGAAGAAAGCAAAGGCCTGGGCTGTTCGGCAGGGCCTTCTGGTCTCCTCTGTCAGGGGAGAGGCAAATTGGGTGACTAGAATCCTGCTACCTGGTTAGCCGGATGATGGATTTAATTAAAACAAATGAGCACACAAAACAGTAACACGGATGGTTTGGGAGGAACCTGTTGATCAGTCCTCTTAGGTCAGTGAAAGAATGTGAGTTGGAAACCTACACTGGCTCTCTTCTCTCTCTCACTGGCTCTTCATCAGAGGGCAGGAGAGATCTGCCTGACTGGTCAGCCTGGGGCACTTCCCGAGCACATGAGCTCCTGGGCTCAGGCAAAAGGTGGTGAGCAGCCTGCCAACGAAAGAAGGTCCTGGAATAGATACCATTCATTACCAGCGGCAAAGCTGATGTTGTCATCCTTCATGTGGCTTCCCGGTGTGTTTCTCCATTGGTTTGGAATATGCAGGCAGAGATGTGTGCTGGGTGCTTCTTTGTCCTCAAGCCTCCCCTCAAGGACAGGTGGAAAAAGCATAGCCTTTGACACCAAAGGCCTTGATCCAAGTTACTGGCTGTGCCACCTTGTGTGCATCTCACCAATGCTCTGAATCTCCCAGTTGCCTTGTCTGTAAAAGTGAGCTCATGCTATCTGCTCTGCAGGCAGGATTGTGCAGAGCTTATGCAAGATAGCATTGTCTAAATGTCTGTGATTAATGAGATCCACATATTTTGATCTTCCAGAAAAAAAGGAAACAATAACTTCTTCATAAATACCAGAATAATTAGTTCCTCATGAACACCTATTTTTCTTCTTTGTTCTTTAATTTCTTTTTCTTTCCTCCCTGCTTGCATCCACTCTCATCTTTTTGCACTGGAGTTTCCCTGCTAGCAGTTTCAGAGGCAGAAGCTTGAAGAGGGTTTGAGTGCTTTTCTCCCTAATTGAAAGAGTAGCTTCAGTAGGAGATATTTGAGCCTTAAAAAAATGAGAAAACTAAATCATTGGAGAATAAAATAAGAACTGAAAGATTGGGGAAAAAAAGTAATGGATTTTGAGATGGGAATAACATGTTAAACCTAGGAAAACCTTAGGAAAGAATCTCTGTGAGGTAAGTGCAAGGGCATCAGAAAAGAAGCCAATGGATGCTTAATAGCCTATTGCCCTGGGAGGGGACTGCCTGGAGCACATGCCCTATGCCTGGTCTTCATACTTGATGGTAATTCAGGTCAATGTTTACCTGCTTTTATAGACACGAAGACCCTACACCTCCCCTATTAAGGTTTACTATTATCTGATAATATCAATAGCACTTAAACCATTTTATACTATTAAACATAATGGCAACTGCACATTTTCAAAAATAATACAAAAATGTCTAGGGCATATTATTTGTCCAGTCTACACTGGCCTGGGCTCTGGACCCACAGATTAGAAGTCATGGCTTACTCTCTACTGGTGCTACTGGTGGCATAGATGCTCCCACTTTTGCTACAACAAATAATAATCACAATAGAGTTCCCACGTATCTGGACATTGTGAAGCATTTTACGTGACACTTAGTTCATGTTGCCATAACAAGATACCATGGGCTCAAAACCAGTGGCCAGATAGCCATTAATGATGAGGTAGCCAGTAGCTGAAGTTTCTCTAGGCAGTTACTGATTTTAGCTGTTTGTTTACTCATTGTTAGCTGTACTGCTTACTCAGCTGCACTGCCTCACCTCAGTTTCCGCAATAATCCTGTAGATAGCATTTCACCCTGATGTATGGATCACAGGACGTTGGCTAAGTTGTTTTTCCGTAACTCAAGACTCAGCTCCAAATTCAGCTCAAACCAGTCCTGAATTAAGTTTTTGCAGCCAGGCGCAGTGACTCATGCCTGTAATCCTACCACTTTGAGAGACCGAGGCAGGCAGATCACCTGAGGTTGGGAGTTCAAGACCAGCCTGACCAACATGGAGAAACCCCGTCTGTACTAAAAACACAAAATTAGCGGGGCATGGTGGCGCATGCCTGTAATCCCAGCTACTCGGGAGGCTGAGGCAGGAGAAACTTGAATCCAGGAGGCAGAGGTTGTGGTGAGTCGAGACCAGGCCATTGCACTCCAGCCTGTGCAACAAAAGCAAGACTCCATCTCAAAAAAAAAAAAAGTTTTTGCAAGTGTGCAATGGGTGAACATTTGATGTCAGAAGGCTGAAACTCTAACCATGGGCCAAAAAATTAAAAAATTAAACAATTTTTTTTTTGGTGGGGGGAGAGGGGGACAGAGTCTCGCTCTGTCGCCCAGGCTGGAGTGCAGTGGCCAGATCTCAGCTCACTGCAAGCTCCGCCTCCCGGGTTCCCGCCATTCTCCTGCCTCAGCCTCCCGAGTAGCTGGGACTACAGGCGCCGCCACCTCACCCGGCTAATTTTTTGTATTTTTAGTAGAGACGGGGTTTCACCGTGTTAGCCAGGGTGGTCTCGATCTCCTGACGTCGTGATCCGCCCGCCTCGGCCTCCCAAAGTGCTGGGATTACAGGCGTCAGCCACTGCGCCCGGCCTAAAATCAAACAATTTTTAAAAAGGAACTCCTCAAATAGCCTGATCCATGGACACCGGAATTTCCTCCATCCCAGCCAATCAACACACGACCCCTCATCACCCACTCCCCACCCGCTTGGTCCTACCCTAAAACTACCCCACGAATGACCCATCGGGAGGTGGATTTGAGACTTGCTCTCCTATCTCCTCGCTTGCATGTCTCACGAATAAAGCCTTTCTCTGCTGCAAATCTCGAAGGCTCAGGGATTGGCTTGCCATGTGTCGGGCAAATGGGCCTGGTTCAGTAAAAAGGCTGAGGGGTTTTAAAGACGAAAATTTGTTTCCCAATTTTGTTTCTCACAGTTCTGGATGCTGGAAAGTTGAGGTCACAGTGGATTCCGGTGGATTCCTTGTCTAGTGAGGACTTCTTTCCTGGTTTGCAGAGTCTTGTCTTTACTTTGTGTCCTCACATCGCTCTAACCTCTGTCTTTTCTTATGACTCACAAATCCTGCCGTGGGCATTTCTCCCTCTTCACCTCATCAAAACTTAATCACCTCCCAGAGTCCCCCTCCTAAGACTATCCCACTGGGGGTTAGGGTTTCAACATAAATCTGGGGGAGACACAAACATGTAGTCCACAGCATGTAGATTTTTTCTCTCTCTCTCTTTTTTTTTTTTTTTGTAGGGACAGGACCTTGCTATGTTACTTAAACCGGTTTCAAACTCCTGGCCTCATGCAATCCTCCTGCCTCAGCCTCCCAAGCTGCTGGGGTTCCAGGCATGAGCCACTGTGCCTGGCCAATGCATGGATATTCTTGTTTAATTCTTACAACAATCCTATGAGGTAAGATTGTTGAACTCTTTTTGAATTTGAATGAACCATATTTGGTTAAGTAATTTATCTTTGAGAAAATTTAGTAAATCAGGAATCTGGAGCCTGAATTGTAGATCCTTACGTGAGACTTACTCACTGCCTTGTCCAGAGTTCTAGGTACAAAAGCAGACACACACAGAGAGATGACTGAAATACTTAACTGACTTTTCCTTGGTTCTATTAGTGAATAATATAAACATTAAAACATAGGAGCTAAGACAAAGCAAAAAAGATATGGTTGTGGTAACAAAGCCACGGGGAAAAAGGACGGGAAATATCCTAGTGAAGGTGAAGTGAGAAGAAAAATGGGATTAAGAAAGGGATCAAGAGGCTGGGGCTGAATATTCACGGGCCCCGTTACTCACGTGGCAGTGACTCAAATGGGATGTGTGAGAATGAAGAGAATCTGATTGAAAAGGAAAATCGTCAGTGGAAAGGAGAGCGAGCGCCTTGCTATAAATAATGTCATTTATATTTTTAAAATCGCACATATATATAACCCAAGGAAGGAAAATGCTTCAATAAAATAATAATAACTCAAGGACAGGTGGAATAATGGAAGCTGCTCTGTCTGAGTTCTGCGGTTGATAATTGTACAAACGAAAGATTCTCAGCAGAAGCGGGGGCCTGCTGTGTGACCCCTGGAAATGTCAGTGTTATGAATGAGCGGCAGAGTTCCTGCTCTAATACCAGTTTAGAACGACAGCCTTGGCGTACCTCCCGTGTATGGAGAGGTGACAAGCTGGCTCTCCCCGGCTCCTCGGTTCATCTGATTTTGCTGCCATTCTGTCACATCGCCCTCTGCACCTGGGCTGACCACAGGCTAGTCCTGTTGCACTCTTGGCTCCTGACCGCTGGCCCCGAACACCCAGCATCAGACCTGAGCTTCTGGAGATGGGCGCTATGTCACTTGGATGCTGGTCATCAACTCCTCATGTGAAGGTGCAACCTGCTTTCCTTCCCATTACACAGGAGCTGTTTAAACCCAAAGGGCACATATGGACAAGGAGAGCAAGTAGTCATTCTTCCCTTAAGTGAGGGAAGAGAAACAGCTGGCTGCTGTCTGGGCTGTGTGAGGTATGCAGGTCTAGAAAGACAAGAGTATGGGACCTCAGTCAGCCCCTCCATGCCCAGGGCAATTGTTTAGTCATTTTGTTCCTAACCAGCTGCCTCACCCATTATATTCAGGTCCCTGGAATTTGTGATACAAAGAACAATGTACAGCTCATCAATAGCTTATGTTATTTTAATGTAAATTACTGGTAATCAACTCAGGAACTGCCTCTTGTTTTCCTTTGAGAATCCACTTGTAACTGCAGCTAATGGGCGTGGATATTCAGCTCTCCATGAATCTATGCTCTCAGTCCTCGATCTTGGCCCAGGTAAACTCTCCACTTAGATTAATTTTACCTCACTTCTTCTTTTTAGATTGACATTAGCAAATATTTCCTGAGTGCCTGCTTTGCTGCAGGTGCTGAGCTGTGGATGGGGTCTGACTGTGAAGAAGCCGGGCATGGTGCCTGGCCTCGTGAAGATTATATTTTGGTGAAGGACACATGACATAAAGCCAAATGATCAGAAGAATAAGGAAGATGGCTGCATACATGGTCCAGGTTACAGATGAGATAAATAGGACATGTAATAATGAATACAGGACATGGGGCAGGGTTGATTTACACGAAGCTTTGGGGAAATTTTCCTAGAAGAGATTCTACATAAGCCGAGGCCTACAGGATAACACAGAAATATTTCCAGGCAGAGGAAACTGAGTGCAAAGGCCCTGGAGAGATGGGGGTTGAACCTGGCATAGCCTGGGAAGGTGCGGTGCCCTGGTCTGTAATGAAGAGTGAGAGGAGGGGAGTTTAATAAGAGGAAGTCAAATCATAAAGGTATTTAGATTTAGGCCCTGATAGGAGGTTCAGAGCAATGGAAAGCCATTGGAGGGTTGAAGAAGGGCAATAATGGCATCAGATTTGCATTTTAAGGTGATCAGGCTGGTTGCTCTATGGAGAATGGATTGGTATGAGCACCAGGAGAAGCAGGGAGTGGATTTGTCCCAGGAGGATGGCTCTCATACAGAGCGTTCTGTAAGTGGCTTGCAGGATGTGTGCCTGCAGGGAGTATACAGTGTAGCTGGAGACGTGCCGGCTGGGCTCCACTACCAGTGAGCGGCAAGAACTTTGGCATGTCTTCTAATCTTCCTGGTCCTCAAGCCTCCCCTGGATGAAATAATGACAGCTCCCTTACAGGATAGCTGTGATGATTTAATCCAATGATGTGTGTGATGTGTCCTGCACACAGTGGTCACTCATCATGTTAGAGGTTAGCTCTCTTTAACTGTTATGCTGACTCTGGGGCATCTGTAAGGTGGGAGCTCCTGGGAAGGGGAGGACAAGGTGATTTGTAGGAAGGAGTAACTTCAAGTCATATTCTCCCGTTAATCTCATCAACTGGTAGCTCCAAAACGTAGCTGCCAACAGGCATCAATTATACCCCAAGTAATTGCACACATGATCGTATTTAATTCTCACAATAGTCTTGCAATGCAGACATTACTGTATTATATAATTATCCCCTTTTTGATATCAGAAAATTGTAATCCACAGAGGTTAGGTAATTTGCTCAAGGTCACCCAGTTAGAGGCAGAGCCAAAATTCAGTCCAGATCTGTTGGAATCCAAACCCCATGCTCTCTCCACCATAACGGCTCATCCAACAGTTCAGCAGGGGCTTTCCAAAGGCATCTCGGGTTCTTGGGATTCTACAACATCTGTGTCTCTCAACACAGGGTATCCTATCTATGGAAGGTCCCCAGGTGACACGAGGAAGAAGGAAATCTGCTCTCTCCAAGTCTGATAAAAAAGGGCAAAAGAGACTGGTTCCATCTGGTGTTCTATAAAGCACAGCTTTGCCAGGTAAAGTCTGGAAATGAAGTTGCACCCACTGCTGAGTACCAAATGTTATATAGCTAATTAACCACAGAGATTTGGGAAGAAACCCATTAAAGAGACCAAATACAGTGTGAACAAAAAGCAAGTGGTAATGTTGCCGCTTATTACTGTTATGGCCATTAATATTAATATTAATGCTATTATTTAGTTTTATTATTACTCTAATACATCATTATTATTGCTGTCTCCTAGCATCTTCACCATAAATCTATCACCAAATGTTTTAGAGGTTTAATATTGTTACGGTTATGTAATTAAACAAATAGAAATAATAGTTGCAGAATTACAGAGTTACATAATTATTGCTCCTCAATGGAAACGATAAATAAAACTTATATGTCTTGATAGCAGTTATATTAACAACAATGAAAACGTTGAAGGCTAAAGCTGAAGAATTATGTAATGGTTACATAATTAAATAATAAATTATCCTGGAACTACAGGGAGATGCACTGTATAAAGCAGCGTACAGAATGGAGGGGAAAAGGAAATCATTAAGCAATGACCAAAAAAAGAGAGAGAGACAGAGATGTGCCTATAGATAAGAAGCAGAGCAGCATGGGCCTGGCAATGAGGATCCCTGGGGTTTGTAGTACCCAGAGCTCTCCAACTTCCCATTCTAGATTCAGACATGTATGGGGATTTTATCACCCCCGAAACACAAAGTAATTTGTCTAAGGCTATAAATCACTCGGATAATATAATCCCCTTAACTGAACAGCTTATCACATGTGGCATACATTTAATCTCTGTGTTTTAAATTATCTCAAAATTTAGCTTTAGTCTTGGCTAAGTGTTATATAACTACTCTTCAACTACCTGACTAGTGGGTGCCTGTGCGGTGGAATGCTTGCCAGGGGTGGAGAATATTACTGTTTTGAAAATTATTCAAATACTCCATCACTGCATCATGACATTTCTTTGGTTGTGTTATCACAATATTAACATACCCAAATATTTGGAAAGACTAAAATATTTGATGTTAAATCAAATATCCAGCTGACTGACTTACTTGCTAATTTTTTATACCAAAGCTTGGCTGTCAGGCTACCTGGGTTTTATATAAAGGTGTGTTTATGAAGGTCTGGTGTGGGGGACACCATCCCCTACCTGAGGACCATAAAACCAGCACCTGCTCTAAAGACCAAGTTCAGACTGGGATGCCAGAGTGATGGCAACACATTTCATACCCTGAATTCGCCTGTCTCCCTGGGTGTCAGCAGAACCGAGCCCGTTGTTTGAATGGATGGCATGATGGGACATTCCCGGGCTGCCAGCCGCAGGCAGCATGAATAAGCACATGGCATCACTCAGTGGTGACAATGGGGAGGCAGAAGACTCCTGTCCAGAGCCAGCAGGGGACAGAGCCATGGTCTGCCAGCCTCTCTGTGTGTCACATTTCAAGGAAGCTCTCACTTCTCCATCAGGCCTGTTCTAAGAGCAGCCATGCTGGGCATTATCATAATGGGGTCACCTGGGAGGCTGGGAATAGACAGAAGAGCAGTCTGTTGGGGAGAACAAATTGACTCCTGTCTCGTTATTTGGCTTGGCTTGACAGGCAAACCTGGTGATTGGAAAAGGACGGCCCCGGGAGAGGCCCACGCCAAGGAGGGGCGACAGGGCTGTCACACCTGCTGGCCTTGGGTAGCTGGAGCAGACTGCCTGGCGTCAGGCCCTCCAGCTCAGGTCGTCATTTTCCAGTATTCAATGCCAACCTGCCCTTGGCCTGCATGCAGACCACGCTGCCCATCTGTCCATGTCCCTATGCTATGGGGAGGAAGAACACATAGATCTCAAACCCTCTGTGGTCATTTTGTCTCCACCCCTGGGTATCTCACCTTTAACCCTGTGATCCTTTTTATCTTGCCCCAGAAGAGGGTGAAAATAGAGTCCTTCTCCAAATAAGCAGAGACAATTCCCACAATCCTGGGACAATAGGAACTTTTCTAAGGGCTCTTTGTACCATGGTTCTATTAAGCCACATGGGAACCTGGGCAAAGAGTGTCCATTTCCTTCAGATACCAAAGAGGGCACTTCTGAGGTGCTAGGGTGCTGCTGAAAGTTCTGGGGCTTTGATAACAAATGAATCTGGTGTATTAGTCTGCTTGGGCTGCCATAACAAAACACTATAGGTTGGGTGGCTTCAACAACAAAAATTTATTTTCTTATAGTTCTGAAGGCTGGAAGTCCAAAATCAGGGTGCCATGCCAGCATAGCTGGGCTCTGATCAGGGATCTCTCCCTGGCTTGCAGACAGCTGCCTTCCCATTGTATCCTCACATAGTGGAGAGAGAGAGCGGGGAGGTGGGGAGAGAAAGAGAGAAAGAGAGAGAGAGAGAGCTCTTCCTCCTCTTTATTTATTTATTTGAGACAGAGTTTCGCTCTTATTGCCCAGGCTGGAGTGCAATGGCGCGATCTCAGCTCACCACAACCTCCGCCTCCCAGATTCAAGCGATTCTCCTGCCTCAGCCACCTGAGTAGCTGGCATTACAGGTATGTGCCACCACATCCAGCTAATTTTTTGTGTTTTCAGTAGAGACAGGGTTTCTCCATGTTGGTCAGGCTGGTCTCCAACTACTGACCTCGGGTGATCTGCCCACCTCGGCCACCCAAAGTGCAGGGATAACAGGCAGGAGCCACCGCACCCAGTTCTTCCTCCTCTTATAAGGGCACTAATTCCAATCGGGCAGGTCTCTCCCTCATCACTATATTTAGCCCTAATCATCTCTCAGACCCCATCTCTAAATACCGTCATTCAGATGCTAAAATTAGGCCTTCAACATAGGAATTTGGGGGAGGGGGTGTATGAAACATTCCATCTGTAATCCTTGGGTTTTAATTTCAGTTTCTTGTTAGGTGTGGATCCTAAATGACTTCAACCCTCCGAATTTCAGTTACTGCGTCTGTAAAATGTGACTAACAAGCCTACTACACTGAAATGCTGTGAGGAATAGGATGTGTTTACGTAGAAAAAGCTTCACCGCTTACCAGGTCCTGCAATGTCGACTCTCCTCCCTCCCTCCCTCTTGCCACATTCACGGCGTCTCTGATTTAGTCTGGCACCAGTTTTCATTAAGAGTTCTGTCCTCCCCCCTTCCCCTGCCCTGCCCACCCCACATGAAAAACACCTTATTTAAGATTCCCCCCTCCATCCTGGTAGTTTTGGCTGGGTTGCAGCTATTTTCTCAAAAACAACAGAAGCCCTGATAATTCTCTCCCAGGAGCTAGGAAGTCTCCTTTCCCTAGGGCCCCAGAAAGGAAGAGATCACTGTCACAGGGGCTTAGGAGGGACATGGAGATCATTCTGCAGCATCGTGGGCACGGTCCTCTTCCTACGCTCTGACGTCCCCTGGAACAGGTTTCCTAAGCTCCCTCCGCAGGTTTCCTTAGTCACCCCGGTGACCCTTCCTGGGGCTCCTCCTCGTGTCACTTCAAAGTCCCTTGTGTTGCAGGGCCCAGATCCCATGAGATTCTTCCTGGAGATGGAACCCAGCCCCTCCCCGGCCCTCAGACAGCACTGATTGTCTCAGCAGGGTTATCTCTATTAGCCGCTGCCAACGTCAGTGCGTGGAAACAGTGCAGTGTGAGATGCTTCCCCTGACTAACGTCTTTGTACTGAGCGGGGGAATCAGAACGGAACAGATGTTTTAAGGACTCCATAAATCCGTGAAGATAAAAAACCACCCACCCAGCACTTTTTAACAATGCGCCATGCTGATGAACCAGCATATCGGAAATACCAAAATAAATATAAAATCCCACTGAAGCCTTGGAATAAATCTTAGGGATTTTTTTTTTTTCATTTTTCCCTTACAACATACACCAGACATCATTTTTAATACTCATGAAGACCCACGACTGGGAACAGAAAGTCTATAAAAACGCTGCGGCTTCCATCCAAAGCGACCCAATGAGCAACCGCACTATGCGTGAATCACCCTCCAATTGCTTCCTGAAACACTCATTTCTCTCCCATAGAACCTTCTCCCTCTCTCAACACTTCCAGTGTTGTCATGTTTCTTCTCATAACTCCTTGCTGAATTCCAATGAGGTTTTCTAATTAGCCTAATTAATTTTCTGCCCAACTTAATAAGACTGTCTCTAGTTCAGAAATAATTGGACTTCCCAAACACCATTTTCCCTCCCTCTATTTCTCAGTGGTGAGTTGTGATCCAGCCTCCCTTAATAATTCAAAATTAGCTTCTGTTTTTCAGATGATGGGTTCATGTTCAGAAAGTTATTTAGTTTTTTCATTAACACTCTCACATCGTTCTCTCCCTCCTGTGAAGAATACCTTAAAAAGCACTAAAAATAAAATGAAACTTGGATCTCTTCCTGAAGAGATAAATCCATTTGGGATCAAGGTTTCAATGGATTCTTGTTTCCTATATTATCAATTTCAGCAAGGTAAATTAATGACCTGGATAAAGCATTTTCTTAGAAAGTGTGGTAGCAGCTATGAAAATAAGCCCTAAGAAGCCAAGTAATAAAATCATAAAATAAAAAAAAAAAAGGTTTTGAGCACTTTCAGGCAACTAGCTTCCCATGGAAGAGCAGGCTTCTCTCTAACCTCTTACAAATGTGTTTCATATGGTTGTGAATTTCTTACTCCAGGAAAATAGCATTGTCACAAATATTAGTGTGTTCTCCAAATGAGTTGGAAAAAAAGGAAGAGATAAGAGGTAAGGAAAGAGAGAGGAAAGAAAAGTTGGTAACCTTAATGAAAATGTCCATGTCCCAGTGCATGTTTGAATAAGCTCTGCAAAGCTGTGTAAATGGCATATTGTCTTTTGTTTGCTCTCAGGTTCCAGAGCACCAGGCAATCATCTCCTCTGCAGTACTGGTTTTGCAGCCCCAGGAATACTTCTCTTGGAATGATGAAGGTGGAATTATTTTCTCATTCCCTAAAAGAGCCTGAAGCAGTTCTTTAGAGGTCTTATAAATATGCCTGTGAACAGTGCCAGGGTATGGAGAGCACAGAAAGACGTGTGACTCGGATCCTCCCTGTGCGCAGGGGTGTGCAGCTGTGAGCCTTCTCATTATGGCAGCGTGCTCTAAGTGGAATCATAAAGGTGTGAAGGTTTTCAAAGAATTTAATTCAAACAATAGCCATACAGGTGTATGCTTTATTTTCTTTGGATGACCCTAGACCGAACTTCTCAAAGATGAAATGGAGTTATTGAGGGTGGTTCCTTATCTTAATAAAAATGGGTGACCTACTCATTTTCCAAGATTCACTGCTTCTTTGATGAATCATCTAGGCAGGTATAGGTTTTAAGAAAATATGCAGAGGGCTAGGCATGGTGGGTCATGCCTGTAATCCCCGCATTTTGGGAAGCCGAAGCAGGTGGATTACTTGAGGTCAGGAGGTTGAGACCAGCCTGGCCAATATGGTGAAACCCGTCTCTACTAAAAATACAAAAGTTAGCTGGGCACAGTGGTATGTGCCTGTAATCCCAGCTACTCGGGAGGTAGAGACAGGAGAATCGCTTGAACCTGGAAGGCGGAGGTTGCAGTGAGTCAAGATTGCACCACCGCACTCTAACCTGGACAACAGAGTGAAACTTTGTTGAAAGAAAGAAAGAAAGAAAGAAAGAAAGAAAGAAAGAAAGAAAGAAAGAAAGAAAGAAAGAAAGAAAGAAAGAAAGAAAGAAAGAAAGAAAGAAAGAAAGAAAGAAAGAAAGAAAGAAAGAAAGAAAGAAAGAAAGGAAGGAAGGAAGGAAGGAAGGAAGGAAGGAAGGAAGGAAGGAAGGAAGGAAGGAAGGAAGGAAGGAAGGGAAGGAAGGAAGGAAAGAAAGAAAAGAGAGAGAGAGAGAGAGGGAGGGAGGGAGGGAGGGAGGGAGGGAGGGAGGGAGGAAGGAAGGAAGGAAGGAAGGAAGGAAAAAGAAAATAGGCAGAAAACTCTAAGTACACCAAACTGATAAGTTTGGGGACAGTAATTTCCTGCTGAAGAAAGAGTCTCTCTCTGCCTCTCCTCTCTCATTAAAAGAGCTTTGGGGATGTTGCTTTGAAGACAGTGTTTCATAATGAAAGTGAAGTATGGTTCACTTTTTCAAATGTAAGTAACATCCATTTGCCAGAAACGAAGTATGCCTATATCACTAGCCCACATCATCAGAGTTTGCTACAATTAGCTAGTAGGGGGGAAAAAAAGACAGAAATTGTATTAAAGGATCAAAGAAGAAAATGAAAAGAATGGTATGATTTGTAGCTACATATTTAAATGAAACTTACTACCGGCCACCAACTAGGATAGAGTGAAACTGACTAAAATAGTCTCTATTGAACTACAATCTTGGGCTTCCCTACTTGTTGCTTAAGTAAGGCTACTTGCTCTCAACAGAGCCCTGTAGTGCCTGGTGACCATCTGGAGATTCTTCGAAATATGTTCTATTTAGAAACATGGTCTATTCAATGGAGTTCTGTTGAAAATTTGAAGTTAGTAGAATAATAGCTAAATATTAAATCTTGTATCTACTTATCCATTTTATCCCTAGAATATACGTACCATAATGGCATTTTTAAAATGTTCTTTGCATTTTAATGTTGGGGTGGGTTTCTTTCCTCAGTTCTGGCACATTTTACTAATCTTTGTCCCACTACTCTTACTCTGGTTGTTCCTTTGTATAATAATTAGATGACTTTGAATTTTAATTTTATGTGTATACCTTAGGAATAGCATCCTGTTAAGAAAACAAAACAACAAACATAATAATAATAACCACCTGAGGATTTAACTTCAAGTCACATCGGTGTCTCCATTAGACAATGTCAGGGCTTGATGCTTTCAACTTCCCCTGAGCTAATGGAAACATCTCTTTACTCAGCCTCGTCTTACCTGGCATTGAATATGGACTTAACATACCCCTGAAAATGGGTTCTAGAAGGGTAGGAAGAGAGTCAGTGCCCAAATCTTCTTTCACTCATGTTTGCCTGGACTGTGCAGCTACATATCCGTCCTATTTAGGATGATAGGTTAAAATCCCTGGGGAAAATGGTGTGCCCTGGTACATCGTTGGGGAGCTAGTCAGGTAGAGTCCATGCATGACTCCAATAGAAGGAATTTGGTAAAAGAATTGTTTATAAAGCCTCTAGAGAAGTGAAAGAGGAGATGATGAGACTACACAGAGATTAGCAGTGACAGGAAGTCTCCATCAGGCCTAAGACTGAAGAACCAAAGAAAGAAGTGATCTTTCTGGTGTCAAGAGCTGGAGCTACCTGGAAGGAGCTGGAGTCACTGCACTGGGCCTATTAGGTGGAAATTGGAATCACAAAGGAGATGTAGCTGTTTCAGAGATACCGCCCCTTTCCTTGAAGGAGATAATGTATGGAATTAGGAGTAGCAGCCCAAAGACAGGCTGCCCCTGCTGAAGGCTTGGGATGTGGCATTTGAGGCCCTTGCTCTAAGCCACATCATCAGCCAAGTTTTTATGAATCATAAAATTGCTGGATCCCCTTTCTAAACATAGTCCCTGATTCTGCTTCACTGACCTTCCTCGGAGGTCAACTGCATAGCAGACAAAGAAGCATTTCCTTTTAATGGCTGGGAATTTACTGGCTATAAATTTCACCCAGTACCCTACGACTGTGTGTTACGGTCAGGTAAAGTAAATCAGTTGACTAGCCCGTTTTCTCTCTCCATCTTGAACAGAATTTCCTCTTTTTCCTGAGATAAGATAATCCCTGATTATAGCAAATTTTTGTGTGTGAGACAGGGGTCTTGCTCTGTCACCCGGGTTGGAGTGCAGTGCTGTGATCACAGCTCACTGCAGCCTCGACCTCCAGGACTCAAGCCACCCTCCCACCTCAGCCTTCCCAGTAGCTGGGACCACAAGTGTGCACCACCAGACTCCGCTAATTTATTATTATTTTTTTTTTGAGACGGAGTCTCGCTCTGTTGCCCAGGCTGGAGTGCAGTGGCGTGATCTCGGCTCACTGCAACCTCCGCCCCCTGAGTTCAAGTAATTCTCATGCCTCAGCCTCCCAGACAAGGTCTTTCTATGTTGCCCAGGCTGGTCTTGAACTCCTGGGCTCAGGTGATCCTCTTGCCTTGGCCTCCCAAAATGCTGGAATTACAGGTGTGTCACTATGCCCCACCAGCAATTCTTTAACAAGAGGAGATCTCTTCCAATTTGTCTAGAATACCTCCACCCCTATTCTTTCTCACTTCTGTGCCTCCTTTTTTTTCCTCAAGAAGCATTAGCAGACAGTAAAAATGACATGACTTCCCACTTCCTACCACCACTGACATAACACCTACCCTTCACTAACCAATGAGAGCGTGGGGTATTGATGGTAATAGCTCAGATGCAACCTAGGAGCCCTTTCAGAATTAGAGCCAATGCTGGCGAGGAGCTGCTCTTGTCTCCTGCCCAGGCCTCACGATTTTAAATTGTTTCTAGAAGTTAAGACAGTGATCTCTCCCGGCCAATGCAGAGAAGCAGTGGGAAAGGAGACAGACAGTCCTCCCCAGTCAAGGAATCTAATGCTGC
Source organism: Chlorocebus sabaeus (assembly GCF_047675955.1). Lineage (NCBI taxonomy): Eukaryota > Metazoa > Chordata > Mammalia > Primates > Cercopithecidae > Chlorocebus > Chlorocebus sabaeus. The sequence continues at coordinate 127,408,637 of NC_132904.1, read as the reverse complement.
TTTTGCCTCTTCTCAAATAAAACTTTGAGTTAGAGGTTATTATGCTTACTTTGCAGACATGTTAAGCAATTTGGCCAAAGCTTCAGAATGAATTAGGAGACAAAGTTGGCATTAGAATCAAGGTCTGATTTACTCTAAAATCCACATTACTTTCACTATACAGTGTTGCTCTCTATTTTCTATGTGAATAGCTTTATAAAATGCAAAACATGTTCAAAAGAAAATCCTTCCACATATGAATTTGAACATCCTGGTTGTAATACGCCATGCTGGAAAAGTTGTCAAGTTTTGCAAATAAAAATACAGGATGCCCAGTTAAATTTGGATTTCAGATGGCTAAATATTTTAATACAAATATATGTCCCAAATATTGCATGGGACATACTTCTACTGAAACTACTTGTTGTTTATTCAGAAATTAGAATTTAGCTGGTCATCCAATATTTTTTGGCAACTCTACATGCAGTCCATCTGTATCTTAATGTCTTGAGCCCAGGTTTCACTTTGCTTTGGTAAACTGAAAATACCGTCAAGGGGAAGGTCATGGTTCTCTCTTCCACTGCCTTGCCAGTCTTCACCCCCAGTGTCATTGGGATTCCTCCTAGGCCAAGAGTGAAACATTGTACCTTTCAAATATATATCCAGTATATATACACACTTAAAACTTATGTGCCCTGCTGTGTTCAATTGAGGTTTTTAAACCAGTTTTTATTGTATAACTTATATACAATAAAACGTATCCATTTAGTGGTGTGGCTCAATAAGTTTTGATGAATATTACATCTGTGTAACCACCACCCTCATCAAAATCACACTCTCACTGTCCCAGAAAGTTACCTCATGCTTCCTGCAGTCAATCCCCAAGGCTCTTTAGCCCCAGACCTTCACATTTCTGCTTTCTGTCACCTTATATTAGTTTTGCCTTTCCTAGAATTTCATATAAATGGAATCATAGAGTTTTGCCATCTGTACTCTTCTGGATCTGGCCTTTTGCACTCCTGGTGATGGTTTGAGTTCATCTACATTGTTGCTTGTATCAGTAGTGCATTCCTTTTTACTGCTGAGTCACATTTCGTTGTTTGGATTTACTGTTAATTGTTCATCCACTCATCTGTTGATGACCACGGATTGTTTTCAAATTTGGCTAATATAAATAAAGCTGCTATGAACATTCGTGTACAAGTCTCTGTGTAGACATATGATTTGATCTGTATTAGACAAATACCAAGATGTAAAATGATTACATTATATGAGAATTGTGCGTTTAGCTTTTTTTTTTTTTTTTTTTGCTTTTTTTTTTTTCAGTTGGAGTCTCACTCTGTTGCCCAGGCTGGAGTGCAGTGGCACAGTCTCGACTCATTGCAACCTCTGTCTTCCAGGTTCAAGCGATTCTCCTGCCTCAGCCTCCCAAGTAGCTGGGACTACAGGCACGTGCCACTACGCCCAGCTAATTTTTGTATGTTTAGCAGAGACGGGGTTTCGCCACATTGGCCAGGCTGGTCTCGAACTCCTGACCTCAAGTGTTCTGCCTGCCTTGGCCTCCCAAAGTGCTGGGATTACAGGCACACACCACCACACCCAGTCCCGTGTGTTTAACTTTATAAGGAAAAAATATACAACTTTTCAAAGTGGTTCTAGCATTTTCCATCCTTACCATCAGTGTGTGATAGTTACAGCGACTCTATATCCTCCTCAACACTTGGTTACCGTCAATCTTTCAACTTCTAGCCATTATCATAGGTGTGCAATGGTATCTTAGTGGTTGTGGTTTGCATTTCCCTGAGGTCAATTAAGTTCTAAAATATTCTGAAAAATTACATCAATGTTGGCTTCCGCATTTATGAAGCAATTTTTTGAGCATCAGCGTTGTGTCAGGTACCATACTACAGCCACTGAGTCTAAAACGGCAAGTCACAGATATAAGTCACAGATATATCTTGGCCTGTTATGGAGCTTCTAATCAAATGGTTGAGGCAGATGCTAAACAAACACATGAATATAATTATATAGCTTCAAATGGTAATAAATATATATATTTTGGGGGGCGGTAAGGGGAGGACAGTATCTCTCTTTCACGAGGCTGGAGCATGATCTTGGCTCACTGCAACCTCTGCCTCCCAGGTTCAAGCAATTCCCCAGCCTCAGCCTCTAGAGTAGCTGGGACTATAGGCATGTGCCACCATGTCCAGGTATTTTTTTTTTTTTTTTGGTATTTTATTAGAGACGGGGTTTCACCATGTTGGCCAGGATGGTCTTGATCTCCTGACCTCGTGATCCGCTTGCCTTGGCCTGCAAAAGTGCTGGGATTACAAGTGTGAGCCACCGCGCCTGGCTGATAAGTATAATTTAAAAAATAAATAGATCACACTGATAGAGTATATCAGGGGATATGCAATAAGAAGGGCAGCCCAAATGGCCCGAAGAGTGATTAGGAGGGAGGGAGGCAGTGGCTGTGGGGTGGGTGGAGGCTTCTTCTGGATGGAGATAAAGCCCCATGTAGGAGTCCCAGGGTGGAGGTGGGTAGTGCTGTCCTCTCAGCCTGGACACAGGCCCCTGGGGTTGGAATCACTGAGGCAGGGGAGAAGGCCGGTGGTGAGGAGGGAGAACGGGCAACCCTAAACACCACGGAGCTCCCCAAGGCCTGGGAAGCGCTTAGGATTGGATCCAAAGCGGAACAGAAATTCACTGCTAGCTAAACAGGAGGAGCACAGGCTCATTCAGGCTTTCAAAATCTCACCTAGGCTCCAGCAATGAGAGTGACTTACATGAGGGGGAGAGTGAGATGCTAGTCAGAGTCTATAGATGCGGTTACACAGAAATGACCAAGTGGTGGGCCGTGGTGGAAAGCAGAAATGAAAAAATTCAAGATGCATTTTGGAGATGAAATCAACAGGATTTAACATATGGCATAGATGCCAGGATTGTAGCAAAGGGGGTGGTCAGGAAGCCACTGGGTCTCTGGCTTGAGCAGTTGGTTTGATGGAGGCACCAAGTATCGAGAAAGAAAGACCTGGGTGGTGGTCGGAATCAGGCACCCTGCAGTGGCCCCAGTAACTGTTATGGCAGGCCAGTGTGGCAAGCTCTGGGGAAGGAGGTGAGGAGCTTGTTGCCAGAATGACACTTCGCCTGGCAGTAAAAACACATGGGTATGTGACAATGTACATGTGACTGAAGGCCATAACTTAAAGTCTCTAAGGAGACACCGAGAAGGATCCAGGGCCACAGCACACAGATGTGTAGATCCTGCACAAAGGTGGCGACACCCAGTCTCAGGAATAAAATAGAGTTTTCTCTCAAAAATAAATGCAAGGTAAGTATTTGGAAAGACAGAGAGAAATGATAACATTAGGGGATTGGTGCTTTCTCTCCGTTGAGTGTAAGCAGGTGCCTAATGGCTTGCCACCTAAGGTCGGGGGACTGTAAGGAAACAAACCAAGGTTCACAGCGCTCCCACACAGCATGCCCAGCTTGCTTTCATCCGGCACTCTCAGAGCAACTGCCGCATCCAGGAACTCTGCCCAATGTGAGAAACACAGGAACGTTTAAGATTCGATGTCTGCCCTGCACAGCTAACAGGAAAATGTACTGGTATCCTGTATATGAAACGATGATGCCTGTAATCCCAGCACTTTGGGAGGCTGAGGAGGGTGAATCACCTGAGGTTAGGAGTTCGAGACCAGCCTGGCCAACATAGTGAAACCCTGTCTCTACTAAAAATACAAAAAATTATCTGAGCATGGTGGTGGGCACCTGTCATCCCAGCTACCTGGGAGGCTGAAGCAGGAGAATCGCTTGACCTGGAAGGCAGAGGTTGCAGTGAGCCGAGCCCACGCCATTGCACTCGAGCCTGGGCAACAAGAGCAAAACTCCATCTCAAACAAAACAAAACAAACAACAACAAAACAACAGTGACAAAGCAGGGACATTAGTCAACAACAGAGGTGTGTATCGGGGGCTGAGGGATCAAGGTAGGGACCATCTAGCAAGTCAAATTCTTTCAATTATTAAAAGAAAAATAATGATTTTCCTGTAGCATGTAGCCTGTAAATGTCATAAGGACATACATTCTTCTTGCCATTTTTGGATGCTCACTCCGTGCCAGACACAGCTCTGAGCACTTTGCAAGCTCTGTGTCATTTCCTCTTCATAGCAACCCTGGGAGTGGGTATCAGTATTATTCCCTTATTACATGCCAGGAAAGTGTGTCTTACACATCTTCATCCGTCCAAGGTCACATTCTTAGGAAGTGGCTAAGCTGGGGTTGAAACCCAGGTCCCTGTGATCTGTACTGCTGTGCTCCTGATCACTTTTGGACTTTCAGTACTGAGTTGATTCAGAACGACTTCATCCGGAAGTAAAGTTGGCTCCATCTGTTGTAGCTTCTCCAGGGCCCACTCCTGTTTCAACTGTTGATTTATCACGGTGCCCAAAGAGTGTTGATTATTTATGTGCAATGGTCATGATCTAAGTGCTGAGGACATATGTTGCTCTATGTCCTTTCTTTTCTTTTTTTTTTTTTTTTTTGAGACGGAGTCTGGCTCTGTCACCCAGGCTGGAGTGCAGTGGCCAGATCTCTGCTCACCGCAAGCTCCGCCTCCCGGGTTCACGTCATTCTCCTGCCTCAGCCTCCCAAGTAGCTGGGACTACAGGCGCCGCCACCTCGCCCGGCTAGTTTTTTGTACTTTTTAGTAGAGACGGGGTTTCACCGTGTTCGCCAGGATGGCCTCGATCTCCTGACCTCGTGATCCGCCCGTCTCGGCCTCCCAAAGTGCTGGGATTACAGGCTTGAGCCACCGCGCCCGGCCGTCCTTTCTTTTCTGTCTGAACAAAATGAGGAGGCAGGCCACAGAGGTGCACCCAAGAGAAAGGCCAAGCCGGGGCCCCTCTGATGTCAAAAGCCCCTGTGCTGTGAGAGGAGCAGGGCCGCCTGGCACTGGGCACCGTCCAGCCCCATACACTCCTGCAAGCTTTCTGTCCAGAGGCCAAGCCTCCAGGGGAGTGGAGAGAAAGAGAAGTAGTGCTGGGCAGTCCCCTCCCATCTGTTTTGCGGAGGAGAGCCATACTGAAAAAGCACATCGGATTAAATAAATTAAAAGAATTGCACCCCCCTGGGAACATTCTCAAAACAGAAAGTCATTTGAACCGATGTGTGATTCACTCAGAGCCTCTCTCCTTATAGGAAACGAATACAATCAAATTAAAATCACTTCGTGGAGTAAGAGGCAGTGGATGGGCACGGGGAGGAGGGGGTAGGTCATGGAAGGCACAGTGTTTACAAAGCCATTAAAGGAGAATGAATAGATCTAGACTGGTCCCAAAAGGCAAAGAAATGTGAATTTTCACATATAAATAGAAAACGTTTAGAACGGTATTAATTCAAGACCGAGCGGCTAATGCCTTTCCATGTTAGCCGGGTGTGCGGCGTCTGCTTAGCTGCACTGACCCCTGCTGGTGAGAATCCAGAATTATCTGCTGCTCCGCGACTGTTTTCAGACAGGTCCCCGGTCCTGGTGACTGCGTGGCAAGCGTGTGTCCACCGTCACGTACTACGTGGTACGTGACCTGGACGCCTAACCGAGAACCACTTTGCCACTACAGTACCCAGAACCTACTAGAGTATCTGGCACATAGTAAAGCCTTAACAGACTTGGTTGAGTAACTATATGACCAAGCATGTACAATTCTAACACCTAATTGAACAAATTTAGCTTATGGCACCTTTATCTTGTATGAACAGTGACATCAAAACTTCTTGAACACAATCAATGGATTCTGCTAAGAAAGATGTATCAGGTAATACTAAAGTCACAATACACAATGGCAGGTGTCATGTGGTGCCCAGCGAGTGCAGTGGAGGGCCTGTTGTCAATCATGGTGACACAGTGGTGATGTGTTGGTTGTGTCCTGGTGGAGGCATTCCTGGGATCACAGGATATTGAGGAGCTTGTCAGACTAAGGAACAGGGGGAGGGGATTCCATGCAAAGACAATACAATGTCAACGGCAGAGACATGAAAAAATTGCATGGAGCTTTCAGGAAACTCCCTTGCTGTTGCTGGCAGTTCCAGTGAGAGGCAGGGCTGGCAGTGGCAGACATTTAAGAGGTCATGTGACACAAGGTTCTCTGGATCCCGAGATCCAGAAAAGCTTGAGATCACCCTATGGTCCATGTGACCCCACAGAAGTGTTTGACATTTAGAAGCAACATGGTTTATTGCATTTTATTTACACCACTCGGCTCAGATGTGGAAGATGATTTCAGGGGTAAGGAAGGAGAATAACGAAGGCCAAGAGTCCAGCTACAAAGCTACTGCATTTAGTAGGAATGCAAGAGGAGCTTCATTAAGATGTCAGTAGCTTGAATGGCAAGCAGAAAGCTGACAGGAGAACGATATACGAGACACAACCTGAAGGCACAGATATGTGTGCTGGCAACTGGAAGAGAGAACAGCTTCTGCAGAAAGACTCAGGTGGAGGAGCAGGATTGCGGGGGAAATTCAGAAGAGATGCAGATGGGTGTTCGTGGGTTATTCAGCTGGCAACTCAATGAGTGAGTTGTAAGTTCACAGGACAGTTTGACTGCACATAGAGTTTAGGGAGTTGTTGGTTTATAGATTGTAGTAGTGAGAAGCACATTTTCCATCTGTGCCTTAGTTTCCCTCTAGCATAGTAGTATAGAAAGTAAATTGCTTCTAAGGTATGCAGTGGCTTCTAAGAAAGGCTTATAATAATCTTAACATATATGTATAACAGAATGCTTTATTAAAAAATATCTATGTCCTTTTTCTTCTTTACCACAAAGCTATATGTTATATATTTTTATACCAATTTTACAGGTATCAAAATTGAGTTTCTAAGATTAAGTGACATGGCTACAACTACTACAGCAAATTGGTAAGTGATGTGTGAGGACCTCAGCTCCAGTCTTCTGATTCTTTTCTGCGTGCATCATTGACTGTTATAATAATTTGTTGACATCACTGCCTTTTACTGAGGGTACACTAGACTCATGAAGGATGATATTGAAATTCAAAGTTTTATAAAAATGCCAAGTGTATGAAGCAGGAAAAAAAAAAAAGCCATGTCCCATCATTTATAAAACTGAGCTCCTTGGAAGATAAAGGTTATTTAAATGCATAGGCTTATTAATGTCTCTGCATACTCACAGTTCTATCAATCTGAGCACAACCTGAAACTGCAAATTGTAAGGAGGAGATAGACAACATGCTTAATGCTTATCTTGATCTGGAAAATTATACCGTAAGGATCAAGAAAGGCAAACTTAGTGCCTGGGAACATAATGAAAAGATGTATTCATGAGCATCTGTCTTCCTTCTCTTTGCTGCTTCCTGCTTTCCTCTCTGTAAAACTTCCGCCACACCAATTTGGCTACATCATTTTCCTGCATACAAGTCAATGGAGAGCTCCCCATCGGGCAATGTTTTACTTTTCCGGGGTTGAAAAAGAGCGGCATCGCATGCGTCCAAATCCCGCCAGCATGTAAGAAATGTGCCCAACCAGCCTGTGAAAGATGTCCGTCCCTGATGGCTGCCACAGGGAAATAAATTAAATCTCACCAGCCCTGAAAGTCACCTTCTGCAGGAGGATTTTTGTTGTTGTTTTCCCTACTACATCTACCTTCACTGTCCTTCTGATTATATCCATGGCAGTTGGAGAGGATGACGACTCCCAGAAAGAGGGCAAAGGAAACATTCCTGGACAGACAGATGATGGCCAGGCTGAGGGTTGGGCACATCCCTGCCTCCCCTCACAGGGCCCTGTTCTTTTGTTGTCAGCCTCCCACTAGCCCAGGTGCTAAAGGGGGCAGTAGCAGGAGAGACACAGACTGGAGAAAGAGCATATTTCCTTGAAATGCTTCTTTTGGTGAATTAAACAGGGGTTATTTTGCAGACTGTAAAGGATTTATTTTAGTGCTACAACTTCTCTTTTTCTCTGTAAAGGAGTTAGCTTCCCTAAGAGCTAGAAATATTTCCTAAGAAATATTTATAATCATCCTAACATATGTGTATAACGCTTTATAATAAAATAGGCGTCTCATTTGTCTCATTTTTTTTTTTCTCACCACCTACTATAGGTTAGATATTTTGTCCCAATTTTACAAGTAACAAAATGGAGTTTCTAAGATGAAGTGACATGGCCAAGGCCACTATAGCAAATCAGGAAGTGGTGAGTCAGGACTTCAACTGCAGTCCTCTGATGCTTTCCATATGTGTCATTGACCCCTTGTTATAGTAATTCGGAAACCAAGGTCAACGAGGGCGGAATGTTGGGGCCTAAAGCAGTACTAAGCCAGGGAAAAGGCTCCGATCACAGCAAAAATAGTGATTCTGATACTACAATGTTTGCACAGGGCTTTTAAACTTTTCAACGCCTTCCAAGTTATTCCATCACTTTGGCCTCATCTTGCAAGGCAGGTTTTGGTAACTCTTCCCTCTTAAAAGATGAGGAGACTGAGAGCAGTGCCCTTAACCTGTCCCGCCTCAGGCTCCCTGAATGGCACCTCCTCATTCCCCATGTAGGGGACAGGCACTCTGTTCTCTTTAGGAATCCCTCCAAGTCCTACAGGGAAAGCTCAAGGAAATACAGCCCCAGTATTACAAGCCATAATCATTGTCACCCAAGGCTATAACTCCATAAAGTGGTTTCTGGTAGCACCATCCATCATCAATCAGAGAGCAAGTCAGCACAACCCCAGTGGAAGTCCAGGCCTCTGTGTGTCAGGGTTTGTTTTAGGACTGACATTCTTTTATAAACACCAGAAATGGCTCCAGCTGAATCACCATTTGTAGCTCTGTCTAACCCTTCTGCGTCAGCACTCAGAGTGCTTGCATTTGCCCAGGAGGTAAATGCAGATGCAGCTAGCAGCCCACAACTGTCTAATATTTAGTCAGTATCCAGCGATTCAGATGTGATACAAACGCTGCACTGACACACCGGTGCGGTGGGATTATGTCAGAGGAATACAGAACAACTCAGATTTGAGCATCTTTGGGGCTATGGAGAGTCCAATTAGTTCCATATTCTATTCCTGCACCCTGAATAAGCTGGCTTTGAGGGTAAGTGTGTAGTCTGTCCCTAAATAACTGCAGAGGACACTTGTGCTTGTTTACTAAAATTGTTTCAGAGTCCAGGAACAACACAATTAGGAAATTCATCTTTAAAAAAAAAACCACATTAATTGTCTAATCCATATCCAATTCCTTAATAGACTTCTTCTTTCTTCCTTTTACCTCTCCTGACAGCTTTTCTGCAGACTGCTTGAAGAGGGAATTGCCAGCAATTTTTAAAATTGGGAAATGCTTTCCCCCAGGATACTTAGTTTGCTTCTAATGACAGTCATTCCTTTTATGCTTTTATTAACTTGAGTAGGAAGGAGGGGTTGATTTGCATGTTCTGTATTACAAACAATAATAATCTCTGTACAAATGTTAGATGGGAAAACATGTATTTGTAGATTTGCTAAAATATTATAAGCCTGCAAGAATAAAGTCAATTATTCAGTCCCTTTAGATGTTAAATTGCAAATTATTTGTATGGAATTTAGTAATACTTAGCACTTTACATATCTAAAGTACTTTACAAACACTAACAAATTAATCCTCTCAATGGCTCCTTAAAATTAGGAATAATTACCTCTAATTCACAGACGGGGAAATCAGGAAAGGTTAAGAGACATGCTTCAAGTTACAAAGAAAGTTGCTGTCTCCAAAGACAGGAAGCAAAATAGGACCTGCTTCTCAAGTATGAGCTAATTTTGGAATATCGAGAGTTTCCAGTATAAATGGTCATTTGGGCCTCATCTTAAGAACTAATTTGATGATAGCCTATTATTGGTGTCACAATAAGAAAAATGGAAATAACCACAAAGTATACATTCGGTCCAGGTTCCAGAATGAATAGACTAAATGGTAAAATATGCATTGGGGAAGTGTACTGGATACAATAACTCTTCTCTCAAGTACTGGATACATCTAAAATTCTAATTTATCTGTATTATGCTGAAGGATGTACACGATTTCAAAAGAATAAGAATGGCTGCTTTCACTATTTCACATGACCTCCTATTCTTACTGCTTTTTGCCTATTTTCCTTGAGCTATGGAAGGAAAGCCACAGATGCAGTGGCTTGCAGATGTATTTTCAGAGTGGGTAAGTCATCACTCTGCCTGATATGCCTTCATTCTGGCCAACCACTTAGTAGGAACTCCACATATGGCAATTAAATTTAATTGAATCTATGAACCTGAACACATTTAAAATCTGCATGGTGAATTATTCCTTTTAGGAAGAGTACTATGAAGGTTCTAGTGGTATAATTTATTTGGTTTTGTTTTGTTTCATAATTTTTACAGAAACACACCACATCTGGTTTCTGGAAAATGACGTAAGTTTTTAAAGGAAAATTTTCTAACGATAAACCTCACAATATGGCTTCTACATTTTATTTCCACTTCTATATTATCTCTATCAAAATTATTTCTTAAATAACTAGCAGACACCAGAAATGGATATACCTTAATCAAGAATTATTGTCTCTAAAATGTGAAAAAAATAACCATTAACAGTAACCAGTGAAATGCACAATTAGGAAAGGGTTAATAATAAAGAAACAACTTGTTAAGTCTTTGTGTTCAGGTCTGTTAAATATATGTCTAAAGTCCCAACTTTTGTTGAAACAATGGCACACATTATGAGAGAGAAAAACAAATAGACTATTTTCTGAACTCCCTTCTTGCAGTGATTGAACTGAACAATCAAAGAAAGCTAAAGACCTCAGATGGTTGACGTAAATGCATGAACAACTGATAAAAGTGAAGTTGAATCTACTGGGCTCTCATGTCAACCTGAAGAGACCCCCTTTCACTTATCTCCTCAGTAGACAAGCGCTTCCACATTCAGTTCATGCAGATTTAATGTATGCACTTGCTGTATTGTTGTTCTGAAAAATAAAATACTATTTTATTTCCATATTCTTGCCCTTCACCTAGATTCTTTTCTTCTTGAATACGTTATCCTTTCTTTCTGTTTCTCCCACAGTAATCGATTCTATTTACATTGGTTATTTAATAAGAAATTGTTTTATTTTTAGTTGAGCAGCTTGTTTACCAGACTTGCCCTGTTTTAAATAAAAAGACATTAAATGAAAAGAAATAACTCATAACATCTTACAGTGGACATAAGTGCCCTTTTACCTAATACTGGGAACAGGTTGCCTAAAATCATAGATTCTGTGTAATTCACAAAGGTTATTTTTCCAGTCCAATAGAAAAACCATATCATAATTCAGATTATAAATACCAAATGAGATTTATATGCCTTTTATCCGTATTGGTGAATTAAAAAGAAAAAAAAATCATTTTCATAGTCTTTACCACAATATAAATAGAACTAAAGGATCATAAAATGAATAAATTCCAACACGAACAATGAAGTAAACATGTGACTTGTAGAATAAAGTAACGAGTTATTGTTTGGAAATGTTTTCCAAAGGCCACGACAAAATTTGCCCAACATTTACGTATTTTAAGTTTATGTATTTCTTTATTTTTTATCTTTTGACTCTTAAGTTCAGGGGTACATGCACAGATTTGTTACATAGGTAAACTTGTGTCATGGGGGTTGGTTGTACAGATTACTTCATCACCCAGGTATTAAGCCCAGTTCCCACTAGTTATTTTTCCTGGTCCCCACCCACCTCCCAGCCTCCACCCTCCAATAGGCCACAGTGTGTGTTGTTCTCCTCATTTAGCTGTGTCCCTGTGTTCTCATCATTTAGCTCCTACTTAAATGTGAAGACATGTGGTATTTGGTTTTCTGTTCCTGTGTTAGCTTGCTAAGGATAATGGCCTCCAGTTCCATTAATGGCCCTGCAGAGGACATGATCTCTGTCCTTGTTATGGCTACATAGTATTCTACGGTGTGTATGTACCACATTTTCTTTACCCAGTCTATCATTGTTGGGCTTTCAGGTTGATTCCGTGTCTTCTACAGTCTTCTGCTCTACCAGCTGAGCTATCGAAGGGATCATGAGTTTATATTGTCTATGACAGTAAATTTTTATTTTTTAATTCACAGATTATGCAAAATATAGGTCATCCTTTATTTATATATTCATGTTCTCCTCTTTCTCTTTGAAATTCCTCCTTAGTCTCTGCTTTCAACTATCTTTTTGTTAGTAATTCCACTTACAAACAAATTGCTTCCAATACGGAAGTATTAAAGTAGTTTAAAGATATACTTTTTATTTATAATTATGTTTCTACCAGAAAATCCATGCTCACCCGAGTGAATAAGAAGGCATATCACCACAGTACTTAGGAGAAAAGTCCAGCTTCCAAAGGCAATCTGAGAAAACAGAGTCCGTGTCTGTGCTTGGGACACATTTGAAATGGGGATCAGCATCCCACGTGCTCAGGCACTTAGACCCCCAGTGATGAAAGCTCCACTCCCACAAGTGGTACAGAACTCAGGCCCTCATCCTGCCCTCCTCCACTTGTCTCCTTCCAGCCAAGCCCAGCCCCTTCCGGGTAGGCCATTGATTGCCCCTGGACTCAGGCTATTTGGAGGTGCTTCCAGGCTCCAAAAACCACCTTCTCTCTCTCTCTCTCTCTCTCTCTCTCAACAGGGTCTCACTCTGTTGCCCAGGCTGGAGTGCAGTGGTATAATCTCGGCTGTCTGCAACCTCTGCGAGCAATTCTGCTGCCTCAGCCTCTCCTGCCAAGTAGCTGGGGTTACAGGCACTTGCCATCATGCCAGACTAATTTTTGTATTTTTAGTAGAGACAGGGTTTCACCGTGTTAGTCAGGCTGGTCTCAAACTCCTGACCTTGTGATCTGTGCGCTTTGGCCTCCCAAAGTGCTGGGATTACAGGCGTGAGCCACCGTGCCCGGCAACACCTTGTCTCTTAAAGGTCAAGGAAATGATCAAAGATGATCAAACTTCTATTGTGACCATTACACTGTGCCTGAGCCCAACCAGCCCTCAGTTCCAGCTGCCACATTCAGGGTCAATAAACTATTATTCTAACTGCTTTTCACAGCCCACTGACTCGAAATTGACTGCCTGCAGCTCTGTTTTAGTGCATGGAGAGGAAAGAAGGAGACAGACAGAGACAGAGAGAGACTCATGGATTAGAAGGATGGAAACCCCAGAGTCAAGAAAAAAATTGAAGAAAATAAACATTTTTCTATGGATTTTAGTGTGAGCCATTAAAAACAACACACATAGTTTAATTAGTATCCTATCCTTGTCCAATTAGTAGGTAAGAACTATTTTGTGGATAATAAGCCAAATCTAATAAAATAATATTAGCAACAGCCATTTATTAATTCAAAAATGGAACTATTTGTTAAGCGTTCATTGTGAGTATTCATTTGGTGCGCCTTAGGCTCCGTATGTGCTCCAGACGTAACCCTCACAACACCCCTTGAAACAGGCAATAGTTATTACCCTTAATTTACAATGTGGAAATCGAGGCACATAGATGCTGGCAGCTCTCCTAAAGACCCAGAAGTGTAACGGGTGAGGCTGGGAATTGAACGCAGTCCTACAGCGTAGCCCATGCTTTCCACCATACCACTGTGATCTCATTCATCAGCCCTGCGAGTGAGGTATTATCCCAGTATTGTAAGTAAGAAAACTGAGAGTCGGTGACCAGAGTCACTTACTCAGCAATCTGCGCAGTAAAGTGTCAGAGTGAAGCTTCAAACCCACGCTTGGCTCCAAAACTATTGATTTTTTCATTAAACCAAAATGTCAGATAATCACACTCCTGGGTGTAAGAGACTGTGCGTTTAGCGCCCTCCTCATTATTGGTGCTTCTCTGTCACTTCGAGGCCCCCTTGCTCACGGTTTTCCAGGGTCTTCATCTTCAAGCAGCTGCTATAGACGTGTCTGCATTTGAAGAGCGAAGAGAAAACAGCCCTTCAGGCTGCCTTTGGCAACTGCCGTTTTCCATCTGGGACTTTGTGTGACACTGGAATGTCCCTCTTTTCATGCTGCTAACACTGCCCTCCCTAGGAGAGTCCTTATGTGATAGAGCAATACCTTCCCATTCGTCCACTGGAAGTAAATAGGTAGGTTGCTCTACAGCTGACAGGTTCCAAAACGTGGCTCTGAGCTTCCCTGACTTCCAGAGTTGTCCACAGGAACCACAGAGGACAGAGCACGCATGTAGGTATGCCAACGGCGGCCAGTGTGAGGTGAGGAGGGGCTTGCCATCCGGTCAGAAAGCAGTTAAGAGACACAAACCTTTCTCACCATGCTGGAATTGCACTGATACAATAATGGCAGTTCATTATCCCTGTGGCCTTTCAAGGGAGCCATTATTATCCTCACTTCTCAGATGAGGAAAATAAAGTTCCAAGAGTGTGAGTAACTGACTTACAATACTCATACGTGATAAAGTTGAAATTCGAACCTTAAAATGCTCTGTTCCAAAACCCATCTTCTTTTGTTTATTTCATTCCAACAAAAGCTGTTTTGATATCTTGAAAGCAGTCGAAACACTATTAACACTGGATTCTTTAAAAAAAAAAAAAAAAATTGTGGGTGTGGGAGTGTGAGAAAGGATTTAGAGGGTAACACTTTTCCTCCTGCAAGTCCACTGAGGCATGGAGCCTCAATCATCTTTATAATGTGACTGTAAGCTTGGCAGTGGGAGGCATTGTTGCTTCACTTGGCAGATGGAAAAATCAGATGAATGGCCACTCAGGGCCAGTGACAAAGCTTCAGGGATCAAAGCCCACATCCCTTGGCCCCCAGTTCAATCCAAGAGACCATAGAATCTAATTCTGGGGCTTTGACTCATTTGATGGGAGTTGTTCACACCATCCAGGTTGACTTTCTGACATATGAAGTCTGACCAAGCACTCCTCTCTCCACGCACAAATTATTTACATTCAACATATTATAGGGAAATTGAAGGACTGCTCATCACATTGTGAATAAATAGTTTGCATTCACCTTGCAGATGTCAAAATCAAAGAACCTTCTCTGGGGAGTAATTAATGGCTTATTGGCAAAGCATAGATATCCACCTGAGGGCCATAGAACATGGTGTCTAATTATACCCAGCAGACAATAATGGAGCTATGTATGAGCAATTGAGAATTGGCTATGAAAGTTAGGATAAGAAGGGAGCCACAGTTTTCCTGAAAATTCCTCTAGAACTCACAGTATTGAACGCAGCGTAAAAGCCACTTCACTTTCATGACTCTGGAAAATTTTGCATTGGTTCTGCCCTATTTCACAAGTTTTTAGCTTGATACTAATTCACAGTGACCGTTTTTAGCAGGTGTACACAGATTTCTGCTGGGCAGAATGGCAATGGGAAATGTGTAGAGACCATGGGAAATGTGTGAGACTCTTCTTGTGTCTGACACTTAAAAGAGAAGCCTGGTAGTGCCTGTTCCACAGGGTGAACCCCACAGGATGAGAAGTACCCCAGAGCCACCGCCATTAACCCCCACACTGTGGCAAGCGACTCAGGACCCTGAGTCCTGCAGTTCTCTGCATTTGCCTGAATTGCATGTGTCCATCCAAAAGAAGAATTTGAGGAGAGAAACCCAGGAGTGATGGCTGGCCTGGGCCATCCATCCCCATCCTCTGGCTTTGCTGCTAATGAAAACTGCTGCTGCTGGTGAGCCTGGCAGCTTCAGGGACATCAGAGAGGGAAAAAAGCCACTGAAAACGAAGGCGTCAGTTTGATCTACAGTGTAATTACAGCCGTGCTGGGAGACAACACAAATTTGGCCCCCGTGCAAGCATATTTCTTTTTGTCCAGAAATTAATTTTCATATCAAAAAAGAGACCATTTAACTTCAGAAACCAAATCGGACAAAGGAAAGAAAATATAGAGAATGGCAACCTGGGGCCCGCAGTGTCAGCCTTGTACTGGGCATTTATATTTTTGACAGAGTTTGAGGAGAGTGGGAACATTCTCTACCCACCCCCATCCTACCGCCTGCTTACTCCAGGGCAGAAATCAAAAATCGGATTCCAAGCAGTAGATATTTGCAGAGGCAAGGGTAGGAGAGAAGGCAGAGGCACACAAAGAAGGAGAAAGAGAGAGGGGAGAGGGAGCAGAGAGCATGGACATCGCAAAACCCAGATCTATTCATCTTCGCCCAGGATTGGGGAGGAGGAAGTAAAATATGTTTGGTGCCCCCTTCTGAGTTCTAGAGGGCAAATGAAATAACAAATAAGAAAATGCTGAAAAATCAACACAGTTTATACCAAATAAAAATAGACGTACAGTAAAACAAATAGCATGAATGGTTTCTGTTCTACTGAGAAGGGAAGCGGAACAAATGTGCTAACTGAACTTGAGAACAAAGGTTCTTCTTGATCTGTGCTGCTTGTGGTCCAGGCTGAAGGGAGCTCTTTTAAGACAGAGAGGTGAGATCCGCCATCCCCACGTTTGTGGCTCTGCCTCGACCCTTCCAATTCACTTGGAATCATTCCAGCCACTTTGTTTCCTTCCTCAGCCTTTATTGCACGGAGTGGTTGGAGCTCATCTCACAAGACCAATTCTCTTCCGTTAAATGAGCTCTTCTATGTGGGATGCCTTACAAGATGCCAGATCCATCAGAACCCAGTAACTGTCCATTCCCTCCCTGCCCTTGACACCATTAGCCTGACAGCTTGATATCCAGAAGTCGCGGCGTGCTAAATAAATGTATGCCTATGAAGGAGCAGGCATGATCCTAAGCCCCCTGAGGACAGTCACTGCATGAGACTCTTGGAATGACATTGCTCCCTGCATAGTCATCCTCCATTAAGGGTGGCATGTTTTAAAGTAAATGTATGTGACAGTAACATGTGCAAATGTGATGGATCAACACTGAATTCTCAACACAGATAAAAGAATCTCCTTCCAGGCTGGAAGCAGGGACGACACGTCTCTCCTCATTCATCCTTCCCTTTCTGTCTCCCTCCTCTCCCCTTATGCCACCCTAAGAGAAGTTGCGGAAATGTCTGCACTATTTTTACCAAAGTTGAGTTACGCTCATATCTACCTCTTTTTCTCTCCCTTATTGTGTCCTCGGCTGCTTTGCCAAGGAGTGAGAGGTTTTTGGCAGATATGGAGCTAACAGAAAATCGTCTCAGAGCCATCTCCAGCTGATGAAGTGTCAGATAAGATGGAACAGAAAATGAAATCCATTTGAGAAGCAGCTGAATTTGGGCTGATGAGCAGAAAGGGCATGGGCTGGGCCGGCTACGCCTCCCACCGGGCACCGCAGAGCTTTGTAAGTGGAGAAGAGTTTGGACCTCAAAGAGATAACGTGGTTTTCAGAGGCACCTAATGTACCGTGTTTGCTAAGGACTTTTGAATGTGTGAACATTTTCCCCAGCAGTAGAAGAAGGCTGGAGGGTTACTGGAAGGCAGGGAGAGGTGCCCATGATTGTGTGAAGGAGAGCTGTGACTACTTTCAGGGCATTTTGGATACCAGGTAGCCTGGTGGCGTAGAACTAACACTGGATTCTAGTACTAGCCGTAGAGGGTTCTGGGAGGCCAGGGCCACTGAGGCAGGTGACTTCAGACAAGTCACCTTTTTAGGCCTTAGTTTCTTAATATTTATCTCGTGAGGCTGGGTGTGGTGGCTCACGCCTGTAATCTCAGCACTTTGGGAAACCGAGGCGGGAGGATCACTTGAGGCCAGGAGTTGAGACCAGCCTGGCCAACATGGCAAAACCCTGTCTCTACTAAAAATAAAGTAGTCGGTCATGGTGGTGTGCACCTGTAATCCTTGCTACTCAGGGGGCTAAAGCACGTGAATCTCTTGAACCGGGAGGTTGAGGTTGCAGTGAGACAAAGCAAAACTCTCTCTCTCTCTCTCTCTCTATATATATATATATATATGTGTGTGTGTGTGTGTACATATATATATGTATATATCTTATGAATGGAAATCTGAGGAACGGCACAGGCTTCTGACTCTCACTCCTGTGTTCTTTCCACCACAGCATGGGCCTGGACACATCGATCTTTGCTGAAGGAAACATGGAAAGAGCGACTGAGCTAAGGGGCATGAAAGCACCCAACAAAACTGCAGAGCACCATGGAAACACAGGCGGCGGTTTAGCATCTATCAAAGGTAGAACTCAGTGATGTATTCTTGTTCAAAGTCAAACACTTTGTCGGGGCATATGTGGAACAAGACTAGTCTATTCTAGCTCTTTCTTATTTTTTTCCACCTGATTTTGTTTCAGACATTATAATTCCACACACTCCCCTGGTTTTTCATACCTGTGTATTTCATCACAATGACTTTAACTGCATCACAATGACTGTCACCTCTCTATTGTATATTTTGGATATAAAAACACATTTTACTTGGCTTTTCTCGTGAACTGTACACTGAACATTACATCCATGTTTCAGATGGAGACACTGAGGTTCAAAACCTATAAATGAGCTTAGAAGATGGGGGAAATGAAATGGGAACTCCATTTAAACACCATGAAGCGTTCTCCAGGACCTGGGCAGCTGTGAGAGCACCTTGGAGCTTTGCCAACATCTAGCTAGAGGGAAAATAGTCTTCAGTTTGGCTTTCATAATGAAAGAGTTGGCTTTTCCTCATCTTCACCCCCCCCCCCGTACCCCACCTTTCAACACATTTTTGGCAGGATCAGCTAAATAAGTGTTATACAATCTAGCACCTCTAGAGACCTCAGTGGCAAAAAGGCCATTGAGTCAGATGGAATTTTCAAGTTCTCAGGAAGGATTTTGTCACATATTCTTCACTGATCTTATTAGCACCTGTCACTGTAAAGTTAGCCCCTTGGTAACGTTTCCTTAGATTTTTCAGTATTTGTCATCACATTTCTATTGTTCTTGGTATTATTTTACTTATTCTTTGTTCTTATTGCTGGATTTTAATTGTCTGAACAGCCCCTGGGTGGAGAAATAATAAAAGGAGGTATAATAATGACTGTGAGAAGTGGCAAAGGGGGAGATTGCACTGTTGGTAATACTGATATAGTTATTTAGTTTATTAATAATGATGTTCATAGTGGTAACAATAACTTGGATACTCACTCATCTTGGAGTAAAGCAAAGGGAAAGAGCTGGGGTATTGATAGTGTAGCTATCCCAAAGGAAGAGGACATAGGGCGATACGAGCACAGGGATAGCTGGGAGTCAGAGGTGGAAGCAGGTGTTCTTGACTGCATCCTGCCAGTGATGAGGCCTACCCTTCTCGGTGGGGGCTGTGTCTCATTTGTGTCTGGGTTCCTCCACCTAGCACACTGCTAAGCACTCATTACATCCACGTTTGTTAAAAGGATGGGGGTAGGGAGACCAGGAGGCAAAAAAGGAGGAAAAGAGAAAGGGAAGGAAGAAAAGACTCACTAAGTAGAAAAATGTAACTCAGAGTCAGGAAGGGTCAAGGGCAATGTACTGGATCTTAAAGTGGGTCCCATCAAATCTTTCAGTGTGGTACCATGGCAGTGGCCATTCAACCACTCCAAAACCAAGTGTGTTTTTAGAGTGACCACTAAAAGGACAGCCTCAGTTCGCCTAGGAACTCAGCTTCAGGGATGGTGGATGGGGGGTAGAATTATGGGGGGTAAGCTATTGTCATAGACTTGTCCCCTGTCTTCCCTTGTCTCTCTGCCTGCATGGCCCCACTGGAGAGTCCCCTTGTTGTCAGATACATCTGTGCCCTACAGCAGTCTGCCATCAGTTGCTATTGTAAGAATTCTTTCAGTTTGTCAACAAGTTATTCCAAAAGTAATTATTAATGTAGACAAAAAATTAGGAACAACACTACTCTTTACAACATTATCATAGTATCAGGTAATCTGAAATTATCTTAATGATCAACAATACCGTAATGTTAAAAAATTATGACGCATCCATATGATAGATTATTATATGCAACTATGCAAATAACATTTCAGGTCAGGCACGGCGGCTCATGCCTGTAATTCCTGCAATTTGGAAGGCCAAGGCAGGCGGATCACTTGAGGTCAGGGGTTCGAGATTAGCCTGGTCAACATGGCAAAACTCCCCGTCTCTACTAAAAATACAAAAGTTAGCCAGGCATGGTGGTGTGCACCTGTAATCCCAGTCACTTGGGAGGCTTTGGCAGGAGAATCACTTGAACCTGGTAGGTGGAGGTTGCAGTGAGTCAGTGAGCTGAGATTGTGCCACTACACTCTAGCCTGGGTGATAGAGTGAGACTCTCCATCAAAGAAAGGAAAGAAAGAGAGAGAGAGAGAAAGAGAGAAAGAGAGAAAAAAAGAAAGAAAGGAAAGGAAAGGAAAGGAAAGGAAAGGAAAGGAAAGGAAGGAAGAAAGGAAGAAAGGAAGAAAGGAAGAAAGAAAGAAAAGAAAGAGAAGGAAAGAAGGAAAATAACATTTTACAATAAATTTTAATGGCAAAGGAAAATGTTGTGATGTTAAATCAGGGAAAATCCAGGAAATGAACAAGAGAGCCAAGTCTTCATCAGTGAAATGATGAAAGAGAGGACTGGATTATAACACACCTTGGACACCATGCTAAGGGGCCCTGGATATAGTTCATGGAGATGAAATGGATATCAACATTCTACCTAGGAGAGTAACATGGCTGCTAGCTGACATGAAATAATTTTTTCATTAAACCAAGGTTTAAATATTTGGTTAATATTTGTCAATAAGTTATTCCAAAAATAATTATTAACGTAGACAAAAAATTATGAACAACACTACTCTTTACAACATTGTCATAATATCAGGTAATCTGAAATTATCTTAATGATCAACAATATGGTAATGTTAAAAAATTATGGCACATCCATATGATCGATTATCATGCATCATACTAATTATACATGTACATTATACTAATATAAATTAATAAATAATTATCACTGACATAACATTAATGTAAAACATTCTATTATACCAACAAAATCAATAAAAATACTGAAAGATATCATTGAGAACAAATGACAAAAACACATGAGAAAGTATATATGCGTCCAGAAAATACATGTCTCATCTGTAGATCCTGTATCCTGGCAAAAGACAAGTGTCAACACAAATAGATTTGCTAAGAATTACTCCAGTACCCTCTAGGAATACACAAAACCCATTATCTCATGCCCAGTGCACTATTTTTGGATAACGTAATACATAAATGTAACATGCATCCCACAGTAGTGCACTGGGTTTGAGATAATGAGACTTTTCTGTAAACGAAACACCCTTGAAAATCAAAAGTTTGGGGGCATTTCGTCAAAATTACAATTGGTAAATTGCCTTCCAATTTCCCCTACTGAAATCTCACAGTGGGAAAGTTTGTTGTCCAATTTGGCATGACCAATTCTGTGTTTTAGAAAACAATTCCGATGAGGCTGAGAAAGACAAGACAGAGAGGGGGTAGAGGGTGGAAGGCAGGACCCACAGACATGGGCCTGATTCCCACCCAGTGGAAAAAAGGTGATGGATTGCAGAGATTTTCTGTGATAAAGATGAACAGAAAATAGGTATAATTAGATATAAAGAGCAGGAATGAAGAGAGAAGCGAGTATTAACAGAGGTTCAGAAGTTAGCCCTGACAACTGGGAGAATAAATAACAAATTGGGTTAATAAGTAACAAAATGCAAGCTGGATTTTGTACTCTCTATTGTACCAAGACCTTGCTGTAGCTTATCTCATTAATTCTCATGACAGCCCTATAAAACAGGTTCTTTAATTGTCTTCAGTTTATAGATGAATACGTGGGGGTCCAGAGAGTTTAAATTAAATGTGCTCAAGATCACCCAGTTAAAAAGTGGCAGAGATAGTTGAATTTGAAAGCTCATGCCTCTTCATAACCACTCTGCTCTCCCAAGACTGGCAGGGCTTCAGATTCACAATAATGTGTACAGATAGAGGCTTGGCGAAGAGGCCCGCCCTGCAGAACCGACGCATGGAACAGACGCCAGCAATAACCTGCATACCCAGTGCAGGAAGTCTTTTCTGCATAAGGGAGATTCTCCATCTCTGAGACTGCACTGAGCAGGCCCTTTCTCTTGTAAATGGATTTTGGTGAACTGAGTCACGGAGTCCAGGCAGCCACTTGCCCACTATAGTTGAATTTCTTTGAGGAAGCTTTGTAGCCAATGTTCAGGGCCAGTTTTGCTCTGACTGCTTCCACTAAATCAAGAAGAAAATTGAAAAGATCGACGTATGCAGGACCAGGTCCATGCGGGACTGGAAAGGTGATGATTGGTGCCCCAGCCATGACCTTTATTTTCCACTAATGGACCTGAATGAGTGTCAGTTGTATTTGAAGCTGCATAAAATGAACTGAAATAAGAGGAATAAACAGGAGCAGTTAAGGCCTTTTCTAGAGGAATTTGGAGTTGATTAAATAACATCATATACAAGGAAATGCTTTGATCTCACTCACAAATGGAAGATCAGCTTCAAGCCTAAGCGTTGACCTGCCCAAGGAGACTAAATGAGTTATTTTAAGCAACACAAAAATGGGAACTGATCTACATATCTTAGATCCAAAGAAACCAGGTGAACGTAATGAAGAGAAAGATGCACAATGCTTGTGATTTTCCTTTTGAGTCCTCTAAGTAGAGCAAAATTAGGGTCAAGAGATTGAACGTGGAGGGATAAGAGAAGACCCCACACTGGAGGAGGAGGAGGTAGGACATGCAGAATGTTAGAACCAACAGTCAGATGAGTTCCATCAAATGGTGGGGTTTTTATAGCGTAAGAAATCATAAGGGAAAACAATTTGATATTCTTAAGCTGAAAAGTATTTCATCAGAGTAAGAAAAAAAGCAGCCTTGTAGTTCGATGTACTGAAGCATTGGACAGCAGCCCTCTAACTAGAATTCTTTTTTTATAGCGGAACTTGGTGAGATCTTACTGTCTGGCTCCTGGAGCTGGCAATGACCTTTCTATGGACTGTTTTATATCAGAGAGAAACTACTGACCCTGGGCAGGTTGTTGATTCTAATAGAACTCCTTGAAACCCGAATTTTGCTCTCAAAGAGGCACCCTGGATCCATTCCTGACTTTTGTAGATTCCCTGCTCTGCTCTGCTCTTTGTCTTCTTCTTCTTCTTTTTTTTTTTTTTTTTTATCAGATAGGGTCTACGTGGCACCCAGGTTGGAGTGCAGTGGTGTGATCACAGCTCATTACAGCCTTAAACTCCTTGACTCGGGCAATCCCCCAGCCTCAGCCTCTTGAGTAGCTGGGACTAAGGCAAGCATCACTGTGCCCAGCTGATTTACAATTTTTTTTTTCTAAAGACCAGGTCTCATTTACTGTATTACTCAGGCTGGTCCCAAACTCCTGGGCTCAACCTATGCTCTCATCTTTTTCTCCCAGAGTGCTGGGGCTATAGATGTGAACCACTGCACTTGGCCTTCTCTTCCTACTAGATATTTCTCCTCTTTGTGACTTCAGTGCCAATCTGCATGTTCACTATTACAAAATCTCTAACCCCAGCCTTATCTGCTCCACACGTGTCCATGTCTTTACATGGCATATGTTACTTCTTAGTCAATTTTTCCTAAGTCTGCTATCTCAATCTCAAAAACATCATATTAAAATTAATTGCTAAAGATATACAAATGGCTGGTAAGCATATGAAAAGATGCACATCATTAGTCATTAGGGAAATGGAAGTCAAACTCACAGTGAGATACCACTTTCCACCCACTAGGATGCTGATCGTCAAGATGACAGACACTAACAAGTGCTGGCAAGGATGTGGAGACCCTCCTACACTGCTGGTGGGAAGGCACAATGGTGAAGCCACTTTGAAAAACAGGTTGGCAGTTCTTTGGTATGTTAAATATAGAATTACCATCTGACCTAGCAATTTTACTCCTACATATATGCCCGAGAAAAATTAAAACATTATCCAAAAAAAAAAAAAACCTCTGTATATAAATGTTCATAGATGCTTTCTTAATGATAGCTAACAAGGAGAAATATTCCAAATTTCTATCAACTGATAACAATTTCAATTGATAGATGATAAATGGATAAAGAAAATATGGCATATCCACACAAGGAAATATTATTCAGCCATAAAAGGGAAAAAAGTGCTATTTATGCCACAACACGAATAAAATGCTAAATGAAGAAGCCAGACACAAAAGGACACATATTGATTAATTTCATATGTGTGAAATACACAGAATAGACAAATCCATAGAGACAGAAAGTAGATTGGCAGTTTCCAGGGGCTAGGAGGAGGGGGAATGGGAAGTGATTGCTAATGGGTACAGGGTGGTGATAAAAATTGTTCTGGAATTAGATAGTGGTGGTGGTTGCTCGACTTTGCAGCTACTAAAAAACATCATATTGTACACTTTAAAAGGGTGGTTTTTGCAGCATGTGAATTATATCTCAATTACAAACAAATTGATATACTGTGAAAATTAACTTGTTTTCACAGAACAACTCTTGTTTTCAACATCCAATCTTCATTAGCAGTCCACAATAACCCAGGTACACAGGTGTGAACTCAGAGCACACTGTACCAATATTTCTCAAATGTAACCCTTATCGGACACTCAGGTCATTTCAGAAGCTCTATGGCATCCTTTACATGTGTTAACTCATTTAATCCTCATCGGCAATCCCTTTGTGCAGATAAAAAACTCAGGACAGAGAAGTTATGGAAGTTGCCCAAGGTCACATTTTTAGTACATGCCTGGATGTTTTAGATTTCAAATCCACACAATCTGACTCCTAAATCAATAGTTCTTTCTTATCATTACACACTGTATCTCAACTCTATGGTGCATTATCTTATACCATATGTCATTTGTGATATTGTAAAATAGATATTTGGTCTTCAACCCCATTTCCTGACATACAACTCCTAAAGTCTTTAGAATCTCCAAAATGGTGTCTTTTTGCATACTAATGAGTTGACTGGTGGTTGGAAGCCCCTAAGTAGCTTCAGTATAGGGACTTGTCACCCGTAAGACCAAGGCAGGATGAAAGAGTTGGGACGTTCAGTCCTAGCCCTCTTCCTCTGAGAAGGACTCAAGGTTAAGTTGATCACCAATGGCCAATGGCTTAACCCATTTATACCTGAGGTTGCGATTTTTTGAATTTGAAAAATCAGACCTTGGCGATGACCTTGAGCAGTAGGACATAAATAACTCCCACATGCTTAGCATTCCAATAATGGAACGCTGGCATAAATGGCTTTCAATCAGTCATGCCTATGTAATGAAGCCTCCACAAAAATCCAAAAAGATGAGTTCAAAGAGCTTCTGGATAGGTTCCCGGAGGGTGGATCACCCAGGGAGGGAATGGTACCTCCATGCTCCTTCTCCTGTACCTCATCCTATGCATTGCTTCATCTGTATCCTTTGCAATACCCTTGATAACAAACTGGTAAATGCAAGCAAATGTTTCACTGAGTTCTGTGAGCCATTGTAGCAAAACAATCAAACCCGAGGAGAAGGTCATGGAATTCCTGATTTGTAGCAGGTTGGTCAGATGCACAGGTTTGCCATGGGCATTGCAAGTGGGGAAACAATCTTGTGGGACTGAGAGCCCTCAACAGGTGGGATCTGACTTTATCTCCAGGTAGATGGTAGTCAGAATGAAACTGGATTGTATGCCACCCAGCTGGTGTCTGCTGTGCAGTTGATTGCTTGCTTGTTGGTGGGAAAGAATCCCACACATTTAGTCACACGAGTCTTTTGTATTGATTGTTGTTGCATGATGGAATAGAGAAAATACTCCGAGTATGTTTTTTCCAATCACATCTTTACATTCCACTACACTAATGTACACCTAAAGAGGGATCCTGGCTGAGCAGGTAAGTTCTTAGTAAGTATTTGCTGCTATTATTATTGTTCTTTCTCTGACCTCGACTCTACATTAGGCAACATGGTATACAAGCTGACCCTGCTCTCATGCAGCCTGTTTTCTAATAAACACATACAAAAATTCTACAATAAGGATTTAACACATGCTATATATCATGTTCTAAAAAGTGCAGAAGACAGAGGGATTTCTCGCATTTTGGGTAGTCAGAAAGACAATGGAGGTGGTTGCATGGAAACTGGGCTTTGCATAATGCGCCGTATGTCAGCAGATTAGGCTGGAAAATGGGTAAAGGAGAGCAATGCAGACCTCTCCTGGATTCTCACATCAGTGTCAGCCTGGGACTGACTTTCCTACTTCCATATTCTGTATTCCACAGTCTGTTTTGAAGATTTTTTTCCAGAGTGATTGGCCTTAGATGTTGTCAAAGGCTGTCTGCCTTTGAACGAAAACCTTAAATGGGTTTTTTCTTACTTAGTCTAAACTCCTCTCCTGGCATATTGGTAGGCTGGTCCCTCTAACTCACCTAATCGGCATTACTCCTTCTGCTTCAGGAAGTGGCTCTCACAAGTTCACAACCAGGCTCCCTTTTAATTGAAAACCCAAGGAAAGCCAAATTTGTAGCTGTCCCAGCAGCTGTTGGGATGAAAAGGTATTTGCTTTGTGTACTGGCTTCACCTTTTTTTTCTCATTTCATTTCCTTTTGTCCCCTACTTTATTTAAGATACTTTTGATTATGCTACATCATATGTGTAATTAGAAGGATGAAGAAAAGCATTTCTATATAAACTTGTTGCTTTTGAAGCCAGATGCTCCAAGAGGACCACATAATTTGTCTTCCTAACAGAACTCTGCTTTTCCTTACACAAAGATTGTTAGCTGTTTGGGGTTGGAAAATGAAAATCCCATAAAGGCATGGACTGGAGGAAGTGTTAGGAGGCAACAGAGAGGAGCTGCTCCACATGGCTGTGTAAGGGAGTTAGGGGCTGCAGCCTGACTGGTTGACAAGGGAATCAGCTTCAAGAGCAAAGGGGTGGGCGAGGTGCTGTGGCTCGCGCCTGTAATCCCAGTGCTTAGGGAGGCCAAGGAGGGAGAATTGCTTGAGCCCAGAAGTTGATGACCAGCCTTAGCAACATAGTGAAACCCCCATCTCTATGAGGAAAAAAAATAGTCATGCATGGTGGTGCACGCCTGTATTCCCAGCTACTAATGAGGCTGAGGCAGAAGGATCACTTGAGCCCATTAGGTTTAGGCTGCAATGAGCTGTGATTGCACCACTGCACTCCAGCCTTGATGACCGAGCAAGACTGTCTCAAAAACAAAACAAACAAAAAGGAGCAATGGGGTGACTGGGTTCTTGGAAACGTAATGAGCCTATTTACAAGGCAGGAGACTGAGGCTTGGGAAGAGGAGCCAACAAGGAAATTCCCAGAGTCATTTACAAGGCAGGAGACTGAGGCTTGGGAAGAGGAGCCAGCAAGGAAATTCCCAGAGTCATGGATGGCTGAGGAGGTTTTAAGACTGTGATGATTGGTAGCCAATTTTAAGCCATTTTCTGTTCTGTGCTGTGCTATCACTCTCCAGAACCAACAAGCCTTCAGTAAAAGCCTGTCACTCCCAGTAGCCATGGGTTAGGGCTTATTTTGCTAGTAAAGGGCTGGTGTCTCTAGATGCCATTAGAGGATGGCAGCAATCCAAGTGTGAGAGGGGTGAGGAGACAGAGGAAGCAAGTGGACCACAGGGAGAATCAAGGACAGACACTGACTTGTGCAACCACCATTTTTTTAAGCATAATAGGAAGAGGTGAACCTTGAAAAGGTGCACCAAGGAAGCTAGAACTTGCCGCAAGAAAGAGTCTCTAGAGAGAGCTCTAGGCAGATAATTGTGCAAATAGATGTTGTGTAGACCTCTTTATATTCTTTCCAGTAGCAGGTAGAGTGTGAGAGAAGAAACACAGCCAGTCTGCTTTTCTCATGTAATTTTTCCTGTTCAAAATTCTGTCTTTTCTTTGGGGCCTCAAATTGATCTACCTCCTCTGGGAGAGAGTCCAGGATGCTTTATCCCTCTTTGCTTCCTATTGTTTTCCTTAGAGAAAATCTTAAAGTGTGGTCCTCAAGACTGGTAGCAGAATCATCCCCAGAGACTGGTTAGTAACGCACATTCCCAGACCTTACACCAGACCCACTGACTCTAGCGAGAGGCCTCAGCACTCAGCGGTCTGTCGCTCCACAAGCTCTCCAGGTGGTTCTGATTCATGCTGAAGTTTGAGAACGCAAACCAGAGGCATCTTGTTAGAATGAGAGTCAGATTCTATCCGTCTTCAACTCAATCCCATCCAGTTCGTTTCCATCTCACTCCTAATGAAGAGCTAAATATTTGTAACGGCCTTCAAGGCCCTACAGGTGCATTGCTTCCCCCTTTTTCCTCTCTGACCCAGTGGCCCCCACTGTCCCTTCCACTTATTCCACTCCAGCTACTGTGACGTCCTTGATGTTTCTGGAACCTGAAAGTTTTCCTACTAACACAATACCTTTTTGGGGCTGCTTCCTCTGCCTGGGATGCTTCCTCTGGCTGAGATGTCCACGTGGCTCATTCCCTCGCTTCTTTCAAGTCATTTCTTCTCTGGAGCCTGCCCTGTCATATTACTTCTAATCAGGCTCACCCTCACCAAGGCTACCCTTCCTGTTTTCTGACTTTTTTTCTCCATAGAATGTATTTGCCTATATTATGCCTATTTTACTTCCTCAAATTTTATATTGCCTGTCTCACTGTGCTAGAATATAAGCCCAAAAGAGCAAAGGTTTTTTTATATTTTCCTATTTTGTTCATTAATATAGTACTTCATACATGCCATGATGAGTATCCAATAAATATTTGTTGAATGTGTACATTTAGCACCCATGTTTCTGTCCTCCCATGTTTGTGAAGTACTCCCTCCATCCATCGTGGTCTTTGTTGCCAACTAGACCGTAAACCCCTTGAACAGGCATCCCCCATCTTTGACGTCTGTTTTCCCCACAGTGCCTTGCATCATGCTGAGAATTTAGAGGGAACAAGATACTCCTTGATTATAGGCCTGAACTTGTTGTCCCTGGACCTGAGTTCCCAGACAGTAAACCTACCCCATGGCCCCTGAACATCCAGAGTCCCTCCCTCCCCGACTCTGACACACAGTCCAAGCTCCAAGCCTGCTGCCTCTTCCCTGCCCAGCCATAATTTCCAGTCATTTCCCCTGACATGCAAAGAATCCGTCTCTCACTGGCTGCTCTCCCCACCGCAGGCTGTGCCTGCTCAGGCAGCCTCCATCTGTCCTTCACCCGAGATCCAGTGCCCCAGCATGACAGCTGAGGTCTATAATTTATGAGTACCCTTCTGCCGGGCCTTGTCTTTCCTTTCGTTTCTCGGGCATCACTGGGGCACAGGCCTTAGTCAGCACCATCGGAGGGGCTGCGGGTTTTGAAATGGAGGTAATCCAAGACCTGCACTGGGCTATGATAAACTACTTGAGATTCTGGGGTGTGATGTGCAGGGGGAAAAGTCTTTATTAACTTTTAACAGGATTCTGGGCTCTCCTCACTTCCTTACTTACTTGCATTTGTCTGTGTGTATAATAAAACCACATTGTGTTCTTTAAAGAAATGTGTACGCGACTTGAGGCTGAGAGCCCCTGAGAGTAGGGCCAGACAGCACGCTTGAGTTGTCTTCCCAAACCTCAGTAGGCAATATGTGTTTTTAATAATCATCTGGTAATTAACAGCTGTGATTCAAAGCCTTTCATTTGGAAAAAATAATAATAATTTTACTTCCTGGTGCCAGGAGCCAGATGGGCAGACAAAGAGAGAAGCCTCCAGCTACGTATCAGACAAGTAGAGAAGGTGAGGGGCACTGGCGCCCTGGCCACCCTGCAGCTGGCTCAGCATCTGGACAGGAGAACAAAGCCATGGCCCAGGTACCTGAGCACTCCCTTCTAGCACGTGTGTCTACTTAGCGCTAATTACAGCCTTGGTTTTTGAAAAGTGTTGTCCCTCCCTCCTCTGACTTGTTCTGAATAACCTCTTTTTAAAAAGATGCACTGCCTGAAAAGGAATGGTAAACTGGGCAATTATTTTGAAACTTCACATGACCATGAATTCTTTATTTGGTTCAAAGAAATTACATTGGCCTTTAGGCCTTCTTAGCAGATACACTCAATATCTTTACAAATCTCTCTTTCCCTTTCTTTGTCTCTCTCCTTTTGTCTGTCTCTTTCTCATGCACACACACACACAAATGCACATGCATACACACAAACAGATACACACAGAAACACACAAGCACATGCACACTTCTTTGTTGAATGTATTAGGGGAGGGCAAACAAGATTAAAAAGGAGAGACACAAGAAGCAAACTCTCTAGTTATATTTCCCATCAAGTTTAGTGTGTGTTTTCTTAGATGCTTGGGATATGATGGCCCAAATTTATCTGCTTCACCGAAATATACTTAACATGGAATTTAGAACTCTGCTATCGTTTGCATAGAAATAAATGAAGAAAAGAAAGATGGATGGAAGGAAAGAAAAAGGAAGGAAGGAAATAAAGAAAGAAGAAAGGGAGGGATGGAAGGAGAAAGGAGTGACCTTTTACCATCTTTGTTTTTGTTTTTATTTGCTATGTGTTTAACATGAACCTATCATCCCGCACATACCACATAGGAAACCTCCATGGAGAAGACTGAATTCTGGTCCAGCTGCTGCGTTACCTACATCGCTTGAGTGGAAGAGGATCAGTAGTAACTGATCCTTGGCTCTGCACTCTCCCATCCATCATCAGGAACAATAGCGGAGCTGCAGTTGCCTTTCCAACCCTGCTTTGAAGGGCTTAATATGTTGATGGTTGCCATGGCAAACAAGCTTAAAACACCACTGGATGATGTGAACGGCAGAGATAATGCTTCATAACTTTCAACGGCTAGACTCTAGAAGGAGGATTTTTGTATTGCCATTGTGTAGTGGAAAGAACAGCAAAATGAGGATCAGAAGAACTGGATCTGTCTCAGATCAGCCATCAAATGGCGATGCGGCCCTGGATGGCAGGCCATTTAACCTGTCTGTGCAGAGTGCTAACTCATCTGAAAAAGTAAGAAATAATAACAAATGCAGTAACTGTGGAAATCATAAGAAAGTAATACTACAAATTATGGCCCAGAAGTTGGAATCTGGTCCCTCCTCTCCATGAACCAACTATGAGACTTTAGGTATTTCACATAATGTTTCTGGGTCACTCTGTTCTGACTGGGAAAGTTAGAGATTAAAGATGCATATTACATATTTTGTACTTGTGCCATACCAACAATAGATAAGGAAGAGCTGGTGTTTCAGGCCAGCTAATCATAATGGGAGACAGTGTCCTTGCTTGTAATTTGTCCACTGTGGGTGTGGCTTTGTCACTTCTCTAGTGGCCCTGTAGCTCATACCAAGGGTGTTAAAGCTACTCCAGATGAGCCAAGTGTTCCACTGTGATTGTCACTGTGGTCCTCTTCATCAATAGGATCTACCAGAAAGCAGAAAATGAAGCTGTAACAGTGTATTTACTCTCATCAGCAGATTAACCTTCATCTTCCTCCTTCAGCCTCTGTAGAGATTAGCAAAGATCTTGAGTTCTGCATGTTTCTGAATTAAAACAAGTGTTCAATTATTTATGTGCTTGAAGAACTCCCTGACAAACTGGTTCTATGGTTACGAGTTCATACAAAAACAGTCTCACCAAAGGTTTCCTTTTGGCAGTCAGGCAACAGGAAGGCTGCCATTTTGCAAGCCAAATAGTTCACTGTTACTGATTGTGGTCTGGGGAAAAAAATGACTGACTGGAGATACAGGATAGTCCCCTATTTAAGTGTAGCGAGATGGTTTGCAGGTCTGGAACTCTGGAGAACATTAGTTAATCACATAGTGGTTTTGATAGAGACCAGATGAATAAAAGAATAATAATGACAGTAATTATAATGATACTTGCATGTGTTATTATTTGTTGGATACTGACTGTATGCCAAGCATTGTGTTTTTTGCTTTACAAGCATTATTTTCTTTGTACCAGGCATTGTGTTTTTTGCTTTACAAGCATTATTTTTCTTTTCTTTTTTTTTTTTCTTTTGAGACAGAGTTTCACTCTTGTTGCCCCGGCTGGAGTGCAATGGCACAATCTTGGCTCACCACAATCTCCGCCTCCTGGGTTCAAGCAATCCTCCTGCCTCAGTCTCCCAAGTAGCTGGAATTACAGGCACCCATCACCACGCCCAGCTACTTTTTTTGTATTTTTAGTAGAGACGGGGTTTCTCCATGTTGGTCAGGCTGGTCTCTAACTCCCAACCTCAGATGATCCTCCCACCTTGACTTCTGAAAGTGCTGGGATTAGAGGCATGAGCCACTGCTCCTGGCCTGCATTATTTTCTTTAATCCTCACAAAAACCCTAAGATATTAGCCATATAATCCTTAATGTACAGATCATGAGATGAAGGTGAGGATTAGGGAAGTTAAGTAACTTGACCAAATTCACACAAGTCTGGTAGATGGAGGTGGAGCTCAAATCTACTCATATTTGACTCCAAAGCCAGTGCTGTCAGTCACCATGCATATTTAATATTTATAAAGCTCTTATGATGTCAGCCAATGTGCTTAATCTAGTATAAGCATTATCTCATTTTATGATCACAAAAACCTAATGAAGGAGGCACTGTTATCCTCATGTTACAGATGAAAAAACTGAGACTCTGAATGGTTTGGTAACTTGCATAGACCCCCAGCCAATAGCTAGAGGAACCAGGAATTTATCACATATCTTCTTGACACCAAAGCAATTGTGCTAAGATAAAATCGGAGTGGAATAGGGTAGCACTGTAACATAAAGGAAAGAGAAATCTTGCTGTCTCCTGCGTTCCAGTAATAACACTGCTACTAATTAGCTGAGTTACCCTGGTTTCCTGGGGTCACTTATCCTAATTTGGCAGGAGGTTTTTGTTTTTTTCTTTTTTAGAGATAATATTATTTAAAAATATTTTTTCTATTGCTCTTTCTAGTTCTAAAATCATTGATTTAATGTGCAATAATTTTTCATAGGAAAGTAAAACAATCCCCATTAACTCTAGATTTCTAGAAAGTATTTCCAGGTATAAGCAAGGAAGGCAAGGATGATAATAATAATAGTTTGGCATTTATGATGGATCAAACATGCATCTAAGTTTTCTAATCATTTAGCCCTCAGAAAATCCCTGTCTGGTAAGTCCTTATCATTACCTTTATTTGATCAATGAAACAATTGAGGCAGAGAGGCTAGGTAATTTACCCAAGATCTTACAGATAGATAGTAAGTGGTGGAGACAGAATCAGAACTTATGCAGCCTGTTTCACAGTCGGAAGTTTTAACCACTGTAATATGCTGCCTCTGGAGCCAAAATAGTCCATTAGCCTAATGGAAGTCAGTATAATGCTAAATTTTATCAGGAAGGCAGAATGATGTCATGGAAAGAGTTCAAGTCTAGGTGCTGGGCAAAGCTGGTTTTGAATCTGAACGTTGCCACCATTACTAGGCTGCAGTTTTATTGGAGTAAGAATCTCATTGGATCTATTCTCCCCTCTCTTTCATCACCTACAATATGCATCTTTTGAATGGATAAATGGATGACTTTTCCAGGTTGAACCAGTCTTCTAAACTATGTGTGTTGCATTCCAAAGCCCAAGAGCTTTCTGTTTTCCATTGCAACGTCACAGAATAAACTAATTATAGCCCTGTCCAAAGATGAAGGTTTTTTAGGCAACATAATCACAGATTCTGGGATTTGAAGGTAAACACCCTGTATCTATCAAGGCATATGGTTTTTCTGAGTCTTCATTTGCTTCTCATAAATTTGAGATCATTCTGTCATATATTCTTGTTATGAGAGTTAAGCACAGTACCTTATGTCAGGCACCTAGCACACTGCCTGGCACAATGTACGTGTGCAATTATTGTTCATTTTTCAATTGCTTTCTAAAAGAGGTATCAAGCAAAACAGTAGTATCTGCAGCCTGTGTTGACCATCTCCTTTTATGGATCATCGTTTCTTTGCTCTAAGGAAGCACCCCCTGAACCCCCAGCATGGTGGGCCTATATTTCCTCCCACAAAGAATCTTGAGGCAGCCTACAGCAAATATACACATAGTGAGCATTAACCTCAGTGTGAGAATGACACCTTGCAACAAAGGAAGTCCACCATCTGGGCACAGTCAGACCAAAGTAATTTCCAATCATCTCCAACTTGCTCCCTCGTGAGTTTCGCCTAAAGTTGAAGCTGTTGTTACTTTTCCACTTAGATCCCGGAGAGTACATTTCCCAGCGGAGATAATGCATGATGATTTGGCTGCTCAACCCCCATTACCACTGATGGAGCACAACAGGATGCTTAAAATAAGTGGGGTCCCGTTGGCCTTCATAAATGCCTCCACACTTAGCAAATATGTAGCACGTTTAGCTTGGAATCACAGGCACGAAACAGCTTGTTGTCAAGTTCCTACAACACCCAGAGGACCATCCAGAAAGTCGATATTTCTCTGACTTGGCCCTCCTGAAGCATTGCTCCCTCTACCACATTAAGCCTGCAAGGCTGTGGGGTCTCCTGCTTCTGTTACAAGCACCTCCTCATGCTTGCATATTTTATTCCAGCTCTCACAGCTGTGCATTTTTAGAAGCACTATCTTCACGCCTCTGTTTGAATGTTCTCTCTGACATTATGGAGCTAATAAAGACAAACAGTTGTCTCTCAAGGAGGATTTATGCACAATTTCTTGTATATTCAAGAGCAAAGAGTGGACTTCTGTTTCTGACTACGAGGGAGTAAAAGGGACCTGATTACCTTCCCACTGGAAACAACAACAAGATTAGGAACAACAAGAGAGACAAAACACTGGAAGCACTGGGTGCGGTGGCTTACGCCTGTAATCCCAACACTTCAGGAGGATGGGACAGGCAGATAGCTGGAGTCCAGGAGTTTGAAACCAGCCTGAGTGACATGGTAAAACCTCATCTCTACTAAAAGTACAAAAATTAGCCGGGTGTGGTGGCACCTGCCTGTAGTTCCAGCTACTCGGGAGGCTGAGCTGGGAAGATCACCTGAACCTGGAAAGTTGAGGCTGCTGTGAGCTATGGACAAAGGGATGCCCTATCTAAAAACAAAAACCCTAGAAGCAGTGGTTTTCAAGACACTGATATCAGGCAATGAAACATCATTACTCTTGAGAGATGGAAAACGAGATGAGCACAGCATTCATCCCAGCTGACTTCCTGGAGAGCATTTCCAGGCATGGTGCAGGGAGAGGTAATCAGGTGGAGGCCAGAGGACTCCCAGAATTGAGCAACTGAAAGCCCTGGAATATCAGGAACATTAGAGTGCTCGGAATAGAATACCAGGGGAGGAGAAACCTGCACAGAGAGCTGAGATCTGAAGAGGGTCCCCTTGAGCATCCAGCAGAGTACTGATCAGGGCATGTGTGCAATAAAACTTCCCAAAGGCCGAGCAAAGAACTTTCCCAGAGGATTGGAAGAAACAGTGCCCAGCACTCACACGGGGCCAGGGATACTGCCTGTTCCTACCAGACACAATGGAAAACTTGATGAACCCAATAATTCATGAGACACTGAGTTGGGTACTCATGAGTATCTTGTGTCATGATGGGGCCAGATAGTAAACATTGTTCTGATCTCACCAAATAGATATTAAGAGCAAGATCCAAAACAAATTGAATTTGTAGATAAAAGCCCTTCCACAAAGACACTTACAAGCTCAGCTGGCTTCATTGGTAAATGCTACCAAACAATGAAGGAAGAAATAATATCAACTATACATAAACTCTTTCAAGAAAATTGAGAGGAAAGAATAATTCCCAATTCTTTCTATAAGGTCAGCACTGCCTTAAAAACAAAACTGGAAAAAGACATTATGAAAAACTAAAACTACAGACCATTATTTCCCATAAATAGAGATGCAAAAATTCTAAAAATCGTAGTGTTAATAAATTGAATCCAAAAATCTATAAAAAGTATACATCAGGACCATGTAATCTATCCCAGGAATACAAGGCTAGTTTAACATTAAAAATAATCAATCAGTGTAATTCATCATATTAACAAACTAAAATAAGAAAAGCATATGATTATCTTAAAACAGACAAAAGCATTTGACAAACTGTAGTATCTGTTCCTGATTTTTATAAACCTCTCAGCAAATTAAGAGAACTTTCTCAAACTGATAAAGAGCAGGTATTAAAAACCTACAGCTATCAGCATATCTAAAGATAAAAGACTGAATGCTTTCTCTGTGAAATCAGGAACAAGACAAGAATGTCCATTCACATGACTTCTATTCAACATTGTACTGGAGAATCTAGTTAATACAAAAAGGCAAGAAGAAGAAATAAAAGGTATTCATGCTGGAAATGAAGAAGTAAAACTGTCATTTGTAGATTACTTGATTGTCATATAGAATATCTGATGAAATCTATAAAAACTACTAGAACTAACAAGTGTAGCATTGTTACAAGACAAGAAATTCTATGCAAAAATCAGTTGTATTTTTATATACTAGCAATGAACAATGTGAAATTGAAATGTTTAAAATGTCATTCAAAAAGGTCATAAAAAATTTAAATACTTAGAGGTAAATTTGACAAGGGATATCCAAGATCTGTACGTTGAAGACTACAAAATTGCAGTGAAAGAAATTAAAGAAAACCTACATAAATAGAGACATATACTGAGCTAATCAGTCATGAGACTCAATATTATTAAAATGTCATTTTCTCCATATTAATGTATAAATTCAACACAATTTCAATCCAAATACCAGGAAATTTTTTAGTAGAAATTGGCAAGCTAATTAAAAAATCTATATGGAAGTGCAAAAGATACAGAAAAGTCAAAACAATTTTGAAAAAGAAAAAGTTTGAGGCCTACCACTATCTGATTTGAAGACTTGGTTTAAAGCTATAGTAATCAAGTTGATTAAGGCGGCTCACACTTGTAGTCCCAGCACTTTGGGAGGATGAGACCGGAGGATTGCTTGAACCCAGGAGTTCAAGACCAGCCTGGGAAACATAAGAAAACCTTATCTCTAGAAAACAATTTTAAATTAGCTGTCTGTAGTGGTATGTGCCTGTAGTCCCAACTATTTAGGAGGCTGAGGCACGAGGATTGCTAAATCCCAGGAGATAAAGGCTGCAGTGAGCTATGATTGTGCCACTGCATTGCAGACTAGGTGACATAATGAGACTCTGTATCAAAAAACAACAGCAGCAACAACAGAAAAGCTGTAGTAATCAACAGTATAGTATTAGCATAAATACAGAAAAATAGGTCAGTGAAGCAAACCAGAGTCCAGAAATGGATCCATGCTGACAAAGACAACTGATTTTTGATAAAGATGATATAGCAAGTCAATGGAGAAAAGAAAAGCAATGAAAATATTTGAATAGGCACTTCACCAAAAAAGACACATGGTCAGAAAGTAAGCACACAAAGAGGCGCTGAACATTATTAGTCATCAGGGAAATGCAAATTAAAACCACAATGAGATAACACTATCAGAATTAGAATTGCTGTGATGAAAATTCCAAAGTTGGAAATGATATGGAGGAAATTAAACTCTCATATACTGCTGGTGGGAATGAAAAACGGTACAACCATTTTGAAAAACAGGGAATTTCTTAAAAGCTAAATATACACCCACTATATGATTCAGCTATTCCACTTCTAGATAGTAACTCAAAAGAAGTAAAACCATATGACCATAGGCTATGGTCTGAATATTTGTGTCCCTCCAAGATTCGTGTTGAAAGCAATTCTAACTCTCAAGGTGATGGTATTAGAAGGTGGGGTCTTTTGGGAGGTGATTAGGTCGTGAGGGCAGAGCTCTCATGAATGGGATTAGTGATCTTATAAAAAGGCCCAAGGGAAATTGTTTTTCCCCTTCCACCATGTAAAGACATAGCTAGAAAGTGCCATCCATGAACCAGAAAGTGGGTCCTCACCAGAACTGAATTGGCTAGTGTCTTGATCTTGGACTTCTCAGACTTTGGAACTGTGAGAACAACTTCTGTTGTTTACAAGCTGCTCTTGCAATGTTTTGTTACAGCAGCTTGAAAGGACTAAGACACCATGCAAAGACTGGTTTATGAATGCTCATTGGAGCTTTATTTTTACTAACCAAGGACTGGAAACAACCCAAATGTACATCAATCAGTGAATGCATAAACACAAGATTTATGCATACTGTGGAATACTTATCAGTGATAAAAAATGAACTACTAATACATGCAACAACATGGATAAATCTCTAAATGATTACACTGAGTGAAGGAAGCCAGAGAAAAGTGAGTACATCATGTGTGATTCCAAATATATGAAACTCTAGAAAATACAAATGAATTTATGGTGACAGAAAGGAGATTAGTGATTGCCTGAAATTGGGGGAGGGGATAGAAGGAGGAGGAAAGGAGGCTGACAGGAGGAACAGATTACAAAAAGAAATGAGGAAACTTTTGGAAGACAGAGGAAACTCTGTCTTAAGAAAAAAAAAAAAAACAAATCTGAAGCTGGTGGTCAGCAGCTTCTAGGTAAGATATCAGGAGTTGGGTGAGTGGGCTCAAGCATGTGCCCTATGAGGCAGAATGGCAGATTTTAACCGGTACATGACCTTCCTCTAGAAATACTCAACTAGTAAGGGAAGAACGTCTCAAGTGAGCATGTGCACAACTTCAGTAAACACTGCACATGTCGCCCCTCCCAGGTGCTGGCAGGACACTGCACATGTAGAATGCCAACATAACAAAGTCCAAGTCAAAGGTCAAACCGTGCACTAAAATCTCTCAGGTCACCCACTTGGCCCTCTTCTACGTGTACTTTACTTTCCTTCATTCCTGCTCTAAAACTTTTTAATAAACGTTCACTCCTGCTTTAAAACTTGCATCGGTCTCTCCTTCTGCCTTATGCCTCTCAGTCTAAGTCTTTCTTATGAGGAAGCAAAACTTAAGGTTGCTGCAGACCTGTACAGATTTGCCACTGCTAACAACACAGCATATTGAACCTGACTCTAAAATAAGAGGAGGTGACCTGAGTAAGACTTAGAAATACAGAGGGAAAACGATATGATTGCCTACCTGTAGCATAAACATATACTTTGTGGAGATAAACAGGAAAGGAAAACATACTGAAAGGAAGAGAGGAAAGGTTTTTCAGATACTAGTTCTCCAAATAAATAGAAAAGAATGAATTGGGCCCAGTGAAGTTAAGAAAATCACTTGGAACACAATTGTTCCTGGTGGCAAGAAGTGTTAATGAGGCATTTAACATCTGGACTTCATTTACTATCTGAGGGTAAGTTGAGACAGACTAGGCTGGACCATGTAGATAGGAAGAGGACAAAAAGGAAATGGTTGGAAACAGAACTTCATCACAGCTAAGGGACAACAAGACCTTTTTGTACCTCACCAGATTGTTATGTTTTCCTTCCCTTTCTTTTACTTGTATTATGGCATTGTGTAGTTTATATTTAGAACATGTACTCAACCATTTTTCTGTTTTGTTGCTCTAAAAATTTGCATTTCTTTATCACTACACACCCGGTGTATAGCATGACATCCTTGTTTTCCCTACAATGAGAGACTAAATTCCTAGCCTTATGTTGTTCCGTGGAGACACCTGGCAGCAGCAGAGGGTGAGACGCAATACTGGGGACATATACACCACCATGAGCAGGCCTGCAACCTCCACCCCTGACCAACCGGGCTCCCTCTCTGCTGCTAGTTTTCTGCTCTTTTCTTTTCTCTACTTCTTCCTTCCTCCTTTCCTTGCTGATTTTATTCCTTCCTTCCTTCTCTTTTTTCTTTCTTTATCCCTCCTTCCCCTGCTTTCTTCCTTCCTTCCTTTCTTCCTTGGTTTTCACTTGTCTTGGCTGGGCACCATGGCTCCCAGCAATTTGGGAGACTGAGGCGGGCAGATTGTTTGAACTCAGGAGTTTGAGACGTTCTGGGCAACATGGAAAACCCCCGTCTCTACAAAAAATACAAAAATTAGGCTGGTGTGGTGGCATGCATCTGTAGTCCCAGCTACTTGGGAGGCTGAGGTGGGAGGATCACTTGATCTGAGATCATGCCAATGCACTCCAGCCTGAGTGACAGAGTGAGATCCTGTCTTAAAAA
Source organism: Chlorocebus sabaeus (assembly GCF_047675955.1). Lineage (NCBI taxonomy): Eukaryota > Metazoa > Chordata > Mammalia > Primates > Cercopithecidae > Chlorocebus > Chlorocebus sabaeus. The sequence goes on along the minus strand of NC_132904.1, from coordinate 127,368,623 downwards.
AAAAAAAAAATCACTTGCCTCTATGAGTTAAATGTATCTACTGCAGGAAATTTGGAAAATGCAAATAAGTAGGAAAAGAAGGGGAAGAAAACCTAAGCGATCTATTATCCCACTGGTTATGGGTAACTGCTCACATTTCATTTTATTGATACATATGTGTATACATATGATGATTTCTATTTATCTCTAGTGTATTTATACACATACACACTTATTTAGATCTATAAATATACACACAGAAGTGTGTGAGAAGGTAGTTCTGACAGCTAACAGCAGCACTCCTCCTCTTAAGAACTGTTTGTCTTTATTTGGAGGATGTTTTGAGGGTATAAGCATTGGAAAGAGAAAAGACAACAAAGATTATGTGCAACTAAATTGTTCTTCCAAAGACATTGGAAACATTCCTTCTATTTTTGAGAGAATAAGGAGAGAGAAGGCGAAAAAAAGAGGTCTTGGAGAGAAGGGAACCAGCGCAGTAGCCAGAAATACTCCTTGGTGGGGACAGGGGCAGGGAAAAGGCATTTCTACAAGGAGGAATGTCCATCCATCATGTTTTAGTTGTTTGCAGGGTGGCATGAGGTGTGATCCTTCTAGGTAACCCACAAATGCCTCTATGAAAACATTTCGTACTGAGCACAGCCTTGGATTTGTGGAGGGTTTGGAGTAGTGAATCAGTACGACTCTGAAGGCTTGCAAACCACAGACTCTGTGTCCCAGCCGAAGAGTTTCTGATTCACTGAGTCTTGGGTGGAACCAGAGAGTTTGCATTTTTACAACTTCTCAGTTGCTGTTAATGGTGCTGGTTTGGGTATCACATTTTGAAAACCACTCCATTAGTGAATTAAAGGCAAGGGACTGACTCTCATGTTTGAGTAGATATCACGACAGAAATAAAATAACTACCAGAATCAAAACCAATAATAAGATTACAGTACAGACCTGGAGAAAAACTAGATCCAGGGAAGACTCTGGGAGAGCAACCCTTTCCTCCCCACCCCTACTCTCTTCAGCCATGGGGAGCATGGACAGCTTGCTGAGGCTTTTGTTGGTGGGGACGGTGGCATCACCTTAAATATTCTTGGTGTTATGCACTGCATACAAGATATCACCGGTATTTTTCCATGTCATTAAGTAGTTTTGAAAAATAGGTAAGAGAAATTGTAGAATATTTGTATGCTGACAAAAGTAATCTAGGGAAAGCAGAAGATAGAGAATATAGAAAGAGTTGAGAGTTGTCCTGAGTTGGTGAAAGAATTTGGTATCTGATAGCAGTGAATGGGTTTGTTTAGCCGTTCTATCTCTCATGGCTTTCTGCTCCACCCCCTCTTTGACTCCATCAATGCACTCACATTGTTCTTGTCAAGGTCAAAATGGCCTCGGAATTGCTAATCCAGTGTGCAGTTCTCAGTAATCACACAGCAGCATTCTGCACTGCTACGCATTTCCTTGTTACAGTACAGTCTCTTCCTTTAGCCTCCAAGATACCACACTCTCCTGTTTTGTCTTATTTTTTCCTTCCATCACGAGGACTCTTTCCTCTCGTCCACTTTGCAGATTTCTCTTCTTCCCTCCTTCCCGTCAGTGCTGGAGTGCCTAAGGCTCACACCTTGGGCGAACTCTCTTTTGTATCTATATTCCCACCATTTTAGGATCTTACTCAAGGTTTATGGCTTTAAACACCATTTATATACTGATAACTCTCAAGTGGGTCAGTCCTGTGCAAGACACCTGCCCTAAGCTGTAACTGTCTAGTCAACAAAGCTAGCAGACATCTTGAAGTTAACATGTCCAAAAATAACTGCTGGTCTTCCCTAACCAAGGTTATCCTCATCTCTGTTATCCAACTCCATCCTTCCAAGTGCCAAGGCCAAAAACTTTTAGGTTAACTTTGACTCCTACCTTATTTTTACATCTGACAACCAATCCATTAGGAAATCTTGTTGCCTTTACATTCAAACTAATCCTGTCTTGTCTCCTCTACTGCTTCCACCACCATTTATTTCTTGCATTATTGCAAAATAGACTCCCAACAAGCCTCCCTGTTTCCACTCTTGCCCTCTAGAGCCGACAAACACCGGTGCAACCACAGGGATCTGGTTAAAACGTGAGTCATCTCGTGTCATTCCTCTGCTCAGAAGCTGCCAATAGATTTCCATTTACCTAGAGTAAAAGCAGAAGTTTCTAGAATGGCCTCCACAACCCCACACTTAGGTAGTTACTTCTCTTTCCCTCCTCCCCACCTTACTCTTATTATCCTGTCCTTCCCTGCTGCTCATTCTGCACCAGCCACATTGACCTCCTTCCTGTTCTTGAACACACCAGCAATGCTCATATCCACAAAGAGAACTTTGCACCTTTTCCCCCCCATATAGAATGTTTTCTTCTCTCCCTATAAAACTTGCTCCACTGTTCCTTTCAAGCATTTGTTCAAAGGACACCTTCCAAGTGAGGACAGTTACAATTCCCTTTAAAATTGCAACCCCACCTCCTCATTCCCTGCTATGCCCCATCACCTACCCAGACATAGTTTTCTTCTTAGCATTTATCATCTTTCAACATTTGCTAAAATATGGGGTTTACATTATGCTTCTTACCCATTTTCTCCCCGCAAAAAATGTAAGCTTCTGAAGATCAAAGACTTTTGTTGTTTGGTTCATTGGTATTTCAGGGTTTATGCCCATAAAAAGATATGGAAGGCCCTCAATATATTTTTCATGAATAAATGAGATGTGTAAATTTCAGTTATTTCATGATTTGTGTTATATTGACTGTGTGTGGTTATTCTATTGGGTATTTAGTTTGCTTCCACTATTTTTCTATTTCTTAAAATACTACAATAAACAGTCTTTTACAAAAATATTTTTCTCAGTTATTTTTTCATCACCCTAGGAGATAATCCTATTAATGGAAACACAGGTATATTTTAATATATTTGTTTCATGCAGCCAAACTGCTTTTTGTTTTACATCTCTAATGTTAATGTTTAGGAATACTTACTGCCAAAATGAAGTCAATATTTTTCTAACTTTTACCAATTCATGACACAAACACAGGTCCATTTAAATTTTATATTAATTTAAATTATTTGATAAAAAGTGATTAGAAGTTGATGTTTCTCAAACATTCATAAATTTTAACTAGCTTTTCATATTTTCAGTTTATTTTACTATTGAAGAATTCATGTTTTTCTTATTTATTTAGGAAGTTCTTTACATATTAAGGGTATTAATGGTTTGTTATATTGCTGAAAATATTTACCCACATTGATTGTTTTCTTAATTAATTTATTTTTCAGATAGTTTATTGTTAGTTCTCACTAATTTTTGTATGTTGATTTTGTGGCCCATAATGTCAGTGAATTCAAATATTAGTCTTACCAGTTTTTTTGGTAGAGTCAGTCTTTAGAGTTTCCTCTGTATAAGATCCCTTCAATACTAAGAGAGGCAATTTTACTTCTTTTTTAATTTGGATGCTTTTTATTTATTTTTCTTGCCTAATTGCTCTGTCTAAAATTTTCAATACTACATTGAGTAGAAGTGGTGGCAGTGGGCATCCTGTCTTCTTCTTGATCCTAGAGGAAAAGTTTTCAGCTTTTCATCATTCAGTATGATGTTAGCTGTGGACTTGTCACCTAGGACCTTTGTTATGTTTTTTCTAATGAAAAGATATTGAATTTTGTCAAAAGCACCTGCTCAGACCTGTTAGAATGACTTATTAAAAAATAAAAGATAAACAGTGCTGGAAAGAATGCGTAGAAAAGAGAACACTTGAACACTGTCAGTGGGAATGTTTATTAGTATAATCATTATAAAAAATAATACTGAGGTCCCTTTCAAAACTAAAAACAAAATTACAATATAATCCAGTAATTCCACTTCTGGGAATATATCCACAGGAATTGACATTAGTATATTGAAGAGATACCTGCAATCTCATGTTCTTTGCAGAATTATTCATAGTAATCAAGATACGGAAGCAACTAAGTGCCCATCAATGGATGAATGAATAAAGAAAATGTGACATATACACACAATGAAATACTATTCAGCCTTTACAAAGGGGAAATTCTTCATTTGTAACAATATGAATGAACCTGAAGGATATTATGCTAAGTTAAATAAGCCAGGCACAGAAAGATAAATACCATATGACCTTACTGCATGTGGAATCTTAAAAAGTTGAACTTGTATAGAGTAGAATAGTAGTTTTGAGGGACTCAGGGGTGGGGTGGGTGGGGTAAGGGAAGATGGCCAAAGTATTCAAAGTTTTAGTTCAACAGGAAGAATACTTCACTTAGACAGAAGGACTATGTTTTAGTGATCTATTACATAGCATGGTGACTATAGTTAATAATAATATATTGTATATTTCAAAGCTATTAAAAAGTAAAATTTAAAAGTTATAATCACAAAGAAATGATAAGTAGTGAGGTTAAAATATGTTAATTAGCTTGATTCAATCATCTTACAATGTGTACATACATCACAACATCACATTGTACCTCACAAATGTATACAATTATTATGTCTGTTAAAAATAAAGTAAAATAAAAAAGATTTCTCTTGCTGCATGTTATGTGTTTTGGTATGTTGTGTTTTCATGTTTGTTCATTTTAAGATTTTAAAAAAATTCCCCTTTTATTTCTTCCTTTACACATTAATTGTTCAGCAATGAGTTATTTAATTTCTACATATTTGTAAATTTTCCAATTTTCCTCCTGTTATTGATTTCTAGTTTCATACCGTTATGGTTATAAAAGATACTTGATAAAATTTAAATCTTAAGTTGTTTAAGACTTGATTGAAGACCTAGTATATGATTGATCCTGGATAATATTATATGTGCACTTGAAAATAATATGTATTTTGCTGCTGTTGGATGGAATGTTCCTTATGTTTTTAGGTTAGGATCCCTTTAATCTATTATGTTGCTCAAATCCATTGTTTTCTTATTGATTTTTCTGTCTGAGTGATCTATACATTATTATAAATGAGGTATTTGAGTCCCTTACTATTATGGCATTGCTGTCTATTTCTCCCTTTTGTTTTGTTAATGTTTATGTATCTAGGTGCTTCAATACTGGGCACATCCATATTTAAAATTGTTATATCCTCTTCATGAATTCATACCTTTATCATTATATAATGGCCTTTTTTTGCCTTTTCTGACAATTTTTGATTTAAAGTCTATTTTTTCCAGTATAAGTATAGCCATTCCTATTCTCGTTTGGCTACCATTTGCATGGATTATCTTCTTCTATTCCTTCACTCTCTGCCTATATCTGTCCTTAAAGCTAATATGAGTCTCTTAAAGGCAGCATGCAGTTGGATCTTCTTTTATAATTCATTCAGTCTTATATGTCTTTTGATTAGAGATTTTAATCCATTTACATTTAAAGTAATTATTGATAGATAAGGACCTGTTCTGGCTATTTTGTTAATTGTTTTCTGACAGCATTGTTTTCCTTTCTTCCTCTCTTTCTGTCTTCCTCTGTGATTTGATTTTTTGTAGTAATAGTATGCTTTAATTACTTTCTCTTTTGTGTATCTCACACAGGTATTTTCCTTGTGGTTATCATGAGGCTTCTATAAAATATCTTGCAGTTATAAATCTATTTTAATCTGAAAACAACCTAACTTAAACTGCATACATAAATTCTACACTTTAACTTTTCTTCTTCCCACATTATACGTTATTGATGTGACAAATTATGCCTTTTTTATATTGTGTATTTATTGACAAATTATTGTAGCTATGGTTATTTTTTAATGATTTTATCTTTTAACTTCTATAGCAGAGTTAGAGGTAATTTATACACCATCATTACAGTATTGTAGCATTCTGAATCTTACCTTTATAATGAGTTTTATTTGTTCATATTGTTGGTGTCCTTTCATTTCAACTTAAATAACTCATTTGAGCATTTCTTGAAAGCCAAATCTGGTGGTGTTGAGTGCCCTCAGCTTTCATTTGCCTGTGTGAGTCTTTAGTCTTTTACATTTGCATAGGACAGCTTTGCTGAGTAAATTATTCTTGCTTAACAGTTTTTATTTTTCTTTTTAGTGCTTTGAATATATCATCCCCTCTCTCCTTACCTGCAAGATTTCTGCTGAGAAATCTGCTGATAGTCTTATGGGGAATTTTCTCTTGAATACAAGTAACTTTTCTCTTGCTGCTTCCAAAATTTTCTAGGTTTTTGACTTTTTCAAATTTAACTATAATGTGCCTCATGACAATCTCTTTTGGTTTAATCTATTTGGGGTTGTTTTGGAATCATGGATTTGGATGTTCATTTCCTTCTCCAGATGTTGGAAGTTTTTGTCATTACATCTTTAAATGACCTTTCTGCCCCATTCTCTTTCTCTGATCCCTCTTAAACTCCTATAATGTGTGTATTGCTTCCTTGATTGTGTCCTGTAAGTCCTAGAGGCTTTTGCCACTGTTTTTCAATCTTTTTTCTCTTTATTCTTCTGACTGGGTAATTTCAAATGACCTGTCTTTGAGCTCACCGATTCTCTTTTCTTCTTTATCAAATATGTTGTTGAAGTTCTCTATGGAACTTTTCAGTTCAGTCATTGTGTTCTTCATCTCCAGATTTGTTTTTTAAAATGATTTCTTTTTGTTGAACTTCTTATTTTGTTCATGTGTTATTTTCCTGATTTTTAGTTATCTTTTTGTGTTCTTTGTAGCTTACTGCACTTCTTCAAGATGATTATTTTAAAAGCTTTGTCAGGAAGTTTGTAGTTCTCCATTTCTCTGTGGTCAGTTACTAGTGCTTCATTTTGTTTCTTTGGTCATGTCATGTTTTCCTGATTATTTGTGATCCTTGCGGCTTTGCACTGGTGTCTGCATTTTAAAAAGTAGGCATCTTTTCCAGTTTTCACATATTGCCTTGTTATGTAAAGTCCTTCACCAATCAGCTTCTACAGAGATTTTGGGTGGGGCCATCTAATGAGGTCCATAGTGAAGCTTGCTATTGAAGTCCTCATGCTGGAGGGGCCTGTATCTAGGTCAGTGGATGAATGAGCCTAGAACTTGGGTCCACAGGAGTCAGTCCAGTGCCTGGGTCTGTGAGGGCAAGACTAGAGCCTTAGTCCCCATGGATGAACCTGGGGCTTGGGTCCACATGTGTGACTCCATTCTGAATCCACAAGAGCTGACCTGGCACTGGGGTCCCCTGGTATGGGCCTGGAGACTGGGTCTATGGAGATGAACCTAGAGCCAGGTTATGTGGGAACCAGCCCGGTGCTTGAGTATCTTATGCTTTGAGTCCTCAGGGGTCCTAAGTCAATATAGACCGGCTTGGAACCAGGGATTGTAAGGGCTGGCCTAGAACCTGGAACCACATGAGCCAACCTGGAGTCTGGAGTCACTAGAGCTGGTTGGGTGCTGAAGTGGGTCTAAAGCCCAGTTCTGTGGATGCAACCCTAGAGGCTGGAGTTGTGGGGGCTGGCTTGATATGGAAGCGGGTCTGGAGCCTGGGGCCATTGAGGCAGGCCTGGAGACTGGGGCTATAGGCCTGGCCTGGAATTGGGGTTCACTGGAGCTGATCTCTCTGTTGTTGGGTCTGCAGCAAAGTAGGCTACTCACTTTGCTCTCTTCCCCTCATGCAAGGCTATCTTTCTCCACACTAGGCTGAGTGGCCTTTGAGGGGTGGTGACATGAGTAATGTGGGCCTGGAATTGGGGTTCACTGGAGCTGACCTGTTGTGGGGTCTGCAGCAAAGTAGGCTATTCACTTCTCTCTCTTCCCCTCATGCAAGCCTATCTTTCTTCACACGAGGCTGAGTGGCCTTTGGGGGGTGGTGACATGAGTAACGTGAAACTCCTTCTTACTCTCTTCAACGCAGCTTTCTTATTTCCCTGCTCCACCAAGGTGCTGTGGCCTCTCATCTGGATTCTTTGACTCCTGTGAAAGTATTTTTGTGTGTGCATTATCCCAAGCAGTGTTTCTGTGAGGAGACAAGAGCTGGGATCTCCTGTTCTGCCATCTGGCTGACATACTGTTTTTAAATTTTATGATGTTTGACATTCAGAGGGATTTGATCTTAATGCAGCCAAATTCATCAGTCTTTCATCCATTATTTATGTCATTGCTTTAGGCATACACAGACTTTCTCCTTCCAAAATCCTGATGTATATTTATTTGTATTTACTTCTACATTTTTAAAAACATTTAATTGAAAAACAATCATTGTATATATTTATGGGATGCAAAGTGGTATTATGATACATGTATACATTCAGTGATCAAATCAAAGTAATTAACATACCAATCACCTAAAATGTTTATCATCTCTTTGTGAAGAGAGTATTTTACATACTCTCTTTGGCTATTTTGAAATGTACAACACATTATTATGAAGTATACTCAGCTTTGTTGTGAAATAGAACACCAGAACTTATTCCTCCTATCTAACTCAATACTTCTAATGTTAATGACTTTGCTTTTTTACTTTCTTCTCTACAATCCAAGAGTTGGGATCTATATAGATTTTTCACTAATAGTTAATCAGTGATTCCTACAACAATTTTGACTATCCCCTTCTTCCCTAACTGATTTCCCAAATTGTCATATTCATACACAAAATTCTTATATTGTATGAGTGTTTCAGGGCAATCTATTTTGTTATACACATCAATCTATCAACTCTTACGCCTAAAACTCACCATTTATATTATTGCCGGTTTGTGGAATGTTTCAAAATAGCCAGGGCTATTCCTCCTATCCTGTATAATTTTTCTATTTTACAGTTTTCTTGTCTGTAGCTAAAAATCAGCATTATTCTCCCAGAAAGCCATTCCAACAAAACCAAACAAAATTATCGGTATTTTGTTAGGAATTGCCTTAAAACAATAGTCACTTGGGAAAAAATGGTATCTTGATAGTGTTTAATATTTCTATTAGAGAGATGGTTTATTTCTTCCTCCTATTTGTCTGTTGCTGCTGCTCTCTGTTTTGTCCCATGATGCACCTCTCCACGCTCTGGGCACTCTTCCCGCACTCAGAAGTTGAGAGTGGAGAGTGAGTTCTAAACCCAGTGCCACCACCTGCTCATTGTGTGACTTTGGACAAGATGCTGGATCTCTCCAAATCTGTATGTTATCTGTAAGATGGAGTTATTACAGTAGCTACTATTGTGATGATGAGATCATTTTAAAGATGAAACGGGAATTTATGCTAAAAGCAATTTATGTGGAATTAAAGTAGCACTCACTATATGTTGACTTTTAAGAATCGACACTTCATCACTACCATATTTTTTTCTTTTTAAAGAGAAGGAGTAAAGCTCATTGGAAAAGCAGACCCTGATAGATCAGGAGTTCCAAGTATGGGCTGATCCCTGGTGAAGGTGGGATAGAAGATGTGGTGTCAGGAACTCTGCTTTGTAAGGTAATCTCCTAATGTCCAAGTTGAGAAGAGAGGAAAGAAGACAAAGCCATGTCTGAGGGTGGTTTGCGTTCTTTGTGAGCATCTGAGAGAAGGCAGCAGGACACTATGGGAAAGGGAGCCACGTCTTTCCCACCAAGGACAGGTGCCATGGTTGTGTGACACACACAGTTGCATAGGGCCTCAAGCTCAGAAGGGCCCCACATTTGGTTTAATGCTCTGCAATTGCCATCATGAAATACTCGATACTTTTAAAACCAGGGTCCTGCATTTTCATTTTGCACTGGGGTCCATCCGTGATGCATCTACCCCTCCACCCCCTATTTCCACCCCTCCCTTGGCTTTCCTGGCCTTCCATCTGATGGAGTAGAGACAGCCTTGCATTTGTCTAGGACCTCACACCCTAAGGCCCCATGGACACACCATTAAATGAAGAACAAGGCCCGCAGCATTGAGAAGCCCACTACTTGCTAGAATGAGGATGGTGAGGTTGAGGAATATACTTTTCCAGAAATACGAGTATTGGACATTGGTGAAGAATAAACACATAGGCCATGATTTATAAAGCTAGAGAGCTAGGCATGGCAGAGGCAGAATCCCTGCCCATGCCTCTGGATCCTGTAGTTCCTAGCAAAACTGACAAATGCGTTGAGTGGCTCCTTTCCTTTGTCCCATCCACCACGCCCAGTTGCTTCTAGGGCAGTTAATTATTTCCCTCTTAGTAGTAGATGAGGGAATTCAAGAGCAGTGATCGGAAGAGAAAAGGCATAACATACACTGTTCTCATATGCCTGGCATGGTTCTAAGCAATTTACATATGGTTTTTCATTTATTCCTGGCAATGCCCTGTGGTAGGTGGTATTATCTTTATTTTACAGATAAAGAAACCAGGCTCAGTGGATTCACCAACTTGCCCAAGTCATGCATATAGTAGGTGGTAAAAAGCTGACATAATCCCAGGTCTGTATGTCACCAATTGCTTTGTTCTTTAGCAAAACACTTGTTGCTTTTTGTTCTTTTAGTATATTATACTGTCCACCAACTGAAAACTGAGAAAGACAAAGAAATATTTTATTACTTTGTCCCAAGCACTGTCCTAAACATATTACATGGTTTAACTCGTTTAATTATCGCAAGAGCTCTCTGGTCTTGGCTGCAGAAGCGAGATGACTAAGGGAACGTCATCGTTTGGAAGGCGTCGCAATAAGATGCACACATTGTGCTGCCGCTGTGGCTCTAAGGCCTACCACCTTCAGAAGTCGACCTGTGGCAAATGTGGCTACCCTGCCAAGCGCAAGAGAAAGTATAACTGGAGTGCCAAGGCTAAAAGACGAAATACCACCCGAACTGGTCGAATGAGGCACCTAAAAATTGTATACCGCAGATTCAGGCATGGATTCTGTGAAGGAACAACACCTAAACCCAAGAGGGCAGCTGTTGCAGCATCTAGTTCATCTTAAGAATGTCAACGATTAGTCATGCAATAAATGTTCTGGTTTTAAAAAATAAAAATAAATAAATAAATAAATAAATAAAATTTTTCACAAGAAAACTAGGGTTCAGAAACTTTAAGAAACTGCTGTAAGGACTCAGCTATTTAATGGCAGAACAGGATTCATAGCTAAGCCGTCTGACTCCAGAGACAAAACCTGTAGCCACTATATGATGCTACTTCTCCTAAGAAAAGTTGAAGGGAAAAGTTTTGGTGGTAAATTATTGGTTGCATATGGAAAAGGTCAAGAACAATTTCTAGGTTTCATGTTTGAGCACCTGGTTAAAAGATGGCATCAATAAAACGTGAAGTACAGAAGGTTGAGTTGCAGGTTTCAGGGGAATGAGGGTTACATCAGTTCTGCACACACTGAGTATGAGGTGCCTGGAAGGGATCCAACAGGATGCTATACAATACTAGCACGTTCCTGAAAGTGTTGCTGTAAGGATTAAATGAATTAATATATGTGAAGTGCAGAGACCCGTGCTTGGCACACAGTAAGCACAGTGTAATTCTTTGCCATTATTGTAACCCAATAAACAACTAGGTCATCAAGAAGCTAGAAGATCATAATGACCCAGTAAGCAACTGGGTCAAGTGGAGCTAAGAAGACAGATTTTGGCGAGAGATATAGAATAAACAGTTGTGAACTTATAGGTAACTAAAACTGTGGGAGAAGGGGGATCTCTTAAAGAGAAAGTGTGGAATGAAGAGAAAAGAGTGTTAGGATGCAAACATTATGACAGGCATACAATTGCTTTCAAGGTATTGAATAAAGGCAGGTAATTAGAAAGTTTCTGAAGTTTCAACAAAAGGAAGGATTTTCCTTACATTTAGAATAAGGCATTGAGTCTCTGTCCAAGAAAGACAATTCTTTGGTAACCAATATAAGCAGAAATAGCAAATGAAGTAAAATTAGACAACTCCTAAAGGGGCCCAAAATGCTCTGCTTATTACCTGAACTTGAACATGAGTTTGTGCCCAACATCACTATACATGGATAATTTCCCAGCTTCACAATTAGCTTCCAGCTAAATGTGCTATCCTGGCTTCTACATGGTCAAGAGATCTGGTCTTGAGGAGCAGTGGTCTAGTTCAAGATACTGAATACACACACACCCACACACACACTCACACACCCCTGCTGCTTTGGCTAGTGATATGGTTTGTCTGTGTCCCCACCCAAATCTCATTTTGAATTGTAGTTCCCATAATCTCCACGTGTAGTGGGAGGGACCTGGTGGGAGGTAATTTAATCATGAGGGCGGTTACCCTCATGCTGTTCTCATGAGATCTGATGGTTTTATAAGGGACTTTTCCCCCTTTTGCTTGGCACTTCTCTTTCCTGCCATCATGTGAATAACAGTATGTTTGCTTCCCCTTCCTCCACGATTGTAAGTTTCCTGAGGCTTCCCCAGCCCTGCTGAACTGTGAGTCAATTAGACCTCTTTCCTTTATAAGTTACCCAGTCTCAGGTTTGTCTTTATTAGCAGCATGAGAATGAACCAATATAGCTAGTGATCCTGGAGGAGTTCTCCTGATTTCTCGGGCTCTATATGAATGTCCTGCAGAAAGCCTTTTGTGCCATTCATCTGTATTTGATGTTTCTCCTTTGCAACCCACTCCTGCCTCTAACATAGCACTTACTCACTGAATTTAATCTTTCTACTTTTTGTCTTCTCTGTTAGATTATAAGCTTATATCTGAGATAGTTTTCCTTATAGTCCTAGGACCTGGCACAGTGCCTGATTATTGTAGGTGGACAAAAACTCAATTTTTAACTTATTCCTGGAAAGTACATTTCTAATTTCAACACCTTCTGTATAGTTCAGCCCCACTTCTCTTCCTAGACTGAGCTCAGAGAATCTGTGCGGATTCAGTGCTCTAGATCCCTCCTTGTTCAATGTGGGAGTTTAATTACTTTTTTAGTTAACATTGTTAAGGTATAATTTACAAGCATTAAGATGAACATACATTAAGTGAATAAGTCAATGAATTTTGACAATCATATATTCCTGTATAGTTGCCACCATAATCAAGACACAATGAATTAATTCCATCACCCCTTATGTTTCCCTAGTTAATTCTCCATCCATGGCTCCAAAGACCACACTTCCCAATATCAAGGTAAGTTAGAAAGATTAGTAGCAAGAGAGAGATTTGAAAAAAGCAGTCAAGGTACGCTTTATGGAAAGGACACCATAGACTTTCTCTCAGATATCCCTCAGCAAATCATATCTGGGCTACAATGTAAGAAATCAGTAGAACTTCACGAAAAGAATACACCAAACGGGGAAGCCTGACACTGGGCTGAGAGCAAGGACAGAGGGTGCTGGTTCTGACTTTGATGTGAACTCACCATGTAAACCTTGGAAAATCCTTTTCCTTTGTGAACTTCTTATCCTTCTCCTCCTTGGCTTTCTCCTCTTCCTCTTATAAAATTATTAGCTAAATCTTTAGGACTTTTCTTTCCAATGGGAAATGTCTGGTTTTTAAAGGAAATCACAATTCCCTCATCTGTAAAATGGGAATAATTACAGCATCTGCCTCATTGTGTTGTTATGCGGGTTAAATGAGGCATTCATGGAAAGTGGTTAGAGCAGAGCATGCATGTAACACAAAGTCTCAATCAATGTTAGCCATGATGGTGATGTCACTAGTGATGATTATGATTGTAAGAGAACAAGGGAATTATCCAAAGACCCAGGACACAAAGGAGTCATGAAATAGAGTGGTGAGTGTGTGAGCAGTGGGCTTGGGTGGGGTGTACACCTTCTGTTCCTGTGCCCCAGGTGGCCAGGGTGTACCAGGAACCTGAGGCAAGGAACTGAATGACACTTTCACTCTGGAAGGCTGTGGAACATTCCCTAAAGTTGGAACCTTAGACAATGTCTAAAAGTTGAATTAGAAAAAAGATTCCAATATTAACATGGGGACAATAAGAAATGTGTCTGTCTTGACCTGAGCTCTGGATGAAGCAGCTGTGTCTCTCCAGGGAATGTGTAATTACAGGTCTGTGCTGCAGGTGAATTTGGGATTCAGATATATACTTCCTATGTGGATTCACTCCTGGGGCCCCTGACAGAGGCAGACATAGAACTATTTTGGGAGGATTGTAAGTTTCCTGAGGCTTCCCCAGCCCTGCTGAACTGTGAATCAATTAAACCTCTGGCTCTTTCCCAGGCAACACAGGAGTTCTAGTTCTCATGTTTTCCTCCTGAAGTTGTTCTCAAAATCTGAATTACCAAGCTCAGGAGAAGACAACTGAGCAAGAGCAAGAATCACAAACCACAACTTCTTAGGCTCCTGTGAATGGCAAGTAATCAAATAACGCACCAGGGACTATGCAAGAATTCATGTGGAAATACGTAAGAGTCAAATACATAAATTAAAGGACATTAAAAAGTACATTCCTAGTATACAGAGTTTTGAAAATAAAAAATCAAGTCAGGAAAATTTAAAAATCTCAAGGAATGGTTAAACATTGTCAGAAAAGATAAAATTACTGAATTGGAAGATAAATCCTGGAAAGTCACCCAGAAATACAGAAATGGGGACTATGGAAGAGCAGTTAAGAGTGAGAAGACCCAACACATGCCTAACAGGAGCTCCAGAAAGAGGGCTGACAAATGATACTTGAGATAATGGAGGGCCAACAATTTTCCAAGGTTACTAAAGGTCCTGGGCATGGAAAACAATCAGCCAAATGTAAAACAATCAGACGGTACTCTGGATGAAGCTGCAGCAGTAGATCAAGTAAGGTTTTCAAAACTGCCCCACACCGGTGGCACAGACAGCAGCCCTCGGTGGTCTCCAAAAGGCTCTGAGAAGCCCATCTGACCGACTACAGACTGATGTGTCCACATTTTCCAGTTTATTCTAAAATTTTAATGACTGTAATCTCTGTGCTTATTATATTCACATCCATCTTACCTTGTGTCCTTATCTTGAAAGGAAATCTGAGAAATTAATAAGCAAAGAGCCTGACAATTACACGGTAAGTCCACTGTGCCCCAGCTGGCTTCGTCTAAAAACTGCCACTCTCTCCTTGCTGTGAACAGATCATCTCTGCCGCTTTTCTCCATATACTCAGGGCTATTCCACTAACGAAACGGGTTCTTGTCTTCAGTGCCAGGGGCAAGGTGACATTCCTTAAGATTTATTATTATTGTTTTCCATAACCCGAGGAATGTCAGTCCTTTAAAAGCCTCTGCACCATGTTGATTTTCTAAGTTAACTCTGACTTAGCATAGATTTACTGGCAAGGGTTGTGGTTTGCCTTGTGTGTGAGTGTGTGTGTGTGCGTGTGTGTGTGTATGAGTGTGCCTGTTTGAGACACAAAGGTGAAACAAGAGATAAAACCAATATTTATTTGGCTTTAACATGGGCCACTGCCTGAGCTAATTGCTATTATTTATGCCAATTCTTTCCCTTCCCATAACAGTGAGATTAGGAGAGTAGTATCATGCACATTTATCACATGAGAATCAGGCTCAGAGAGGTTAGGTAGAGTGGAGGGTCACTTAGCTACGGGGCATATGAAAGAAAAGGACTAATAGAGAAAGAATGGCTCTCTGGAAAGAGTCCAGAATCCGTATGGAAAATGGAAACACAATCTTGTGTGGTCTGATCCAGGCTTGTGGGCAGAAGGGATCACAAGCTTTAGGGACAGAAGGTCCCTAAAACTTGATATGTCTTCCTCTTTGGAGCCTAGTAAGCAATGGTGCTGGGTGCTGGTGTAACTTCTATCTCCCAGACAACCTTAACTCAAGCAACTTGAGACTCCCATACAAAACCATATCATCAAGCCCTGTTTTCCTGGGCTTGCATTCAACTCTCCTTCCTGCTGGCTCCCCGGGTGCGTCTTGTGCTGTGTCATCCTTCTCCAGTCATCACACGACAATGAACACCCAACGTCACCCCACACCCCATACTGCCAAGGAAATTTCTTCTCTCTGAGGCTAATAGCTCTTTTTGTCCCAAGTACAATTAGCCATCCTTCCCCTAGGGGCTGGCTCCCTTTGGCTGTGGGTTCTTTCAAGTCTATCACATCAACAACACTTTCTGTTGAGAAGCTAGTTTATTGCAATGATAATTAGACATGCACCTTTCTGCACCACACGTCCAGTTTTTCTCATGCACTCCAGCCCTGTCCTTCGAGCGGCACACACACTGCAGCTGCTGTCACTCTCAGGGCAGGAGCAGAGTCCAGAGCACAGGTGTGAAGGGACATAGACCTCTGATAGATACTAGCTGTGTTTCCTTGGGAAAGTTTACCTCTCCGAGCCTCTTTCCTCAATGGAATATTGGGATGATAATCCTACCCAGGTGGTTGCCTTAAGGATTACGTGGGAAACGTCCATGTAAGACTTCTGTTACGATAAATGCTCAGACTTTCTGGTTCTCCATCCGACCCGCTGCTCCATCCCCTAGTTCTCAAGGTGGGCATGCAGGTGAAGTTGCTCCTAAACACGCTCTATTCACAGATTAGACACTTGTGAAAGAGAAAAACATCCCACTTCAAAGGACAAAGGAGATTGAGAAGATTTGGTGGGTACAGAGGAAAGAGTCTGAGCTCTTGGACCAAAACCCGACTACCTCATTTCCTGGAAAATCATGTAACTTCTCTGAATTGCATTTATAAAACCTGAATATGTGCCTCATAGGATCACTCTAAAAATTCAATAAGACAACGTGTATGAAAACATGTGCCGGCATGAAGGTTTGTGTAAAGTCATTCGTTCAGGAAACCTTTCTGAGCTAGCCCAAGCCAGTCCTTGACATCATCTCACGGGGAGCTGCTAGGTTTAGGACAAGCACAAAAAAACCAACACCAAGCCAGAGGTGTGCAGGTGGCATCTGGGTGCCTGGCCAAGACCCTAAGGCCACACTCTGAATTCTCATACAAACCCAGTGCATATCTCGTCACAGAGATTTTTCTTTCCAGGGCGGGGTGGGGGGGGGGGGTGGCTAAAATCCTCGGCCTGTCCGTGACCCAGAACATTTTAAGGTGAGAATGTCCAGCACAACGCACCGTGTATTTCCTCTGGCAGACAGCTCCCCACTGCAACCTCCCGGCGGCGGCGCGCCTCGCAGCCCGTCCAACACTGCCCTCTGGTGGCAGCAGCTCGCAATTTCATGGCTCGCCGACGGCCCCTCTGCTGGGGTTCCTCCCTTCCCAGGCCGCGTTCAGATTGCCAGGGCGCTGAGCGGGTCCGAAGGCAGGCAGTTTCCCTGCGAGTTCTAGATTCCTACATGGTCAACCGATCTTTCCTCTGCATTCACCCCCACTCAGTCCTGAGTGATCATCTAACAGGAGCTCCAGATGCTGGAGCTCACCTGATCCTGTTTAAAAGCCTTTATGCCCTTCAGAAAAGCTCAGGGTCTTGGCATAAAACCAAATCTGCTCCTTCAGAGAGAGCTCCTCTGTCCACACGTCCAGTCTAGGTTCTGGAGCCGTCCTCCGGAGGTTCCAGCCCGCGGTTCCCAGGCCCAGCTCCCTGTCCTGCCTGAGGTCGTTCATTGCATTTCCCGCTTCAGCCTTGCACGCCCTTTCCCGCCACCAAGCAAGGGGCTAAGCTCTTCAGAACCCAGAGGGATGTCACTTTCTCCATCGGGCCTTCTCCGGCAACTCCCTCCCCCTACTCCGAGTTGGATGCAGACCTAAGCCCTGCTTCCCACTCTGTCACAGTCCTTTCCCACCAGACTCAGCTTCTAGACCTAGCAATGACATTTTGTTCGCATTTGTAAAAATCAGCATAGCCCTAAGATAGAACACAGTGCTGCCCATGGAGACTCAATAAATGTTGAAGGAAAACCATATGCAGCTTGGGAACTAGAGGAAGAGTAGATGCTGCAAGGGTAACAAGTCATCACAATTACTTACATTCTCACTAATAATAATGGTCCTTACTGAACAGTTCTCATATGTAAGACACCATTAAGTGCTTTAAATGCATGTTCTCATTGAATAGGCCTCTACATGATGTAGTGAGCATCTGCAAATACCATCTCATTTAGTCTTCACAACAACCTTGGCAGGGAGGAGAACAAGTGTTAGATCCATGTGACAGACGAGAAAAGGAAAGTTGGGGAGAGGTGGGTGACCAAGCATCCAAGCATAGTGTGAAAGCCCAGTTTCTGCAATCTCTCTCCTAGTGACACAAGTCTGCTATACCTCGTGAACGCTCTGCCACCTCTTCCTGACAGAGACGGGTCTCCAGAGACAAGTCAAACAGCAATGTGCTTCCACCTGCAGACCCAGGCTGTAAAAGCAATCATAGCTTCTCCTCTCTCGCTTCCAGTTTCTAATCAATTATGGAGGAAATGACAATGGAGAGGGGAGGAGAGAGACACTCCATAGTGACTGCAGCTCATTGAAAAGATACCCGAGGCTTTGTCTCTGCAGCCACAATGCCCAGCTGGGAACACCAGGGCACTTATATGTAGGGTTTGGGTGGATGACACTGAGACAAAGGAAAAATGACAAACCAAGTGAATTAAGTGAAGGCAAAATAAACGGTGCTCAGCAACAGATGGGGCTGGTGCTAGGTAATTTTCTCCTGTCACCTCCCCTCAGGTAATAGATAATCCTGCAGCTGCTGGATTTCCTGGGAAGGCAGGCACAGGGCCTGAGTCTCCTTCCTGTTTGGAAGCCATGGCCCCCATTCCTTAACCTGTCTTGATGATAAAAATCTTAAGAACCAAAACTTTTTGCAAGACTTATCATGGCGATTTAACTCCGTCTCGGCTAAGGTTGCTATCTGTCAGGCTGTCACGGCGACAGGCAGATTTGTAAATGCTCTGGCTCCAGTGTCAGGCTGAAGGTGACATTTTTCAGCTGGAGATTTTTTCCCCATCCCTCACAGAGACAGAACAACTAAGAAAGAGGAAAGCAATCCCCTGAATCAGCCTCTGCCCCACTCGCAGTCAGCCTGCCCAGGGTGTTGACTCCTGAGCTCTGGGATTGTTTGTGAACTCCCCCAGCCCACCTCTGCCCTGACCCCCACGCCCAGAACACAGTGATTTCATGCAAGGCCAAACTCCCAGCCCCACCCCTCCCCAACCCATCTGCAGGCCTGCCCAACTTTGCCTTCTAATGATTTGTCTTGGCTGATGGTCGCTGCTCGGCCATTACCATTACAAATACTTACATAGATTAATTAACCACAGTGTAAAACCCAGAATCCCAGCTAAATTCATTTAATGACCTGCCGTGTGATTTCCTGGCTGAAGCGTCTGAAACTAACCCCGAATGCTCAATGACATTCATCCCTTTGGTTCCTTCCTGGAATCACTAGTCAATCGAGTCTCCTTTTTAACCCCTTTTTTGCCTCTGACTTTCAGGGTCTATAATCCTGAAGGAGTCAGAGGTTTGGGTAATTTGGTTTCTCGCGTTTCTTGGCCCAGATGCCAAAATGGAAATGCTCTCTCTTTCCTCTGTCTACTCTCATTCTCTTTTATCTCTGTCCCCTCTCTTTCTCTCTCAGTTTCTTCAAAAAGGACCTAGTATTATTCAGAGATCTGCGTGGGAGACGGGCTAGACTTGTGCCAGCATCACCCAGAGGTCTGCACAGGAGATGGCCTAAGCCCTGTGCCAGCACCTCTCAGAGGTCTGTATGGGAGGCGGCACCTCTTGTAGGCGGGCTTTAGGGGCATCAGAAGCAATCTTGGAGGGAAAGTCTTAATCGCCAGAGTGGAAGGACAAGAGAAAGACCGAGGTTGTAAAGAACGGCGAAGTGTCAGCCTGTGACCCCCTGCCCATTTCCTGTTTTTCCTCCCTTCCCTTTGAGACTTTTCACTGGTGCTCACCTAGGGGCCATGTGGGATTCCTTGATGACAGTTCCCACGCCCGCCCACCATCCCGTCCAGGAGGGGGTCTAGCTCTCGGTTTTTTCTTGATCAGATGCCATAATGTTCAACTTCTTCATTTAGAAAAGCTAACGATATATACCTCACCCAGCAGTCTTGTTTTATTTGTGTTATGACTAATAAGTAACATGACACATGAAAGACGCCTGGCACCTGGCGGAGCTCTAGCTGCACGGCCTCCCTCCTAGCCCCCTGGACCGCTCAGCCCCGCCCCGCCCCACTCCGCCCCGCCCAGCCCCGCTCCGCCCCGCCCCGCGCCGCGGAAAGAACGCGCCAGCGCCACCTGGCGGGGCAGAGCGGGAGCGCGGGGTGGCGGGCGCCGGGCCGCGTGGGGGCTGCGCCCTGGGGTTGCGATCTTTACCCCCTTGGGGTTTATATTCAGGAGAAGACAACATGGAAGAGGAGGAGAGAAAACAGTGAAGGAGATGGAAGAGAAGTCGGGAGGGGCTTTCAGGGAAGACGAGGGGATGGAGTCCAGGCGAGGACACCGCCGTGGAGGGGGGCCTGGAGGGAGCGCGGTGGGGTGGGGTCCACGCCTGCCCACGCCCCGCGGGTCTCGGATCGGCCACCCTGGGCCCGGAGCTCCTCGTGACGTGGACTCCCTGGGTGCACGCGGCGGAAGAGGAGCAGTCGCCCAAGAAGCTGTCTTATCACCCGGGCAGCGCCTTGGGCCCAGGCCCACAGACACTGGGGCACTTGCTGGGCCTGAGGTCTGAACTACGTTCCGCGAAGGTTAAGGACGGAAGGAACCGCCCTGGCACTGCGGGAGGAGGGGCCGTAGGCTGTGGGTGCAGGGCCAGGGGTGGCCTGGGCCCCTGGTGCGCCCTCCGAGGGCTGCAGGCTTTGCTTAGAGGACAGCCCGGGCTCCCTGGCGCCAGGGTCGGGCAGGTGCCTGATCCTCTGCCGTCTGAGACTCGTCCACCCAGACCGCACATCCTTCCAGAAAGAGCAAGGCCCCGCTGAGTGGTCAAAGCCCCTTGCTCCCCACCGGCTCCAAGGGCCCTCGCTGAGGATTTCTTCTTCTCCTGCCTGGGTTTGACCCAAGGCAGCTTCCACTTCCCCCGCGCCACTTGACATTCCTCTACACGCTGATGGAGAAGTGACAGGGTGGACCGGACAAAGAGCTTCCTTCTCAGCCCCGTCTTCACCCGTCCTGTGCCTCAGGCTGGCTCTGCTCCAGAATCCCAAACTATAAGCAGCAATCCTCCCATTTTGTTCCCCAAGGATGTGGGCCACGGCCTGCTCTTAGCAGCCATGTCCGGCCTTCCTCGGACCCCAGACTGCTGCTCACTGCTTCCAGCCGTTCTCCCACACTCAGGCCCCCCACTCTGCACTCTGACATCTTGCAGATGGGAAGTTTGTTCTGTATTTCGGCACAAGGCAGCGTCCACGGTGATGTTTCTGAGGGCAGAGAAAGCTCTCCCTTCTGGGGAAGCCTGGAGTCCCCTGGGTGCTTCGGTTCTGCTGGGTCGGTGGGTGCTGAGCCGGTGCAGCATCTCCACAGCCCGTGGGGACTGAATAGGTGCTCTGGGCTGGCTCAGGCCTGGTTTCTGTCCATCTGATCCCTGGGTGTTTGTGTGTCATGCACACCTCTTCCGGTGCTGGGGTTCACATCTCTACCCGCTACACGCATCCCCCTGGGAGAATGCCTGCCCCTCGATTTCCGGCATTCTGGCAGCTTTGTTCATATTCCTAATGAAATATCTGTGAACGTGAGAGCTGTACCAAGGCTTTCAGGGAAGCCTCACTGCGTGTCATACTTTTCTCTCCTCCCATCTGCATTCCTGGCCTTTTCCCTGCCAGTTTGGTGTGCTCCTCTACCGAGGTGCACAAATAGATGAGCTCAGGGACAGATGTGTGAGGGACAGACGTGCTGATCTCATCATGAATTCAGCAACATGGATCCCCGCCTGCAAGACCACCAGCTTCATGTCCTCTCTGGTGTCACTGCCAACACAACAGCACAGGGTTATCCCACAGAATTTCATCATGTGTGGACTAGGGAGCCAACCATGTAAATAAGAATCCCTCTGCCCAGGGAATAGGTATGCGACTAATAATCATTCGTATTGCTGAGTCTCTCTGGAAGGCTGGCAGGTGACGAGAGTGGGAGGGGCTGGCCCGGGGTGCCAGCTGCCGGCAGGACGGGTGAGAACAGCCTTGAACCCACCTTCTGAGGAGTGCAGTTCCAGCCTGCCATGTGGGAGGGGAGATGGGGTAGAGAGGACCTAGGATTCATAGCACCCTTGCTGGCCTTCCGTTTTCCATCCTGGGTGGATTTGCATCTCTGTTTGATGTACATTTCATTGCTGGAACACTAAGAAGCAACAGAGTGGTTTTCTTCATCTCTCCAGGCATTGGGACATGTCCTTCCAGCCTGCCAGTCCTCAAGGGGAAATTCTGGTGGTCTCTGCCTATTCTACATCCCAGCACAGTGGACCGGATGTCAGACTTGATGGCTGACCAGAGACAACATGAAACTTCTCTGCACCTTAGTGTCCTCATCTGCAAAATGGGGGTAATAATGGCATCTACCTCTTAGGAATTGTGAGAAGGAATGAAAAGATGAACACGAATCTCTTAGCACATGACCCGCACAGAGCCAAAACTCAACACCCAGTAGCTATTTTTATAGTAGTACTATTTTTAATGTATTTAATAGTACTACTAAATAGTGCTATTAATATTATTGTTAAAATATTAATTTTTTATAGTTAGCATTTTATATATATTATATATTTATTGTTAATAAATAATATAAATATATTAATATTTAATATTATTTAATATTACTATTATGTTTAATTTGTTTAATATTACTATTAAATAGTACTATTTTTAATAGTAGCATTGTATTTTGTGATTTGAGGGAAAACTACAATATAAGGTGCTGGTGATGCTGATAATTTCTCTATTATTCCCATTTGTCTCTTTCTTGTTCTCGTTTTCAGAGCAGGCAGGGAGACGGAGGAGGGCAGATGTCTACGCAATGCAATTATGGGCAGGTGTCCTGGAAGGGGAACTTGGCATGAGATCTTTTCAGAATGGGGCTCCTCAGACTGCAAGCCCATGAGCCTGGGGCAGCCTGTGGCCTGGAGGAACAGCAGGGAGGATGAGGAGCTGAGGCCTCCCTTGGGATGGGGCTCCATCCCCCTGCATGAGGCCTGGCCCAACCCCAGCCCTCCCAGATGGCTGCTCAGGTCTGGCCAGCCCCTCCTAAAGGACTTCACCTCCACCTGTCCTCAGAACACCTGTGAAGGAATGAGTGTTTCCAGGGCAATCGGGCCAAAAGCAACATTTGTGGGGAAATTGAATTCCAGGGGATGAATCTCATGAGTCTGGCCTAGGGACTGAGAGAGTCTTGAATTAAGCCCCTGAAAGTTGTTTTTCTAAATAGCTTTTGTCCTGGGCTGGGATCAGAAGAGACACAGATTCACTCTGCCCTGGCTCTGAGCCCTCTCCTTTCTCCGTCCTTCCAGCCCCTCCTGAGTCAAGCCTTTTAACCATGGCTAGTTTCTGAGGGGCCGGGCAATCCTGGGTGGGGAGGCAAGGCAGGGCCAGAACAGCCTTCCCTGCCAGGCCACCTGTGTTCCTGCCTGGTTCTGGTCCTGGGCCCTCCCCACGGCCTCATGCTGAGCCACAGGCAGTGCACTGGCTCTCAGGAGAAGGGGCTCAGTCCTCGCAAGTAAAAAGCAGAGCTCTGGGTATAGAGACATCCCTGGAGAGTGCTCCTTCCTTCCTCGGGGGCTGCAGGGATTTTCCTTAACAAACATCCAATTTATTGGTAGCTCTCGTTTTCACTGAAGGGTATGCACATGTAAAATTAAAACCAACTAAATGCATTTTTAAAAACCAACTAGCTAAGAGTGTGTCTCGCAGAACGCACCAGGGCTCTGACAATCCTAAGGAAACACTTCTACAATGTGTGGGGCTTCGCAGGCCTCTGAGCAGGGGTGACACCAGCTCAGACGGGGATGGGACACCTCATATTTTCTGAGGGTCCTATTTTCTGCTTCAAAATGGTGATCCAGACAGCAGGACTGACGGTTTGGGTGTCAGATCTCTGGGAGCAGCTGGTGTCTTCCACACACGCATCGCCCTCCCCACCCCTCCACAACCGAAGAAGCAGCATCAAGCTCAACTCACAGCATGACCTGGGCCCTGCTGCCTGGCAGGTGCTGGTCAGTCACTGGGAGTGTGAAGCCGACAGGCCAGGTGCTGCTGCGGGGCCAGAGCAACCCGGGCACAGAGGAGGCAGCCAGAGAAGAGCCTGCACAGCGTGTGTCTGGGAGCAGCAGGCGGAGGGAGGAGCCGGGACTCTTAACGCCTTTGGGGTTTTGGAGCTCAACTCACTGATTTCTCCAAAAGAGAAATGACACGCGCCATCCCGTTCTGATGCGTTTGGAAGGCATTTGTTATGGACCTTCAAAGCAACCATTAACAAGGTGTTTCTGAGCTAGTGGCGTGCGCTACCCAACCTCCTTCCAACCCTGCTTTGAAACCCGCTTTCAGAAACCCAGGAGGGGCACCGAAGGAGGACGGGGAGGCTGCTCTCCCCGCTGTCTGGAGTAGGCTGAGGACCCTCCCCTGCCCTGGGAGCCTGTTCTCTGGCTCGGCGGAGGCAGCCTCGCGGCTCGGGGAGCGCGGGTGCCCTCCGGTGGCCGTCGTGGGGAGCTGCAGGCGCGTCCCCGCGGCACCTGCGGCTCCTCATCCAGATGTGGGAACTGCCTGACTGCGCGCGTTGCACCCCTCCGGGGTTTATTAGCCTGCTGTAATGTCAGTGCAATAATAGCCCCGGGGAGGCTATTACACCACTATTTCCATTCAGAGGAGGGCTATTCCGTCAACGACTCCAGAGGCCTGCGTGGTAAATGAGTTTTCTTTTAAAAATAACGTTCACTGATTGTTTTGCTAGGACACATTCGGCACCAAGGGGATGTGAGTGTGGGGCTGGAGGATACGTGGGGTGGGAGTGGGGTGGAAACCATCCCAAGATCTTCGGCAAAGGCCGGGGAGGAGCAGCGGGACTTCACAGCCCTTCCGCCACCAGACCCAGGGGCCCCTCTCCTGTGGCCTCTCCCAGTGGCATCCTGTGGAGTGGTTTTGTTCTTTAAGGAGCACGAGCCTTGGACATTCGTATTTCGGTGCGTCTCTTGCAGCATCCCCCACTCCCACCCCAGGCACTTGGGCAGCACTAATTCAAGTGGCTTGTGACTGCCCCACTCTGCAGCCACACCCGGGAGCCGAAGGTAAGGTGGACAGGGAGGACAGCAAGGCGGGACGCCGACCCCAGGCTGACGCCCACGAAGGCCCCTAGCCTGTGACCAGGCTGGTGAAGGTCTGGGCAGCAGAGAGCTCTGCCGGAACCGTGGAAGGCGCAGGCCACAGCGGGTCTCAAACCTTGCCCTCCTTGTAGCCCTCATTAGAGTCACCGAGTGCACTGATGTCCTGTATCCCTGCCTGAAGCCCAGGTTGGAAGGGGCAGGCATCCCTCTGGGCAGTGAGATCACCTTCAAGCAACTGGGGTGGGAGGGGCGCTGGGACGGTGCAGGTGCAGACCGCGGTTTATGGCTGTCAACCAGCTGACCCTACGCGTGACGCTGTTGTCACATTTCATGCAGGTGCAATTTTCCTTCTCCCCTGGAACATGGGGTAATTGAAATCATTTAGCTACTTTCTAACAGCAGTGGAAGCATTGCATGAGGTGGAGGGGCCCTGGGATCGAGCCCTGACCTGCCCCAGAGTTCTGACCTGCAAGAGGGGTGAGTGCTTCCCAGCTCAGTCCCTGCTGTCTCTCAGTCCAGCAGTTCAGATTGTCCTGAACTGGGGCAGAACGTGGCCCTGCGGCCCGGGCTCCGCTGCCCCCACACCCTCCAACCAGGGCACCGCTTCACTCCAGTGAGCCCTGGCAGGTCAAGTCTGGGTTATGATTGCTTCTAATTAGCATTTCCAGCAGATGGAACATTCTCCAACCTCCAACCCACAGCTAAGTGCTTCTTAGAAAAGGCCAGAAATTATTTTCTACCTTGGAAAACATCAAAGGAAATCAAAGGAAATGGCCCCATTCTTATCTGTGCCTCTCGGCCAGCCTCGCTGTGGCGGTGTTCGGGTGGGGCTGAGCCCTGAGGGGCTGAGAAAGGAGTTTCTGAACCAGATGCAGTTGAACCACATGATCTAAACTGCACGTATCTGCTTATACACGGATCCGCTTAAAGTCAAAGTTACACCCAGAGCTCCTGCCCTTCCTGCCTCCTCCCCTTCGGCCTCCTCTACCTCTTCCGCCTCTGCCACCCTTGAGACAGCAGGATTCTTCTTCCTCCTCCTCCTCTTCCTCCTCAGCCTACTCATGGTGAACATGGCGAGGATGAAGACCTTTATGACGATCTACTTCCATTTAATTAATAGTAAATATATTTTCTCTTCCTTACGATTTTCTTAATACCGTTTTCTTTCCTTTAGCTCACTTTATTGTGAGATTACAGCATATGACATGCAAAATCCATGTGAATTGACAGTTCATGTTCTCAGCAAGGCTTCTAGTCAACAGTAGGTTATTAGGAGTTAAATTTTTGAGGAGTCAAAAGTTACACATGAATTTTCAACTAACCAAAGGGTCGGTACCCCCAACCACTACATTATTTGAGGGTCAACTGTAGTTCCTGACAGGACGGTGAGCAAGTTCCCAGGCCCAGCCTGCTCTGACAGAGGCCACCGGGGAGACCGTGGTCTGTGGCCTGTGGCCTGTAGCTCTCCTGGTGGGGACTGGGGAGGGGACCCTCATCAGCCCCTGGCTGTTGAGCCCCTTATGCATTCCTCCACCCACTCCTTTGAGATGGGAAGATCCTGGGAGGCAGGGCCAACTCCAGACTTCTTTGTAAGCATCCTGAGCCAAGGACAGCACTTCTTATGTAGGATAAGATTGTAGGATGTCAGAGCTGGAAATACCCTCTAGTTACCATGACTAGATTCTAAAAACTTATGTATTGAGTGTCTTCTTTATGCCAATATCCTAGACATTATGGGTGAAAAAGGGAACAAAACAATGTCCCTGCTGGTGTGGAACTTCTATTTCAGTGGAGGTAGATTGACACTAAACAAATAAACAAGTGAATGCTACTATGTTACATTGAAATGTCTAAGCAAAATGATTTAAAATAATAAGGTAAGGAGAGGGTGCTGTGGCTCAGCTTCTACTCAAATAGGGCGATTGTGGGGCCTTGGCCCTGAGGCAGGAATGCGTTTGGTGTACAGGGGACCAGCGGGAGATGGAGACCAACATGTCTTCAGCAGAGTAAATAGAGGGTCAGAGACAGACGAGATCAGAGACAAACTGCCACGACCCCACATTGCCGTTTGGCTCTGGGGAGGTCTGAGTGCTGTCGGCCTGCCTGCCCTACTCTCCACGAGTGCCCGGCTGCTTCCCATGGATGCTGGCTGGGGAGCCTCGTCCGGTTTGAACAGTGCATCAGGGAGGACTGACGGGGGCTGGGCAGTGGTAGCTGCCCCCCAAGCTGATTGAGCTTCTCAACGGCCCAACTGCTGGGCTTCTGCGGGGATCTCAAAGGGCCATCATCAATCCCTCTTCACAGGGGCTTTGTAACAATTACGCATGACACCTATGTAAGCTATTTAGAAAAAAACTCACTGCAACTTAGAATTTCTAGAAAGCTCAGTCTTGGGTTGAGACTTCCACTAGATGGGGCCTATCCCAGCCCTGAGCAGCCCAGAGTGGGTCTTCTCTCCGGGCTCTGGGCCGGCCTCCACAGAAGACGGCCTTCACGTTCACCCTAGTGGGGGCTCGCTCACCCCCAAGGCTCCCTCACGCCCCTGGTCTCCTCGCCCACCTCCAACTCAGGCTCTTCACCACAATGGGGAGTGTCGTTGTCCTACACAACTGGGGACATGGAGTCCCAGAGAGCTGGCCCAGCCTGTGTCTCACATAGGTCATCGCCAGGGCCAGGATACGCGCTGCAGCCAGCAGAGGCCCCCTGCTCTCTAGGAATGTGGGAATGTTGGGGAAAGGAGGCTTCTCACATGGAGACAGGGAGGTGGCATTCTGAGCAGGCCTGGGAAAGCCGCAGGGCCTCCAGCCTGGGACTGGGCCAAGTGTTCACCGGCAGGTCCCAAAGCTGAGCAAATGAGAGGCCAGGGTCCTGCACAAAGGAAGCCGCTGTGCCAGCCAGAGGACAGAGACAGCCCGAGGGCATGCTCCTCCCAGCTCCCTGGAAGCTGCAGGCTGGGGAGGGCTCCAGGCGATGCTGCCGGCAGCTCAGAGGCTGTTGAGAAAAGGTTTCCAGGCAGAGTGAAGCAGGCTACCCACTGGGAAGTCCGGGGGAACTGCCTTTCGATAGTTTCCAGGTTGGGTGGGGGCGTGTGACTATAGCTTTATACTCTCAGAGACGTCAATGGCCACCCAGCCAGGAGGATCCTCCCTGGATCACTCTGGACAGCTTGGCAGAGCCAGAGAAAGTTGCTGTTGTCAGGACGTGAAGCCCGCCACGCATTGTCCTCCCTGGGCTGCGTGCTTTCAGTGCACCACACACAGGAGCTCATTTCACCCCCACAGCAAAATTCAGAGGGGATTCTTCCAATTCCACAGAAAGAATGAAGCAATGAAGTTAGGTGAGGTTAAGTGATCTCGAATTCTCCATACACGGCCAGCCAGTAAGTAGTAGAGTTAGAATTAGAACCCAACTCTGCTGAACTCCAAAGCAAGTGGGGATTGATTCAGTCCCAATAACCTTTTGCCACTGCCTGCCCTTCAGAACGCCCTTTCTAAGTGCAAGTACATCCCACCCTCCAGTGGATCAGCTCCTCACAAGGCAGCACACACCAGGGCTGGGAAGACCCTGGGGAGAAGTCAGCCTGGGAGGCCATCAGCTCCGATGACAAAGGACAACCCAGAGACACCTCAGGGGACCTTCCTCTAAAGCAGCCACCTGCTCTTTGGCATTGCCCTGCAGCCCCCCAGATATGAGCATGAATGCTGGCATGGGGATCAGGTCGCCTCACTCATGCCAGACCCCTCCACAGCAATCATGACAGGATTTTTTATTCATGTTCTGGTCCTCTGCAGGGCAGGTTTAGTGTGAACACATTGACAGAGTGAACCTTGGACCCATCTGGGGTCTATTTCTGCAACTACAAACCCACCCTATCATGCAAAATTAGGGTCCCTTGGCCCCCTTGATGTGCCTCCTCCCCTTCACCTCCACTCTTGGCTCCTAAAGCATCAACCTGGTCAGACTCCTTCTGGAGCCTATTGCATTATCCCTTCATTCCCCAAGAGGAGACTTAGGTACCAGAGCTGGAGGGCAGGGGATGTTTTCCCTCCTCTCGTGCACCCTGCACAGTGGCCCACTGCAGACAGCCCTGCCAACAGGGCTCCTGTGATGTACGCATCCCCAGTCCCTTTCTTGCCTCACTTCAGAGGAGCAAAAAGCAGAGAAACAAAGGCGGGGGCTGCTGAAGCGCAGAGAGCCATGCTCTGCCAGGGAGCTGTTAGCATCCTTCTTTCGATTAGGAATAAAGCATGCAGACCTTCTGGTTGGGTTTTGCAGTAAGAAAGGGAAGCTTTGCTTTTAGAGGAAAAGTTCAGTTATAATGAAGAATAATTGCTGTGCAGATGAGTGTGGGTTGTTATTTTCGCCACAGAATTCCTAGAAAGCGGTACAGGCCTGTCTCCTTGCTTGTGCTTGTGTGATAGAGAGAATGGTGGGGAGCTGGTGTTGGGGTGTGTACGGCATCTACCTGCCTTTTCCAGCTCATCTCATTTCACACCTCAGTCCCGGCTGGTAGGTAAAATGGGCAGAGCGAGTGTGGGCACAACATGCTTCCCAGGAAACAGCGGCTGCCACCATGATCCAGTAGGTACTGGGTCGGCCCCTCTCTTGGGGCCCCAGGAACCAGAGGGGATCCAGCACCGAGAGGGAGCTGATTTCGATATGGCTGTCAGAACTGAATGGATGCGGGCAGCTTTCAGTGCAGACGCTGAGAGCAAATTGCAGTAGAGACGCACTCAGAGTGGAGTAACAAGGAAGGACTCGATCTCAGTGTCAGTGGCCTCTAGGGGAAGTGAGAATCGGGCTCACGCCGGGCTCCTTTGCTTTGCAGTGTTTAAGGCCGGCAGGGTCCCTGGTCCCCACCCAGGGGCACAGTCCCGAGCAGGCTGGCAGGGGAGAGGGCACCGCTCTCCAGCTCTGCAGCTGCAACCATGCTACAAGGAGGGAGGGCTCTCAGCCTCCCGCGACTCCCTGCAACTGATGGGATTAGGACAGCAGGAGCACGCAGGGGCTCTTCTGAATTGGTCCTTCGGGGTCCTTGCAGAATACCTGCAATACGGATTGCAACCACAGTTGCTGTTTTTGTGCAGAGATTCTTAGACTAGTCCCCACAACAACCTTCCAGACAGGTATTGCCCCATTTTCCAGGAAGGAACACAGAGGCTCCTCCGCTCTACAGCATGCCAACAGTGCTGCCTCGATCAGTAGCTGACAGAGGAAAGCGTTCAGATCAGGAACAGGTGAGACATTGCAGGAGACAGCCCAGGCGTCACTCATGCCAGGGAGAGGACCCAGCGATGACCCAGCCACTGCCCATGGAAAGCGGCTGAAAGGTGTCAGTGGGTGCGTTGGTTCTGCCTGAAGCCCTGGGGGCTGCGTCCTGGATGTGCTTTTTCCAGAGACAGCACTTGAGATTGGAAGGACTGGTCAGCTCAGCCTAAAAATTGCTTTTCACTTAGCCGGATTCTTTAGCCACAGGGTGAGGGTGAGAACATAAACACACACACACACAGACACATACAGACACACACAGCCACACACACACAGAGACACATGCAAGGAGACACACACAGACACAGACGCGCACACACAGGGAGATATACACGCAGACACAGAAAGGCGCTCATACACACAGGGAGACACACACACAGACAGACACACACATGCTCCCACCACACACACACAAGGAGACATACACATAGACACAGACGCATACATGCTCCCACCACACACACAAGCACTCACA
The DNA here is from genome assembly GCF_047675955.1 of Chlorocebus sabaeus. NCBI lineage: Eukaryota > Metazoa > Chordata > Mammalia > Primates > Cercopithecidae > Chlorocebus > Chlorocebus sabaeus. The sequence goes on along the minus strand of NC_132904.1, from coordinate 127,337,842 downwards.
TGACACAGATGCACACACGCTCATACACACACACAAGGAGACGTACACCCAAACATAGACACATACACACGAGGAGACATACACAGAGACACACACATGCTCACACGCATGCAGACACACGCACACACAGACACACGCGCACACACACAGACATACGCACACACAGACACACGCGCACACACACAGACACAGGCACACACACAGACACACGCACACACACAGACACACGCGCACACACACAGACACACGCGCACACAGACACACGCGCACACACAGACACACGCGCACACACACAGATGCACGCACACACACAGACGCACGCACACACACAGACACAGGCACACACACAGACACACGCGCACACACACAGACACAGGCACACACACAGACACACGCACACACAGACACAGGCACACACGCACACACACAGACACACGCGCACACACAGACACACGCGCACACACACAGACACACGCGCACACACACAGACACACGCGCACACACAGACACAGGCACACACACACAGACACACGCGCACACAGACACAGGCACACACACACGCACACACACAGACACAGGCACACACACACGCACACACACAGACACACGCGCACACACAGACACACGCGCACACACAGACACACGCGCACACACACAGACACACGCACACACACACACGCACACACACAGACACAGGCACACACACAGAGACACAGGAATACACATGGGGACAGATATACAGTCACACACATGCTCACACATACAAGGAGACACAAACACACAGATGCACACATGCTCACACACACAGGCACACACAGATGCACACATATAGAGCAACACAGAAACACACACACACACAAGGAGACACACACACAGACAGCTTCATGCATGCTCACACACACAGGCACTCACAGACCCAGAAGACACAGACACAGAGGCACACATGCTCACTCACAGGCACATACACAGACACAGGCACACACACACAGAGACACGCATGCTCACACACACACAGGCACTCACAGACACTGACACAGACATGATCTCACACACCGACAGAGACAGAGGCACACAGGCCTACACAGACGCGCACACACAGGCACTCACAGACACAGACATGATCTCACACACCGACACAGAGGCACACAGGCCTACACAGACGCGCACACACACAGGCACTCACAGACACTGACACAGACATGATCTCACACACCGACACAGAGACAGAGGCACACAGGCCTACACAGACGCGCACACACAGGCACTCACAGACACAGACACAGACATGATTTCACACACTGACACAGAGACAGAGGCACACAGGCCTACACAGACGCGTACACACAGGCACTCACAGACACAGACACAGACATGATTTCACACACTGACACAGAGACAGAGGCACACAGGCCTACACAGACGCGCACACACACAGGTACACACAGACACAGAAACACACACACACACAGACAAGTACATGGACACACACACACAGACGTGCTCAAATCCACAGAAAAGTTCATGTTATTAGGCATTCCTGTTTTTCTCTAACAGCCCATATCTGGTATCTTCTCTAATTCATTTCAGTAAAATCCAAAATGTCAATTTCATGAGCAGGCCAACCCTTGGTGAGGGAGGGCAAGGTGCTGTGATGGCTGACACAGAGACGTAAATACCAGAGAAGGACGTGGGGTCAGGGCTCCTGGACTGTCTTTGTCTGGGGTCATATCATGCAGTCACCCAGAGAGCCTCATCTCCCCCTGTCCAGGAGGGATTTACTGAAGCTCGATAAAAATCTGCCGCCGAATATTGCTATAAAATATAGTTCTTTCTCAAGGCACTTCACCCAGAGAATCCTAAACTAGTAGATTTACCTTTGCATGACTTTGTCAAAAACAAAAAAGGAGTTAGTCCAACACCAGCACTAGCCTTCTCCATCGCAAAGCCCGTGCCTCGCAATTCTCCTAACACAGTGGTTCTCAAACGTCAGCCTGCATCAGGATGACTGGGAGGGCTGTCAGAACCCAGCTCTCTGGAGCTCACCCCAGAGTTTCCAAGTCAGTATTATTTGTGATGAGACCCAAGATTTTGCGTTTCAAAGATGTTTCAAGTGATACAGATGCTGTAACATTTTTACAATATTCCTTACTACCTTACTAGGGGGCACTAGTTGGTCTAGAAACCATCAGAGGGAAATGGGACAAACGGGACACAAATGCAGAGGGAGAAGCATGGTCAGAAGCACAGCGATGAGCCCCTGGGAGAGGCGTCGCTGAAAGCTGGGCAGGCAGCATGCAATTCTGTGTCCGCGCCCACGCAGGCATTAGCAATCAATCACGGGCTCCTATCTCGTGGAGCCCGGACTCAATTTTGGAACCCTTCTCAATCCAGTACCTTCTAAAGCACCAAAAATGATTGGGATTGGCAGGCACGGTGACAACCCTTTCCTCTATTTCACCCAGAGTTTGGACTTGACTCCACAGGCTCCCCCTCCCTACTTCTTTCCATTGCACTTTGTTCTCTTCACGCACGGAACGTCCTCCTCTGTCTTTGCACGTGGGGGCCACCTGAACCCAAGCACAGGGGAGGAGATGGGTGAAGACCTTCAGGGAGCAGGTTCTGATGAGGGAGGCAGCAGATTCCCAAATGTCAAGGGGGCTGACTTCCATTTGTGAGCAGATCATGGAGCAAACGATGGTGGCCTGGAGGGGATTCCAGTCCTGAGTGGGCACGGAGCACAAACAGAGAAGAGAGTGGACAGGGACAGCAGCTGCTCTCCATGAGCACTTTCTCCAGAAATGAGATATTTTTTATCTTAAAAGCAATTGTGTAACATGATAGCTGCAATAACGATGATAAAATGAGGTCAGAGGAAGCTGCGTGCGAGAAGACGGACATGTTAGTTGAAGGTAGCTGCTTGCAGGGCTTGTGAACTGCTCTCTTTCCATGCACCGATGTGCGGGCCCCGCTCCCGACAGCCTTGGTCTATCCTCACTTCTGGCCATGCCTCTGTTTCACATGGAGGGTCAGAAGTCCAGGCACAAGAGGGTCAGTCATAGAAGGTGGACAGATACAGTGACAAACTCTTCCCCAAGGTGGAAAAGAAACAGGAGCTCCAAGGGCTCTTGCCAAAGAAAGAGATGGGAGGAGAGGAAGAGAGAAAGAGAGAAGGAAGAAAAGAGAAATGCCTTTGAGGAACTGTGGCATGTAGTGGCATTGGGTAAGAATGTTTAAAACTCCCAGCCCCAGTAGTCAGGCCTTTCCTGTGTCTCACGACTCCAGGCCGGGAGGGGGACTACGAGAGGAAGGGCATCTGTTTCAAATGTTTTCTCTTTCTCCGCCATGATCAAGCAGGCCTCAGAAGACCTTGCCCTTGGAGCCTCAGCTGCCCTCCTGGCTTCTGTGTGGAATGGAGCAGAAATACCAGAGAGCAGAAAGCCAAGTGGTCAGTGCTGGGCCAGACCTGGGCACTGCCCAGAGCCAGAGGGCTGAGCCACCCATCCCTGTGATGGTCAGGCCGTCCAGCCACCAGACCCCGCTGAAACCCACATGGAGACAACTCAGGAGTGCCCAGGGTGTGCTCTTAGAAGACTATCCAGGGCCTCATCAGCACATGGTCAGGACACCTGTGTTCTCTCCACCCTCAAACCCCAGTCCAGTCTGGGCCCCAGGCAGGAAAAGGGAGGGACGGAGTTTGTTACCAGGGGCCCCTGGAAGCTGCAATGCTCATGAATTCCTTAGTTCTCTGGCCTCTTCACTTCATCAAGTCAGTAAATAAATAAAGCTGAGAAGGTCATGGATGGAAGGGTGATGCTGGAGCCTATTAGCATACATCTGCATATCAGTGAAGAGACAAGGTCCTGCTTCAGGAGAGCTGATCACTTGCACATTCAAATCAATCCTGTGACTTTACAGTAGGGCTTGCTGGCCAGCTGTGTGTCACAAGGCTCTGTGTTATAAGGCCACCAAGGATGGCGTAGGAGGAGTGGAGGGGACAAGGGATGCCAGGCCTCTGCAGGGGCACTGCTGCTGCTCAGTCCTGACACTTCCTGATTGCATGCAGTTGAGCAAATGGCATAACCTCTCTGAAACTTTATCTCTGCATCTTAACATAGAGCTCATAGGAACTTTCTGGATTCTTATGAGAATTTGGGCTTCTCTTGGCAAAGTGCTTGACCCTCGGTAAATGCTCAATGAGCCACGGGTATTGCTGGAACTGAAGCCTTTAGAAGTGGACACAGAGAGGTCACCATCTGACACCTGGAGAAGAACTCAGGGCCAAGTGTGGCTGCGTATGCAACCGTCCTGCCTGGCCAGCCCAGCTTTCATCATTTCCCTATAGTTTTCCTCATAGACTTGTCAATCTCACTATACAGTTCTAGCTTCAGGCACCTCGCTGATATATTAAAAATAAATAATAAACTGTTGCATTGGTCTAGCACTTTGCTAGAGTTTATTAAGGACTTCCACCTGTAATATACCACATAATTCCCATCACTGCCATGAAAGGTCCTCCCTGCAGAGAGGAAGACGTGGACCTCCACGGGAGCAGGGTGATCTGTGCAAACTCAAATGGCCTCAAGTGGCAGGACAGACTTCAGGCCTTAAGCATCCATTCCTGGCACTCCCTGCCTCCCACATAAGTTGTGCTTGTAAGCAGGGCAGGGCTCGGGGGCCTGGGGCCACCAGCACACAGAGTTCCTCCCAACCCACCGTATGGTTTCCATATATATTAGATGCCAGAGGAAGATCTAGCTGCTGGTGATTTGGGCAACATCTGAAAAGCACCCAACACTACCGATCAGTCTATCATCATCAAAAATGTCAGTGTCAGGCAAGAAAAAGGCAACAGCACTGCTCCAGATTCAAAGAGTCTAAAGAGATGTGGCGACAGAACGCCGCTACGTGGGCGGGTCCGTTGTGGGGCGACGGTAATAACGGACATTATTCAGACTACTCCAGAGGCTGAAGTAGATCTGGGCTAAGTTTCTGGAATTCAGGCATTGTGTCGTGGCTATGGAAGAGGACACCTTGTTCCTAGAAGATGCATAATAAATATGGAGGGAAGTTGTTCAATATACTACTTTTGTTACCTTTTTGAAGGTTTAAAATTTTCGATGAAGAAAAAGTACACCAGGCACACTTCTTGAGCGAATCTCTCTCCAATGGCTAATTGTGGTGCCTGAAGGCCCATGTTAAAAAATTTAATCATCGACTTCCTGCAAATATGGAATTGTGAAGGTCATCTGATAAGAGCTTCTGTCTCTTACGCTCCCTCCACTATGTGCATATGTAGGTTCACGGTCTCACATGCATGAGCACACACAGGCATACGCCCACACATGCATGTACAAAGGCACAGACACACACACACACACACCCCCACACTCAGTGCTAGAAAAACTCCAACGCAGTCCTTCACTTCTTTGGGTAGCTCAGACCCTTAAAATTTCCTTGATAAGAACAGATTGCTCCCAAATAACTTCTGTCCATCAGTCTTGGTTTTGCTTTATGTAATTATACAGAAAACATCTCCTTCCTTTTCTACCAAACGACACTTAAATATTTGAAAACAGTTGTGTGCTCTAAATACCTCCTTTTTCAGTTTCTCTTCCCTATGTTCACCTGTTTTGGAGACAAAATGGACCTTTGTCTCTTCCAAGAGCCTCTTACTAAAAATCAAATTCTCCAGAAGAGCAAGGCAAGGGTTCAGGTTCAAGGCTCTCATTTCAAAATTTGACTAAATGTCAGTCGTGTCCCATGGTGACACAGACCTACCCGGTTAAGTTTCTAAGGTGACACGGGCCTACCTGGTTAAGTTTCCACGGTGACAGGGACCTACTTGGTTAAGTTTCTAAGGTGACACGGGCCTACCTGGTTAGGCTTCTAAAGTGACACGGACCTACCCGGTTACATTTTCAGGTGACACGGGCCTATGTGGTTAAGCTCCTAAGGTGACATGGGCCTACCCAGCTAAGTTTCTAAGGTGACACAAGCCTACCCAGTTAAGTTTCCACGGTGACAGGGACCTACTTGGTTAAGTTTCTAAGGTGACACGGGTCTACCCGGTTAAGCTTCTAAGGGTGAAACCATTGGTCCAAGTGGTTTGCTGGCCAGTTCTGTCAACACCAAATGTGAAAGCCATAAAAGACTCTCCAAGATTATGGATCTGGACCCCAGTTCTTACCCCTGGAAGCAAAGTCAAGCAGAAATCTGAGCTTTTCTCTCTTCTAGAAACAGGGCCATTTTATTTTGGGGGATTTAAATGGAAAACATCCTCTGCCTAAAGTCTTGAGTCACCTTCATCTGAGAAGACACATAAAAACCACAGACAAAATGCTGGCAGAGGGTCTTCTGAGTCAAGGCCCTCCGTGGAATTTTGCACACAGACAGTCTGTGGGTGGAGGGTCATGATGAGAAAGGTACAAACTTTGGAGTCCAAGCTGGGTGTGAATTTGGTCTCCTCTAGGATATAGCAGCTGCAAGAATTTGAGTACGCTGCTCAGCCTCCCTTGGCCTCAGGGTCTCCTTTGGTTAAAATGAGGTAATCCTACCTCCCTTCTTGGACTGTCATGAGAAATGAAAGAATGAAAAATGCAAATTCTCTTGCTCATAGTAGGCACTCAACAAGCAATGATTAATGAATGTGGCCACCATTCCCAAAAGGTTATAACAATGCACTTGGCAAAGGTTCAGTCTGTATTACTGGTTATGTCAGATACTAATGAATTATTATAATAACATTTGTGAAATCATATCCTAGTCAGTAATAAGAATTTAAAAATGAGCTGGGAAAACCACCCATGATATATTGGGATTGAGCCAAGACAGCCAGTCGACAACAGATGAGCTACTCCGCTGTTTAATACACTTAATAAAACTGTGTAGCTGCCCGAAATTGCTGTGTTGCTAAACAGAAATATCCCAAGGGTTTAAACAGAAAAGATAAATGCTCTCTTCATCTTATACAAGAACCAAAGTAAAGATGGAACTGGAGATCTGGAAGCTCAGGCAGGATCAGGAAGACGGGGTGCTACGTGCAGGTTGAGGTCCGCTCACACGGGCTAAGCATTTGAAAAGAACAGAGTCTTTAAATATGGTGGGATGAACGCAGGAAATGGGACTTTGGAATCCATCTGGCACACTGGGAGCTTTCTTTTCTAGCAGCAAGTGAGGGGCTGTATGAAGACCCAGATGAAAGGGATAACATAAGACCAAACACTGCAAACTATGAGCCCCACATCTGGGTCCCTAATCCAGAGCTCAGGCTGTCATCTGTTCATGAACCTTCTGCGAGTACATGTCTTGGAGCTGCAATGAGTTTAGGTGCCTGATAACCTATATCCCGCGGGGAAGGTTTTTCTCTCTTGCAGAGAGTTTCAGAGAAGCAGTGTTACAGGTAGCCAGACAGGGAAATCAAGCTTGCAAATAACAATGGCAATATTCTTGTAACTGCAAATGGGAACAATAAGGTTGGTTCTGTTACACTGAGCCAACACCAGATTCATGGGAACTAGAGAAAGACTACAATCGTAGCACTGAATGACTTCAAACGAAATAAAGCAATCCCACACAAAGAGTTCTCCCGCCTGACTGATACCAGCGAGTTGCCAGCTCTCTAGTGTTTCAGCATCCTCAAGGCCAGAGCATCCCAGCTGCAGGGAAGCAGAAGCACTGTCCAGGTCATGCTGATCACTTTACAGGTGACAAATACCAGACTTGTGCCGCTGCTAAGTCACAAACACCAAACTGAGCTTTAGGATTGAGCTTTCTTCCTACGATACCAGCCTCTCCTTTTCAAGAATGACAGCCCTAGGAGTGACAAGAACGTCTTGGGTAGAGAAGGAAGACTCTTATGAACTGCATTCCTTTTCAGTGAGCTCTTTCCAGTTTCAGTGTAGGCCGTGGCCAAGCACTTGTGCAGCGTGTCTGCTTCTCTGGGAAAGGGAACGTGTGTGTGGCACTACTTCTCACGGCCACGTGAGGGCACCCGCACCCCATGCTAGGACCCTTCCTCTTGTCTACCTGCCCTCCCCTACGCTGTGTGTATGCTTTTTCCATGAGGTCAGGAGTATCAAGGTTGTAAAATAACATATTTTCACTTGTTTTCTTCCTACGTCCAAGACATAGCATTTCTGAAGTCAATTATCTCCCTGAGTTGCCATCATCTCCCCACCCTATTTCTCTTTGTGCTGCCTTTCAACCCATCAGAGTCTGACACCAACAGACGGGGGAGTAGAGTGGTGGGCAAAAATGATTTTTTTTCCCCTCACTGGTGATGTCAAATCCTTGTTCTGGCACTTTGTTTTAAAAGGCCTTCTGCAAACGTAAGATCCCTGTTCTCCAACCTCAGGAGGGAGAGCCAAGAGAGAGGCTGCCGTGCTGTCTACAGAGGGGTCTCAGGTGTCACCTGGGCCCCCCAAGGCAAAGGTCCCTTTAGCACCATTTGTCCAGCACTGTTCCTGGTGAGGGATGGAAGAGCATTTTTGCAGAGTTCCCAAAAGCAGACAAAATTAGAGCAGCAAACATCACCCCCTAAATGCATCACATCACTGTCTGGCCCCATATTTAAATGCAAGCTTTGTCCAGAGGTGGGCAGGTGACCCAGATGACAAGGCGATAAGAAGAAAGACACACACATTGAAACTGACACACACAGACAATGAGGACAGAACTTGCAGTTCTTACGAAGTACAGGCTGGGGCCTGGCAGAAGCACTAGTGCTGATCTGGCGGAAAGGGCCCTGTGATCCTTTCGGGGCCACCATAATGCCCTGCTCGGAGAAGCCCACCAGCCTCCCTTGTCCTCTAAGGCAGGCATCCTTCCAAGTTAGTGGAGATGGGCTGGTCAACCGCAAGTCTCTCCACTCCGTCAGGAGCCCACAGGCAGCCCTGAGCATCCCCGTGGTCACCAGCCGTACCCCAGTGGGCACCCAGCAAGGGTTCTGGGGTCACCTTCTTGACCCACTGTTGTACTCACAATTTACCACCAGAAACCTCAGGAGTTTCTGACCCTCCTGCCCTCCCCAGCCCTCTTATCCATCCCCATCTGTTTTTAGGCTGAAGCCTAAAACAGACAGGAACACAGCCACTCCCCACTCCCACCCCGGCGCCATGGTCTTCTCTGTCGTAAAGGAGAAGTTATCACAAAGCCTTTCTTTTGAAGGCCAGAAAGAAGAGGCCAAGGCCGGTCCATAGGTATTTGAATTCCATAAGCCTCCAGAGGTCCTACTATGTGTCAGGCGTACTAAATACCTAGGAAGAATTATGTCCCTTTCCTGTTGGCACCAGTCGTCTAGTGGGAAAATACACACATGAATAAATATTCTGTCATACAACTAATGCCAGCCCAGAGCACCATGAACAAAGACAAGGTGGTTTGAACCTGGTCCGATGGGTGAATAGGAAGAGGCCAGGCAGAAGAGAATGGCCTAGAATCCCAGGGAGACTGAAAGGGGGAGGCACTCCAGCTGTCTGGGGTGTCTGATGCGGTTTCCTCGGAGCTGCAGAGCCACACAGCGCTCGTCCAAACACACCCACGCGTGCTTCATGAAGCAGGCCCAGCATCCTGCTGGGTTGCTGACATCCCTGCCTGAACCCTGAATACATTTGGACCTGTGCTATGCTTTGAGGCCTCCTCAGAGGGGGAACGTTCAAGGGTCCCCTTGCTGCTCTGTTCCTGGTGGGGAGGGAGGGACAGCATCACTCAGGCTTGTTCCTCCCACACCTGCCAAGAAGGCTGGTCCTCCAGGATCCATGGTGTGGAAAGCCGAGTCCACTCCAGAAACAGGCAATTTGTGTAGAAAGACAAAGAGAAAAGGATGGGCACGTGGAGAGGAACACAGAGAGGCCACACTGCGGGCCCCTGGCCATCTGCTGCTGAGTGGCGGTGCAGCCAGGGGGCAGCCAACAGCCAGCCCAGCGTTCTCAGGTGGAGCCAGGACAAGGGCCTCTTTGTCCCTGAGCCAAGCACCTGCTGGTGTCCAAGGTTTGGAGCCCCCAAACCTTGACTTAATCTTCAGAGGGGCCTTAGCTCTCAAATCAACAGAAATCATTGCCTCCACCAGGCGTCCAGGTCCTTATTCTGAGGCAAACTCAGGGGATACACTTCTCTTTGCCACTTTTGATGCCACTTCTTTGATTGACCACTCTTGATAGGCACTTTGTCACTCTCCAGTGGCCTGTGAATTTGCCCAAGGCCTCTGCTTCTTATACCGCTGACTCTTGGCGGTTCTCACAGGGCTCCGAGCCATTTGCCACCTCTGCCAAGTCACAGATATGCCCAGCCCAGTGTGGGCTCCAGAGGAGGGCGAGGGCAGCCGCTGGTAGACCCTGCCAGCCCAGAGCTAACATTGATTCAACCGCATTCTCTGCAAGCCCAGAGCTGATAAGGACTGTGCAAGCAGGAGCTGTGGTTGATCCCCTGAATATGCAGGTAATTTAGAAGGATGGAGACAGGTGTCCCTGGCCTTCCATAAATAAATTGCGCAGTGATGGGGTTGGGCAGGGAGGGTGAGTATAGTCGCGAGATAGCGCCCCAGGGAGCCAAGGGGTGGAACTGGCCTTCCAGGCTGATTATGCCTCTGCCTGGGGGAGATAGAAATGGCTCCTTCCTGGCATCTGTAAAGTTGCTGAGAGCAGACCTTACCTAGAAAGGCAAGACCCAAAAGCCTCCCAGTAAGTTCTCGAGCAGAGCCTGTTAGGGAGGAATTCCTGGCGCTTTTGCTTGGAGAGAAACAGGGCTGGGAGAAAGGGTCAGAAGAAAGATGATGGGGGTGGTAAAAAGAGAAGGGAGGATGGAGTGAGAAAGGACAGAGCTGGAGGAAGAGGGGAGCACCTGCCGATGGTGAAGCAGAGGAAAGGACATCTGTTTCCAGAAGGGGCTGGGGGCCACATTCTCTGGGAGCCTCCTGGGCCCCGGGCCTTTAGCATCTACTGAGTGAATACCTAGGATTGCTGACAGAGGGAGCAGAGGGGAAGGGGCTGGCTCCCATCACACAGCCACCTCGCTGGGCAGTGTCAGAGGTGGTTTTAGCTTAGATCCGAGGCCTCCAAGAAGGGCTGTGCCGCTCAGACAGCATCCATGTCTGAGAAAGAAACCTCCCTGACCCGGTGGGTTAGAGGAGCAAGTGAGGTAGGGAGGAGAAGGGGACATAGGAGTCCTAGCCCTCGACTCTCAGGGCCTCCCCGCCTCATCTCCTGCCCCAGTACCGCGTGTCCATTTCCCTTGGCCTCACCCCAGCCCCACTAGTGCCTCAATTCCAGGTAGAGAGTGAGCGGCTGGCAGAGAAGGCCCAGCCCCGGTGGAGCCCTGCTCTCCAAGCCACCTTACCACAGCACTTGGAAACGGGAACGAAACAGACAGCCACAGAATGATAAACGAATGCAGGCATGCGTTCCTTAGTGATAATAAATAAATGTACAAGAAAGAAAGAGAAAGAGAGAAAGAAAGACAGAGAGCGAGAAAGGAAGAAAGAAAGAAAAGAAAAGAAAAGAAAAAGAGAGAGAGAAAGAAAGAAAGAGGAAAGAAAAGGGAAAGATTTCAGAGCAATTCTTTTCCATTTTTCCCTCTTTGGTTCATTTTGCTTAAAACCTACAAGCCCACTTTTTGCCAAAAGGGATGACAGTGGGTACTGCACGTGGCGGGAGAGGAGCTTTTGGGGTGCCTTCTGTTACCTTGGAGTGAGGCAGCTGATGTGATATTTTAATAGGGATCTCATTTTAATAGCCTACAAATGAGAAGTCAGAGACAATTAAAATTCATTTCCAATTAATTGTTTTTTCTTCTCTCATTACCAAGAGTTGCCAGTTAGACACCAACAAAGCCTTCAAAACAAAAGCAGCTCCTAGCCTCCGCTTCAGTCGGATGCCACCTGGAAGGAGGCTCCAGAGAGCGCCAGATCTTTGCTTCAAACTTCTCTCCCTTCAGCAAATGACTTCCCCGACCCCTTTGAGGGCAAGAGACAGCTCCAATCCTTAGAAGCTGGGACCCTGTAAGCCGCGAAGTCATGGACAAGTTTATTACCACAGCGCTGCAGGATACTTTTTTATAGTTTTTAATACTGGTTTATTTGCTCTCCTGAGGAATGGCCTCAGCAACCGCATTTCTTGAGACTGATTTAGCTTCCTCCCTTTCCCCTGCTGTTCCCCTTCTGTGCTGTGACCAAAAATCCAGGCTATGAAAAACATCCTGAGATGACAGAGCCTCACCTGGAGCCGGAAGCCTCAGTGCCCCCCCTGCTGAATTGCTGAGAGAAGTTGCTCTCCCCACTCACCTGTGCAACAAGAGAGCCTCCTTCAATGCCCCTAGCGTGCCTTCCAGCTCTACAACCTTCACTCTGCATTAAAAACACGTTATCAATAGCATCTATGAAACACTTAATGGATGCTAAGTATCTCACATGCACACCTCACTTAATGCTCATGAAAAACCTCCTTAACCAGATGCCTCTGGTATCCACCAGTTCTCAGAGGAAGAAACCAGGCTACGGGACTTTTCCAAGCCCGGCGAGCCAGGGTTTCAGCTTGGCTGATTCCAGAGTCTGACCTCTTAACCTCTATTTCCTCCATGATTTTGATCTCTGACCCCTTTTAAGATGCCAGAGTTCCTGGAAAACCCTCAGCTTTGTTCTCTCTCTCTCTCTCTCTCTCTCTCTAGATGGGGAGAACGCTCTAGTTAAACTCCTCACCTCATCTGGATCTTGATGACTAGAGTGGACGGCCCTGAATGACCAACCCTACAAGGCGCAGAGAAGCCAGAACAGGGACTCGACAAACCCCAGAGGGGCAGGGTCGCTTCCCCAGGCTCCAGCCCCTTTCGAAAGCAGAAGGCTGTGCTCCCCCTACCGGCCACCACTAGTGGAACGAGTCTTCCCAAGTTCTCACTGAGCCCTACTTTACTATTATTATTGTTGTTGTTGTTTGAAATTCCTCATAATAACTGGGATAGATTTCTTAGGAAGCCAAATAATGGGATGCATTTCCACCCTGGCTTTATAATTAATGTTTGCATCATTTATCTTTCGTGGAAAGATTATTCTGACTAACGAGGTTCTGGGCCACTAATTCATTACACTGCCTTGTCACTTCCTGCTCCTTCTTATTACCCAGAAATAGACTCATTAGTCAGAGTTCAATGACAGGGAGAAATTGTGTTCCTTCATTTAATTCCCTCACTCACTTCTGGGCCCCATGTTTGTCTGAAATTGGGGATTAGAAGGGGGAATAAAGGAGTCATCTTAAGTCTCTGCTTCAGACTCATTATATCTTCCCCTTTGTTCCTGTCCAACAGGGAAAGGGCCAGGAGAGCTTGTGGTGGCCACGTGGGTGCTGTCCTTTCACCACTCAAGGCTACGAGCAGGTGAGGGGGCACAGCCCAAGCACTTAGGGACTTGCAACATATAATCAAGGTGTTTTTTTGTTTTGTTTTTTTTTTATCTCCACTCACAATTAGTAGTACTACCTGGGAATCCTTAGGAGTATCCAGGCATTGCTGATAGTAAATGCTGTAGAAGATATTTATAGATAGATAGATAGATAGATAGATAGATAGATGTAGATATACACGCACACATACATGCATGACACAAAGTGCTTCCAAAGTCCTCTGCCACAAGAACGTAAGGTGATATAATGTAGACACTAATAGCCCAGGCTCGGGTTCCATTGGCACGAGTTCAAATCCTGCCTCTTCTCATGCGAGTTGCAAGGCCTTGTTCAAGATACTTAACCTCCCCTGCCTGCGGCTTCTCAACCACAAAATAGGAATGACAAAAGCTATCTCTCATCATTACGAGGCTCAAGCTGCAGAAAGCACCAGAACTGGATCGCACAGTGTGCGGCAATGATGACTATTAGGAGCTTGGAAGAAAGGTGCCCTTGGAGTTCAACTAATCAAAACCCAGCAGTGGGAAGAGATGGTGTCTCCAGGCAGTGGGTCCCAATCCTGGCAGCACAGAGGAGACACCTGCAGATGCCCGGGCCCACCCAGACTGTTGGAGTTGGAATCTCAGGCATGCGGGGAGGGCGTCTATGGGTTTAAAAGTTCCACGATGGTTCTAAGGTGAGATCAGGGTGACAAGCCCTCAAGGTCTCAAGGTCTGCTCAGGGACGTTTCACTCCTGGGCTACTCCTGTTGAAAGACGCTTGAGGCTGAACACATGCTGTAAGGCAGGAAACTATCTGGGTCCCTCCATGACCAGGATTAGTACTCATGTGGTTCCAGGTTCTGGGAAGCTCACTGGGGACAAAAGTAGGTGTATCACCTGCTGTCATGGGGCTGCTGCCCTACTGGGGAGCTGGAATCAGAGCGCTGATAAATGCTTACATTCAAAGCAAAACAAATGCACAGAAGAAAAAGGGTGGATTCGAGGGTGAGCGCCCAGCCTGTGGATCAGGAATACTTTCACAAGGAAGGGTCTTCCGTTGAATTATTAAGAGTCCTGAGGGTCACCCAGGAACAGAGGGACCGGAAGTGCTTTCTAGGCAGAAGGAGGAAAGACTACTACAAAGCCCATGTGGCTGGAACAAGAACAACCCACGGAGGAGCAGAGCCGGAGAGCAAGCAGAGGCCAGGATCCACGGGCTTTGTAGATTCTGCCCAGAATGGGGGTCCTCCTCTTTAAGGGAAAAGGCAGCTTTTAAGTGAAGGAATCCCAGGTAGAGCACAGAGGCGAGATGGCAAGATCCAATAAGCCAGCCCTGAAACCCACTTACTTCCTTGCAGCATAATCGTGAGGACCAAGGCCAGGGCATGGAGCAAGGGGCCAGCCAAAGCCCTCCCCCTCTGCTAGAGTCCCCGAGGCCTCCAAGTCAGTTCCTTAGAGAACATTGCATGGCCCCAGACCCCAGTGCATAGAACTGAATCTGTCAGACGTGAGACCTGGATCTTTACTCACCCAGGCACAGACCAATAGCTCAGCTTCCAGAAATGTTGATCCCAGCCACAGCTGGAAAAGAATGCCCTCGTCCCTAGTACGTCGTCCCACTGGAACGGTAGTGTGTCACCAGGCTTTAGTGAGTGCCGCTTTGTGAGTCCTTCACCAGGAGCCTGGCCATCTCTGTTGCACTGATCTTATCCATTTGTGGACCAGAGAGGCTGAGGACCCTGTTGTGGGTGGGGGACTCTGGGAATGTCATCCAGGGCTACTTGGCTTTCAGTCAACCTCTGTCCAGAGATCATAGGCATCTCCCATCTCATGATGTCAGAATCGGATGCGTTTGTCGAGTATGTCTCTTCATTCTGGGATCCTCTGTTCTGGGAGGGGTGGTTGTAGGCATGGCTCCAACGGGGTAGGCCAGGCTGGGGGCACACCGGTGGTCTTCTACCCTCAAGGTCTGCTCACCTTGTGCGTTTGTGGTATATTATGTGTTTATGGTCAATGACCTCCTCCTCAGTGAAGCTAGTCATTAGAAGTGAATCCTTGAGTCTGGCCTGAGCTGTTTGTAACTGTAAGTTTCATTGAAATAGAGGAAACCTCTGGCAATCATAAGACAGGAGGCAGGGCCAGGGGCAGGGTGTGGACGTCTCATGAGCCATATTCTAAGGCGCTGCTTCTCCCATGGCAGTAATGCTGAGAGCTAAGGAGTGATAGGCAGGGTGAAGGGTGGAGGGCGGGCCTCAGTCACTGGACCATAGGTTGAGGAATTCAGTAGCCCTGGGCACTGAAGCCTCAGAACAGATGTGTTGTCTTCAATTACCAGGAGAAAAAAATACTCCAGACTGATGCAGTGACCTTAGTGAATATGTAGCCTAGTATAGACTACACATTACAACGTCACATTTACTGTATATTTTTATTCCTATGATCATTAAGAGAAATAGAGTTAGCAAAACTGGATATTGAGCAATGTGTGTCTTAAACTATTTATTATTCCTTATCTCAATTAATTTTCAAAACAGCATTGAGATACATATCATACCCAGCACACAGATAAGGAAACTGGAGATCAACATGGGAAATTGATAAAAGTCAGGCAAAATACGGTGGGGCGGGAATTTGTCTCGGAAGCCTGCCTCCTTTCCGAGGCTGACGGCCAGTTCTGCTTGTTCCCAGACATTGGGACTGAGTCTAGATGGATGCATTTTGTGACTTTTTTAGTTTGCTAGGGCTGCCGTCACAAAATACCCTAGACTGGGTAGCTTAGGCAACAGAAATTTATTTCCTTGCACTCTGCAGGTTAGAAGTTCAAGATCAATATGTCAGCAGCATCAGTTTCCTCTTAGGCATCTCTTGCAAATGGTCGCCTTCTTTCTGTGTCTTCGCATGAACTCTCCTCCCTGTGTGCTGTGTCCCCATCGCTTTCTATAAGGACATCAGTCATGTTGGATTCGGGCCCAGCCAGATGACCTCCTTTTGCCCTAATCACCTCTTTAAGTATCTCCCAATACAGTTACCTTCTGAATTACTAGAGGACAGGACTTCAATATGTAAATTTTGGAAAGATCCTCTTCAGCCCATAACAGTGACCAAACAGTATGGACAAAGCTCTTTATCCTTCCCTTACCAGGGATCTCTACTTGGCTTTTCACATCAATGCAATCACTGTTTACCCAAAATATTTTTTACCCTGTAGTACAAAAAGGTTTACATTCTGAATGACTGGGCAAATGTCAGGATTAAGATAACTCACTCCAGAGATGAGGCGTGGGAAGGATGGGTAACAGGAAGCCGCTGTCTCCAGGTGTCAGCCTTGAGAGGAGATCCCTTCTTAATTTCCCTGAGGGACAGGAGGGAACGCGTGAATGCCACTGGCAAACACAGATGGCATTTAGAGCACAGTTCTCCCTAAGGCTTGTTGGGTACCCATCCGTGGCTGCAGGAAGCAGTTCTGTGGGTCCTGTCTCTGGTGCCCAACAGAGGTGTGGAGGATATGGGCTCCAGGAGTTCAAAGTCAGGCACACACGAGGATGTGCCAAGTGATCCTAGTCCCTTTGTTTAGCTTCTCTGAGTAACAATCGTCCCTTTATTCTGTCTGTCATTAAAGGATGGCAACAGATGTAAAAGAGTGGCTTTTAAATGTTGCTGGAAAAAGGAAATATTAAAATCTTAAAAAAAAAAAAATCAGCGGAAGAGAGCAGTGGTCCCCTTCTGACTAACGGCATTCTATAATCTCTTGACTTTGGGGATAATCAACTACATCTCAAATCTACTTGGTTTATTTTACTGAAATTATCAAATTAACATATAGGAAGAAGACGACACGGGAACTGCAACGTATGGCGTGTGTTCATTTGGTACCTGGCACTGGGGATAGACAGCTGGAGAGAGAGGGAATTTAATTTCCTGGGGCCCATACGCCTCTGAGTGATTGGCAGGCTAATTTTGCTCTCCACTAGGCCTGGTATTGAAAGGAAGTGAAGATGCAGAAAGCTGCCAAGAACTGTTCCTTGTGTTGGCAAAAATTCTAGACCTCATTAGAAAAATCAAGAACTAGATTCAGAAATTTGGAAGGCCATGGTGAAAGGGGATTTTTCAAGTAATGATAATTATTAAATATTGTCAGAGCATCCTTTTACAGGTACTTGGTCTCTGGTTAAGCTTATACAGTATTACACTGACATGCTTCTGTCCTCATGTTGAGAGGTTCAGAGAATTTAATAAATTGCCCAAGGACACACAGCAAATTGGTAACAGATGCAGGTCTCAAACTGGGTTCTTCTAAATCTGGGCCTGGCTCTTTGTCACCTGCCTGTGCTGGCTCCACTGGAGCCCTGTCCAGAGAGGCCTAGCAGTCAAGAGTTTGGTTGATCTGTAAAGCTAGAGGGGAGCAAGCCCAGGGTGGTCCAAAGACTTTCCTTTCCTGTCACCCTCTGCTCTTTTGGGATAGGATTTTCATCCCAAAGCAGTTAAGTGCACAAATACTGTAGTAAGAGAGACACAAGTTCTAATTCAAGCTTCAAGGTCATGTGACCTTGGGCAAATTATCTCATCACTTTAAGTCTGGATTTCCTTGTTTGTAAGAAGAGGATGATAAAACCAGTATCGTAGAATTGCTTTGAAAATAAGATAAATCTGTGTGTGTCTGTGTCTGTGTGTATTGTTTAGTAAGGTATCTGACTCTTAGTAAGGCTTAACTAAAAAAAAAAAAAAAAAAAAAAAAAAGGTTACAAAAACATCCTTGTCCAAAGAGAGACAGGGAATCCCAGCAATCCTCAGTCCTCAAAGCCGGCTTTGCCAGGGCTGGCAAGGGTGTGACTTGCTATTGAAGACCACACATTTCTTTGTTTCCATCTCTGTTAGTAGTGGTGCACACAGTCCCCCTCACACTCACTGCTGCTCCCTCAAAGCTAGAGAACCAGAGCTGAGAAGCAGAAACCCTCTCAGTGGCCCGGCCCCTGCTGCTGCAGACAGAGGGGTCAAGGGAAGCCTCAGGACCCGAGGCAGAGAGAGGAATGGAGTGACAGAGATCAATGTTGGACCCAAGATGATTAACTGTGCCAACCTGGGGCACTGGCGCTAGGGAGACGGCCAGATCGATGGATTCCAAGCAAATGAAGAGCCTGGCGCATTCAGCAGCCAAGCTGTGAAGTTAAACACAGCGACGGGGCCAGGCGTTTGGAGAGCGATGAGGGTGACGAAACAGGACACATGTATCTGGGGAAACAACACTGAGAGGCCAGCTCTAATTCTGAAAAACGTCTTTGCTCCTTGTCACCTTTCAAAGGCACAATCACGGTTCTGTGAGTATGCATGTAAGAATATGAACGTGTGTGTGAGCACGTGCCAGCGTTTGTGTGTTGGGGGGGTGTGCGTGTGAACACGACCCCTTTGTCTTCTTATTCCACCAGGGCCCAGTAGTGCTGGGGAATGTGTTGTTTATTAGGTAGGTGCAAATAGAATTTCATTCCCATGGTTCCGAGAATCATAGCATGTTAAAACTATTCAAATATATCCCGTGTACTTATATACTCTGTGGAAAATGTTCTTGTAAAATTAACATATACTCTATTACCTCCTTATTAATGGGGAATTCTGAGGGACTGCCTTCATCCATCACAATAAGCTGGGCCCCTCAGCGTCCCCTGCCACCAGCTGACAAGGCAAGCTCTGAGGTCCACAGGGAGCCAGGAGGGAAGGCCGTCCCTTTTCCTCCACGCAATGCCTACCTATGCAGAAAAGGGAGGACCTCAAGACCAGGGAGCAATTATGTTGCAGCCCTTATTCTGTGAACACACTCAAAAAGACACGGATGTTCCCGCTAAATCAGTGACTCCATCAGCCTTGATCCACAGGCCTTGGCTGTGGCAGAGGGACTGCAGGAAGCCACGCGGCTAAGAACCCACCTTCTTACTGCCATGTTGGGCAGCTTCTAGGAGTGCTTCCTGGTTGTAGATCTTCTTCCCTTTCAAAGCAGGTTGGGGGTGGTGCACAGCCCTTGCTCGGGCTAGGAGCCAGATACATGGCAGCTTAATTTTCCCCATTATGCATGGCAAATACCAAGAAGCATTCCCAGGTGTGTCTGCAGCCGTGTAAATCTGACACAAGTCACAGTGTCTTCGGAGGAAATGAAAGACCACAGGACGGGGACATGGCGCCGTGAAAAAAGACGCTTTGTGATTTTCAACATACGGTGACACTTTTCCTAATTTAGAGGGGGAAGCTGGGTTTTGAGTTTTATTTTATACACCCTCTTTGTGAAAAGCAAGGGAAAGAAGATTTAAAGAACATCTGTGTATTCAAATGATAGAAATAGAATTATACACTTTCAGGAACAAATTCTAGTATTTTTGTCTCTTTCGAAGATTTCCGAAGCCTATAGATTTATCTCTCGTGTGTGTGCGAGAGCATTTCCTCTGAGGGCTTAGACATAGTTGAAATAGTTTTTGTCTTTTTCCCCTTTCTGCTAACCCAGCTCCCACTTCATTCTGTTGATCTCCTTTAATTGAACATAAGATAAAACTGAGTATGTTCAATATTTTTATTGAATTGAGTTTTATGTTTCCAGTCTGGATTTATAGACTGTTAAATAGAATGTTTTACGTTTCTCTCTCTCTCAAAGAAAATAACAAATACATGTGGGACAGAGCCATCAGTCAATTGTATCAGTGGATTGTTGGCAACTCACAGGTGGAAAAAAAAGAGCATTTTCACTCTACTCTTAGGGGAAAGCAATTATATTTAAGAGCAGTAGAAAGCCAAAACTAGTCTGGAACTTCAAAACGCCTTTCTTGACTGACCAAGAAAAGGTACAGTGACTACAATGACAAACCAGCCCCCAGCTCTTTTAGAAAGCTACTCTGCCTCATGCTAAAGAGAAAATAAGTGATGTTTCAGCCTCGGCGACCAGGCAGGAATAGAAAAGTACATTGACAGTAGTAGGATAGACCGTAAAATTAAGTAAAAAATTCTTAACGTACAAGATCTCAGTTTTCCCACAAACCTCCTTTCTGTTCAGAAATTTCCAAACCATTCACTGCCTGACCATGTCAGGAATGACATCCTTCCTTGTTCTTGATTTTCCTTCCTGGAATGTTTTAATCCAGAACGCTTCTCCCTACTTCCTCTAGGCCCTACTCACAGCAATGTAGCTGACACATAGCATTAGGGTGCAAAACCTCAAATCCTTTCTGACTTGAAACTTCACCCAGGAAAGACTCTTAGCAAAAGTGCTGGCCATTGTGTCACAAGACAAACCCCTTTCAAAGAGCAAAGCCATCATCATCTCAACAGCCACAGTCACCGCCTGGACCTTCCGTCCTGAGGAAAGGATTCTCCACCGAATCTGGGGGGAAGACCCCCCACCAGTCCGTGCAAAAGATGAAGAATTGAGTATGCACCTACCTGTGCCCTTCCACTTCCACCTCTTCCCACCTTCCCCGTTTCTTTTTCCGCTCATTTTTTTTTCCACTTTAAAAACATCCAACTTTGCCTTGGGGATGAGCAGAATGAAATGTCACTTACCTATAAAAAGAGACAGAAGAGAAAACCATGCATCACATTACACACAAGTTCTTTGAAATCAAGGCCAGCTTCCGACTTTGAAACTGTAACAATGAGTGAATATTATTTTTTCATCCTACCTTTCTATATTTAATGAAACTCAGGATTTTTGCAAGTAACCCATCCCCAGGGCCCAGTCTCCCTTCATGATTTTCCTTTTGTTTCTTTGCATCCCCTGTCCCTCTCCACCACCCTAGCCCCACATCATCTGTCCCAGCTTCATGGATGAAAGGTCAGGAAGGAATAAGGGGGGGTGCACAGACCCAGAGATCAAGGCCTGCCCTCAGATGTTGGCAGCAAGGTTTCGAGGCACGAGGAGCTGGTTTTTGCCTCTTTTCTCACAGGCCACAGAGATAAGACCCAGGGTCAGCGCCGGCTGGAGCCTCTCGGGAGGAGGGAGGAAGGTCAGCTCCCCGCAGGGTGACTTTCCACCCGGTGGCTTCGGGGCTCTTTCAAATGACTCTGCTCTGAGTCTTCCTCCTCTCTCCCTCCCTCACCCTCACCCCCTTGGCCCTCCTGGTTTGGGTGTGAATGAATTCACCCAAGGTCTCCATCCCACACTTCATCCTGCAGCATCTGCCTCTCAGACCTGCTTCTACAGAAAATCTCGTTATTGCAGCACCCTGAGGCCAACAACCACCTGAATGGGTCATTGTGTTCAGACCCCTGTCTCAGTACAGGATGCAAACTGGTCCACCTGAGTCCTGTGGGGCCCTTTGAGAACCCTGAGATGCTGAGTCCCTGCCTTGCCTGGCTCCTGGCCCCAGAGGCTCCCTGTGTTCATGCAGCAAGCTCCTTGAGGCCGACTGATTCGGTTCTGTCCCGTTGGCTGAAGGGAAGCCAGGCTCTGAGCATTCAACTTGCAAGAACAGCCCCTCACCCACCACGCTATGTAGTGGATCCTTCACAGGCTCACATATTGGAAAATTGACTTCAATGTCCTGCTAGTGTCTTCTTCTTATTATGCCTGAATAACTCAGTTCCTTTTAGCCTATTCTTGGAGATTTCAGTTTTCCATCTTTCCTCCTCCAAGCTCCTATGAGACCCTCTGTGGAGGACAGCTCAGAGCTGAGCCCTGGAGAGAAAAGCAGCCATATGTCCCCCAATTCTGTTGCTGCATCCCCCAATCAAGATGCTCTGCCAGAAACGGAATTACGGTCAAATATTGCATCCTGATCACATTAGTATATTGAAGACTTGGAGAGGGTTCGAGGTAAACATCTATGCTTAAACTTTTCCTAACAGTATTTGACTCAGAAATATTTCTTGCTATACATAAATTAAAACACCATACTTCGGGAGGATGACTACTTTTTTTCTCATTATGAATGTTAAACTAAATACAATTGATCTGATATTATCACAAGCAGCGGCCAGAGGACCCTGAAGTTAATGATCCACCCACCATGCCCTACAGAAAGCCTGGGCTGAGGGCTCAGTACACAGGGTCTGGCTCAACTCCCTCACCCAGTGCGATGAAGGGCTATCCCCTCGCTCCCTGAAGCTCTCTCACCTGTGAGATTTGAAGACCCCGAAGCACCCTGCACACTAGGGTGCGGTGAGGCTGCAACGATACTTAAAATGGGCTTTTCAAACTGTAAAGAACAAAACACTTCAAGGGGCTGGTGGCGTCAGTACCTCTGTTCTTGAGGCCACACTCATGGGAGAAGAGATCACTTGGCCTCAGCTGCCCTGGGAGCTGGTGAAAAATGTGTGGTTTTGACTGCGGTCAGTCAATGAGACATCAGAGGCAGCAGTTCCTTGAATACTTCCCCAGCTCTGGACCCTGAGGGAGGGAACTGATCCCAGGGGTCTTTTCCGTCTTTAATATCTATGCCTACATGTCTTCCTCTATTGCACAGGGAAGCGCTCTCCGCCTTCTCGGTGCTTACATCTATTTTTTTCTTCTTTTTGGAGTCTCACTCTGCCTCCCAGGGAGTGCAGTGGCGCGATATCAGCTCACTGCCAACCTCTGATGCCCGGGTTCAAGCGATTCTCGTGCCTCAGCCTCCCGAGTAGCTGGGATTACAGCTAATTTTTTGTATTATTAGTAGAGACAGGGTTTTGCCATGCTGTCCAGGCTGTTCTCTAACTCCTAACGTCTGGTGATCTGCCCACCTTGGCCTGCCAAAGTGCTGGAATTACAGGCATGAGCCACCGCGTCCAGCTGCTTACACCTTTTAAAGTTTGTGGTCCTGCTGTCCCTGCTCTGTGGCTTTGCATCTGGGCAAGTTTCTCTGCAGACCAGGAACCTCTAAGTAGGGGGAGGAAAGAGAGGCCGCTGAACCAGAGCAAGGCATGCCGTCCTCGTCTGCCTCCTCTGTTACTCTTGAATAAGAGAGAATGCAAGGACAAACAGGCATCCACATAATGGCGCGTCCATGTAGGTTGGTGAATGTAAGAGCTGCACCACGTGGGTGTGGAATGTCAACAGTGGGGGAGGCTGTGGGGCAGTGGGAAAAGGGGTCTATGGGAATACTCTGTATTTTCCCCTTATTTTACTGGAACCTAAAACTGCTCCAAAAATAAAGTTTATGAATGAAAACAAATTACAGGCCCTTAAGTTCTTATTCATTCAAGAAAATCTTCTCAAGCACATTCTATATGTAAGTCCCAGAATAATTTCTTATCGAACGGAAGCATTCTGAGAGATGACTGCATTTTCTGTGTACAGTGGACAGAATGGAAGAAACGGGACTAAGATCCTAGCCCTGGCAAAGACTGAAAACTTAATGGAAAGAGAGCAATATGTCTATAAAAAGTAAGGGAAATAGAAAACCATGCTGTCCCACGATTATCTCCCCACCCCACCCCTTTATCTGTGCAAACCTTATCTACAATTTAAACCCAGTTTAAGTGCCACCTGGCCCCTCAGGTCTCTTCAGAGCTCATCTCAGAATGTGCCACTCACGCCTCACTCTTCCCCTCATACTCAACAGCTTGCTGCCTGCCTTGCCCTGTGGTTCTGTGCTGTTTCGCCATGTATTTGAGTCCTGCTGTTCCCACTCTGCTTCTACATTTTGACTTTGCAACCCTGACAACATCTAGCCCAGGGTTTTCTGCAAAATGAGTTGAAAGAAAGCTCGAGGTTTCCAGACCTTTGTGAATGTGGAATTTGCAGATGAGAGATTGTGGGTCTATGCACACTTCTGCAATATGCTGAGATAGTGCTGAGACTCCAGAGATAAGAGATATGATGCCTGCCTCCTTACGTCCTGGCGAGGCACACAGATGAGGAGAGGCTGAGCTGTAATATAGCATCCTATTGACAAGATAGAGGTAGGCATGGGGTGCTCTGAGGAGACACAGGAGAAGTGTCTTCTATTTTGGTGCTAAGAACAATACAAAGGAAAAACAAACTGGAATTGGTGGAGACCACCAACAAAAACTTCCAAGAAGAGGCTGGCCCTTTGCGAGCAGCTACCTGATGACATGCAGCATTAAAAACACAGGTCCACCCTCTGCCCTTTATTCTTCCACGCCAGGGAAAGCTTGCCTTATTTTCCCCCTTCTTGCACTGCAGAGTTCTTCTGCGATGGAATTGCCCACTGACCTTTCCCAAATCCAAGGCTGGCCTCAGTTGCTTGCCTCTCCAAAGGACTCAGGACCCTAGATAGCAGCTAACTCTCAGACTGGGCCAGTGCTGGCTTGATGCTGGGCCTCCACTCAAGGGTCCCCTTGCCTGACCCTTTTCGAAGACTTTTTTTTTTCTTTTTTTTTGGCTGGTTTTATAGGGCCATTGTAAAACCACAAGTGGAAACAGCTCAACCGCTCAAAGACAGTTTCATCTGAAGAGCTTGTCCTTCTCCAGGCCGGCCATCCTCCCGCTAACAGTGAGTGCAGAGAAGCACTCCGTTAACCCCCTCAGTCCCAGAGCCAGGGACACTTCTCAGCCTCTGAGAACTGAGCGACAGTGCCAGATCACCACGGTGGCTCACGGAGCACAGAGGGTTCAGTCAAACCTGAAAAGAACAGATTCCACGTGTAGTTCAAGTGCTTTCTGCAGAAGTGGGTCATCTGCTTGGGAAGTGTTTATAGTGACAGTTCCATACCTACTCCAGACTTGGACCTAGACGAGCTCTGTCTCAAACACCCTCTCTGAAGACTTTTGGGCCTCCAAGAAAAGAAAAACAGGGTGAAAAACCAGGGCTCAGCACGCAGAGGCAGAACAAGGTAGTGCTCCTTCCTTCTCCTCCCCGGCTCTCATGCCCCGCCCTCCTCCTTTGTCCAAACCGAACCGCAAAACCCATCAGTAGGAGCTCTGCCTCCTGTGACCTGCAGTAGTATATCTGTGACACAGGCTACAGGTGGCCAAGCCTCCAACTCCTTCTCCTTAGCATCTGTCAAGGACCTATGTCGAGTCCCAAGTCTATCCATGCGGTTGGGAGGATGGTTCCTCAATGCCTGCAGTTCTTCACTGGATTCAGAAGTGCCTCCTCACAGCCCATGCTGCATCACAGGAAGGCAAAGAAAGGGAGAGTTGCTTCTGTGTCGTTTTAGGGGGAGAAATGAAGTGGGGTCATCTAGAGGTGCAGTATTTTTAGGCAAGTCTTTTTAAAAGACTATGTGGGTGGATTTAAAATCTTCTCTCCAGCCACCCGCCTAACTGTGATGGTGGTGGTATGGAGACGAATCTCTTCACTTTTTTTCCTGTGGTCTTTTCTTTCCTTGCATAAAACACTGCTGGAATGCAAAGCCTTCTCCCTTTACCTACCCACGTCTCCTCTATGCCCTAGAGTGTGAGGTCTGGCACTAACACTTCGCTGGTGGGAACACTGAGGCCCAGGAAAATGGCAGGCAAGGATCTGGTGGATTTGAGGGAAATAAAGGAGAAGCAGAGATAACTGACTACTGGTTTAGGCTGTCCCTCATCTGCCCTCCCATTCCTTCCCAAGCTGAGGGAGGAGGTCCTCCTGGGACCTAAGGCACAGGTTCAATGGTGGGATGGGGCAGGTGCCCAGATGGGAATGGATTTGGTCCCAGCATTTCAGAATAGCACTGCTTCTATGCTGTTCTGAGTCTTCCAGTGGAGACTAGAGTTCTTCTGAGCAGCACTTTTCCTTCCCCTTCATTGCCTCACATGGAGCCTGGCTGGGCAGATTTTTCGTTTCATTCCAATGAGCATATTTATTAATTTCCACAGTCAGACAGAACAATGTGCTAAACATCTAGGGAATCTCAACTGTCCTCCCTGCCAGCCCACCCTCCTTTCTCCACCACTCCTGAGTGGGGAATGGACTCGGCAGGGTCTGTGGTCCCACCCCACCAGCAGGCCAAGCCCACAGCCTCCCATCTGTGTCTTTTACAGCAAAGCAGCTGAGAGCAGCCCTCTGCACAGAAACAACCAAGCCAGAGACTTCTTCGTGTTTCTGGAAGGCCCGGAGGTTGTTGCTGACCTTGCCTTGTTTCAGGTTTCCTGTTTTTCCAAAAAGGAAGGAGGAAGGTACCAGATTAAATGCTACTAATTAGTATCTTCTCCTGGATGATGGAGCAAGTATCTGGAAATTGCTAAGAATTCCAGAAAACATAAAGGATAACTCTGGTGTAGGGTAAGGATGGAAGCCCCCCTTTTCTTAACAGCTGAGCTATCAGATCCTAAGCCAGTAGTTCTCAGCTTTGTCTGCACACAAGAATGACTTCAGAAGACTTGAAAAACCCGTATGCCCAAGTCGTATCCCAACCCAATCACCTCAGAATCCTTGAGAGTGGGACCCTGCACTTCTTTTTTTTTTTTTTTTTTTTTTTCTGAGACGGAGTCTGGCTCTGTCGCCCAGGCTGGAGTGCAGTGGCTGGATCTCAGCTCACTGCAAGCTCCGCCTCCCTCCCAGGTTTACGCCATTCTTCTGCCTCAGCCTCCCGAGTAGCTGGGACTACAGGCGCCCGCCACCTCGCCCGGCTAGTTTTTTTTGTATTTTTTAGTAGAGACGGGGTTTCACCATGTTAGCCAGGATGGTCTCGATCTCCTGACCTCGTGATCCGCCCGTCTTGGCCTCCCAAAGTGCTGGGATTACAGGCTTGAGCCACCGCGCCCGCCCTCACTTCTGTTTCTACAAACTCTCTAAGTGATTCCAACATGCAGCCAAACATGGAAAGCAGTGTGCTCGAGCGTGCCTGAGGACCAGGAGGGGGCGAGGTAAAATGCAGGTGCGAGCCCCAGGCCCAGCGTTTCCAATTGAGTACATTTGCATGTGGCCTAAGATTTTTCATTTCTGAGTAGCTGCATGGATTAATCCATTTTGCATTGCTGTAAAAGAATACTTGAGACTGGGTAATTTATAAAGAAAAGAGGTTTATTTGGCTCACAGTTCTTCAGGCTGTATAAGTAGCATGGCTCCAATGCCAGCTTCTGGTGAGGCCTCAGGGAGCTTCCACTCATGGTGAAAGACAAAGGGAGTGGGTGCGTCACATGGTGAGAGAGGGGACAAGAGCCAGTGTGGGAGGTGCCAGGCTCTTTCTAACAACCAGATCGCATGTGAACTGACAGAGCCAGAACTCACTCATTACTGCCAGAACCCCACCAAGCCACTCTTGAGGGATCTGCTCCCGTGACCCAAACACCTCCCACCAGGCCTCACCTCCAACCTTGGGGGTCACATTTCAGCATGAGATTCGTAGGAGACACACACCCAACTGTAAGACTGGGCGATGCCACTGCTATTGGCAGATACCAGACTCTGAGAAGCTCTGCATTAGACGGACCCTGAGACTCCCGGATTAAAAAAAACCTGTTGGGACTGGAGGAGTTACTTCTTACTACAACTGTAGTTTTTGCGGCTGTGAGGTCCTCTCACCTCCTCCCAGGCTTACCTGGGACACACAGAAGGACACCAGCTCTGCCTTTGGCGGTGGGGGCGGATGGGTCACCTGGCTTTTCCTTGACATTCTAGGGCTGCGTCTGGAAAGGAAGCCTTAGGCGAAAGTGGCTTCAACCACTGAAAGGAAAGGCAGATGACATCCCTTCTTCCTGCCTCTCCTGCTGTCAGAGGATTCTGATTTTGTGCCTTTAAAAATGAACCCCACGATCTCACCAAACCTCTTCCTGAGGACAGGAACAAGGTTTTCTTCTCCCACTATCACCGGTTACAGTCCTGTGCACATGAGAGCCGTCTGCTGAATTAATCAATGAATGAACTCTCCATCTGACGGGCAGGGAAGCCAAGAGACAGTGACATTGTTGCTGATGCAGAGGAAGCTATTGTTGAGCTTCATCGACATATATTGAACAAACACCTTCAATGAGCACCTGCCCACTTTTCTGATAAGGCTGGAGGCTGTAACAGCCTGAGACAGGAATTTCACTTGCATGAAATTATATAATTTACAGCCCTATTATCACCAGTGCATCCTGGTCATTCCAAAAGCCACTCCTCCAAAGGACAGGCTAGAAAAGAGGCTGCGAGTGGAGCCCTCTGAGGGGGTGCTTTGGTGGGGTCCCACCTGTGTTCTCATACTGGAAGCGCCCCCAGAACCCCACACAGAGGTGCCCCACACTCTCAGCTCCAGGCACTCGGGTAGGAGCAGCAAGCAGGCTCCACTTTTGCATCCTGCTAAACATCCCACACTTGCACAGATGAGGATTGCCCTCCACTCAGCCACTGTGGCAAGGCACCGGGGGCTGCATTTTCTCCCTCCCTCTGAGCTTGTTCATATAGTAAAACACAGAGGCCCCACTGTGACTGCTGATCACATCCAAAGCAAAGGCAGGTTTTGAAATTCATCAGAGATTTCTTCCGCAGCTGCAGCCAGCGAGGCCTGAGCCTTCCCCTCCCCCAGGGCCCTCCGGCTGATGTCAGTCCTCCCGTGGAAGCAAGGTTGGAAGCAAGTGAGGTTGTCTTTCCAGTGGGCCACATCTGTTTCTGAAGGCTAAGAGAGACAGCAGGTGGAGGGAGACATGTGAGACTGAAAGCACAAAGGAAGAAAAATAAAAGATAACTTCAAAATAAAAAGATCCCTAAGAAGGGGAGACTATAAAGGAAGCACTGAGGTCTCTTCTTTCCTGTCTTCTCCTTTCTGGAGCTGGCTCTGTGGTCCACACAGGGCACACCCATGGGAACCTGGTGAAGGAGGCCTGCTTCATCCAGCCCCTGGGAGAAATTGCAGCAGCTCGTCGATAGGGTGGTGGCTGTAATCATGCTACAGTCTGTGATCTGTGGGTTTTATGGAGATGTTTAGGAGATCGGTAATAAGGTTGCTCCAGTAAACAGTCTGGCAGGGCAGTAAAGGATGAAGGCAGTCGCGCAAGTTGCATTCCAAGTGGCTTTCTGAAGACAGAGTGACTGCCACTCACGGCCACCTGTGCCAGGGTGCACTTCCTGATCGGAGGGCCTGGAATGCCTTGACTTGCTCAGATTCCTGCCGTGCTGTAGCGGGGAGCAGGCCTATTGTGTCCATTCTCACTGGTTTGCTTGTTTTTCATTGAGAAAGCAGGTCTGAGTCCCGCTGCCCGACAGGCGGGGGAGAGTATGCTGGACCAGTCACAGTCCAGATGCTGACCAATCTCCCTGCCCACTCCAGAACCCACTCTGCCTGTCCACAGGTAGGTGAGCCAGCTGCTGTCTTGCCCCACGTTGGGCTGCTACGTGTTTGAAAACAGTGCTGAGCAGCAATCTTCCAAAAACAACCGTGAGAGTGAGTTGATCATGTCAGGAGGTGAGCCTGGGCCGCTGCGGCCTCTTGTTTTTCTGTCAGTTGTGCGTGGGTCTGGGGCCCAGGCCAATGGAACCAGGCCCGGGGCACCACCTTGCTTTGTTCCTGTTTGAGGCCACTGGAAATCTGAGTACACCGATTTTCCCAGTAAATATATCTGGTTGCCAAGGAAGCCTCATTAGGAACTGTGAGTGTTATCTCAAGCTTTTTCTCATAGAAAAAAACCACAATGATCTTGTCTCTATTCAGGTGCTGCTGCATGTGCAAAGTCCTTTAGGTCCATTCTTAGGATATTTGATCCTCACAGAAGCCTTATGGGGTCAGTCTTCTTTTCCACTCCCATTTTACACAAGGGGACATGGCTATTGGGAAGGTTGTCATTTTCTTAAGGTCACAAGTTGTTAACTCATAAGTCTAGAACCTGAGCGACACGCCCCCAATCCCGTGTCCGTATTCTAAGCATTCTGATAGGAGAGTGTCCGCTTCCAGGACAAAGAGCAGCTCTGCTGGGGGCCACTCAGGCTGCTTGGGCCTGTATCTAACTGTTCCCTGACCTCAGAACAGCACAGCTGATGAGCTGACCTAAGCCTCCCCTTGAGTGGAATCCATTTTGCTTTTTATTATCTTTTTTTTCTTTTCTTTTTCTTTGGCAGGGGGCGGGGGGACAGAGTCTTGCTCTGTCGCCAGACTCTAGTGTAGTGACGTGATCTCAGCTCATTGCGACCTCCGCCTCTGGGGTTCAAGCAATTCTCCTGCCTCAGCCTCCCAAGTAGCTGGGACTCCAGGCATGTGCCACCACGCCCAGCTAATTTTTGTATTTTTACTAAAAGACGGGGTTTCACCATGTTGGCCAGGATGGTCTCGATCCCTTGACCTCATGATCTGCCTGCCTCGGCCTCCCAAAGTGCTGGGATTATGGGTGTGAGCCACCACGCCTGGTCTTTATGATCTTTTCATCCCCAGCCTAGGAGACAAAGATTTAAATGTTCTAGTCCTGAGCAGAATGTATGTCCAAGAATCCTACCAATGCTGGTGAATGAGCTTTATTCCACAGCATCTGCCAGGGAATCTTGCTTAAAGTTTACTATGGAAGATGTGCAATTGATTTGAATGCAGATAACAATGAGTAGCTAATTCTCAATAAATGTTTTTAATAACTGGTATTTATTCAACTTGTTTTTCGACTAGCTATACACAACTAGAATTTATGTGGTGGTTACTGTGTGTTAAATGAAAATCAAATGATTATTAAAAACATTTACTGAGGATTAATTCTGCAATAACCACCTACGCAGTATCTGTCAAAGTAAATCCTCAACAAATGCATATTTGAGGAGCTTAATTTAAATTGTTTTTACAAAGTAAACTTAAAAAAATACTTTTGAGAACAGTCGGTAGTTGCAAAAGTCAGGATCTAGGGTTTGTTGTTCACTCAGCTAAAAATGACAGCATTCTTGGTCTTTCGTATCTACCTATTTGTAAACCACATGCACCAAGAACCAAGAACTGAGCAAAAACTAGAACTCTTGGTCAGTAGATTAAATTTATATGTAACTTTTTGAAGACTAATAGTATCTAAATGCCTGGAAAACATGTGGAGCTTGCACTGGAGTCACCCAGTCTCCAAACAATGACTCATTTACCAACCCCTGAAGAAGAAGGAGGCCAAGAGGTTTCTCCATATTTTCTTGAAATTATATAACAAGATTTCTCCAGTAATTTTTTAAAATTCGGTATTTTTTTTTCTGATGTAGTTTAAGCTCATTTCCTCTAGTGAGGCCACAGCAATATGAGAAATAGTAAATTAGTGTTCTTATATCCCTCAACAGAGCCCTTCTTACATAGACGATGACGACGATGATGATGATGGCTGTTTAATGAGAACTTTCTGTGAGCCAGGCACATAATCTCATTTTATCTTCATAAACATCTTCTCAGCAGTCTTGTTATTTTTACTGTTTTTCATGGTAAAATAGTCTTTACTGAGAACCCAGGGAAGTCAAGATCTGAAGGCCAGACTGGACTTTCAGAAGCTCTGGCATGTTGGAGTAGAGGTCTGGCAGAGAAGAGAAGATGGGTGCAGACCAACATCATCCAATGAGGACAGCAATGTGGGAGAGGCGATGGTCCCTCACCACAGTGAACCAATGTGACTCTACGGCCACACCTTTTGACTAGCACACCTGTGAGGATGTGCCCCCCAAATTTAGGAGGGCATTGGTTTTAGAATCACTGGGGAATCCAGAGATTTCATCTTCCAGAAAGAGCATTTGCTTCCAGCATTGCCTATCAGAGAATACGGTGTCTTAGTGAAATGGTACCTGAGACTGCCTCACGGTCCTGCTATACTATGAATAGTCTGTGTAGTGTTAGACAGCATTACACCTCCCTGGGCCTTGTTCCCTCCTGCAGAAACCCGAGGCAGTGAGAAGGGTGATGCCTAAGCTTCCTTCCTGTGTAACTGTCTGTGGTGTGCTTCATCAGACCAACGGGAAAGAAGTGTGTCTGCTCAAAGTCTAGAGCCACAGCCCTGGCACCGCTGATGACCGGTGGGCAAGTCATTAGAATTGAATAGATCATAAGGTGGGAAGAGGGTCAGTTTAGGAAATGCTAACTTTGCAAAATAAGCCTATTTAACAATTACTGGCATACAAGAAGTGTTCACCCCAAAAGTTAAGAAAAAAAAAAAGCACAAAATTATTGGTTATTCATGGACTATCATCCACTTCCCTTTCACCTATCTGGTCACCATGTGTATTGGCTTAGAACCTAGAAAGGCTGAAACTACATGCACCCCTCACCCCAACACACACACATACACACATACAGAGTTTCTTATCTACGGTGCTTCTACTGAACGAGGTGATTAACTCCTTGACCTTATGGAACTCTAGTGTGACCTCAGAGAATAGATAGAATCTTGTTATCTTGTAATGAGTTTTATGGCTTATTTCAGTACATCTCAGCCATGTTTCTCTGGTGATTAAGGCAATTATCAGCCTGTGCATTTTAGGATTATGAATAGTGGAGCTCTCTCCAGATAATGGAAAGAGCTTGGGAATGTTCAGACCACTTTTTATCCCGTTCAATACTTATTCCCGCACTCCCTCCCCGATATGCATAAACAGACATTGCATTCTGTTATCTGGACACACCATGGTGCCCTTTCTACCCTTTACTTGGATATGATTATCAAAGTAATGGCTTTTAGATTTAATTGATGTAAGTAAATCCCCTGCTTACCATTCATTGGTGCCACGCACAGTGTTTTAATTACTATCATTATTGCTTAGGATTTGGGGAAAGGTATCACTTGATCTGAACTTGCCATCTTCCACTACAATGTTATGACTTGAGCGGCAGTGATTATCTGTACAAACGTGGTTGTTCGAGTGACCAACCTTTCCCCGTGCACCTGCCATGGTGCTCGATGAGAGGAACAACACGGGTACAACATCGGGAGACCTCAGGGGGCCTGCTTTTCTCTTGGGCTCATGCTTTGCTCTTTGTCAAGTCCTTACTTTACCTTTGAATTCTTGTAACCCTGGGTGACTTTTATTCTTCTATGTCTTCTTTCTGGATGTGCCACCAAAAGCAGTTCCCGAATATTCCTTAAAAATGCCTCCCAGATAAATATGCAATATGTGTTAGTTTCTATATCTTCCCACCATTTAATAAGTATAGTGAGGAGACAAGAGTGTGACAATAGCTTACATCCCACCATCCACTCATTGGTACTGCCTGTCTTTTTGTAGTATGAATAATTAAGTCATGTTGGTATTACAAAGAGGTGGGGTTTGTAAGAATATATGTTACCACAAGAAACTAAATCTGAAGCTGTACTTGTCGCAGGATACAATACATGCCTAAAGGAAATCACCTGAAGTAAGAATTAAAATCATCATTTCTAAAGCACCATGAGATATCATCTCATGCCAATCAGAATGGCTATTATTAAAATTCAAAAAATAAATGCTGGTGAGGTTGAGGAGAAAATGGAACACTTATACACTATTGGTGGGAGTGTAAATTAGTTCAAACATTGTGAAAAGCAGTGTGGCGATTCCTCAAAGAGCTGAAAACAAAACTACCATTTGACCCAGCAATTCCACTACTGGGTGTATATATACCCAGAGGAATATAAATCATCCTATCATAAAGACATGTGCACATGCAGCTGGGTGCAGTGGCTCACACCTATAATCCCAGCACTTTGGAAGGCCGAGGTGGGCAGATCACCTGAGGTTGGGAGTTCAAGACCAGCCTGACCAACACGGAGAAACCCCGTCTCTACTAAAAACACAAAATTAGTCAGGCGTGGTGGCGCATCCCTGCAATCCCAGCTACTCAGGAGACTGAGGAAGGAGATCGCTTGAACCCGGGAGGCGGAGGTTGTGGTGAGCCAAGATCACGCCATTGCACCCCAGCCTGGGCAACAAGAGCGAAACGCCATCTCAAAAAAAAAAAAAAAAAAAAAAAGACATATTCACATGCGTGTTCATTCCAGCACCACTCACAATAGCAAAGACATGGAATCAATGGTAGACTGGATAAAGAAAACGTGGTACATACACACAACAGAATACTATGCAGCCATAAAAAAGAACAAAATCACATCCTTTGTGGCAACATGGTTGGAGCTGAAGGCCATCATCCTTAGCAAACTAATGCAGGAACAGACAACCAAACACCAATTTTCTTACTGATAAGTGGGAGCTAAGTGATGAGAACACAAGGACACAAAGAAGGGAACCACAGACACTGGGGCCTATCAGGAGGTGGAGGGTGAGAGGAGAAAGAGGAGCAGAAGAAAATAACTATTGGGTGCTAGGCTTTGTCACCTAGGTGACAAAATAATCTGTCCAACAAACCGCCATGGCACGAGTTTACCTATATTACAAACCTGCACATGTGCCCCTGAACCCAAAATAAAAGTTAACAAAAAGACTATCCTTTCTGGATAGTCAAAGAAAACGGATCTATAAAGTACACATACATTAACTTTTTCTTCTGTCTTGGGTCCCTGAAAAATCTTGGGGCAGTAATATTTTGACCCAGCATGGTGGAATATAAAATCACATACGAATTTATACCCCAGTTCCATCATTTACAAATCATATAATTTTGGAAAAACTGTTTAACTCTGCTAAGGCTTAATTCTCTCATTTATTCAATGGACCTGATTTATAGAATTCACAACGTTGGCAAGAATCAAATGAGGTAAAATATAAAAAATATGTGGCAGGCTGTGAAGCTCATTGTATGTCAGACTGCACAGCCCCAAGTTTTCCTCATCACTGGCCCTTCTTCAGGGTACCCTTCCTTGCTAAGGGGCTCCCCAGATGACCTCCTTCCACAACATTTTACAGAGTAGCCCACAGACCGTGTGGCACTGCCCATTGCGAAGCCGTCCTCAAAGGTTAGAGATGCACTGTTCCATGCCCAGCACTCTTTAATCACCTATTGATGTCCATCCATGCAGTTACAAAAATCCTTGATGGTGGGACTTTCAAGTCTGAAGTAAGCCCTGAATTTCTTTCTTTACTCAGGGCTCCTGTTTTCCCTGCATCAAATGCTTCCGAGTCTCCAGGACTTGCCTTGCTATTTCTGGACCCCTCTCCACGATCCACTTGATCCACTTGACCTTTAGTTAAGGAAAGTTGGTGGGGGATATAATCCCACTGATAAAACATATGGGATTTAAGATGAGTTAACCCCGAGTTATCAGGTGGTACAGCTAGGGTACGAGGAGGAAACTTTCCACACACAAAGCCGAAGGCCTGGGAGCCCTGCAAGGCAGTGCATTATTTTAATTCCCCGTTTGCGTGTTCTGTCCACATTTAATTCTGGACCTAGAGCTTTACCTGCTCTTTAGCAAGCACTTTGTAGCGTGAATGTGGCCCAGAAATAGTGAGCACGTCCGTGTATGTCTTCTATAATATAAAAATCAATACTGAAAACCAGGAAATATGTCTCACTGGGAATAGTAGGTTAAAATTGGAACAAAACTCCAAATGTTGATAAAGCTGAGATTGAAACCCCCTTTAGAGTTCATTTTTTTCTCAGTTCCCCACTATACATTTCTGTACATTTCTGGAGGTATCTGATGGTTATTACGTCTCCATAGAAGTTCCTGGCTAAATCACAGGGATTTGAAAAAAAAATGATTCTAAGTGTGAGACAATACACAAAAAATTTTAGTACCACTTATGCTAAAATGTCCTCTAAAAAGGTAGAGCACAATAAAAAATCTGGAACTTCATCTAAAATCTGCATATAAATAGACCATGGCACTGAATATTCTAAAGAAATAATTGACTTGCAGAAACAGAAGTTTGCGGGATCTCCTTTTCAAATTGATACTAGTAGAAGAGAAAATAAATGGGTTAAGGCCTGGGGAAGAAAGTTGGACTTGTAGCAATTTTTTTTCTTTGTGAGTTTTGAAAAAAGGATCTACTTTCTTCTTTATATGCATCAAAAATAGAAATAGAGAAAAGGGCCAGGTAGTAGATCTTCAGGCTAGCGGGCCCTGTATTCTCTGATTCAACTATTCAGCTCTGCTGTTGTCTCATGACAGCAACCACAGACCCTATGAAAAAGAATGAGTGTGGCTGTGTTTTTATGACATTTATAAAAAGAAGCAATGGGTCAGATCGAGCCCATGGGCACAGTTTGCTGACCCTGTCTTAGATGATCAATTGCATATTTGCCTTTGAAGCCTGCCCATGAAATGGGCTTATCCTCTTATCAATATCTGTGTGCTAATTATGCACATACATGTGGTTTCTAAGCATTTCACACCTGCGCTCAGTACCGACATGTCTGTAGCTAAGGTTGATATTAGGTTTCATACTTCAGTTTCATGGTTAGAATCTAAGCCTTGGTATCTCCCTTTGCAAAGGCCAAACATCATGAATGTTTCTGATGGCATGGAGCGATGTTAAGGTCTTGATTCAACCCCAAGATTAGCTGTGCATCCATTCCATATGCTCCATATAACCCTGTGTCCACAGACCTATCCAAGACCCCATTGAAAGAAGTATGAAGGACAGAACATTTGACACTCCCAAGGAGAACTTCCGATCAAATGGAGAAGACAAAAAACATACATACACACATCTTTTGAAAGATACAATGTACTAATGAGTAAAAAAATGGACATAAATGCATAAGAACTAGAAGAATGCCAAAGTACATATTTAGATGAAGGCTTCATAGAAGAGGTGAATTTTTAAAGCTAGTATCTGTGAAAGAGTAAGATTTCACTTGAGGGGAAGGAATAGATTTCCTGTGGTTGGGTTAATACCCAGAAGTCCTTTCCCTATTTAGCATATAGGTCTGAAGGTGATGGATGAGATTGAAAGGCAATGTCCTTTCACTCCTTTCCCCAGCCTGTCTGCTGCCCCTGCTCTCTCTTCAGCCAGTGGTATCTGACTCAGAGGACTGAGTGCATTGCGGAAAGGCTGGGAAGAGCAAAGGCACGGCGAGGAGAAAGGAGACCCCTCCCACAGGGAAGGCCTCACAAAGCAGCAGCCTCCTATGGTTTTCAAGTGCAGGACCTTGTCATTAAAATTAAATCCTGCTACTTTCTTATCGCCTCAGGGTGGTTACTTTACTTCTGTATGCCTCAATTTTCCTAACTATAAAATGGTTAATAATATTATTGACCTCATGTGATTATTGTGAGGTATACTTACTATAAATAATGCACTTAAAATAGGGCCTAGAGTCTGGTCAGGGCTCAATCTGTGGTACATTTTTATGTGGACACAGGGTACAGAGACCCCCAAACCTGGACCCAGGGAAGCTTGACAGAGCACACGCTTGGCAATGCTGTGAGCCTGCCTGCTGTCGAAGAAGCACTTGGTGGAGTTTGGTAGCAAGTACAACCAAATGAGATAAACAAAGAGGTTCTAGTTCACCTTATAAAACACCTGAACATACATAGGCTCATTGCCGGCATCCTAAATTCTTTTTTTAGGGGGGAAATAAAACTAATTTCCCTTCTTACCCAAATTGGCCAAAGGAAAAAAAAAGTATCTTTCAATCTTCTTAAGAAAAATTCATGATGTTGATAAAATATTTAGGGAAGGAAATTGAGAAATTCTATAACCTAAGCCCCTTATCATAAGTATGTTTCTAAGAGTTATATACCGTGATGAAGAAAATCCACATATGAAAGGATTTCTCAATTCCTGCTGGTATACTGCATTGTTATCTTATACGGTATTTAGAAAATAAATTTCTGGGGCGAGTAATGAATTTGAGCAGTCCCTCAGCAAGAGCAGGTTAAGTAGTAGAAATCCCCCTTTGTTGGTACTGTTTGCTGGCCATGAGACTGGACTGATGGGACTATCTGGCTAATAATCAAAAGAACAGAATGGGAAACACCCTGGGGCAGCCCCGGTCACAGGTTCTAGGATGCAGCTTGTCAACACACCACCACGGCCACTGGAACCAAAGTTCAGGTATAATCACATATATTCGTGTATTCCACATGAGTAGGTAAACAGTCTAATGCGTCCCTCTGAGCATCTTCAACCTCCCTTGTCTCTTTGCCCCTCCCCCAAAGATAGTATCACTCTCAGCTAGGAGGCAGAGAGGAGGGAAAGCTGAAGATGAAGGGAAGGAATCTCTCGGGGAGGCTGCATGCAACCTTCTGCACATTTAGCCAAAGCCACACCACCAGAGTTCCAGCTCCACGGCCTCTGAATCCATTCCCCTGACACCACTCTATATTCTCCCGTGAGATTCTGCAGAAGTCGTCCTATAATGAATGATGATCAAAGAAGTTCAGAATGTCTGTGCATACATGATTATGCCCATACTGCCAAAATCCAAACCAGAACCCATGTTGGGCAGCGTGTACCCTCAGACACACCTCTGGTCTCATGTCTGCAGACCCCTCAGTCTTCTTTTACAACTCTCTTGCGTTACTGAGTTTGTCCAAGTGGCAGCCTGGCCCTGTATTCTGTGACCCACAGATCTGCAGGTTCGGTAATGGCAGCACATGTTTCCACACTGTGTTACTGTAGCTCCAGCAACCAGACAGCACATAGTAGGAAGTCAATGCGTATTTTTTACATGGTTGAATGGATGATAGACAGGGTGGTTCAGTAGGACCAGGGGTCCTGCACTTCCCTCTAGAAGATTAGGTTCACTGCAATCTCAGGATAAATGTATGCATAAGCTTCTGTGTGACACAACAGAAAGAGAGAGGAGAGAGGAGAGGAGAGCCCCTAGGGACTACTGGTCCAGGGCAAAGGACAATAGTTGGCCAGCTCTTGAGGAAGGGGCCTGAATGCCACTAACAGCCTTCACCCCCTGGGTCTTCTACTGACATGACGAGTACACAGCGCTCGTACTGGGCTGCTCCATGCACACCCGGGTACACCATGTGCTGGAACCATCAGCAGGCTTCCCACAGCCCCCCTGGGTCAGACTGGCACAGCCAGAACAAAGCAGGCACACGGAAAGTGCCGTATCAGCAGGAGTCTCCTGTTGATAGAATCATCCCTTAATTCACTCTGAGCTGTGCCATTTAATTACCTTGATCCATGCTTTGTTTTGCTAAAGTGAATGTCACAAATTGAGTGTTACTTGCTGAAAATAACGACAGGAGCTTGGATGCTTCTGTGATAGGAATTGAAATATGATCTCTCTTTTCCCCTCAACCATTTTCTTATTCCCCTCTTCTTGAGGGTTTTTTTTTCATTCTTTTTTGTTTCTTTTAAGTGTAGAATGTAAAATATTAATTCTGAGCAGAAGTAAAATTAAGCCCTCTGGAAACGATTCTGGGAAACGGAGCCATAGCCTGACTTAATTAAGAAGCGATTATGCTGAAGAGCCTATATTAAGGCTTCACGTTTTGGGCACAGAGAGAATTGCTTTTAGAGGAGTCAAGTCAGGTAGCAGAG
This sequence comes from Chlorocebus sabaeus, assembly GCF_047675955.1. Lineage (NCBI taxonomy): Eukaryota > Metazoa > Chordata > Mammalia > Primates > Cercopithecidae > Chlorocebus > Chlorocebus sabaeus. The sequence continues at coordinate 127,298,338 of NC_132904.1, read as the reverse complement.
GGGGACTAAGGAGAAGACAGGACGATAATTGGATAGATGAGAAAAAAGCAATGTTTGTTGTAGTAATGAAAAAAAATAGTGGGTGAAATTTAAATTGGTTTAGAGGTTCCTCAACTCCATCTCTCAGAAAGGTCAAGATGAGGACATGGGTGATGTCACTATATCCTCCAAACTTTTTGGATGACCCCAGGTTGGGCCGACTCCATTTCTGTTCCTTCCCCTATAGCTTTGGTGTCTGGACAGGCATCAGGGAATGGGCCATGTCTGTAGCAAAACTCCAGGGAACGTGGTTAGCCCCCTGCTGCTCTAAGGATGGCAACAACTAATTAGCCCCACAAATTTATGGGCTCCAGGGATGCGAGCAGATGGGTATTTAACTTAACAGCAGATCCAATTTGTCCTCCATTAATTCCAGAGTGATACCTGAGTTTATTGGAGTTTTATATTGTTTCATCTGTTTCAAAGTCAGTTCTCCCACTTCCCCAAATTGTTATTCTTTTGACAAGCAACTATCTGAATCTCTCTCCAGTTTCCAGAATGAAATACTGACTCAACTTCACAGCGCCTTGACTCTCTACTGTGTGGAGGACGCCTGGGAGTCAGGTTCCTGGTGGTCTTCACAAGCTAGAGCTTGCTTCCCACACCTTCACGCCTGTGAGGCTCCATGTTGCCTGCTTAGCACTGTTTATCCAGCCTGACCAACTGCTTCAAGTGGCTGCCATGTGTCAGGAAACGGCCCTTCTAAACATTACCAGAATTTCAGCAGGTATCTCCTTTTGTTCTCCACTTCACTAAAGAGTCATTTTAAAGATTGGATGTCTCAAAATCTAAAATATTGGGGCCGGGCGCAGTGGCTCATGCCTGTAATCCCAGGACTTTGGGAGGCCAAAGCAGGCAGATCATGAGGTCAGGAGATCAAGACCATCCTGGCCAACATGGTGAAATCCCATCTCTACTAAAAATACAAAAATTAACTAGGTGTGGTGGCACGTGCCTGTAGTCCCAGCTACTCCGGAGGCTGAGGGAGGAGAATCGTTTGAACCCGGGAGGTGGAGGTTGCAGTGAACTAAGATCATGCTATTGCATTCCAGTCTGGCGACGGAGGGAGACTCCATCAAAAAAAAAAAAAAAAAAAAAAATCTAGAATATTGGAACTTTAAAGAAACTCAGTTATCCACTGAATTAATTTGCAAGTAGTGCACCTTTGTGGCCACTACCAATTCTCCAGTCTTTTCCTCTCAAAGAAAAGAGGTTGGCAACCCATAGCTTCCCCGCTTGGAAATGGCAGGCAGGCTGACAGTTCAAAACCCCAGACGGGTATCAGTGAATGACCTTCAGACTTCCTCTTCATTTGGCCTCACCAGACCAGGGATCCACGGAGGCCTCAGAGAGACTTCCCAGTGGTGGGTCTCAGCTCGACCACCTAAGATCTGCTGCAATCAGAGATGCTCCCCTCCAGTCTGGTTTATTTTAAAGTATTCCAATGTGAAACAGATTTTGAAAACCACCAATGTAGTCTAATTCCCCTCTTTTTATCAATGAAAAAAAAAAAAAAAATGAAAACTAAGACTGAGTAACATTAGTGGCTTTCTAAGATCACAGCAGTAGAATATCAAGTAAAACTCTCACTTCCCATTCAAAGTCATACTGTCATTTCACAGAACTCCTCAGTCTAGTGAATAAGGAAAAACATAATCGTTATCATTATCATATTGACCTGGGTAGAGAATGCAAGTCTGGCCAGAGGAATTAGGAAGCAGTGTCAGTGTAGACAGCCATTAATTGTCCTCAAGTAGCAATTGAGCAGCGAGAGCCTGCTCCTACGAATATGCGGTTGCTTGTGTAGACCAATTTCAAGTCTCTTGAGCAAGGTCATCCCTGTGATTCCTTTGTGTTGGTACTAACAGCAAATACGGAGTGCGACATTCAGGTCCGGAAAATGCGAGTAACTTGCTTAATTCTATAGCCTAGTGAGCAAAGAAAAGGCAGAGACCAGTTGCCTTCAGTTATTGATGAGGAGACACCGTGTACCAGATACAGTCATTCTTATCCCAAATTACCTAGGAAGATTTTAAGCAATTCTCATGTTTTGTTTAAAGATTTTAAACAATTCTATTTGCCTCCTTGAGGTTCTGCTTTAGTAGTTTCAGAGTGGGCGGGACAAGGACATCTGCAGGTTTTTTTAAACCCTTCAAGGGTAATTTCCATATTCAGAAGGGTGAGGTGACTGGCTTAGTAGGTGCAACACTTAATTGAAATCACCTGTGGAGTGAGACGTCCTGCAGGTGTGGCCTCTGGACTCGGAGTCTCACATTTCACTACGAAAGTAACACAAGATCTTTCTCGAAGCAGTAGGGTAGAGCCAGCCTCATTAGCAAGACAAAAGATGGCAAATTAGGTCAATCTCATGGTTCAGGCAACACCAAAATATGGCTGATGAGAGCCTGCAGGAAGCCTCTAATGGGAGGAATGAGTCCTCCCTGGGCTTTACTTTCCACGAAGAAAGGCTGCATCTTCCTTTGTGAATGGTCTTTTTTAGGATATATGCATCTACACCTTGACTGAACCCATTTTTGCTTTTAGTCTTTGTCTTATTGTCACAATAACAGGTTGCACATGTTTATCCTTCCGGCATCAGGAGGTAGCTTCCTTCGGTTTGGGCTCATCCTTTGCTCAGGGTTAAGGAAACCCTTTGAAGATTATATTCTTCCCAGCTGCAAGGAGGTGACAGAACCAGCACGAGATCACAGAAGAAAGAAAACAAAAGACATTCTCAGAACTGGAGCTTCTCTGCCACCATCCTCTTCCAGGACGGACTCTCCCATGTCTCCCTAGCTCAATAGAACCAGAAGAGAAATTGGGCCACTTTTTTTTTTTTTTTTTTTTGACACGGATTCTCTCTCTGTCATCCAGGTTGGAGTGCAATGGCGCCATCTTGGCTCACTGCAACCTCCGCCTCCCGGGTTCAAGGGATTCTCCTGACTCAGCCTCCTGAGTAGCTGCGACTACAGGCGCCCACCACCACACCTGGCTAATTTTTGTATTTTTAGTAAAGACAGGGTTTCACCATATTGGCCAGGCTGGTCTCGATCTCCTGACCTTGTGATCTGCCTGACTCGGCCTCCCAAAGTGCTGGGATTACAGGCGTGAGCCACCGTGCCCGGCCAGGGCAACTCACTTTTTGAAAAGTTACCAGCCTCTCCCAACACAGGGCCCGCGAGGTCTTTGCATGGTGGGGCAGGGGCAACACTTGTGCTTCAGAAAGAGATTCTTCTACCCCTTAGTTAAACAGAAAATAGTTAGGTCTTGCAGTTCCCAACTATGCAGAACTATATCTGACCTATGAGGTAGGATGTCTGTGGTGTAATATCAAAGAGTGCATGGGTAATTTTTTTAGTTTTCTAAGATTTCTTTATTGACAGTGGCATTTCCATTTCAACTATCAAATTCTTATCTGAGAAACTGCCATTTTCCCTGGAAAATAAATGCTATCAGCAAAGAGAAGAAGGCCCAGTCAGCAACTTCTTAGTAAATCCCCAAACCAAAAGAAAAACAAACAAACAAACAAAAGACCCAAAGTAGTAGTATCGCTTTCCATTCCTAATGGTATGTCCACAATTATTTCTACGCTAAAAGACATCTTAACGTTCTAGAATACACACTGCTGTGACTACCACTGTCTTATTTGTTACAAAAGCAATATGAGATAGTTTTACCAGTGTGAGCTCACGTGGCCAGGTTTGAAATCTCAGCTTTGACACTCAACAGCTGTGTGACTTCAGGCAAGTTACTTGACCTCTCTGTGTCTCAGTATTCTCATATATCAAATTAGCATAATAGTAGTAGCTGGCCAATGAAGGTGCTGTGAAGATTGAATTAGTTTAGTTTTACGCAGTTTTTCAGAAGAATACCTGTAAACACTTAATGAGTCTAAGCCATTATTGTTATTATTCTAAATTTAAACTTATTTTTTCATATGATGTACAGGGAGAATTATACTGTTTCTATTTTATAAATTAAAACAAACAAACAAACAAAAAACCTGAGACCAAACAGATTGTTCAAGATTTCCTGGCTATTTAATGGCAAAGTCTGGAACTAAAATCTAGGTTTTCAGAATGCTATCATTATCCTTAGAAGAGGGTAGAAATGGGATGTCATAACAGGTATGACTTGAAGCCAGCCCATTTCATTTTATCAGAGCAATTCCAGAAAAAAGTCTTATCTGATTTACTTATTAGGCATCTTTCTTTCTGTCTTTCTTTCTTTTTCTTTTTTTTTTTTTTGAGACAGAGTCTAGCCCTGTCACCCAGGCTGGCGTGCAATGGCATGATCTCAGCTCACTGCAACCTCTGCCTCCTGGGTTCAAGTGATTCTGCTCCCTCAGCCTCCCCAGTAGCTGGGATTACAGGCACCTGCCATCATGCCAGGCTAATTTTTGCATTTTTGTAGGGACAGGGTTTCAGCATGTTGGCCAGGCTGGTCTTAGAACTCCTGACCTCAGGTGATCTGCTCTTCTCGGCCTCTCAAAGTGCTGGGATTACCGACATGAGCCACCGCACCCTGTCTTTTTGTGAGCATGTTTTCAAATTAAGTTTTTTAAACTTAAATTTTAAAAACTGTCTATAGACTGCCCTCTCTTATATGAAAATAATGTTCCTAACCTTATCAACAAGGTGCATTTTTCCTATGATTGGTAACACTGTGAATTGATATATCTATGCTCTTCATCCCAGAAAAGGTTTTACTGCATAAGAACTGGGATTTGTCAAACTAAAGGAGCTCCTAAAGTAACTGTGGTCACATCATTAAGGCTTGTATTATGCTTGGTGTAGCCATGTGACCTGGTTAAATATGGCTACTGAGGACATGGGGCTATTGAGGATATTTTGCTTTGTTAGTCATCAGTCCACAGAGAAACTGATTTATAGGAAGAGACTAGAATCAGAGGCTGCAAAGCAAATAGAAAATTCTACCATTGTTGAGAGCACTTTTATCCCAAGAACTTTAATCAATGTCTAATCCTTGTCACATCTCTGCGAGATGCCTTCTCTTGTGCATCACCACGTTGATGAGCCAGCTTGGCTTTCAGTGATCAAATCTCATGAAAATATCTACTTAAGAATGGTGGGGTTTTGTTCTTTTGGCTTGGGCACAGGAACTGGAAAGAAGGTCAGTTGTGAGGAAGGGGAGCAGAGATGAGAAGGTAATTACTACCCTAAATAATGGTATGAGGAGGTCAGATATACAGCTGCCACTTATCAGCCTTGGGGGTAGTCCAGGCTTTACCCACAAGCAGAAGAGACAGGATTATTACAGGTAGAGAGCAGCTGGCCTGTTAAAAGTAGAGTGCATCTAGGCAGTATGACCTAGACAGTGGGCCATCTGGAAAAGACCTACGAATACCGGTGGGTGGGCCTTGAACCCAGTTTGAGAACCAGGCAGGGAGATAGGATGTAGTTGTGTGCAGAGTGCCCCCGGTCTTCCAAGGAGAAGACGAGCTCAGGGGCCACATTCACCATAGCCAGACGAGGATGGATGTCCTGGCTATGCATCGCAGACCTCACTGGACTTATTTTTGGAAGGGAAGTGAGCACAACATTGTTGGAGCTGACCAGGAAATGGAGTAGACAGCTTGTGTACCCACGTTGGCATCTGCTGACTTGGACTAAGAAGCATATGTTTCATTTAGAAGATAAGAGGGAAACGGGATTTTCTCTGGACACAGAAAAAGCCAGCCAGTTTTAAGGGCAATCTGGGTTCTTCCTCATCTCAAAGATGACAATCAATCTAGCCATTTCTGAGCAGAAGCCACCAGAAAAAAGCAACACTGAAGTCCACTGCTGCTCAAAACTAGGCTGACAACAAGCAGAGAGGGGTTAAAGAGACAGCTAACATGATTAGAGCCCACGGTGTTCGCCATCTCAATAAAGCTTCTTCCTTCCACTGAAAGGTGTTATAATCTCCACTTAGTGGGAATGTGGACTCACAGACATACAGTCACTTGCTCAAGGTTTCATAGCCCGTTAGAGGCAGAGTCATGAGGAGTCCAGATCTGTTTCATTCTGAAGCCCAATCTCCATGTGCTTCCATGTGCTCTGGAGCAGTGCACAAACAGTGCGGCCACTGTGGCTGCAGGGGCGACTACAAGCGCACATTTAAAAAGAACTTCACAGATGCCAAGCAGTCTGCATTGTTTATGTAACAATGCAGTGCACTGGAATTCTGTTGGCCCTCCGTGTCCACAGGTTCCGAATCCAGGATTCGACCAACTATGGATGGAAAGCAAGGTATTTTCAGGATGCCATGCCTGTGGATAAGAGAGTTAATTTTGTTTCTGAGGGTTCCACAGGGAGGACTGCTGGGCCTGAGTAGCCTTGAATTTTGGTATTTGTGGGGGTCCTGGAACCAATCTGCTGCAGACACCAAGGGGCAGCTATATATAAAGCTGTTATTTCAGTTGTACAGATGAAAAAAAAAAATGTAGCCTTACAGAGGATAGCCTTGAGCCAGAGCTGGCTGGCACTCTAGTTTTTCTGCATCTGGGACTGGAGTGTTCAGTCCTCTGTGGTGGGGCTCTATGTCTGCTTCTGATTCTCCTATTCAACTGTTGCCCATAGGTGTGCAGAAATGGAGTAGGACAGGGACTTAAATACAGCCACTTGTCACTTAACCTCAGAATACATTCTAAGAAATGCAGCCTCAGGCATTCTCCCCATTGTATGAACATCACAGAGCACTGACACCAACCTCGATGGTAGACCGTGGAGCCTATTGGTCCTAAGTCACAGACCTGTGCAGCATGTGACGGTACTAAATGCTACAGATAATTGTAACACAATGGCAAATATTCATGTATCTAAATATAACAAAACAGAGGAACGGTACAGCTAAAATACGGTATAAAAGAAAAACTAGTTCCCCTGTATAGGGCACTTATTATGAATGGAGTTTGCAGGACTGGAAGTTCCTCTGGGTGAGTCAGTGAGAAGAGGTGAGGGAATATGAAGGCCTAGGACATTACTGTACCCTACTGTAGACTTCATAAACACTGTTCACTTAGGATACACTAAATTAATAAAAAAGTATTCAGTACAAATTAACTTTAGCTCAACTTGTTATAACTTCTTTACAAGCTTTATTTTTTAAACTTTTAAACTCTTTTATAGTAATATTAGTACTTAGTACACATATCATACAGTTGTACAAAAACATTTTCTTTCTTTATATCCTTATTCTATAAGTGTTTTTTCTATTTATAAATTTTCTTTGTGTTTTACTCTTAAAACTGTTTTGTTAAAAACTGAGACACAAACACGCACATTAGCTGAGACATATATGGGGTCAGGATCATCAATATCACTGTCTGCCTCCTCCACGTCTCATCCCACTGGAAGGTTTTCAGGGGCAGTAACACGCAGGAGATGTCATCTCCTGTGATAGCAATGCCTTCTTCTGGAATCCCTCCTGAGGGACCTGCCTGAGGCTCTTCTTGAGAAGGTGTCACTCTTTTAAAAAGTCTCATTTTCACCTAGAGGTAGCAGTCAGTCTCTAGGGAGAAATGTTTACACCAGCATCGGGACAAACACGTAAGTAATGCATTGCAGTACAACATTATGATGGCTACAACAGCACTAGGCAATAGCAAGTTTTCAGCTGTTTTATAATCCTAGGAAATCACCGTGGAATATGTGGCTTGTTGTTGACCAGAAGGTCATTATTCGTTGCCTGACTAAATCTAGCAAGAATATGCATATGTGAATGATATCGAGATGAATATGCAGCTTCTGTATATATACACATATCATATCCAAATCTAACTCCTACAATGCATTGAATACCAATTATATACAAAGTACTATTCATGTAAATATATTATTTGTAATATTTACAAGTATACAAAACAGAGAAAATTATATTATTAAACCCATTTTACAAAGATAGAAACTGAGGTTCAGAAACAAAAGAGCAACAATAAAAATATTGCTAAAGTCACAAAGTTCACAAAGACTGGAGCAAGAATTCAAACTAAAGGTTATTTGATTAAAGAGGCTCACTCTTTTTTTTTTTGTTTTTTTGTCCTGGTGGGTTGTCCTTGTATAAAATGATCCTAAAGTGACTTCAAAGAGAAATGATAAGACCTTTCCAGCATACAGGCTTGGGAAGCACATTACAAAATAAGTCTGCAAGTGTTCGGTATCGACATACTTTGGTCAGTGCATTCGCGTCATAGAGAAGCTAGTTTAGGCTTAGAAGAGAGCTTTATTTTCATTACTGTATCATGCAGAGAGAGAGTCGCTTTGAGAAAGCACTTTTTTTTTTTCAGGGGGCTCGAAATTTCCTCTGAGCAGCTCTTTCAAGAAGAGTTATTAGAATTTATTTTCAATTATACACCAGAATAAGCCGTCTGCAGTATAGTTAACTTTCAATTTCAGCCAATTTTCGACGCATTCAATCATAGATGCCTCCGTGATTAAGAATCTATGTTGCAAAACAATTCCCACTTTGCAACAATGCAATCAAACAGATCTACAACTCATAACATATTATCCAATGCTTTTTCAGCTCACTGGTGAAGTGAAATAGAATTTACCAACCACTCCTGTTTACCCAGTATGCTCCAAGCTCATTTGCAAACAGATCTGCAACTCAAAACAGCTCACAAGGGGGTTTTGGTTCAACATAGCCTTGAAGAGATAGAGTTGGGCTGCTTTGGATATTCATGATTTTGGGCTGTCTCATTTTCTCTCTCTGCCCTAATATGCATTGTCTGAGCATAATATACCATGAGAAACAGAACCCCTCCCTATAAAATTTGATTCAGAAATCGCTCTCTGTGGTAGGAGTTCTGATTCATTAAGGAGACCAAAATAGGTTTTATGTCCAGCTGTTTGCTGTTCTAAATTGTATGGCTGTGTGTGTGTGTGTGTGTGTGTGTGTGTGTGAGAGAGAGAGAGAGAGAGAGAGAGAGAGAGAGACAGAGACAGAACCCTGATTCAAACAGTGAAAAAGATATGCAGCAAACTTAAACTCCTTTGAAGACTAGAACACAGAACAACCTTCAAAACTTTATAGAAAACTCTAACTTTCAGAGATTGGAGATTGAACCAAGCCATAATAATTTTTTAGAGCCTCACTTTCAATTCAATACACAAGACATTAAATTCCATTTGGAGTCAATGGGACAGGAGGGATTGGTAAAATAAGTGAAAAAGAAAGGAAAAATCATCGAAAGAGGTTTGGTTTTCTGCTGACTGATGTGGTCTTCAGTGTTCTGAAATGAAATGGGGAAATACTTCCCAGTTCATGCCAGATTTTGGGGAGTCAGCATTTAACAACAACAACAAAAATATAAATTGGAACCGAATCGTTAAGACATGCTTCAAACCGACTCAGCTGATCTCTCCCCCATTTTGGAGCCTCAGGCTTTGGCAAAGTGGATTAGAATGGCAAACACCTGCATCTCTGAGTAGCTTTTGGATGCAACAGGAAGAGATCATCTGAACAAATAGATGGTCTGAAAAAAGCTGCCCAAGCATGACCAAGATGAAAAGTAGTGCTATGGCAGCTCGACAAACATATTACAGAAAAGGGGGGAAAAGAACAAATAAGAAATAAAAATGAAACTCTGCTTTCAAATGTTAAAGGAAGAACCCTGTTTGGAAGAAAATGGTCTTAGACCATTTTCCATGAGAGCTTTGTCCTGGGCAATTATGTAACAAAAAACATGGACGTGAATATAAAACAAGACTTAAAGAAAAGTTATAAACCTTCAGACTGAGATGAAGGAGTGAGACTATGAATCCAAGACCAAAATGAGGACCATTTTAGAACTAATAAATTGGAAGCCAGTAATAAAAGAGGGGGCACAAGGACAATTCAAACACTGGCATAAAGGGGAGATTTGAGATATTGTTAGTCAGTGCTGAGAAAAACAACACAACATGACTCAAGCAATTAGGGAGAAGATAATTAATATGGAGCAAATCCAACTTAGAAAAATGCTATCCCTGACACAAAGAGCTTCAGCACCAAATAAATACAGTGAAAAAGTATTCAAGTACAGAATACAGAAGAATAACCTTGAAATTAAGAAATAATGACATCTGCAGATCAAAAAAGTACTCAATATTCCCCAAAAAATTGTTTCAGACTAATGGGTGCTGAAACATATGCTTGCTAAGTACTCTAGCATTGAGGATAAAGTAAAAAATATCTAGCATCTAGGGAAAAAATAAAGAGAAGTCCCAGAAATAAATAAAATAATATAAATAAAAGATAATCTCAAACTTCTCCGAGGTAATATTCAATGCTAGATGATATTAGAACAGTGTTTGCCAGAATTTGAAAGAAATAAAATGTCATCCCAAAACATTATGGCAGCCAAGTTGCCTGGAAGACACAGGGCAGACATTCTGAAACATACAAGAATGCATGGACCAATCCCAGTGGAGGAAAAGGAGGCAACAGACTCCTTTGATTGTAAAGTTTTAATGCATTAACATTTAAAATTAGGACCAAACAACTATGGAAACTGTAGAAATGAAAACGAATGACAATGGAAAAATAATGACATAATTAATGGGAACGTGGGAGGAAGTATTACAGTGCTTATTTCCACATCTGTTTTGTTGTGACTCAATTGCTACTGTCTGTATTGAAAACGTAGTTTTTTTTTTTTTTTTTTTTTGTTTTTTTTTTTTTAATTTATTTATTATTATTAAACTTCAAGTTGTAGGGTACATGTGCACAATGTGCAGGTTTGCTACATATGTATACTTGTGCCATGTTGGTGTGCTGCACCCATCAACTCGTCATTTACATCAGGTATAACTCCCAATGCAATCCCTCCCCCCTCCCCCCTCCCCATGATAGGCCCCGGTGTGTGATGTTCCCCTTCCCGAGTCCAAGTGATCTCATTGTTCAGTTCCCACCTACGAGTGAGAACATGCGGTGTTTGGTTTTCTGTTCTTGTGATAGTTTGCTAAGAATGATGGTTTCCAGCTGCATCCATGTCCCTACAAAGGACACAAACTCATCCTTTTTTATGGCTGCATAGTATTCCATGGTGTATATGTGCCACATTTTCTTAATCCAATCTGTCACTGATGGACATTTGGGTTGATTCCAAGTCTTTGCTATGTTTTTAAAATATTTCAATCTCTTAGTGCCTTTCATTTCTTTATTAACATAAGACAGGACTTTTAGAGAGCAGGATACATTATTATTTAAAACTCTATCTTGGTTTGATAATTTCTAGCAATATTATGGACAGGAAAGAGAACCTGAAACTGACAAGTTAGGTTGATTGAAAATTGTTTTAGTTCAGGTGCTTTCTGTGATTTGCGTGGTTTTCTCTGCCTGAGATACATACACACACTGCAGTTACTGAACACTTAGTAAGCTAAGCGCTTTTCATACATACATAAACTCTTCACAACACCACCTCACAACAGGCACTATTGTCATTTAATGGGTGCAAATCTGAAAGCCAGGGAGAGTAACCAAATTGTTAGTAGGTGCTGGAGCCCTACTGAATTCCATGTATTTCTGAATCCATGCCTGAGCGCCTAACTGCTATGCCGTGCGTCCTCAATTATTTGATTTCACTGTGACCAACAGAGCAGAGTTCACTGGATGGTAACGAAAAGCTGGCTGACCATTGTGGGACATACGAGACAATAATAATTGAGAAAAGCTTTGCTTTTTGAAAGCACAATTTCAGTGTTTTTATCCAAGAATAATATCACAAAGATACCATTCAAAATTAAGTTTCCGTAGGGAAAAAATTCTAAATCCCTAAAAACCCTAGATAAAATTTCATGTAGTATGCCAAAGATAAGGAGAGAAAACTATTCAATAAAAGACTCGAGCTGCAATACAGATAACTAATTAACCTCCAAGAGATCCCAGTGCAAGCGGTGATAATCATGATCTGACCCGGGAGAGATATAGCAAAAATGAAATCCAAGTTTCTAAAAGAGGCTATCGGATCTTGATTTGATCTTCTATAAAGAGTCTTCAACTTTTGACTTATCCTCTGACTGTAGATCACATTTCCATTACTGGGCTGTATGGACTGTGCATAGTGGATGAATGCAGAGGAATGAGGAAATAATTTGTGGGACTGATCACCAGTTTTGGTAAACTCTTATCATGCAAAGATTCTTCTTTAATTCAAGTAATATGCAAAAAAGGGAAACACTGAGAACACAGAAAAGTCATGAAAACTTGAACATTTCCAAGGTTTTCTCTAGATTCAATCTCAAAGGGCTTGTCCAAATCCTTGAAGCTAGGATTAGTCACAAGAGATTAAGCTGGGGCTTGGCAGAGAGAAAAAAAAATATTTGAGAAGCATCTACTCCTGGGAATATCAGATTTTTATATATTAAATGTAATAGATTTCTCGTGATCTGAGGCAGAGATTGCTAACTTTCTATCCCAATATCCATTCTCACCTTCATAGAATCATTGATTTTTAGTAGAGACTGTGGTCCGACCTCCTTTGCCGGTAGATGGAGCCGTGTGATTAAGCTCCAGCTAGCAGGAGGGTTGTGTGGGAGCTTCTAATAATTTTCCTAAAACAGTTGGTTTATGCCCTTTGACCTTTCCTCCTCCCTTTGTACTGCTTGGAAGGAGAATTCTGAGATGGCTGTAACTCTGGCTGAGACCATGAGGTCAAGCATCACACCAGGGATGGTGCAGAGGAACTCAGGTCCTGGGAGATTGCAGAGGCAGCACACCAGCCCTGACTCCCCATCTTTATAATTTTGCATGTGAAAAATGGATGCCTGTATTATTTAAGTGTTTACTTTCCAGGTTTCTATTACTTGCAGGGAAACGTAGTCCTAACAGATACACCCCTTTAGCAAAATACCAGTTTGAGTCCTTTACTCTTGCACACCAAGTGTGAGTGTAATGGAAAGCAAATGAGGTTCTGTCCTCTGTTCAGCTGCACCAACCGAATGTAAATACTCTCGTTTTGAAATTGTGTGCATGTAGCCGTGCATCCTCCAGGGTGATTCTTGTAAGCAAGCTGCCTTCTTCCTGGGGCTTCCATCAGTAGAAGCAATTTTAAGCAGATAAGTGTGAGTAAGAGGCAACAGAGTGTTCCATTCTCCACAGCCAGCCAATTATTCAATATATGGATATCCGTGTCTGTTCATTTCCTCACCATATAGCTGCCTGTTCTGTCCTTCATGTAAGCATATAAAGCTTTTCTAAGTATAAGACCCTTCCAGGGCCTGGGCAGCCATGCAGGCTGGGAACAGCGGTGGGTGGGGCACAGGACAGCTTCTTTGGGCTCAGGTCAAAGCCTGACTCCATTCTATCACAACTAGACATAATCAGATTAAGAGAGCCTGGTTTGAAATGACATAGGCATTCTGTACTTGTTCTACAGAATGAAAAAAATCTTTAATGTATTTGCAGCCACATGGCCTTACTCTTAATTGAATCTATTATGAAGTCCCTGGGAAGACCTCTGTCATCTTCATTTAAAGGGATGATAGAAAAATTCCTCAAACCCTCAGCCACAAGCTGCACAAGGGCATTGTCCCAAATCTCCCTATTCCTAATCCATGCACTAACACAGCGCAGAAAACAGCCTGGACAGACACTGCTTATTGCCGATTCCTTCAACCTGGCCCCCACCCCCACCACACCATGCACAGAAACCCCCAAATGAGCAAAGCACCTGTCTCTGGGCAGGACGGCGCCCATCTCCACCTGTGCTCCACAGCCCTGGCTCTTGGGCTCATGGCCCATCACCCCCACTGGACATCTGCCTCTGCCCCAGAGCTGCAGCAGTTCCTCAGGGTCCCCTTTCGGTCTTTAAAAACATGAGCAGCACTTCAGCACTTCAGCCCACCCTTTAGTATCTTGCAATGAGGAAGGTCCTTTCTAGTCTTCAACTCAGGTGTCCCTTGGTCTGGAGGCACCACCAGGACTCCTGACAAGTAAGAAGGCTCAGGCACAGGCAGCCATTTTCTTAGAGAGCAGGATAATTAGTACTGGGATTGAGGATGAGAGAGGCATGAGTACCATTTGGTGTCTGACTCTTGGCTGCCAGACAGGCCCAAAATAAAGCTGAAGGGCAGTTAGTTCCAATATGCTGGTGCACACGCACACACGCGCACAGACACACACTTACAATTCTACCTAAAATCTTGTAAAATGTCTGTGTGCTTGGGCAAAGGGCTTGAGAATGTTTAAAATATTCTTGGTGATAACTGTGCTTATTAAGCATTGATTACATGCCAAACACTGGGCCGGACCCGTTATCACATAAAGATAATCTTCATAAACTATGAATAACTTCTCCACATTTTGCAAAGGAGAAAAACAGATTTAGAGATGTTAATTAATTACTGGGAAGAAGGGGTCACCCTTAGAAGATCTGTGAACAAGTCGGATGCTTTGCAGAGTATGTGGAGTGTGGGAGACTGCCTCCTCATATCCTCCCTCTGTGTTCTTCCAGAAGGTGGACTCTGTCAATTCCCCTAATGGCTTCATGGGTCCTCCCAACTTTCTAAGCAATCTTGAAGAATTCAAGTTTCACAGCCTGGAATAGTCCACATTGTCTTTGCAAACGTGACAATTACCATAGATATTCAAGCTGCAGGGGACTTAGGGGATACACTGTCAGAGATGGGAATGAGAAATCCTTCTTTTCCTCTATGGAAGTTCTATTTCCTTTGTCCAAGCACTAAAACATGGAAACCTGTATTCGTTTTCTAAAGTGGAATCCCTATGATGAAGAGGACTCCTAATGGTACCTGGAAAGATGAGGTTTTATATATATATATATATATATTTTAAGACATAGTCTTACTCTGTCACCCAAGCTGGAATGCAGTGGTACAATCACAGGTCACTGCAGCCTTGACCTCCTGGGGTCAAGTAATCCTCCCACCTCAGCATCCAGGGTAGCTGGGACCACAGGCATGTACCACCATGCCTGGGTTAATTTTTAATTTTTGTAGAGATGGGGTGTCAGTACGCTGCCTAGCTGGTCTCAAACTCCTGGGCTCAAGCGATCCACCTTCCTCAGCCTCCCAAAATGCTGGGATTATAGACATGAGCCATCTTGCCTGCCCAGATGAGGTTTAATTTTGTCTTGGACCCTTTTTCTCCAATAGTCTTAGAGATGGTATAATCTAGTTCTGGAGGTCTTTGCCTGGCCATCAATAGTCAAGATATAAGAATTCTAGTTTAGTCCAGTATCTTTATTACATTCTCCTTTATCTTGTCTTAGTAACATTTGCTACAAAGTAATGTGAACTTTACTTTCCTCCAATGCTATACTTTTCTCAAAGAGATACACTACCTCAGACATTCCTCTGCTCTCAAACATGGCAGTGTATATTCTTTTTCCACTCCTATTTATGTCCTTCCCTATACCCCCAACCCCCCACCCCCCACACAAAAATAAATAAATAAAAGCAGCCTGCTTTATTTCATGCACAAATAGCAATTTCCAACCAAGAAGCAGCACCTGGGAGAGCCAGGGCACTCGAGGTACAAGATAATTAGAGATTATTATAATCGAAATTTCATTGCCACATCAAACTGTGTCTTTTAGCATTAATTAATCTCCCATTCCAGCCCCTGAGCCCGCTGGAGCAACCAGCTTGTCAAACACGCCAGAGCCTGGCATCTCATTACCCTACAGCGGGGGAAAGGGAAGTGAGATAGCCTACAGGTTCCTCAGAGCTTTGCCCAGGCAGCTGTAATTCATAAGGTGGCTTCCCTATTAGGAGCAGGTGGAGGAAGCAATTCAGGGAACAAGAGCTTGGCTCTTTTTCTTGACTTATTCATTTGTTCATTCATTTAGTTAGTTTTTGCTTTCTTGGCACATTAAGAAGCAAAGGATGGCAATTGTTTTGTTGGGGAGAACTGGGCCATGGAAGAAGGCTAGCTGCAGGTCGCAGATGGAGAATAAGGAGAGATCATCTAGGAGCCTTTGCCTCCTTGCAGATTCTTGGGTTCTACTTCAATCATTTAAGTGAGTGTAAATGCCTTCTAATTAATAATGCCTGTTTTCCCCTTTTGCCCATCACCTCCTGGTTTGCAATGTTTGTTGTTGCTTTACACATGAGGAATTGCAAGACCAGTATTTTAAAGCTGATCATCTCCTACTGAGGAATCCTTTGCCTGCAACTGAGGTAAGCTGCCACCCTTTGGAGGAAGAGCCAACTTTCCTGTAAGTGTGAATCAGCGACCACTATGTATTTCACACATGTCCTCACTCATCCTGGGGACGAAATAGAACGCTTTACCCAAACCACCAATCATTAGCATTTATAATAATTAATAGTTCATATACGTTCATAGTATTAGTAATTATTAACATTACAGCAGTTACTAATCACTACAAAGAGATATTTGAAGAAGTGCCTCTCAGTACACTTAGATATTTTCCTCAGTACTCTTTAATAGGTATATTCTCCATGTGTGTTTGAACATTGAAGACTTCTCTTCTATGACTCTTTATGTAATAATTTCAACATCTATAAAGTTACTTGGATTCTTGAAATTAAAGTGTGTTTTATCCCATCCCTTATAAAAAATAAGGGCATATATTCACAAAAACGCCTTGTACAAAAATGTGCACAGTAGCCACATGCCACAGATAAAAGCTGCAAACTACTCAGATGCCCTTCGAAAGTACAGTAGATAAAATAATGTGTAGCATATTTACATAATGGAACACTACACAGCAATGACAGTGACAACCACAAATACAGGCCACAACATGCGTGAATCTCACAAACATACGTGGAACAGAGGAAGCCAGACACAGAGGAGAAGAATCTCTGTGATCCCACTCATGTGAGTTGAAAAGCAGGCACACTTATCTAGGGAGCCTAGCATCAGGTTGGAGGTTCACATGTGGAAGAGGGCAGCTGTGAGTACAGTAGGGCTGGGTGATTCGTGTGTGCTGTATTCTGTGTCTTCATCGGCATGCTGGTTATTTGAGTGTGTTTAGTTTGTGACAATTCATTGAACTGACATTCTGTGCACCAGGCTATATGTTTGTTATTGGAGAACATTATTTGAAAATAAAAAAAAGAAAAGAAATGAAGCCTTTCTTCTGTCCTCCCTCCTTCACCTTTTCTGTCTGTCTCTGTGCCTGTCTCTGTCTCTTCTTTTCTCTAAGAAGTCTCCAATGGACTAATTTCTATTAACCCAAGAAGCAACTGGATTGCCTTTTGTGGATTTGATTAACTCTGAATCCCGAAGGCACCTGTTCCTTCTTCTGCCACTTTTCAGGAATGGAACAAGAAAGTGTCCCCTTGCTCAGAGGGGTCCCTACAGACCATCACGGGGGGACCTTATCAGGGTGGCCCACCACATCTGCATCTCGGCCTCTGACGTAGTCAGGTGTTTTCGAGGGGACACATTCGTCTCTAGAAAAGGTGATTACTTTACACCCTTAAAATAGAGCTCGAGTCTTTTTAAAATGATGTGGTTTCCTCTACAAGGTTGATTTCTGTATAAAAGACAAAATAAACTCAATAGGCAGTGCAGCACATCCTACTTTGTAACTGTTTCCAGCTCAATGATGGATAAACACAATAAGGTGAGGTTGTTATTTACAACCCAGCAAGCTTTTCAGGTTATGGTGATCTTTAAGTACTTGGAATCATTGATAATTTCTTTTTTGAGGGAGCAAAAATGCTTTAGGTATATGAATGCAGCCAACTAAACTGCATGCTCTGTGGAGACAGAAATCCTGGCTGCCTGATCCTCACCACCGCCTGGATTCCTGGCATGCGGTAGGCATGCGAGACATATTCCATGAGAGAATGAATGAATGGCCCCAGCAAACTGAAGCCTGAACCAAAGATAGCGGGACTCACCCTGTGCACAGGCTGTGGATTCCTCCATAATTAGTGTGGATGGGCACATCTGACTTCACAAAGCACAAAACAATCATTTGTTAAATGTCCATCCTATGCTCGGTAAAATGTTAAGTGCTATGAGTAATACAACACTATGCGTGGCCATGAATCCTACTGTCAAAGGCAGGCACTAATGAATCGGCAAATAATAGAAGGAGCTAACCAATGGCTCAGAACTTGTAGCAGGATGAGCTCTGGGTGGGAGCCACTGGGAAGAGCTCCTGCGATGTCCTTGGCTTATGAGGCCACAGACACTGGCTTAGCTCTGTACTTCAGGACCACATTTAATATTTAGGACTGCTCTCTGCAGTAAATAGTGCTGTGCCCATTTTACAGATGAGGACGCGAATGAGACCACTGGGCTGCCATGATCTGCGCTCTGCTGCCTGAGCTCACAGTGCTGATCAGTGGCCCTCTAAATGCAGAAACACGAGGCCATGTTGCCACTGAATGATGTGCTGGAAAAGCTGGTCCTTGAATAAGGGCAGGACACAGATGGCCAGGATGCTCAGGCTGGACCGCACTAAGGGACCTGCCAGAGAATCGCCCTCATGAGCTAAGAAAATGGAATCTGAACCCTGTTGTCTGCCTGTGCCTTCAATCACAAATGTGAGGACACAGCCTCTGCGCAGAGTACAAGGTGCCCCAGGAAATGACTGGGGCAGAAACACCCTGACATGGCTCCATCACTGTCTTTCACAGAAAGAATTAAGAGCCTTTAGTGACCTCGGTCAGAGCAACTGCCTTTGTGGGTGAGAGTGGTTGAGGAGATTCAAGGTCGGAGCAGCCAGGATGGGCCCTCCATTTCCTCCTGCCCAGCTATGGCTGCCCCAAGGTTTTTCCTTAGCTAACAGTGAAAGAAAAGCAGGATGCAAAAATGGGTAAGTTAACAAAGCAAACACACACCATTATCTACTTTCCATTCCCAGCCTACACACTGGGTGCTTAAATTGGGCCATGTGCTTGCTCCCAAGGGAGGGAGAGTGGGCCTGGCCCAGGGGGGACACACTGGAGCCCAAAACTATCTGCTGGGATCACTCCAGGCAGGCACACTGCAAGCGTCCTCCATTCGCGTCCCTATGGAGAGGCCTAACCCGTCACTGATTAGTTGTTTATTTAGTTACTGCTGTCTTGCTCCAAGCATGCTGCTATCCAAATAAATTTTCATTTAAACATGCGAGCAGCCGAAGATGGGATTTTAAAATGGAAATACTTTGGACTCTCTAACATGATTTGGTATAGAATGGAATTCAGTGGACAGCATGGCATCTGTCTCGGACTTGAGCCAAGGCTTTAGTTATGGAATAATCAAAAGGAACTCATTCTAATGCTACCCCATATTTGTATATGATTTTTACTGGATGCAAATCTTTCTCACATACATTTCCATTGGATTCTCAAAACAGTCCTGGGAGGTAGGATGGCCATCCACACTGACAAGGAAGGGGCTCAGGCCCAGAGAAGGAAAATGACTTTCTCAAGGTCACCTAGCGATCACACAAGAGAATCAAAAGTCAGTCTTGATGGTCTGATTGCAAACTTCACGCCCACACTTCCACTTAAGGCAGTCTCTCCACTGCATGGTGGGCTTACAAAGTAAAGTTCCAGTGTAGAGAAGCCCCTGTATCTATGGGCACCCCATGATTCCTGCGGGTCTTCTAAGCGGGTGAGTTTCTGAGATGGTTTGAGGTAAGTTGTTTCTTCAGAGCTATTTCCCCTCCTCTTCCTCTTTCTCTTTTTCTTTTATATTCTGGAGAACTCCAATTTGAAGGCCAGTGTACCGATGAGAGCACCTGGACAGAAGGCAGCCAGTGTGTTAGTGACAAATGCAAAATCGTGATGTTGGCAGATGAATGCCACCCGAGGAGCACTCCCAGAGGGTCGGTGCAATTGCTCAGCTTGTTAGCTCAGGGGCCAACAGGAGAGTTGCTGGGGTGTGTGGGTGCTCTTGTCAGGGAGGGGAACATCAGGACACGTCTCTACTGTCTCTCTCATCCTGCCTGCAACAGAACATGACCGAAAACAGTGGCCTAGAGGCAGAACTGGAGCAGATTTCTGCAGTTTTTCTTCCTTTGACTTCAGTGCTTCCTTAACTGTGTGGTCACAGAGTAGATATCATCAATTTATATTCTGTGTGTACAGCAAAATTTTGGCTACCAAATAACGGTTAATTTAATAATCTGGTCAATTTAGAGGTAATAAATGAAATATTAATATAAATGAATTAA
This sequence comes from Chlorocebus sabaeus, assembly GCF_047675955.1. Classification (NCBI taxonomy): domain Eukaryota; kingdom Metazoa; phylum Chordata; class Mammalia; order Primates; family Cercopithecidae; genus Chlorocebus; species Chlorocebus sabaeus. Next base: position 127,278,204 of record NC_132904.1, on the reverse strand, counting down.
CTTTTCAAGTAAGAAATAAATTATTTGTTCATTCTTTCCCCAAATGCTGTTGAATCTCGGCGACACTGAGCATACAAATGAGCGGCTGTCCCTGAGCCGTGGAGCCGAGGATGGACACGGCCTGGGGCCGAGGCACCACTTTCATGCTTGTTTACTTATGATTATGCAAACTAAGAAATAAATGAAACCCATATTCACCTGTTTCATTTTTATACATCTTTTCTCTGTTCTCACCAGCTCATGGGCACCCAGGAGGTCACATTACTTTTAACAGATGAAACTTGCTGGTTTTTTTTTTAGCACTTTTTCCTAATTACAGGAACTTTATCTTCTGTTCCATCTTTCCCATGGAATCGTTTGGCTTCCTGTGGATGGTCCCCGCCGTCCTCCCACTCAGGTCCTTTGCTAGTGTCTTCTGCCTGCACATTTCTCCAGCGTGGGCCTGCCAGGACCAGAGCCACGGGACCCTTCTCGGCAATGTGGCTTTCCTGGCTCATGTGCTTTTCCAAAAGACAGACTTCCAAAGACTGACTGAAAGGACATTTTGCCCCTGATTCTATACAGTTCTTTGCTGTCTAGGCTCCCAAATATTGGCCCTGTTTCTCAAAAGCTTCCATATAGAAACAATTCTTTCCCCTCTTGTCTGTAGCTTCCTTTTTTGTGTTTTTTCTTTGAGTTGAGGTCTTGCTGTATTTCCCAGGCTGGAATGCAGTGGTGCAATCACAGCTCACTGCAGCCTCAACCTCCCAGGCTCAAGCCATCCTTCCACATCAGCCTCATGCACAGGCCATCATGCTCAGCTAATTAAAAAATAACTTTTTTTTTTTTTTTTTTTTTGTAAAGACAGGGTGTCACCATGTTGCCCAGCCTGGTCTTGAACTCTTGGACTCAAGTAATTCTCCTGTCTCAGCCTCCCAAGGTGCTGGGATTATAGGCACACACCACTATTCCAGGCCCGTAGCTTCCTCTTTGACAGGGTGGCACTTGATCTGTGATCTGCATTTAGAGACGGACAGCACACTTGCCCTTGTATTTGGCCATGACCGTCACTTAGAAACATACAGACAAAGCTTTCTCCAGAGATGTCCCCAGGAATGTCCCTCCTCTCCCCTCTTCATCTCCTAATCACTTGACAAAAAAAGTGATGCTTTACACCTGTTCTTAAATTATTGTCAAATTAATACATTTGGCTTTTTCTATTAGAATCCTAGTTTTTAGAGGATAAATACCTAGTTGGGTAGTGTAAACAAGCAAGACTCTGGCCAGTGAATACAGAGACCTAAATTAATGCCTGGACCACCATTTACTAGTTAGGTGAACATTAATAAATTATTAGACATTTTGAGTTTCATTACCTTAACAGGGACTGAGCTCAATTAACCCTGAATTCTTTTTCTACTCTCACACGCTACATCATTCAGGTTTCTGTTTTCTTTCAACATGCAATTACAAGCTTTGTGTCTGGAAGCATCACATTAGTTAGTGGCTAGTGCTGCATTGGTTAGCATAATTTATAGTTACGGTTCATTCCTTCATTCATTTAAGAAGTAGCTATTGAACAGCTACTATGTGCCAAGTACTGTTCTAGGCAAGGAGAATATATTAGTGGACCAACAGACAAAATTGCTGCTATCATAGAAAGTATATATTAGTCTAAGAGACAGATAATAGGCAATAACAAGCAGATATGTGATCTACAATCCCAGAGCACTTCGTGTTACAAAGAAGGACAGTGCAGGTCTGCAAGTGGTAGACCCACTCCATTAAGAAATAGCATGGGAGCATAGACTCGAGTGAATTCAGTGAGCAGCCCATATGAATATCAGGGGCAAGAGCATTTCAGGCAGAGGGAACAGCAGGTGGCAAGGCCCTGAGGCAGGATTATGCCTGGTGTGTTTGAGGGACAGCAAGAAGCCCAAGTAGCTGGGGCTGAGTGAGCAAGAGGAGGTGGTAGGAATGGGATGATCATGGGCCAGCCAGGATGTGAGATGATTTGTGAGCCAGATGAGCATCTGAATTGTTTTCTACATGGAATGAGAAGCCACTGGGAGATACAAGTAGGGAGTGATGTGGTCTGATTATGTTTGAAAAGGATTATTCTGCCTCATGAGTAGAGAATAGGAAGGGAGATAGGAAGAGGTAGGAAGACCAGGAAAGGGATTTTAAAGAAGATGACAACTTGAAAAGGGTTTTAGCTGCAGACATAGGGAGATCCTTGGTGCAGCAGAAGAGATTTAGAAATCAGGGAAAATATCTGTAAAGAAAACTTTATTTCAAACTTAGAGTCATAGAACTTGCCTCCTTGGATATAGTCTCATAGTATCTTTACTGGCTACTTTTATTCTGTCCTTTAGTGTATATAAGATGTTCAGTGGGGCCAACTGGGGTGGCTCATGCCTGTAATCCCAGTACTTTGGGAGGCCGAAGCAGGCAGATCACAAGGTCAGGAGATCAAGACCATCCTGGCCAACATGGTGAAACCCCATCTCTACTAAAAATACAAAAATTAGCTGGGCTTGGTAGTGTGTGCCTGTAATCCCAGCTACTCAGGAGGCTGAGGCAGGAGAATCACTTGAACTCGGGAGGCAGAGGTTGCAGTGAGCCAAGATCATGCCACTGCACTCCAGCCTGGGTGACAGAGCAAGGAAGAAAAAAAAAAAAAAAAAAGATGTTCAGTGGTAGATGTTGCGCCCATATCCTTATTTGCTATTTTACTGGGTGACTTATCTGTTACATTTTTTCTATACCACATCTGCTGCTCTTCATAAAATCTAATGTTAACTCCATTTGGCCATATCTCTCCTTTTCATGAAAAATTTGTGTCTTGACTCACTTTGTGGCCAATTGTGTTCTTTCTTCCCTCTTTCTTGGGTGTGTTCCATCTGTTGCCAATGGCCCACCATTTTAGTCTGATAAACTACGGTTTTAAAGGCAAAATCCTGTAACGTAGTACTAAATCCATATCCACTTTCCATTTCTTCCTTTCCGCTTTTCCTTCCTGACCTTCAGCTACTGCAAAAGATGTGCACATCCTCTGTACTCCCACAGCCTTTGGTGTGTGTCCCAGCCTCAGTGCTACTAGAGATATGTGTGTTCCAGGTTTTCCTGACTGTGTCAAGTGTTTTACATAAAGTTAGAGTTGGAGCAGTTGGGAGACTAGTAAGTCTTGGCTGCCTCCCCTAATTATTTTATGGTGCAAGAAGAAAGGAAACTTCCTTGATAACCATGGCAGGTTTCCATTTGACTGCCTCCACTTTCCTTATTAGGGCTTTGCCACTGAATGCCCAGCATGCCTTCCCTTGTCGTCAGACTGTATGTCTGCGTGTTCTCTCATGGGCTCATTCACTATGGAGTGCTACTGCATCTCAGAAACTCCCGCTACGCCCTCCAAAGGCAACGCTCTTAACATCTTTTTGTTGTTATTGTTGTTGTTTGTTTTCACATACCTCTCTAGCCTAGCACTAGTTCTTCCATTCTCATCATACTTTTATTCACAGGATTTTTGTCCTACCTAATCACTCTATATATATTCTAAAAACATGCCAGACAATTATGATTTTCTATGTCTTCACTCTCATTTCATTTCTTTAGGAATACCATCTTGCATTGGTAGCATAAATAGTTGGTGATGAATACACATGGGCAGTCTTATACTGCACAAAACTTCTAGCTCATTGGAACAAGTTCCTGTCTATCCATGCGTAGAACATGTTCTAAGCCTTCTCCTTCCAGAACATGTTGGCTTTTCAATACTCATTTATCCTTAAACTTGCTGAAATGCAAGATAATTATAGAATGTGTGTAACTAGCGTTTAAGCTCAAGTTCCATCTTATCCGAGCATAGGGGAGGTTAAAGTGGGCTCACATCCTGATGTTACTGGGAACAAAGACTTCTGCCCACCTCTCCTCCTTGGACTTAAAACGTTGCTCCCACCAGAATGAATCAGTGTCAAATAGGAGCCCCAAGCAATAGAGAACTAATTTAATTTGGAAAGCATGTCACCAGAGGGCACAGAGCAGAGGTATATTGGCACATTTACTGACTAACTGGCTGCTTTTGCAACATCTGTATCCATCTTGGATTGCACTTGGCCATAGTCCAGAGAAAATCTGGTTCTTTTTCTGCTAGGCTTTGTTTTGGTACCAGTGCATCAGGGAGTTTATGAAATACCCTTCCTGAGAACTATTTAAAATGAAAAGCCATTGTTCTGGAATGGCTGTAGGTACAGACCTGCTTGGGGGAAGGGGCTGCACTAAGCAACCTCCGGAGGCCTTTTGAGGTCTTGGATCTGCTGAATTTCTGCGGTAACCAGAGTTATACTAACTGCTTCTTCCATAAAAATCACTCCCAAAGGTCTCCCTTACTGGAAGAGAAATGCACAGCATGCAAATGAGCAGCCTCAAGCCTTTCTGGGATTGCTTTTTTAGCACCAACTCCCTACCTATTTCTCTGCCTAGCTCTCATCCCACAGGTGCTGGCGCAGAGGCCACATCAGAGTAGCCCAGCGCTGGCCCGGAGGCTCTGGTTCTTCGAAGACAGCCCCCTCCCTGTCCATCTCAAGGTCAGACAGCACATTGGGTGGCTCTCCCTCCCGACCCCCTGCCTATCTGCCTTCTGGTCTAGATTCACCCCTATCATCTATAAAAGGCAACTGGTTGTCTTTGCAGTGATCTATTTCATTGCTTCAGCCTCAAAAACAAAATCCCCAGGGGAAAGAACTGAGTTTCAACAATCCTTTGTGTGGTGGAAGCTGAAAATGGGTGGAGGACATTTTAGTTCTGTTCACACAAGCCCCTATATTGCCAGTTCAATTCATCTTTCAGTTCAGAACAACATAGCACTTGGACACATTAAAGCCACCAGAATCTCCTTTAAATTAAACCCATCACCTGTACTGCTCAGCACTCAGACACCAGCCTTGAGCACACACTTGCCTCATGCTGAGCACATGCAGTCAGGAGGGATTCAGCTCATACTTTCACTTTCAAGATAGTGGCTCCATTGCCAGGCACACGGTAAATGCTCAATAAATATTTGCTGTCTTTGGGTCTGTTGCAACAAAATCCCTAAATCACAATCTCAGAATCGGAAAATCAGCAAAACTAAGATGAAGATAACCTTAAATGTAGGAATGAAATGAATTCTGGCTTCTGTGTATACACATATGCACGTACAAAGCACACACTTTCTTTCCACAGAATGTACGCAGTTTCCCTGTGACACAATGGGTTTGTGATTAGAGCTTTGTAGCCATGTCACCCTAGATTCTTGCAGCCCTCTCCTCTCAGCACTCACCGCAAAATTCCCAAGTGGCCTCAGTTACACAGGGATCCACACAGGCCGTCAGAGGGAAGTTACACAGGGATCCACACATGCCATCAGAGAGAAGTTACACAGGGATCCACACATGCCGTCAGAGGGAAGTTACACAGGGATCCACACAGGCCATCAGAGAGAAGTTACACAGGGATCCACACATGCCATCAGAGAGGTTACACAGGGATCCACACATGCCATCAGAGAGAAGGACAGAAGGACTGAAGGAACACTGACGTCGGCAACGCACCTAGGGTCTGCCGGCCCCAGCCTTGCAGCGTCCAGCCCCACAATTCTGACTTTGCCTATCAGTTTGACAAAACGCAGTGTCCCCCCTCCAGATGTAGGAACCAGAGCTGGGATCTGCTGATTGAGGAGTCTGCATTCCAAACCCAGCATCTGGGGTGTAAGAACTCAGATCCTGGAACTTATTTCAAGGTCAATTTGCTTCAGAATCAAAACCCATTTGCCATAAAGCAGAGATAAGCTACAGAGGAGGAGGGTTGCGTGAAGGGAAGGTGCATTCATTAAAAACAGCTGTAGGAAAACCAAACCAAACAACACACACACACCCATAAACACCCACTCACGACACTGTGCTTGTAAAACCCTGTCTCAATCTGAGTTTCCTCCTGACCGCATGTTCTCTCTGTCCCTGTGGCTTTTTGAGCTGATTGGCTCAGTCACCAGAGGAGTGGGGTGGGGAAGAGAACTGTCTCCATATCTCATCATCTTGGGTTAAAAACAGAAGGTATGTCCCCTGGTGCCGCAGCAGCCTCTATCTCATTCTAAGTCACCAGGCTATTACCAAACTATTACCAGTTCCTTGCAGACGTTTCCCTGAGCCAGCGACAGATTTCCTTGAGCCCACGGGTAAAGCTCAGAGTGTCAGGAGAATCAGCAGTGGCAATTTTCACCTCACTGTCAAAGTGCTTCCTCTCTGCTTCGTGGAGGCCTGGCTCTCTCCCTGGCCTCCGTCCGTCTGTGGTCATTTCCCATTCTCCAGTTTGATAAACGTTTCTTGTTCCCCTGTCCTCCAACTCCCATTTCTGGGTGATAGGGATGTTGAGCAGGTTGTCTTGGGTGAGAAAGCAGAAAGGGACCTGCCCTGGTAGGTGGCACGGGACAGGTGCAGTCTCCCTAGCACTGCGCAGAGGATGCAATTTGTCCCTCATCTCGGTCCCCGTACAGAGCCTGTAACCCTTATTTGCAGATGATTTGCTGCCTCTTGATGAAATAGGCCATGCAATTGCAGGAACAGAGGCATCAGCTGAGAACAGCACAGAGCCCTGGATAGCATGTCCTGAGGGTTCTCTGGAGAGCCATGCAAGGATGTGAAGCAGCCGCCGACGTGCTGAATATACTCACCCAGCCATGCTTAGCCTTGGTTCTTGCATTTGGCTCTGGGAAGGACCGTAGGCCATGCCCCAGCCACTGCCCAAGGGAAGCAGAGGTCCTGCCATGTTCACTGGCCTCAGCCATGGGCTGTCCATTCAGCAGCAGATGCCACGATGACTTAGTAAACTCCCTGGGATGTACATGCTCAGCACAGCCTTGGGGGCCAGAGGGTTCACAAAATAATCATGGTACAAAAATCCCTGCTGTCTGGGAGCTGTGAGCTAACAGGAGCCAGGGTCTGAACATCCCATAACACAATGGAGGCCTCTGTTTATTCAGAACTTGCTATGACCAGGTGTGGTGGCTCACGCCTGCATTTTGGGAGGCTGAGTAGGGTGGATCACTTGAGGTCAGGAGTTCGAGACCAGCCTGGCCAACATGATCAAACCCTGTCTCTCCACTAAAATTACAAAAAAAAATTAGCCAGGCATTGTGGTGGGTGCCTGTAATCCCAGCTACTCAAGAGGCTAAGGCAGAATTGTTTGAACCCGGGAGGCAGAGGTTTCAATATGGTGCAATACCGAGATTGCACCACTGTACTCCAGCCTGGGCTACAAGAGCAAGACTCCGTCTTTAAAAAAAAAAAAAAAAAAAAAAAAAAAAAAAAGACAGAGAGAGAGAGAGAGAGAGAACTTGCTGAGCCCCACACGGTGCTAAATTTTGAAGGCCCCTTCACTTTGCCTGCCAACCCTGTGAGGCAGATACTGTGACATCTCTATATTACCACAGAGGAAGCTGAGACTATGAGAGACCCAGTAACTGCAGTCCCAGACTGTATTATGTTCAAAAGAGACAGAATTAGCACCCAGGTCTCTCAGAGCCCAATTTCTCAGTCCAAGGGGTTCGCCATTGTGTGTGCTGCCTTGGGGAAGATAGAATATTGTTTGTCTGGAAATGTGTCTGCTCACCAGCTTTTCGGGATGGAGAAGCAACTTCAAGGAGAAAGCCCTCCGTCTGGCTGCAAGACCATCTGCTTCCACCACACCACAAAGGTCAAGGGTGGGGAGAGGCGAGGGCAGAAGGGAGGGGGCAGGAGCCTGGGGAGCCAGCCAGAGAGTATGAGAGAAACAGCTGGAATCAAAGCCGGGCGGGCAGGGCCGGTGCTGCTGGTCACGTGAGGGAGGCATCTCCAGTGTCTCACTTTCAACTGAGCACATTCTAAATCCAAGCATGTTTTCCAATTTCATAGTCTTGATGGACAATATGCAGCTGCAACAGTTTTATGTGCTCTGAGACCTGAGAGTGTAAGAACTGTCTGAGACAGACAATGGCAGTTTTACAACTCAGGGGACCTTTGAACAAGAACTGACAAAGCAGTGACGATTGCAGAGAAAAAGTCACCCAGAGCTGGCCCCAGAAAACTGGGCCAAATGGCACAGAAGAGCTGCAGACTAGCTCTGGCCTTAAGGAATAATCCTGTACCCCTGCCCCACGGGCTTTTTCTGAGTCACAAGCAGAGAGAGCACTGCCTTCCTGTCCAGCCCCCTCACAGCTTTTCAGACCATTGGCACTTTTGTCCCCTTTGGGAAGAATAAGAGTTTAAAACAAAAAGAACAGACCCATTTTGGGGAACGTGTTTATTTTCCATTATAGAGCTGTAATTGCTAATAACAGAGCTGCAGCCATGGGTGGGTCTCCATGGAACATGGGGCAGATTCCTTCTGAACTCTGCATGGCCCTTCTGGGCATCAGGCATTTACGGGAACCACTGTCCCTTCTCAGGTCATACAGGGATGGTCCTAGAAGTAGAGCCCTGCCCACGGCGCTCACGGTCCCTCTTTAGAGGCTTGTTTTCTGTATCACGAGAAGGTAGCTCCTGCTGAGGGAGGCAGCTCCTTAAAGTCTGTGCTTCTAGTTCAAGGCTGTTGGTAGCCCATCGCCCCAGATCTCAATGAACCTTGCAAGCACTGGGCATCTCTGCCCCATGGTGCACCCAGGTGCTGAGAGGCTACTCGTAAGTCCTTCTATGACTCCACTATTTGAGGCTTTCTGCAGAGCAGGGAGGGAAAACACGGTGCATGTCTGCATGTAGAGAGAATTTCACAGACAAAGGGAGGCAGCCGGGAGTAGGAGAAAGCCAGGAGCGAGGAGCCAGAGACCAGGGTTCATCTGTTTCCCCAGCTACCAAAGCAAGGCAGGTACGTGGTGTTCTCAGGCTCCCCTCAGCTTTAAGAGAGGGGCATAAAAAGGTCTCAGATCTTACAGGCTGTGTGGCTTTGGGCTAGTGACTTAACTTCTGGGAGTCTCTGTGTCTCCTGTGAACCAGGAGAGCTGGCTCCACCTCTCGGTGGTGGGTGAGGATGAAATGTGACCACATGCCACGTTCTCAGCATTGCACCTGGCTCTTCAGCAAGGCACACTAGCAGAAGCTGGAATTAGTCACATTTTAAAATGAGATGGTTGAACTTGAGTTGTAGTAGTTTTGTAATATTTACTAGATTTGAAAGAAGTGCCCATCTTATCATAGATTCCCTCCTCTGTCTGGCATTTGGGAGTCAATATCAGAAAGGAGGGGAGAGCTTGTCCCAAGGAGCCACCTGAGGATGGGGGCTGAAACCTCCTCGTTGCACCGACTGGAAGAAAAATGTGCTCCTCACTGAGGACCATGGGGGGTTGGAATAATTGTAAAATATGATTTCAGAGACCTTGGGTGGGGTCCAGGCTTGGGCAAACTACGAAATCAGGCTGGTGTCCCTTGTCAGTGGGATGGGTGGGGAGGGCATCAGGGTCTGCTTGTAGGAGTGGCCTATGAGCTTCAAGGGCAAGGAGGGTGCCCAGACCTGAGGGCTGATGGCTAGCCACCAGGGAAAAGCTCCCTCCCCATCCATTCCTGCAAGAAGTGGGCTAGATGGAAACGGAAAAAGCTCTGCAAGGGAAGTGGGAATGGAGGAAGAGAAGCTTGAATGAGGAGGACAGACCAGGGGGGCAAATGCAACACTCCTGAGTGTCCTCAAATGTGCCCGGCCCCTGGGAACTAAGCTTCTGCCTCAGATGGTAGCAGCTGTGGATAATTCCACCTGCTTTACATGAGGGGAGGCCGCACTGTGACTGTTACAAAACTGCCAGCTCCTGCAGCAGAGGCAAAGGGAGTGATGACAACCAGGCCACAGAGGGACCCGGGTAGGGATTTGGGGACAGGCTTCCTGCTGTTCTGTGCACAGAGACTTAGCCAGAGAGCAGCAGCTTGCTGCTCTCAGTGGGGCCGTGCAGCACATCTTCCAATGGGTGTGGCTGGGCGAACTGGTGTTCCAGTGTGCTAAGTTTAACCACAGAAGCCTTCCACTAGCACGCTGTCATCGGTAGTTCAGCATTTGGTAAATATGTGAGGTGACAATGTAAAGTGCTTCATCTGTAACTGTCTGCAATTTCAATTTAACTCAATAAGCACATGTTTGACATCTAATATGCATCCATTTCTTTTTCTGAGCTTTGCTTCCCTCCATGAGGCTTTGCACCCTTTTGGATAGACTTTGGCTGAAAACATTTTATTCATACATTTCAATAGATTGGTGATGCGTCACAGCAGCCCAAATATTCTTCACATTAAAAATTGAGAGGAGCACTCTCCACAGTTCTAGTACATTTTGTGGAACTGGTGTCTGAGTTATCTGTTGCTGCATAACAAATCAGGCCATAGCCTAAGCTACCATAACACTTTACTATGCTCACAGTTTCTGCAGGGCAGGAATTCAGCAGCAGCCTGGCTGAGCAGTTCTGGTTCAGGGTCACTTACGAGGTTGAAGTCAGAGGTAGACTGGGGTTGCAGGCAGGGGTTTGACTGCAGTGGGTGGATCCACTTCCAAGGTGGCCCATGTACATGGCTGGCAAATTGGTGCTGGTGATGGCTGAAGGCTTCTCTAAGGAGCTGCTCAAATGTCCTCAGGACGTGGTGGCTGGCTTTCCCCCATGCAAGTGACACAGAAATGAAGGCAAATGTGATAATACCTTCTATGACCTGGTCCCTGAAGTCACATGCCATCACCTCTGCCATTTTCTATTACTCACAGACTGTGGAAAGGAGCTATCCAAAGGTGGGTGTACCAGGAGGTGAGGGTCCCTGAAGTCATCCTTGAAGGATGGCTGCCACAGTTAGCAGTTAATCTTCAGAATCTGCTTCTCACAATCTTCAGGAACATGTGTTCACGAACACAGATATGTAAGTGAATCACCGTAGCTTTATATGGGGAAAGTCTGGTCTTTCCCACCTTGGTTGACATGTTTCATACATTACATTGGCTCTGGCGACTTCTGTTCCACCACCCAGTTGCAGCCCAGTTCCAGCACCAGGTCTTCCTTCCTAATGCCTCTATTTTCTCATTAGTTCCATTCTGCTTCTAGCTCCAGTTTCTTGCTATTAGCAATAGGAGTAACGTGTGTTTAGGTCCTCAGCTCCTTTTGAATTAAAAATCTTTTGTCTTTCTTCCTTGTGCTTTTCCTCCTTCTTTATGTAAGTGGATTCCCCTTTGATCTATTGTTCTCTCAGTCCCAGAGCAATCTGATTCCACACAGAGGAGCCGGAGAGGCAGAGAGTCAGAGGATTTATCCTGTAATTACCAAATTCATGTTCATACGCGGCGTGTAGCGTGTGATTATGAACTGCCCGAATTCATGTCCATACGTGGCGTGTAGCGTGTGATTATGAAATGCCCGAATTCATGTCCATACGTGGCGTGTAGCGTGTGATTATGAAATGCCCGAATTCATGTCCATACGCGGCGTGTAGCGTGTGATTATGAAATGCCATCATACATGCAGCAGCCAGGAATTAGTTCTGCACAGATCCAAGGTGTTATTTGAAGCTCGAGTTCTAATTGAGTTTCTCTACCTTCCTATCCTAGGATATCCTGCTATTACCTCATACTTAACAAGTTTAAGAAAAGCCACATTCATTATCCTCCTAAAGCCAGCTCCTCTTCCTGACTCACATTTTCTTGACCATATTGCCACCTTTTCCCTCCTCAGGTGCAAAGGCTAAAAACCCAAAGTGTCACTTCAGCTTCCTTGGTCCCTGATGCCCCTTCCTACACTCAGAGATAGATGTGGAATTGCTTCCCTCCTCCACGCCTCTTTCCCATTCTTATAAACACCTCAGTCCAGGTTCCCCTCAGCTCCCATCCCATTATTTACATCAGCATCTCTTTGTCTGGCCACCTCTAATGCCTCCAATCCAATCGATTCTGCACGCTTTCACCAGATCAATTTTTCTTAAATGCCACTTTCATTTCACTCTTCTGCTCTAAAATCCTTTCAGCATTTCTCCACTGATGTCAGGATCAAGTCTAAACTCCTTGGTCCGGCATTTAGGATCCTCAGCGTTCATTTCATAGCATATCCCCACGTATGTTTCACTCCCACCAACTCAAGCATCCTCATCTCATGCTCCCACTCACCCCTCCTCCATTCCCGGTGTGGTCTTAACCCTGCCTGCCCAGATGCTATCTACCTGCCAGTGCTCCACAGTCTCCGAGAACATTTCGCAGGGGCTCGAGCTTCTCCTGAATGCTTCCTCTCTGAAACCCTAAGTCAGGTTATCGTCTACTCTGCTCCTTGGCCCCAGTGTGTAACCTTGTGTTAAACCAAGCTCTCCTTGCTCCTGGTGCAGAGCTTTCTGAACCACAGTCTTCTTCTAAATGAAACTGTGGATCTCGCCTGCCTAGCTGGGATAAGCCCGCTGTTCTACATAGGAGAAGAATTCTGCACTTATTTACTAATGAATTCTGTGGGCCAAAAACCCCAATAAAAGCCCCAGGAACAAAGTTTTTAATGGGATTCTTTCTTCCTCTTCTGGTTCAGCAGTTGTTTTGGGTGGAAAGAGCTGGGTTTCCTGCCATGGTTTAATCCAAAGCCTTTGATTCTGGATCCGTGAGGGGCTTGCAGCATCCTGCCCCATGGAGGAGGCGCTCCATTTACTCCACCCTTGCTGGCGTCCCTAGTTTTGTTTGTTTGCTTGAACTAGGTTGATTTTCTCAGTTTACCCGGCTCGTTGTTGGACAGTTTAACGATTGTTTTGGTGCCATTGACAAGTGTCCTATTTAGGGCTACCCACTGTGGGAAGCTGGAGTCATCTGTGCCTTTGCATTTTTGCTTTCCACAAGATGCTGCTAGGGTGATGATGCCAGAACTGTGCAAATGACTCAAACAAAGAAATGTGTTTCTCCTGTCGCAAAGAGCAGGGATACCCACCTCCTTTACTAGACGAAGGGGTAGAAGCGAAAGAAAAACAGACATCCTGAGCTCTACCGTCCTCTGCAGATGGAAAGCCTTTCTTTGGTGCCTTCTCCCTGAGAGGGAATAGTGACCTTAAACCCACATCCTAATTAGCATTTATATTAAGTGAACTAGGGACTGGATAGAAGGGTTGAAGACAGAAGCATGTTTGGCTCTTCAGGAGGAGTGAATAAAGGAGAGTAGTTATTTACACATTCTGCAAATAAGGATCTATTAAGTGTCAGACCCAGGGCTTGGCATTGTTACTCATACAAAAAGCACCAGAGATAAATCCAGCTCTAATGCAAACCACAGTCTGCTTTTCCAGCGCCTTGCCCCATCAAGACGTCTTCGATCTTCTTGGGATTAAGTCCAATCCTGCCGATGAAACCTAGGCTGAGTCACAGTCAGGAAACCACACAGCATGAAAGCAGACACGGGGGAAATTGAAATAAGAGATGGAGAAGGCTTAGGTCATAGCTTCCATTACTGAGTGTGGGCAAGGTGCTTCCCTGCAGTGCATTCTCTCAGACTCAGTCCTGTCTGGGTTCAAATGACTTTAATAATAGGACTTTGAACACCCTTCTAAGCTTTATCATTAAGCCAGGCATAACAAAGCAAATGGCACACCATCCCAAGCAACCAAGCCTAAGCTCTCAGTGTGGCTGAGAAAAACCTGCCAGGAAGGTAGTGCCTGCGCGCCTCAGGGAAAGGAACCCTGGCAGTCATATCTCTCACATCCAGAGCACAGAAGCAGAGAGCCCTGCAGGACCCAAGCCTTTGTCCAGCTCAGCCTCCCGAGGTTCAAAGAAAACTGTGGCGGATGTTTCTTGTCCACACCCTGACTCATGAACCCCCAGTTTTGTTACTTTTAACTATTGGGCATGTGAATAGGCTTATTTCCATAAATGAGCTCCCCTGGTTTTTAAGAAAACATTTTACATTATTAACTAGTATTTGCATCTACTGTCAGTAGCATAAACACAGGAAAGCCAATAGGTTCAGGATTCCAAGTTTGGTATTCCATCATGACTTTATCATCAACTCATTGTAGGACACTATTGAATCCAATGTCTCTGAAGATATTTTATCTTTAATAAATGAACCAACTGGGCCAGAAGATATCAGAGAAAGCTCTACAAGCAGGGTACATTTAAAGAGAGAGAGAGAGAAATAGAGACAGGGAAAATGCGAAAGAGAGAGAGGGGATATAAAAAAGGGACAGAGAGAAAGACAAAAAGAGCAAGGAATAATTGATAGGCTGAAAAGAAAGGCGGGAATGAACTAGTTCCCTGGACATGTTCCCAGGAGCAAGGCCTGGAATTGAGGGCTGTGGCTTCACACATATCTGATTAAGGCACAGCCTCTGGGGTCAGGAGGCATGAGGCTGTCAGGGCCTGTCACCATAAGAAATGATGGGACATCCTCACATGGACAAAGCTCCAAAAAGGAACTTTCTTTCTTAATTGAGGTTTTTCTAATATGTCAGTTGACAGAAAGCAACTGAGAAACATTCATACTGGTGAAAGGAAGGACGATTTCCTCAACACCTATTCTATGTCACCCTGAGCCCTGAGTTCTTACCTGTCAAGTCATCTCATGCACTCATTCAAAAATGTTTACTGATCAAACCGTGTGTACGAGGTTTGACAACACAGAAAACAAAATACAATCATCACCTGCCTTCCTGGAGTCTCCAGTCCAGTTTACAATCTAGCATGGAGAGTGATGGTAAATACGTACAACAATAATCAATTTCATTCTCTTTTAATAAATACTACATGAAAATTAGAGTCCTTGTTTTATAGACAAAAACCTGAGTGTTGGAGGGTTCACACACCTCGTCTTGCATTTTGCGACTAGTGTTCATTACAGGCAGGCTCTGCTAACCCTGACCCCAGGCTCTTTCATACATACTCCCCTACCCCAGGAGAGAGAGGCCATCATTGAGGGAAGGAAGAAATGGAAAAATGACAAAGTTGCAATTATGGGTCATGTCATGATTGGGATTAATTGGCCCAGGTGAAGTTATTACTTGTTCATCCAAAATTTTAATTTATACTTTGGCCACTGATGTGACCCAGGGATAACTTACTGAAACAAGATTTATTATAAAAACAAACAAACGAAACACAGTACAGGGAGGACTATAACCACAAAACAGTGGAGAAGCATGGGGGCCCCACTCTTCTCTCTGAGGGAGTGAACAAAGAATGGCAAGAAGGCCAGTAGCTTCAGGCCTCCTGAACCACCCGCAAAGGCAATTTCACTCACAACTTCATAAAACCTCCGGCCATAAATGTGTCTCTTTTTGCCAGCTCTTGGCTGGTTGCAAGTGATGCAGACATTTGTGTGAGATACACAAAGCATTTTAGCTGCTCAAAAGCTATCAGCACTTGCATGCTAGGTTTGAGCAACACAGATCCTGCGGTACTCAGGGCATCAAAGGGGATTATCCAGAAACCGATAACAGATTTTAATTTAGATGATCATGATGGGGGCTCAGGAGGAGGAGGTTGAGAAATGGACAGATTTAACTCCAGGGTGGTAAAAGAAATGAGATGAAACTGATGATAAAGATACAGTTAGAGGTCTATTTAGCCAGCCACCATGTGGTCTCTTAAACCACAGCCTCCTTTTTTTGTGCTGGGATAGGAAAACTCCCTAAAGCACGCTGGCCCATTGCCTAGGATTCTAGACTGCCAGGGAGAGTTTAATAGCTATTATTGCTCTTGGTTGCCCTACATAGAAACAAAATGAACTTGCTAACAACTCAGGCTATTGAACACGGCATATCCTGATTTCAGGTGGGGTATGAGTGTGCCCACCCCCTTGACAGAACACTTTTTGCAGTCAGTTCCCACGTGTTATTTTATTCTGTCTTGGCCACTGAAATCCTCCATTGTAAATGTTTTTCTACTATTTTCCAAACCCATTACTGTCATCACTGTCCAGTCACTGGCCATCAGTCTCTTCTGCATCTATTTAATGAGGAATCACTCAGCATCTATCTACCTAGGACATCAATAATACATTTATTGATTCAGTTGTTTAACAAATATTCATTGACTGATCACCTATTATCTTCCAGGACCTGTGGTCGACACAGAAAATACAGCAGTCAGCCAGCTGTGGTGGCTCACACCTGTAATCCTAGCACTTTGGGAGGCTAGACAGGAGGATCGCTTGAGGCCAAGAGTTCAGGACCAGTTTGCACAACACACTGAGAGCCTAGCTCTACAAACAAAAAATTTTTTTAAATAGCCCAGCATGGTGCTGTGTGCCTGAAGGTGTGTGAATCGTTTGAGCCACAGTGGCTGAGGTAGGCAAATCACTTTAGCCAGGGAGGTTGAGGCTACAGCGAACTGTGATGGCACCACTGCACTCCAGCCCGAATGACAGAGCCAGACCCTATCTCAAAAACAAGCAAACAAACAGAAAACACAGCAGTGAACTGGACGAACTTGGTCTCTTGTTGTCCTTGGGGACAGTTTCTCTTGATGCAGTGAGGCAGAGAAAGAAAAAAGAAAACAATTGTGAAAGAGCATTTACAATTATAAATAAGTAGCATCAAAAAGAAAGCACAGAATTGAAACAATGATTAATAGAGTGGGGTGGGGAAGCTGCCTTAGGTGAGATAGTCCAGTAAGAGGCTTCCAGGCAGCTACGAATAGGACTCTCTACCAAGGAACCATTGAAGCTGACTTCAAATTGAAGAGGGCACCTTTATTTATCTTTTTCAAACTTTAAATGTTACAAACACTCAACAAGCTAGGAATAGAAAGAAACGTCCTCACCCCAATAAAGGGCATGTACAAACCACCCAGGGTTAACATCATACTTACTGGGGACAGACTAAAAGCGTTCCCCCTAAGATTAGGAACTGTACAAGGATGTTCACTCTTGCCACTTGCGTTCAGCATAGCACAGGCAAAACAGATAAATAAAATCCTTCCAGATTGGAGAGGAAGAATTAAAGCTATCACTGTCTGCAGATGACATAATCCCATACAGAGAAGATTCCAAGGAATCCACTAAGAAAGTATTAGAACTAAGAGATACATTCAGCAAATGTAAAGGGTACACAATAAATATACAAAAACAAATTATACTTTTCTACACTAGCAGTTAACAATCCAAATGTGAAATCAAGAAAATCATTTCATTTACAACAACATCAAAAAGAGTCAAGTACTCAGGGATAATTTTAATGAAATAATTGCAAAACTTCCACTCTGAAAACTATAAAACACTACGGAAAGGAAATTTAAAAGACCCAAGTAAATGAAAAGTCACTCTGTGAACACAGATTGGAAGACTTAATACTTTTAAAATGTTAAACTTCTAAGTGTATTGATTGATTCACCATAATCCTTATCTAAATCTCGATTTGCCATTTTTTTTTTGCAGAAATTGACAAGCTGATCCTAAAATTAATATGGAAATCAAGAAACCCACAATAGATACAATAGTTCTGAAAAATAAGAACAAAGTTGGAGGCCTCACATTTCCTGATTTCAAAATGTACTAGTAGCCTACAGTAATCAAAACAGTGTGAGTTTTGACTTAAGGGCAGACATATAGACCAATGAAATAGAATAGAGTCCAGAAAAAAAACCCTCACATATATAATACATGATCAATTGATTTTTGACAAGTGTGCCAAGAAAACTCAATGAGGGAAAGAATAGTTTGTTAAAAACTGATGCCAGGACAACTGGGTATCCACATAAAAAGGAAGGAAGTGGGATTCCTACCCCTCCCCACCCCCTCCCCCCCAAAAAAAAGAAAGAAAAAAAGACCTTAAATTTGATCATGGACTTTGACATAATAGCTAAAATGAAAATAAAAAGAAACTATTAGAAGAATATATATGGGTAAATCTTTGCAACCTTGGGCCACAAAACAACTTCTTAGATATGACAACAAAAGCACTTGTGACAAAAGAAAATCTAGATTAACTGAACTTCATCAAAATTAAAATTTTGTGCTTCAAAGGACGTTATCAAGAAAGTGAAAGAAGCTACAGAG
Source organism: Chlorocebus sabaeus (assembly GCF_047675955.1). Classification (NCBI taxonomy): domain Eukaryota; kingdom Metazoa; phylum Chordata; class Mammalia; order Primates; family Cercopithecidae; genus Chlorocebus; species Chlorocebus sabaeus. Next base: position 127,260,251 of record NC_132904.1, on the reverse strand, counting down.
TGGAAGAAAATATTTGCAAACAATATAGTTAATAAAGGACTAGTATCCCACATATATGAAGAACTCTTATAACTCAATAATAAGGCAAATACTCAATTTAAAAAATGGTCACAGGATCTGAATAGTCCTACCTCCAAAGATATACAAATATATATAATGGCCAATAACCACATGAAAATATACATCACTACTCATTAGGGAAATGCAAATCAAAACCACAATGAGATACCACTTCACACCCACGAGGAAGATTATAGTAAAAAAAGACAGGTCATAACAAGGATTGAGGAGAACTCAGAGAATTGGAACCCTCACACACTGGTGATGTGACTGTCAAATGGTGTGGCCACATTTTGAAAAACAGTTTGACGGTTCCTATAAATTTGAAACACAGAGTTATCATATGACCCACTCCTAGTCAAATACTGAATAGATACAAAAATATATGTCTACACTAAAACTTGTACATGCACGTTCATAGCAGCATTATTGATAATAGGTAAAAAGTAAAAACAATCCACATGTCCATCAAATGATGAATGGATAAACAAAATGTAGCAGATCTACACAATGGGATATTATTTGACCATAAAAGGAAGCAGAGTATGAAACCTGCATGCTACAACACACATGAACTTTGAAAAATGATGCTAAGTGGAAGAAGTAAGTCACGTAGGACCACACAGTATATGAGTCCATTGATATTCAACGTCCAAAATAGGCAAATCTGTGGGGACATTCGTAGATTAGTGGTTGCCCAGGACTGAGTGTACGGGACAATGTCAAGAGTGACTGTTAATGGGTACAAAATTTCTTCATGGGGTCTTGAAAATGTTTTAGAATTAACTGTGCTTATAGTTGCACAATTCTGTCAATATACTAAACACCAATACATTTCACAATTTAAGCTTTTGAATCGTAAGTTATGTGAATCATATCTCAATCAAGCTGATTTCTTAAAATGAGGAGGAAGTAGTCAAGCAATAAGCTGGGATAACAGTAACTGAAGCCACACTACACACTACTCAAACTATGGTCCATGGACTAACAGGGTTATTAGCATCACTTGAGAGCTTACCAGGAATGCAAATTTTGGCCCTCACCCTAAGTCTGTGGAATTGTATTCTTCATATTAATAAGATTCCCAATTATTCATACACACATTATAATTGAGAAGCACTGGCTAAGCAGAGAGAGGATAAAGTCAAGACCCTGAAGTGGGTATGTTGGAGGGATGGAGAGAAGCCATGTGGTTTAGCATGAAGAAAATGATAAATGGCACTGAGTTAGTGGGGAGAGGCAAGCATGGGACACAGGTGCAGGGCTTACAGTCTAGGGGATGAAGTTTGAATTTCACTGCAATGGAGGAAGATTAACAGGATTGAGCAAAGGAGTGACATTATCACAATTGCTGCTGTATAGAATATTAATTGAGCCAGATCAAGAGTTGAAGTTGAGAGACTGGTTAATTGTTGGGCAGAAATACATTTGTGCCTTGAACTAAGATGGCAGTAGTGGAGATGAAGAGGGAAGTCTGATTACAAGATGTATTTTGCAGGTAGAATGGACAGGACTTGCTGACAATTAAATATAGGTGGTAAGTGAAAGGAAAGCTTCAGGGATGACTCCTGGGCATTTAGCATGAGCTCCTGAGTCAATGGTGGTTCCATTTACTGACATAGGGACAATTGATGGGGACAGATATATAGCATCACATAAAAAGGAAGCTCAACTTGGAGAATGTTAAGTTTGAGCTTTCTGAAAGGTGTCCAAGTGGAGACGTCAAGTAGACAGATGGATGTGTGAGTCTAGAACTCAGAGATGTTTGGGCTGAAGATATAAATTTGAGAGTCATTAACATAAAGATGCCACTTAAATGAGATCACCTAGGGAGAGTGTAGAGAATCCGAAGCAATTTTAAAATGCCAAAGAGGGATGTTAGTTTCACTATCTGATTGTCAAGCCAGGAAAACACTGGGAACTCTATGGGGAGTGAATATTAAGTAGAGCCAGTCTTCTGGGAACTTGGAATCGAAAGGAAGCATTGATAGAGACCGACTTTTTGAGAAGGATATTTTCGACTTATTTAATAAGTGGTAAGATACTGGTATTAACCACTCAGACCAGGCTCTGAACACTGCACCACATGGCGATGGAAACCCCCATCCTTACTCTTGCAGTTTAGGAGAATAGGTGAATCAAGAAAATGTTGGAGATAGGTGGGTTTAAGTTAACAGAACAACAAAGGCCATTCAGGGAATTTTGGCAGGATCTATTCACCAACCCAAATGAACTATTTTCAGTGTTTCAGCAACTGAGGCAGCCTCCTGGTACAGCCTGCCTGAGTAGCAATCTGCCACCCATACAGAGACCCAAAAGATGAATTCAGTACTTTAATTAATAAAGTGGCCTGAAAAATAAACTGGAGAGAGATTTAGTTCCTTTTTAAATCTAATTCATAATTTTTACTAGTAAAAAACCTATTTGTGCCACCAATATAACTCTTATTTCCTGTGTTTTGAACCATACAGCACGCTGTTTAGGTGCCTGTTGCTTCATTAGAGAGAACAAGGAGTATGTCTTGCTCATGATCCATATTCAGACAGTGCTTACTCCAGTATTCTAGAATAAATGCAACACATGTGCAGTTCTCAGTAAATGTTTGTTGAATAAATGTACACGTATATATGACTAAATAAAGAGGAGTAAAAATGAGGCCAGAAAAGACATTCTCTCATCCCAATGAGTCAGACACAGACCACAGTTCATTTTGAGAAACTTAGAGCCAGATGAGACCTTATATATCATTAAATGCATTGGTTTTCATACTGTGCTCCAGGAATCCCCTTGGAATCAGAACTACAGGCTTCCTGGGGCTGCCTTAAAAAAAAAAAAAAAAAAAAAAAAGGAGAGGGAAGGGGTTTTGAGGTGGGAGGCATTTTGGTCCCCTAATCCCTCTTCAACTAGAGAAACAATTTTATCTGCTTCCAAATGAGATTTCATTAAAACAAATGATTTAATTATTAAAAAAGGGTCTTAAAGAAAAATGTTTAAAACTATGATATGGTGTAAATTGCTCTATTTTTGTCATTAAAAACCCAAAGAGTTTCACTATTAAAATGCAGAGAGACCCAGAGAGGCCAGGTGACTCTGCCAAACTTACAGTTAGTAGGGAAGAGACTGGGACTGTGATGGTGCTGTGCTGCATCATGCTCCTTCTGCCTCAATTCCTACACCAACTGCCGGAATGACCTTGCTGCCACCACTATCCATCTGTATGCTCCCCGAAAGACCACCGGACCAGAGAGCTGTCCAAGCCAAATGGAGGTTGAGGTTGAAAGGGCGTGGCCCACCCCTCTCAGATCTCATCCTGCCTCCTGGCCCTTACCCAACTTATAGGAGAATTTGAATACTGAGCAAGGCACGGAGAGGTGCCCATCCCAAGCTCCAAACCTGAATCTATTCAGAATCCAGCTCCGAGCTGTACTGGGCATATGATCTTCAAGCTGAGGAGATGCATTCTGCCAAGAAGCAGATGGGCAAATCAGATGATCCCTGATCCCGACTCAATTCATTATTCAGAAATAAGAACTGTTTCTCATTAGACCTCAAAAGTAACTCCTGGTTTCATATGGGAAAAAAAAGTGAATGTTTATACAGAAGAGTAGTGACACTTAAGGCTGGCAGGGGTTATGGGCCTCTTACACTGAGGCTTTGTTTCTTGTTGTGTCTGGACAGGCAAACCTATCTCCCATTCTGCCTTCCTGCAGCCCATAAGTACCTCCTGGCCAATGGTCATGTTCCTTTCTTGGCAGTGGGCCTACTAAACGTTAGGCAGGGTATTTACATTCCCTATTATATGTTTTAAATTTCTCTGGCAGAAGAACTGTAAATGCAAGCAATAGCATGGCTGGGAGGCAGGGGGCCATAATTAAAATCCCCTTTTTGTTTTTTAAATGGCTTATTAAAATGCTTGTGAAACCTGCTGCACAAAGCAGCAGCCAAAAGCCCGTTGCTGCTAAATGGAATGAAATGGATTTTTCAAATGTCACGCTAGTATCCACTTAATAATACATTTTCCTATAGACAGGACAATAATATATATTTTAATCACTTTTCTACAGGCAAATAGACTGTACAGGAGCTGCCCTTCACTGGCACTTGGAAATTATGAATTTTTCAATAACCTTTTCTATTATTCATCCTGTGTTATTCCGTAACATTTCTGCATGAGGAATGTGCTTCCCAGACACTTTATGAATCTCTTCTATTATTTATTAAACAGCAAGGTGTCTCCCTACAACCCTCACCCCAAACCCCCAGAGAGGGCTGCTGGGAGGAGGGTCCACACATGCACAGCTACCTCCCGGTTATTAGTAATTTCATATCTATAACAGAAACCGATTGAGAGAGTTCCTCCATGTGGCTCAACTTCGGCCGCTGGAGGTGAGCCACCTCGGAGAGGTGACGTGTACTCTTTGGGATAAGGCAAGAAACACAATCAGCCTAAGGCAGTCTCTGTTTATAACATGTGGGGCATATTGTCTGCTCCTTAACTGTCCTTGCTCCAGAAGGCAGTCACTCGCAGGGTCTAACTCTGACCAGGGAGGCAGGTTCCTGACTTGCGTTTTCTGCTACAGATCTAGGTCTGACTGGGAGAAATCCCCAACCATTCTTCATGGGTCAGCTGCAGCCTTAACTTCTCTGGGAGGCCTTTCCTGACATATTCCAGGCACATACACGTTTTCTGTGCTTCTGGGGTGCCCTGTCCTGTGCCTATCACAGCATCAGTCACACAACAATATTTCACTGTTGCAAGCCATACGAGGGAGGGACAGGTTCTCTCCTGCTCACCAAGAGGTATTCAATAATTATTTAGAATGAATGAATGGATACATAAATAATACAGCCAATAAAATGTTCCTCTCTAAAGCAGCTGTTAATAGGGTCTAGAAGATGCTGAGATCTATGTGGCAGAACCATTTACTGCTCATCAAATATCCATGCACTCTGACAGATTCTCCCTCTGTCCCCTTGAAGTTATACAGGGTTATACAGGGCCATGTGACTAGTTCTGCTCGGGACTGGGGAGATGGGGCATAGCTCGCTCAGGGGCCAATGCATCAAAATGAGAAGAGAAGCCAGGTGTGGTAGCTCATTGGCTCATGCCTGTAATCCCAGCACTTTGGGAGGCTGAGGTGGGTGCATCACCTGAGGTCATGAGTTCGAGACCACCCTGGCCAACATGGTGAAACCGTTTCTACTAAAAATACAAAAAGTAGCCAGGCTTGGTGGCACACGCCTGTAATCCCAGCTACTAGGGAGGTTGAGGCAGGAGAATCACTTGAACCAGGGAGGCGGAGGTTGAAGTGAGCTGAGATTGTGCCATTGCACTCTACCTGGGTGACAAGAGCAAGACTCCATCAGAAAGAAAGAAAGAAAGAAAGAAAGAAAGAAAGAAAGAAAGAAAGAAAGAAAGAAAGAAAGAGAGAGAGAGAGAGAGAGAGAGAGAGAGAGGAGGGAGGGAGGGAGGGAGGGAAAGAAAGAAGAAAAGGAAGAAGAAAGAAGGAAAGAAAGAAAAGGAAGAAAGAAAGAAAGAAAGAGAAAAAGAAAAGAAAAGAAAGAAAGGAAAGAAAGAAAGAAAAAGAAAGAAAAAGAAAGAAAGAAAGAAAGAAAGAAAGAAAGAAAGAAAGAAAGAAAGAAAGAAAGAAAGAAAGAAAGAAAGAAAGAAAGAAAGAAAGAAAGAAAGAAAGAAAATGAGAAGAGAGCAGCAGTTCTCTCTGCTGCTATAGTGCTGGTGGAAGCAGGTGTTCAGCTGGTGCAGTTTTTAAGGTGGCAGAGTTCCCATCAGCCTGGAACCCCAGTGACTAATGGAGGGGGGAGCTCCCTGCCCCGAGTGCACGCACGTGACACACACAGTGACCTGTGTTCCCTCTGTGCAGTGTGGGAGCAATAGACCTTTGTTTCGTTAAAGCCACACAGAATCCTGACTAACAGTATCTACATAACCAGGATAGTGTAGAAAGACAAGCGTGTAGTGAAAGAGATTTGTTGTTGTTAGCTTATTTTGTTTTGTTTATCATTTCCAAACCCTTCCACTTGGGAACATGGAAATTTACCAGAACATTACCATCTGGCACCACAACTAGAAGATAAAACAGTTCTGGAAAAGTTTCTGAAATTCTGAAAATGTGACCTAGCCTTAATATTCCCTTGAGGCATCTCTTGCAACAGTGATCGTCAGGGGGATTCTCCCACCTCTGAGAAACGGTGAGTTGTGTCCCCATACACCGGTGTCTGCTCCCTTGTATCCTCCCCTTCCAGCCTGGAGAGGCCAGGGTCTGAGCTCAGTCCCCAGGGGACCCCTCGCCCTGCTCCTCCATGGAGTCTGAAGGAGCAGAACCAGCTGGACCCCAGCCTAAGGGCTGGAGACACGTGGCTCCTGCCCCTGGGGCCATGGCCGCTCAGGCTGGCCATGTTTCCGGTTTTGTGGCAGGTCTCTCTTTGGGATTTTCTAATGGGCTGTGAACTCCTGATGGTCTTTTCTGCACCCTGGGCAAAATGGACTCTGTCGAATTCTTCTGGGTGAACTTTTCCTAAAGCTAATAAGGCTTAACAAAGATAATAAAGATAACAAGGGGCTGCTTGGTGCTGGGAGATGTGCACTCCCTTGATCCACAGACCAACGGTAGGAAATGGAAGATTTTAACTGAATGTTCTCTCCATTTGCTTTTGCCTACCCCTCACTCTGGGGCACCTGAAAAGGGGTGATTTCTGTGGAGACACTGAGCACAAAGCTCAGGGACAGGGCCATTGCACTCCAAGACCCCTCCTTCTCAGGGGTAAAAGTAGAGGGTGGTGCAGTGCAGTGGAAACAGGAACAGGAACTTGTGCGCCTTAGGCCTTGATATGTCCAGGTAGGATAAAAGAGGACATTGGCCCAGAACGCGGAAGCTGAAGTGGACAGGGGAGATGGGAAGCTGGAATTGTGTTTCCCAGCTGGAATTTGCTGAGCGCAGCCTCTGCAGGTGCTTCCCCGCCAAGCTGGTGGGGAAAGCAGTACAAGTGGAGGCAGGGTGAGGTGGAAAGGGGAGGATGGACGGAGAGAGAGACAGAGAGACAGAAGCAGACACAAAGGGGTGGAGAGAGGAAGACAGAGCCAGTGCCATAGACAGCTTGAACCTCCCACGTGGCATTAAAGGGGCCCCTAAGTTTCCTAAGGGCCCAATCTGAGTGTGATGGTTAATGCCAAGTGTAAACTTGATTGGATCGAAGGATACAAATTATTGATCCTGGGCGTGTGTGTGAGGGCATTGCCAAAGGAGATTAACATTTGAGTCAGTGGGCTGGGAAAGGCAGACCCACTCTTATCTGGATGAGCTGCCAGCGAAGCTAGAATATAAGCAGGCAGAAAAATGTGAAAAGAGAGCCTGGCCTCACCTACCAGCCTCCATCTTTCTCCTGTGCTGGATGCTTCCTGCCCTCAAACATCGGACTCAAGTTCTTCAATTTTGGAGCTTGGCCTGGCTCTCCTTGCTCCTCTTCCTGCAGGCGGGGCCTATTGTGGGACCTTGTGATCATGTGAGTTAATACTCAACAAACGCACACACACATATACATATATATACGTGTGTGTGTGTTTGTGTGTGTGTGTGTGTGTATATATATATATTCCATTAGTTCGGTCCCTCTAGAGAACCCTAACACACTGAGTATCACATTAACTGGGAGAATCAGTCTGGGTTCCAGCCTCAGGGATGTCTGATGGAGTATGGGGCTGCACACAGGGACACAGGTAGAAGACCTTCGAGGGCTTGTGGAAAGGGTTGGGACCTCCGTAGTGTCCTTAGACATGCTTCCTGTTTCTGCAGATTTACCGGAACCCTAAATGAATGCTGTCCCTGCTGCCCAGCTAACTCAGCAGAAAGTAAGGCTAGAGAGGGGATGGCATGAGGAGGTTGGTGGAGGAGGAAAACCCAGATGGAGTATGTCAAGGGTCTGCAGACTATGGGCCTTGGGCCAGATTCCGCTGGCCACCTGCTTTTGTAAATGACGTTTGACTGGAGCGCAGCCACTGCCATTTGTTTACCTACGATGCCGTGATACCAGAGTCTGGTATTTGCAGTGGAGATCTTACGGTCCCCAAAGCCTAAAATATTCACTGTCTCACTCTTTACTAAATATGTTTGCTGATCCCTGGACTCTCACTTAAATAATAATCTTGAATTTGACAACAAAAGGAAGACAGACATTAGATCGAACTGAAGATACTAGAAGGCATCTAGATCAAGGTTTCCTATCATCAAGGGGAAGGAAAAGTCAGGTCAACAACACTTCGGAGTTTAACAGAAAGTCTTCTGGTGAAATATCGTGAGGTAGGTTCAGCCACAAGGGAGGTATTAGCTTCATGTCACAAACAAGAAAAACAGTGTTCCGGTCACACTGTTAGCAAATGTTGATGAGGACTCAGGGCATTCTTCCACCCTGCCATGCATATGGTGACTGCAAAAGGACCTAGCTCCTAAACAAAGCATGTCAATCAATCCAGGCATGGGCTCCCATATTTCATGCCCTATTGACAAGAACCCCTGGCTTCTTTCTACTGCTTTTTGTTCAACATGAGTAAACCATTCTCTGTCTAGCTCTGTCCCTGAATCTGCTCTGAAGTATTTAGGGTTTGCTTTTGAGCTCTCCCTGGGCTACTCTTGCCTTCCTGCACATCCCTCTAATTTTCCAAAGTCCTCAGTGGCTTCCAATAGGAGGCACAGAAGCTTGATATGCCTTCCCTGTCAACCCAAAACCTTCATCTGTACACAGCCCATCCCAGGGGTTTGTGAAGAATCCGTTCCAGCAAATACAAGTTTCCTTTCTTTCATCTGAGGCAAGCCTTCTCCACAGTCAGCAGCTCTCTAAATATCATTTATTTATGTGTGTTTTAGAATAAGAGGGAAACACCATTGCTTGAGATGGAGATGTCATTTGCAAAATAATAGTGTCGCAGCTGATGAGAGGCGAACACCCCCCAGAGTCAGTCCTACTAAATGACACATCTTTCTTCACTGTTTAGCTTGTGAGGATACATAAGCTGAGCACTTGCACTAATTTCAGGGTCTTTTTTCCCCTCCATGTGAACTGCTCAGCCCTCTTGAATGTACAGTCTTTATTCCTAATTGGATCTCATCAAAGCTTTCTGTTGCCTTCAGCTGGTGGAGGCGCGTGGTGATGTGGAGGGAGGTACAGACACCAGCAGGTGATTTGCTGGTGGACCAGAGCCTGGGTTTTTGCTGTGGGCGGATGAGCCCTACACAGACCAACAAGCCTCATGCTGAGACTCAGCTACAGCCATCCCACTTCCTTCAAGTCACTGCCCTTACTCCCCAAATGGCAAAACAGCTATGATGTGGAATTCTCTGTTAATTAAAGACTCAGTTGCATTAGACACTGTCCTAAGCATTCTGCATACATTATATGACTTAAGCCAAACAAAATATTATGAAGCAGATGGATCTTTAGACCAGTTTTATAAGTAAGAGAACAGAGCCCAGAGAGATTGAGCAAGTGGCTTAGAGACACACAGCTACTGAGTGGCTGAGTAGAGATGCAAGGACAGGTAGAGGAAGAGAGGAGAAATTACTGCAATATTTAAAGTACACAGTGACCTACTCTCCTGTCTTTCCTGTCAACTTCTCTAGGTCTCAATGCAGGTGAACCAGCCAGAGCTGGTTTCCTTCCTTCTACCTTCCTGCAAGATGTTGCAATACTTTCATCAGAAGAATTGTTACCAATATTAAATGAGTAAACTTTTAGGCATGGTGGCTCATGCTTATAATCCCAGCACTGTGGGAGGCTGAGGTGAGAGGATGGCTTGAGCCCAGTAGTTGGAGAATAGCCTGGGCAATATAGTAAAACCACCATCTCCAAAAAAATTAAAAAAAAAAAAAAAACATTAGCTGAGCAAGGTGGTATGCACTGCAGTCATAGCTACTTGGGAGGCTGAGGTGGGAGAATCACTTGAGCTTGGGAGGCGGAGGTTGCAGTGAGCTGAAATCTCACCACTGCATTCCAGCCTGGGTGACAGAGTAAGACCCTGTCTTGAAAAAAATTGGTAAACATTCCTTTTATTATAAATGTAATACGAGAATGTTACATAAGATTTTGGGGGAAAGGAGCTGAAGAGAACCAACTCCGAATATACTCAACTAATGCAAGCACTCAGTACTTGGTACAGGGCAGTCGTATTGATTTCAAAACATCTACAGGACATAGCATAAATTCTTTCTCAGATCCTCCCCAGTGCCAAATTTTTATAAATGACAAATAAATTGGATCTATTAGTGTGCATTACTTTCCTTGAATCCAATTGTCATGAGATATATACTGAGTTTTCCTGACTTCTAACTTTGTCTAGAACAATCATTCTTATGCATTTAGAGGCAAAGAGTCTTCCATGTTCATCAGAAACAAGAGTATATAAGGCTGGTGCATAGAATTTAGCAATCTCTGGACAGCAACCTAACCAAATACTGACTCTCTGAATGCATTCATCTTAACGAATCTATGTAAAAGATCCACTAGACACCATGTAGGCACTACAGGGGGGAAATACAATGAAACACAGGCCTTGCCTTCAGAGCGCTTACAGTCTAGTAGCAGACAGACAGACAAACAGATCATCATAAAGCAATCTGCCAAGTGCAGAAAGTGATATGCCCAGAAACCCAGACGAATATGATCCTCGTGAGGCCACAGAATGTGGTGTGAAACAAAGGAAAATACAAGAAAATACAAGGGGTTTTAGAACTAGACTGAGTGAATTTTAAATCTCAGCTTTGCCCATGTACTACCAGCTGGATGACCTTTGACTAGGCACTTGGGTTTGGTTTTCTCATCTATGAAGCAGAGGTGATAATGGCTTTTACAAAGCTCTAATAGGGAACAAACGGGGTAACGTGTCATCCACTTAGAACAGTGCGTGCTATGGCAGGGGGGCGTGGCAGGGGGGCGAGGCAGGGGAGCCTTTCCACTTGCCTTGTTTCAGATCCACAGGCAGAGTTGCCTTGAGCCCATGGACCCTGGTGAGGCTCAGTCCCCGACCTGACGTGATGGGTTGGGAACACCCAGCTAGCAGCCTGTCTCCAAAAGATGCAAGCACCCCACCTTCTGAGAGCTAAGCAAGGCGATGGCTCCCTCACTTGTCGAAAGACAACTGTAGCAGAGAAGGCAATTCTCCCTGTAATCTCCAGACTTCCTGAAGCAAAATCCAAACTGAAAGAGGGGACCTAGCAATTAGAGGAACTAATGGCACTGGGGAAGGAGAGGTGTAGGGGTCGGGGGGGGGCTGCAGGAGGGGCAGGGCTACTCTTTGCCTATTTCGTCTATTGAGTGGAGAGGGAGAGAATGAGAAATAAATAACAGTTTGCTTTTTGCTGGATGTTGGAGCACATTTCCTGCCAATAGTACCACTCATAAGGGCAACTGCTTGACACTTAGGCAAGAGAGTGTGCAGGGAGAACGGGACAAGATAAAATTACAAGTGACAGCATAGCCTGTGTCTGCAATTACAATGCATTGTAAACAAGGAGAATTGCAATTCCAGCTGCCAGACATGGCCGGAGATTGGCAGGGATGGGCAGCATCAGAGATGATGGTGGGCTGCTGCACGTCTGCTCTGAGCCCAGCATTGTGGGGAAGCAGGGGCCAGGGAGAGGGGACTCGGGGGCTGCAGCACGGGGAGTGTAGCAGGCCAGGGCTGGCAAGGAGACCAGGCAGAGCGAGGGGGCAAGCAGTGGTGGGGAAGGAGGAAAGAGGCCTGAAAGGTCAGCTTTGAACTGTGGAGTGTGTATGTGTATATGTGTATATAGTTTGGGGGGGTGTGTGTGTGTGTGTGGCATGTGTGTGTGTTTGTGTTGCGAAGGTGAATAGGAGAGAGGAAATTTCAGGTTCTGGTTGCTTGGCTCTCATCACCACTGCAGGACAAAATAAACTTGTTTTTTTTTTTTTTTTTTAACCTATTATATGCCAAGCTTTGTAAGGCATTTTAAACATGTCATTTGAATGATCTGTACTGGAATCATTCAAGCACTGGCCTGTTTACTAAACAAGTGATTACTGAGCATGTGTGATTTCCAGGCCCTGGGCTAGGCTTCGTGGATCTTAGGGTAAAAAGATATAGCCGCTGCTCTTAATGAGGTAGATGTTACAAAGCCATTTTGCAGATGAGGACATTGAGTCTCAGAGAGGTGAAGTTACATGCTCAAAGCTTCTCAGTTAATAGCAGCATGAGGACTCCAGTCTAGGCCTGAAGGCCCAGCATGCTCTACCACATTTTTAGCAGAGCCCCAGTAATTCTGCCTCCCATAGTCAGGGCCGTTCCTCTGATCCTTTGACAAATATTAAGTTAAATAGGATTAAGTGGGGTGAGTGCATAGTGGATGCCCAATAAAAATAGTTTCCTACCCCTCATCACTGACTTAACCATTGACTTAACCTGTTATGAGGAGCATCATTATCCAACCAGAGGCCAAAGTGCTCTATTTGTGTAAGAGGAGGAAAAGAAGAGGTGACTGACTTCCAGCAGGTGAGGCTGTGGGATGGGCTCCCAATAACTGAGTAGTTCTTACCCAGAGCATAACACAAGAACTGTTGCCCTAATAAAGTCAGAAACGAAGGAAGCTTTACCTTGCAGCAGGAGGAATTCAGGTTAGACACAGGGAAGTGCATTTCAGCTGTGAATGAAGTGCCCCCTTCCCATTCATGCTGATGCCTGCTGCTGGGCACATGAGCACTCTGGGCATTTTCCCAGTGGCTGTGATGAGCGGAGTGAGCCTTCCATGCTCTCAAGCTTCCTCCATGTGACTGACAGAACCTATCTACCTGGTGAAAGACACACTGAAGGCAACAGAGTTGGGGTTTTCTTTATCAGTGACCCTTTCGGGGAACAAATCTCCAGCCTTGCCTCATTTGAGCTGGGAACTATCTGGCTCAGCTCAACAGTAGACAGTCCTGTTAGGCAGGGAATCCATGCATCTCTGTGTAGGGTTGTCAGATGGGACGAATCTCAGCAGACTGGGTCCTAAACCCAGTGGGGAGGCAGGGTGTGCCCCCCTTCCATCTCCCCCAGCTCAGCTCCATGGACTGTCAGCAGCGGATAGACCAAGCAGGCCCACGGGAGACTTCGTCTCTCCCCAGCAGGGCCTCTGAGCACAGCACAGCTTGTCTCTGCGGGAAGTCATTTGTTACAGATCTGGGCCCCCCAAGAGGGCCCCCCTTTCCCCAGGGACCATTCAGTACTGGCTGAGCCTTCTGGTTCTGCGATGAGTGAGTGACATGGGGAAGATGAGAGCAACGTGCAGAGAACCCTGCAGTGGGGGCTGGGAGGAGGTGAGGAATTTGAGTCTTAACAGCTGAGCTGGCAAGAAATTTCCCTAAGAAGTTGAAGCTCTGGCTGAATCAGTGCTGCTGACTCTCCCAGAATGGATGAACTGAAACTACGCCCAAGGATTTCATTTGGTTCATCCAGCCTGCTTGCCGCTCCTGTCACCTCAGGTTACCTGGAGCCCTTCTCCCGGAAGTGCAGTTCTGCCTCCAGCCCACCTCACTTCAGGGCCACTGAGCACTGCCCAGATGATGACTGGGTATCCACTCGCATGCTATCCCTTTAGAGTTGTGTGGGGACCACAAAGTTCAGTCATTAAGAGCATTGGATTTGGGGTCAGACCTAGGTTAAACCTTACGTCTGGCATTTATACAGTACAGCTTGGACAAGTCTCATAAGTTCTCTTAGGAAGCCCATTTCCTCACCTACAAGATGCAGAAAAGAGCCCTCACATCAACTGCCCTGCAGATGAGTTTTGATAGTGTTCTAAAGCCCTTACACAGTGCCTGGCCATAAGTAAGCATTCAAAGAAGGAATGCTATTGTTATAATAACTTGTAAATGCTGCCAGTGCCCTGATACTGGGACATTAAGAAGCCATCCAATTGTCCCCTTGCCGTGCATGGGACACCTGGCTCAGCACGTTGCTTGGACACCAGAGTCCAGTGCACTTCCTCTTGCCCTGTCTCTGGGATCTGCTTTGTACTGTTTTCTGCTCCTGTTCTTAAACTCTAAGGTTGTTACTTTGGCCTTCCAGCATGTTGCTTGGCCCTTCTCCTCTGGTATCAACCTGTTTGCTGTTTTTCAGTCTAATCAACACTCAGCTCTTGGACAAACCCACCTCTGGGTGCTTCAGGTATCTCTGCTCCCACCTGCTCCCCGACCATGGGAGTTGAATGATGGCACAAGCCCCCGGGGGTCATCACTGCTGTCAGATAGTCCTGGTTCTAAAAACAGAAAGGACACAGATGACTTCTGACTGGGGAGAGGACAGAGATTCTCCTCCTCTCCATGAGAATGAACCTCCCAGTAGCAGCAAGGTCAGGGGCTAGGTGCAGGGGAGAGATTGAGCAAAATAGACTGAAAGACACATTACATTCCCAGATTATCCTGGTAGTCATTTTTCCAGCACTGGAGTGAGAACATTCCAGTTCCTCAGTGAATATCTGCATTTAGGAGGATCCTGGCATGTGGCTGGAGAAGAGCGTATCCCTTGCTGCTTTGTTGGGTTTTGGCGCAGAAGAAATCTTCTTTGCTACTTTCTGAAATGTACTACTTATATGGGGATCAAGCCTGCCACTCTGTATTACCTAATATAAGCCTCACACCTCCAGCTAAGGGACACAAGGTGGGGCACAATGAGTGCCCTGGAAACTTTGCTTTCATCTCCTCAGCAGTGAGGCCAGGCACTGGCCTGGCATCACGTGCATGTGTGCATGTATGGATGCATGACCATTTTTCAACAAAGGTGATGAGGAAGGGGTGGGATCGTGCCTCCCTGCCACGTATGCATCACCTTCAAACCTAGGACATGAAAGGCAGAAGATACAAAAGAACAAATAATGATTTGGGGTTCAACAAGCCAGAGAGGAGGACAACACTTTGGTTTCATCGTCATGTGTAAGAAGGAAGAGGACGGGGTTGTTTTGCCTCTGCAGAAGCTCGTGTGAGAAGCCCTGGACAGAAGTTTCCAGATGGATAATGGATGTGTAGGCAGCTTTTGATTACAGCACTAATTGAGGGGGACAGTAGTGTGAAAAATCCAGAATGCTAGTGCTGGAAGGACTTTAGGAGAGTCTCCAATCCCATCATTTTATAATGAAAAATGTGCATCTCAGGGAAGAAAAGAAAGCCCTGCTTGAATTCGTGTGTATTATTAATGGTAAGATATTTACAAGAAACTGGGTCTTCTGACTTCTAGCCTCGTGCCTTCCCACTACAACCTGATCCTACACACACACACACACACACACACACACACACACACACACACATTTTTCCAGGTTAACAATGGCATTGTTTCCCGCGTAACTCTGCTGTATTAATCTCACTTAAATACTAATTTATCATGCCACCTGTCTTCTCACAGACCTTAGTGTCCACCCACAACCTACAGGACGAAGATCAACCTCTCCCCTAGTGTGCTCAGGCATGAGTCCCCTGCAGCGTGAGGCCCCACTACTCTCCCATATAAACCCTCCGTTTCTACATTGCATGAGCCACACCTCTGTTAATGCCATTTCTGTTTCTTCCTCTCTCTTGTTCAAAACCCAAATCACAGCACACCAGCACACAGTGAGTTCTCTCGGAATCATCCAGCAGTTAACATCTTTACCCCATTTAACAATAAGTACACATTGCCCAGAGTTAAATGTTTACATGTAATGTCTTCATAAGCAGATGGGGACCTTGTCTGATGTAGTTTTCTATACTCAACTACCCTGATGCCATTCTCCATAGTAGGTTGATTATAAGTGTTAAAAATTTGTTCAGTAAAACTACAGCAGGACTAAATTATTCCAGACCTTTTCTTTTGATTGTCTGTTTTGGTTCTAGGTAGACTCAAGTTACCAAGATGGCGAATCCCTCTGGCTATCATTGGTTGTTGTGTCCTTGCCCTACTCACATCCAACATTTATAAAATATGCCAAAAGATAAATATCCCCATTCCTTAATTCAAATTTGCTTCATAACCATGGCACCCTAGTATTGACTCAAACTATATTGCCAAGAAAATTTAGAGCAGTGGTCAAGAGAAAGGATTTTTGTTTCAGACCATCTTGGAAATAATGTGATGTCACTTTCAAAATTAAGTTATACAAAGCCTGTGGCTTTGCCCTGGGGCAAGCTCTCACTGTCTCTTGGGTTGCTCACTGGAGGTAGCTAGCTGCCACGTTGTGAGGAAGCCCTGTGCAGACGCCTGCTTGGCAAGGGACCAAAACCTGCCAACAGTCATTTGAGTGAGCTTGAAGCAGATCTCTCATTGTGTCTTAACCCTTTTATTTGCTAATTGTGACTGGGAGTTAACAATAATCTCTCTGTGCCTCTGTTTCTTCATCGGTGAAATGGGGATGCTTTTAGTAGCCACCTCATATGGTGATGTAAAATTAAAGGAGACAATACATGAAAATCATTTAGAACAGTGCCTGGCACATAGCAAGCATTCCACACATGCTTGGTTATTGTTATACAGTTTCTCTGTGCCCTTGGCTTACCTGATGCTCAGCTATGGGTCACTCTTCATCAACCTCATCCTAAAGATGATGATTTGGTTTTTCTCTCCCTCACTTTGTATTCCACCAGCCCTGAACTTGTTTTGATCTCTGACCACTTCTTCTTTCATGCTGTCAACGACTGTAATTCTCTCTGTGCTGGCCCCTGTCTGACTTAATTTCTCCAATTGTTTCTGATGCACAGTCATGAAAGAATAGAGTTCTGACTGGGCACAGTGGAGCACTTAAGATACAATTCCACTCACACAGGTGTTTGTTATGACTGGTGAAATAAGCTTTACCTATATAGGATAAAATTTAAAAATATATAATATAGTATCAATATCATTCTACATTCACATTATTCATCAATTTTTCAATTAACCAATATTTGTGAGTTCTAAGATGGGATTGTATTTAGCAATTTTAATTTGTCTGAAATGGCAAGGCAGAATAATTTGTGGTCAAGAGTAGGGACTTCGAAGTAAGGCTTTTTTTTTTTTTTCTGAGACAGAGTCTCACTCTGTCACCCAGGCTAGAGTGCAGTGGAGTGATCTCGGCTCACTGCAAGCTCTGCCTCCCAGGTTCACGCCATTCTCTTGCCTCAGCCTCCTGAGTAGCTGGGACTATAGGCACCCACCACCACGCCCAGCTAATTTTTTCTATTTTCAGTAGAGACGGGGTTTCACTGTGTTAACCAGGATGGTCTCGATCTCCTGACCTCGTGATCTGCCCGCCTCAGCCTCCCAAAGTTGTACAACATTGAGAAATGTAATTAAACTTTCTGTGCCTTAGCTACCTTATCTGTAAAATGGAGATAATAACAGAACTTACTCTACAGGATGAATGGGTAAATAAAATGAGATAATACAATGCAAGTCATGTGGAGTAATGACTGGGTATAGTTAGCACTGGTTAGCGTCCTTCTCTTTGCTGAGTATTTATGCTTGCCCTGTAGCCTCCCAATTGAGCATCACTTATTTTCTAAGTCAACTAAAATTAATTTGATGTAGTAGATTGCGTGATACCTCTTTCAATAGCTGAAGTTGCTCTAGGTTCAGACACGGTCAGTGTGAGATAAGTGATACAGATTGTTCTTTCCAAAGAGTTGAAAACACTTAAAAAGCAGTCTCTTCGTGCTGAAGCTTGTTGTCTATTTTCTTTTTGAAAACCTACCCTCTTTTTCTTTAAAGCACCTTAAGACGAGAATACAGTATTATAGAAAACCCATTGTATTAATTATCTGTTGCTGTGTAACAAAAAAGCAGCCTAAAACAACAAACTGTTATTATCTCACAGTTTCTGGGGCCAAAAATCTGGGAAGAGCTTTGCTGGGTGCCTCTGGCTCAGGGTTCCTCCTAAGGTTACAGTCAATCTGTGGGCCAGAGCTGTGGGGTCTCATCTAAAGTCTTGCCCGGAAGGAGGAGCAAATCTGCCTCAAGCTCAGTCGTATGACCGTTAGCAGGTTAGGGGTTTCTGCACAGGGCTTCCTCACAACATAGCAGCTGGCTCCCTGAGGTGAGTAACCCAAGAGGGAGTGAGAGAGCTTGCCCAAGAGGAAATCTATGGGCTTTTTCTAACTTCATTGTGGAAGTGGCATCCCATCACTACAGCTGGATTCTATTTGTAAGAATAATAGAATAAGTACAGCCCATACTCAAGGAGGAGAGGATTACATGAGGCTACACAGTAAGACTTTGTCTCTACATGCCTGTGGTCCCAGCTACTTGGGAGGCTGAGATGGGAGGATTGCTTGCGCCTGGGAGGTTAAGGCTTCAATGAGCTTTGATTGCACCACTGCACTCTAGCCTGAGTGACAGAGAGAGACCCTGTCTCAAACAAAACAAAACAAAAAAACAGGAAAAACTAAAATATTGTTTTAAAAGGCTAACACACTCACATACACACACGGGAGATTACCTAAGAGAGTGTGTCATTTCACTGGCCTTTTAGAGACCAGTTAAAACAGGTAAGTTTCTGTGCTCAACAGTGTGTAAACACAACCCCATTTAGTTAGCAGAACTTGTGGGGGCGGAAGCCTTCAGTTAGGTTCCGGCAAATTGGTAAGAATCTGCATGGGCAGGGAGAAGAAAGGAAAGATGGTAAGGAAAAACACCAGCAAATCAACGTGGCCTGGAGCCACAGTGGGAAAAAAGAAGGGACACAAAGAGAAAATGAGCTGAAACAGAGAAGCAAAATATAGGACAAACCACACACTACAACCATTTGGGGCAGGCAAGAGTTTTACACTTCTTCCATCTTGGTGTTTTGATGAAATGCCCTATGTAGAGGCATGAAATGAGGTAGAGAAGGGGGATGTACATTCCATGGCCTTTCAAAATCTACTCGACTCTGGGCATCAGTGATTCTGCATCAGATGGCGCCCCGGTGAGAGTAGCCACTGTCCTCACTCACAACTGTGCTTGCTGTGTGGTCACACAACATGGTGGTGTTGGCTTGGGCGCCCTCTGTGGGCAGAGAGTTCAGTCTTGCTGGGGGGTCCCCCCCACCCTCCTTTCCTGCAGGAACTAAACCCCAAAGGAGGGTCTGAGGAGTGTCTCCCATGGCGAACTTCCTCCCACCAAGCCCGGGAGGACTTGTCAATCGCAATCAGCCACCAGCGTGGGTTCCCCCAGCCAGGCCAGCTGGCAGGAAGGCTGCCAAGGCAGCAGATCTGACGAAAGAATTCTCAATCACATTTACATGTGCATGGTGCAAAAAGGGAAAGGAAGGGGGGAAAAACCCCTCCGGAATCCAAAAAGAAAGTCACTAACTAATTCACACAAAAAAAGAATCAGCCACAGATTTGTCTCAGATGTTCTCAAATTGCTGTCCTTAAAAGCTCTGCTTCCCCGTCTTCCTCCTCCTCCCATCCGTCCAATAGCCCAAAGAAAGTCTCTAATTTTGCCTTAATTTGTGCCTTGGTTGCAAGAACAAAACAGAACGTCACTGCAGTTTCCCCCCCACTGCACCCCCCTTGGCCTCTCAGCAGCTGCACTTCTTCAATGGCCTGATAGAGTCCTTTTTCCACCATCGTTCCCTATTCTATGCCAAGCGGATCCTGGCAGCACCAGGCCCAGTGCAGCACTGAGAGGGGGAGGCCCGGAGAGGGCCAGCCTACGTCCCATCAGACATCAAAGGGTCACATGGATTCCAGCTCACCCTCGGCCTCTCAGGAAACCAGAGACTGCTGCGGGCACTGAAGGGCAAAGAGTGAAATGGCTCTGTCCAGGGTGACACAAGCTGTAATCTCACAAAATTGCAGATATCTTGGGCATCTTGCCAGGACCTCAGGGATAGTAACAAATTTGGGAATTTACATCATTTTTCAAATAAAAAATAAACAAATACAGGCTCGCTACTTCCTCCCAATTGAATCCTTTTGGAATATCAGATGACAGATTGTTTCTCTGTTGACTACTAATGGGACCCAGGGTTTTATTCTCAGATATAGTCCTGGCTTGAACCAGAGGAGCCCTCACTTAAAATTCTCACTTCCCACACTCCAGGGAGGCTAATTTAACTCCCCTCTCATGGCCTCCGCCCCTGCCTCCACCAAGAAGGAGAGTTCTGAGGCGCTTCTAATTAATCTTCGTAAATTGCTCTGCGATCCTGGGATATAAAGGAAAAGTATTATTAGAAAATGCTGGCTGGGTTAGTAGCCGGCCATAAAAGTCGGATGCTGATCAGCTCACTTTTCACACTGCAATTATTGGGAATGGTTGCAAGTGGTTTTATGCAATGGGAACATTGTAAGTCCTTAAGAAAAGCACAGGGCAGGGACTGAGAGACGCTCACTCATGGTGGGTGTCAGCAAAGAGGGCTGTCAGACAGTTAACCTCTGAGCTTTTTGCCTGTAGTAGTCCTAATGTATTAGGATCCCAGGAAGATGCCGGCATGTCTCTTCTTTCTACCGTTCATTCATAAAACATCACTTGTAGCTAAAATGGACTCAAGAGCAAGTAGTTCCCATCTTGTTAGGCAGGAGAGAGCTTCATTCTAACAGTGTCTAGCTAAAGACCCTTGGGAGGTGACTACCTGATTTAAGGAGTCCGTCGATAGTGGACTCATATCCATGAAAGCACTTCTCAGGGGTTCATCTGTGGGGTTCATACAAATCCAAGAATGGAAGAAATCCATGAGAAATTTAGAATAAATACTCATGGGTTCCTTAGCCCCAGTTTGTGATTTATTGCTAGTCCATTCACGAGGATTAAATTAAAAAGTCCTGCCTCCAAACTGTTGTGTGATGTGAGGCAGGATTCAGCCTCCCTCTCCCTTTGAGTCTCCATCTGTGTCTAGTAGATATTAATCTACACTTCCTAGGATATTTGGTGGAATAACTAATTAATGTTTAAAGAATGCTCTTTGAACACAAAAAAGCACAGTATCTGAAGGTAAGGCGCGATTACTCTTCTGAATTGCACACTTGCCAGGGTGATTTTTATGGAGGCATATGACCTTCAGAAGAAAAATACCCAATTACAGCAGTTTGTTTATTATTTCATGTTAAAACATTGTTAACACAGACATTTTCTCTTAATATTTTATGAAGAAGTTATCTTAGACAGATTTAATATTTTAATATCTATTTGCCACAAGAGCTAAAGAACTAGATAATGAAATGTGTGCAGTGCAGTATATTGGGGAGGTGGGATGGGGAAGGTACTGCTATGAGGCTACAAATTTCTCTGAAATGAACGAAAAAATCAAGGTGCGGAGAGGCTGTCTTCTTTACTCTCGAGGCCCAGCAGGCTGGTATTCAGCGTAGGGACCTGAATCCAATTGGAAAAGCATGGAACATAATCTGCTCTGTTGACTGAGGACTCAGAGGCAGCTTCCCGGCACAGTGTCCCCAGCACTGTGGAAATAGGTTAGTGACGCATTTGGATCATCAAAGAGAGCCAAGGAGACACTACCCGTGTGTGAAAAGAGGAACATCTAGAAGATCCAAGCAGCATTCAGAGCCATTGTCCTACAGAAATCCCTTCTATTTGATTTCCTGAAAACCTCAGTTAAAAGAATGTACAGGCCATGAAGCCACAGCCTGGATAGAGAGCGATGGCAGACAGAGCAGGATACCATGGGACTCACAGTGCCCAGCTCTGCTGAGATGGCATTACCCCAAATGTCAGTAACTCTCAGAAGAGGCTGGGCTTTTTTTTGAGGGGGGGAAGGAGGTGTGGGGTTGTTATTTGTCTAACAGAAAAGTAATGGACGTGGGGAATGTGACATTGACAATTGAGTATTACCTTTGCTAAGTATTGAGTGTTAACTATGCATCACAAATTGTCCTAAGTGTTTTGAAGTCATCCATTGAGTTCTCTTACCAATGCAGGAGTAAATAATTTTTTTTTTTCAGATGAGAAGATGGAGACTCATCTAGAGTTAAAAAAAATTAACAAAGCAAAACAAAAATAAAAACTAATAAGTGGTAAGTCCTGGATTTAAAATGCAGGCAGTTTAACTCCAAAGCATAGTTTAACTACTAAGTTAACTTTAGCATATATTACTTAAATTTAGAAGCGCAGCAACTGCTATGGGTCTAAAAAAAGATGAAGGGATTCATTTACATACAGTTAGCTTTCCGGAAGGGGGAGGGCCCAGCTGACGAGCAGGAAGAGCTGGACTTTTTTCCCCACGTTTCTCACATGCCGCTTGGTGCCAGTCGGCGTAGATTTGAGTCCATATTTTCCCTTTCAAGGCTATTCTTGATGTTCATTTAAAACAGACTTCACTAGTATAGGAAACTCCACAGAAGTGTAGCTTTGAAAGCAGCAGCCCGTTCTGCATTCTAGAGGCTGGGAGCAGAACTCGCCTGGGTAAAGCTGGCTTCCGGGGGCATGGAAGGTGGGAGTCGGGTGGATGAGGACTGGTGGGCTTCTTGATCTGCAGAATGAAGGTTCAGAGTCCCTCTAGAAGGGGATTTTGACATCATCAGGATGGAAAAGCTCTGCAGAGTCATGGCAAAGCCTGTTTCCTTTGTGGGCAGGGCACCCTCTCTGGGGAATTACAATGATTAGGAAAGCCAGTTTGTTTCCCTTGAGAAGAGGGGGGAGAGTGAGGGGCAGTTTGGGGCCCTGGAATTGGAAGGATCAGGGCACCAGCGGAGTGCAGATGTCAGGGAAAGGCTGCAAGTGCTGGGCTTCAGAAGTGAAGCAGGAAATCTCATATTAAACAAAGGCCATTTTGGGGGATCAGCCTCCTGCCCTGGGCCCGGGCAGAACAGACTTAAACCAGAATGGAGTCACTTGTGTTAAGTGTTCAGTAATCAAACCAAACTTTGAAATGGACCAGTTTTCCAAAAAGCAGGCAATTCTGGTCAGCCCGAGTCAGAATAACAAGGAAGTCCCCTTGTCTGAACTCCACAAAGTACCCCTTAAAAAGGGCCAATTTGCTTTTTGTTCTTTGTTTCTGCTTTCCTGAGCCCTTTTCTGCCTAGAAAGCCAACACCTTCAGCTCATAGGAACACTCATTTTATTTTACAGATCCTAGAATCAAAAGGAAAATCCAAATGGAGCTTTCAACTAAATTTGTTGTAATTTTGTCATCTGACGCTATTAGACTTCCTCCTCCTTGAAGCAACTCTCCTCTGTTTCCGCTCAATCTTCAGTAACATCTTGTGGTCCATGCCTCCCTGGGGACCGAGGAAAAGCACAGTATCTATACATTTGGAGAGCAAGACGAAAATAGAGGTGGAAGGACAGTCAGGAGCCAGGAAGACTGCCAGCAACCTGCAAAGGCAGTGGACTCTGCCCACCAAGGGGAAAAGAGCTCTTCTGTCTCTCTGAGTTGTAAGGAGACGCCATGGCCAAGAAGACTTGAAAAAGTTGTTTTATTCCAGAATAAAAAAAAATACCCTCTCTGAAGATGAGTGTGGCAAACCCCATACCCCACACCCTTTTAGCAATAACCCAGGGCCCCATAATTCCCTAAAATTTTATTGCTTCCTGCCTCCAAGCTCTTTTGTTGTCTACTGACCAAACATAGCGCTTACTTTTGACCTTTTGGTGGCCACTGTGACTGCCCTGAGAGAGAACTTTTGCAACTTCCCCTGTGACTGTGGTTCCTGGGATCTGTGCATGACAACTACAAGAACCGAAACGCAGTGGGACAAAAAAAGATTCTTTTTTCATCTCTACAAGGAGAGCAATCTTATGAATGGGGCAAGCATGATGCAAGGGAGTACGAAGAAATGCTAACTTACATTCCTGATTTCAGACATCAGAAAAGAAAGTCTACCGCCCACTGTCGGCTTTGAGATCGGGGGCAACCAGAAAGGTCAGTTCAATTATAGACTACTCCTTCTCAACTCCCATCCCCTCCCATTAACTCTCTCCATCTGTCAGGTCACTTTGCCAATAGGAGACAGTCCTGTGGGTTCTCAGCCCTACGGAATAGCCCTGGCCTATGCCAAATCCTGGGTGAGCCTGACCCTTTGTTCTCAATCTCTCTCCCTCACAGATCCCATTTTCCTGTGTCTCTAGCATGATCTACAGCTGCCCTCAGAGGACAGGGGTGGCAGGTGGGTGGGATTGGGCCAGATCGCTGTCTGTGGCCTCACAGTACTGATGTGTAATCACAACTCAGCCATATACTGTAATGTGGCTATAAAGATCTCAGAACCACAGTATATGAGAGTTATGCCTGAAATGAAGTCCAATCTGTGATAAAGCAGCCAGCATTAATGCCACAAATATGTGACAGCGGGCAGAGAAATGACTGATTGGGGATGTTTATAAATATAGGAAGTGAGCTGCTTGTGGCATCCAATAGAGGGGGTTAGCAAAATGAAGACAGATGGCGACCGATGAGCTCTCAGATTCCTTTATGGCTGCCAATCCACACAAATAGCCCACCGCTCAACCTCATCACACAGCCTTCCCTGCAGGCTCTCTGGGTACATTATAGGCCGTCTCCACCTCCTGGCTCGGCAGAGAACTACAGCTTGCTTCCCAGGAATGACTGCAAAGATGGCAGAGAAAGATGTTGCTCAGGGCAGCCATTCCAAAGATGGCATTGATGCATGCCAAAATCATGGGGCTCGCTCAACTGCCTCATAGTAGTTTTTATAGAAATAGAGAATGCCATGTTGGGGGAAAGGTTTTCACACTTCCATCTAGCCCATTCAAGCAATGTTGGAATACTCCTGGGCACATTTTCCCAGCCGTGGGAGACATGCCCTTCCCCAGGTGAAGTCCTGCATCTCTGCCATTGCATTGACTTTGGATGTGAAAGTTCTCTCCCTGGAGCTTCCATTCGCTGGTGCTTGGCAGCATAATGAGCAAGGATCAACCACTCATCCTTTAGAAGACAGCCTTGCAAATATTGCAAGAGGTCTTCTTCCCATTTATGGACATGACCTTGGCTCCCTGACAGGGACAGTACAAACTCTATGTTGTTTGCTCACCTATTATGGGTTCCTGTAAGATGATCCTCCAGGCTGATGTGGGGCCTCTCAAATCTTTTAAAAATGGGATACAATGATTAGACAGTACTCTAGGGGACTGCCTGACTGGTTTATAGTAATGCCGCACTCTTGAATATTTTGTTTCATATACTATAAAAGGGAGAGGGAAGCTCACTCTTGTAACTTGTAGGAAACTTACAATCAGCAAAAACAGTTTTCATTTCTGTTTTTGTTTTGTTTTGTTTTCTCTCTGTCTTCTTTTGCCGCCTTGCTGTGACTTAGCTCTGCTTCTCCAATCTGTGAGGCTCTTCCTGGCTTGCAGCCTCTGTCCCCCATTGCTCCTCAGAGCAGGGTCCCTGTGACCCTACAGCAGTCTCCACCCTGATTTTGCCTCTGTAATCAATCCTGATCTCAAACACAAGAGATTTAAAGAACAGCAGCCCAACACCTCAGGCTCCCCATCAATTGTTAGCTGGACTCAGACCTTGCATTTCTTTTGATTGCTTAAATTCTATTTTAGTCCCCAAGTCCAGTTTCCTCCATGTTATGCAGTTCTGATTCCTGACTTTCTGTCTTTCTTCCTATCTTGCTAAGCCTCCAGGCCTTGTGAACCTCCTGCATGGGGCATTCTGCTTGAACCTTACCAGTCTTTCTTCACAAGAAGTAATGTATCTCATTCTTCCTCCTCCATTAGGCTGTGTACTTCGTGAAAAACTGTTAAAATACTAAATACTGCATAAGCATCACGGAACTGGATCCTTATCATCACCCTATGAGGGAGGTAGTTACAAATAGAGTCCATAGATGCAGATATTGAGGTACAGAGAAGTAACTTGCACAAGGGTACACAGTTGGGAAGTAACAAAAGCAGTTTTGAATTTCATATAGTTTGAGTCTAGAGCCTACGCCCTTAAAAGCCATACTCTCTGGCCTCATGATGAATATATTCAGAAAAAGTGAACGAAAGAGTTATTTTATGTACGTAGCTCCCCTGTCTCTGTTCTCACTGGAATACTTACCCACTCTGACCCACCCCACTTCCCTGCAGCTCTCCCCTGCAGTATCCACCTTGTCCCTAAAGACACTGGCCTTTTTTCTCTATCCCAGTATCTACTGCTTAAATCTACCTGAAAGACTCTTTCAAAGAGCCTCTACTTCCTGCCGTTAGATAGATTATACCTGAATCTGACGTAGGATATGATATAAACCTATATTTGAATAATTTGCTTGGGGGACCTAATTATAAACTACTGCATTTTTTTCCCTGTGAAATTCCATTATCTTAGATGTGGCCCATTCTGTCAGCCTGACAAGATCTTTCTGGATTCGATCACCTGATAAATTTGCTTTTCCTCCCAATTTCATGTCATGCACAAATTTGATAAGTGTCATCTCTATGTCTTCATCCAAGTTGCTGATGGAGATGTTTAATGATACAGGACACAGCCAGTGTCCTGTGTGTCCTGGCAGCCTGTCGCTTGACACTGATCAGTTAGTTGTTCAGCACCTGTTAGCTATAGTTGTTCATCTACTTACTAATACACTTAATTTTACTGGTATTCAGTGTAAACTTCTTCGTCATTCCAATAAAGCTATTACGAAAGGCTTTGTAAAATGCCTTCCTGAAATACCAATTCACTACGTTTCCCTGGAGAATACTGTCAAAGTAGGAAATGAGGTTTGTCTGACATGACTTAATCTTAATAAATCTAAGACAGTAGGAAATCACTATTAATCCATACTGCACATTGTAAGAGTCTGAAGAAAATTCCACAGCTTTAGAGCATTGGTTTTGAAGCTGCATCCTATGGAACCCTAGATTTCCTTAGAGGTGCTGCAGACACCACCACGGGGTATGAAGGAGAAACCGAGCAGGCACAACCCTAGCCACTTTCATTCCAAGAACTGCTACTATTTTATATATTATAATAATGCCCTATTTTAGATCCTTCTTAAAAAAGTGAGACACAAAATACAATTTGAAAGCTACTGCTTTAGAGGAAGAAAGCAATCTGCCTGTCTGGAGTTGTATTTGATTGTGCTATATTGACTTGTTCTTGGGACACTCACTTTGTTAATAAAATCGAGACACCATTATCCACATTTGCTCTGTGCCTCACAGAAGTGCTATAAGAGTTGATGGATAGCCTCAGGACAGAGCGACTAAGCTAGTCCATTATTGAAATGCACACATCTAAATGCCCCAAAGAATCCTTGTCATTTTTTTCAAGCTGTCTGCTCAGAGGATGTTTTCCCCATCCCCAAATATTTATTGATGCCTCCTAGCTACAAGGTATGTTCAAACACATGATTTCTTCAACCTTCACAACAGTGCTAATGAAGGGAAATGCAATTATTCCTGTTTACCATGAGGAAACTGATGCTAAAAGGAGGTTAAATAAATTGTTTGCGATCACACAGCCAGTAATCAGAAGAGCCACAATTCAAGCTTAAGTTTTATTGACCCCAAAGTCCTTGAAATGTGCCTGTATACCACATGGTATCTTCGTATCCATGTATTGAGAGGTAATATTTTTGAGGGTTTACAATGGGCTAGGCACTGTGCTAAACATTTACAAAGATTAACTTATTTAATCTTGCAATAACCATATCATTGGTGATATTATTGCACCGCATTTTGTGGAAAAAAGTTAAAAAGTTTCCCAGGGTCACACAGTAAGAAACTGACAGAGCTAAGATTCAGTCCAGGTAGTCAGACTCCAGAGACTTTGTCATTAATAATTACGTTATTATTTATGTCAGGGATCATCTTATTATCAGATTTGATGCAGGCAGATGCCCTTTGGCCATGCTTGGAATGGTCTTGGAAACTATTCTCATGAGCGCTCCTATGTGAATCTACCATTAGAGATTATCTTCTTCTTTTGAGTTAGGCATTTTCTTACATTTACATAGAGGCAGTCTTTGCCAGTTGTTGAAAATTTGGTGTGAACTAGAGCCTCTCCAGTGTGCCTAGTTGAGAGAACACTGAAAGAAAGAAGCAGAAATACAGGTAAGCTCTGATAATCTTGGGGGTGGAGAATAGAGCAAAAGTGTAAGACAATGGGTGAAGGCAGGTCAGGGCTGTGACCCTAAGAAGTAAGGGAACCATAGTAAGAGGAAAGTGGGTGCTAGGAAGAGCTTTAGCTTCTGTGCATTTAGCTGGACCAATCCTGGTTATTTTAAAAGAAGAGCCCTCAAATATCCACATCCTGCTGTTTTCTCTCATATTTGTTCAACTGTGCTGGAGAAGAGTTGAAAAGGATGCAAACCTATGGAATATGCAGCCAATGTGAACAGAGCCATATTACTTCAGGGGTGAGCTGTTATTTATGGTCTGGGGGCTGGGTCCTTCCCTTCTCTAATTGGTAGGAGCAGAGCGGAAGGAAGGGAGCACAAATCATACTGATTCCCTTCTTCCAGCCCACCTTCTCTAGATACTGTGTCTGAGCCTGGCTTTCTGCCGACATATATATTTCTATTGCACTTTGAACACGAAAGAAGATAACAGTCCTGAATAGCATCAGACAAGGAATGAAATGAAATTTAACCCTGGTATTAGAAGATGCATCTCACGGCCGGGTGTGGTGACTCATGCCTGTAATCCCAGCACTTTGGGAGGCTGAGGTGGGTGGATCACCTGAGGTCAGGAGTTCGAGACCAGCCTGGCCAACATGGTGAAACCCTGCCTCTACTAAAAATACAAAAATTAGCTGGGTGTGGTGGCACGTACCTGTAATCCCAGCTACTTGGGAGGCTGAGGCACGAGAATCACTTGAACCAGGGAGGTGGAGGTTGCAGTTAGCGGAGATCATGCCATTGCACTCCAGCTCTGGGCAACAGAGTGAGCCTCGGTCTCAAAAAAAAAAAAAAAAAAAAAGAAGATGCATCTCACTTCTCCTCATTTTAAGGTATATTTGCTGCTTGAGATAATTCGCCTGGAGTCCACAGAGCACCCAGTGAGCCTGGAGAGAGCAGGAGTTTCCAGGAGCCAGGCAGAGGATATTACCTTGTCAGAGGTAAATGCCATCCAAGGGCTGGTCTTTGAAAAATCATCTGCACTTCGAAGCCTTTTTGAACTGGGGAAGGATAAGCCATTATTTTTATGATTTCCATTCCCTTCCTGACCATTAAACTACTTTCCTGAAGATTCAGCTAAACAATAGAAGGAAATTGAGTGAAAGTAGAAAGATCAGGCTGGGAATTGCAGAAAGGTAGATTCCTATTCGTTCATCTCAACTCTAAAAGTTATAGTGATCTAACAAGAAAACACCCTAATTTTGTTAACTCTGCTCTGCAGTTAGACTGTGATACTTTCTGTTATTTCAGTTTCCTTAGATGTTCTATTGGAAAGAGCAGTATGAACATCTCTATATGTTGTGTACTGTCATATAAATAATATGGTATATAGTTCTTGTACTCCAGAAACATTTCAACCAGAAGAGAAATTAAAATATATACATAGGCCCAAAGACATATACTGTAAGTGTACTTTGGGAAGAAAGGTTTAATGTGATGGGGGGCTTCCTGTCACTGAAGATGCTTAAAGTGTGTCTCTATAAAAGCCTATTAGTCTTACCATAACTTAACAATGTTAAACTGGTTTCCTTGTTGCAGGACTTCTCAGAGCCTTTGTATGCTGAAGTTCACTGTGACTCTTTCAGAGGAGGGTATGTATCCAGCAATTTCCTAAACTGGTGAATTATGGGGTCTTTATCCCCATTTTATTAAATAGTCATCCAAAGGGACTGGTTTTCCGAGAAAATTTTTGAGAATTCCTGCTGAATAGGAGATTATTGCACTAAACATAGATTGGATGCTGTCTCAAGTCTCTTCCAAGCCTGAGAGAGCTCAGGCCACAGCCAAGTAGGGGGCAGGAGCTCATCAGGAGGATTGCTGCTCTTCCAATAGCCCCAAAGGCCCCCTCAGCCAGGCATAGGTCCTCCCAGAGGCAACAGTGGGGAGTGGGGAGGGAGCAGCTCCCGTCGATGCAAAGGAACTCTGAGGCTGCTTTCCATTCAAAGCCTGGGGGGACAACTGACTTCCCAGGAGGAATAATATTGCTTCCTTTACAAAGCGTAGGCCACGCCTCTTGCTTCCACTGTGATGTTCTCCTAACTTCTCTTTTTCCTTCATCCAGGGAACTCTGGGACTGGCATTAACTGTAGATCACTGGACGGGATCCAAGCCATCCCTAAGTGAATGTAGAGGTGCATGTGTAGACACACACACTCATGCACACACACACACTCATGCGCACACACACACTTATGCACACACACACTCTAGTTTGCATTTCTTGGGTGTGTCAGTGTGGCCCAGTGGGGATACCTTAGGCCTGGGACTCTGAAAGTCCCTCACACACTGCATAACCTGGGACAAGTCACATCATTACCATCTGGGTCTCAATTTATGCATCTGTAAACTACAGTATGAACAACACCTTTTTCCTAGATGTTGAAAGAATTAAAGGGAGTGGGGCACCTGAGGGGGGTTTGAGAATAGGGTTTGTAGACACTCAGGGCAGCTTTTAGCTAATGGGTCACTGACTGGACTGGGGAGTATAGTGACATTTCCTAAATTGCAGCCACCCCTGAATGGTTCACTATAACTGTGAAGCATAGAGTTGGCATTTAGAGATTATTTGGATTTCCGAAGGCCGAGCCAGACTCCACTCTCTAAGCACGTTAGAGCTGCGGTGCATCAACCCTCCCCAGACACCACACTGGGTGTCTAGCTCCCACACCCACACAGCCGAAGTCCTCCCCAACACCCACGTGCTGAAGCCACGAGAGGGAATAGAGCAATTTGCTTTAAAAATAAGGAAAAGAACCTGCAGGCCTTTATCCCCTAAGCTAGCATGAGGCTGCGCTGGCTCGTGTGACGAGGCTGTGTCTGGTGAACAAAAGGAGAGGCCCCTGGAGATTCCAGTGCCTACAGGTGGATAGTGCTCCAGCCCCTTAGAAGAAATCCACATGGGGACAGGCACATTCTGGTCACCAGTACTCGAGAGATGACTGAGTAGCCTGCCTTCAGGTTCTCACTCTTTAAGAGAAACGGCCCACCCTTTCCATAGAGAGACAGTACAGGGTACGACTCTAATTCAGGAAAGATTTGGGAGCAGAAAAATGTCAGCTGGATAGAAGGCACTTGTTAACGAAAATAATCTCTATTTATTTTTCTTCCAGCTTCTCCCTGGCAATCATAGGAGAAGGAACTCTTTCAGAAGACGGGGCCTTGGAGGAGTGGAATGTGCCTGGGAGAGGCGGTCACCTACCTGGTAAGACTTTGAGAGAGAGTAGAAATTCTGTTTCTACCCAACACCGGTAGAAAACTGAAGTTACTTTCAATTGAACTGAATTGTGTCCTGCTGGTTGGGAGTCCCTGCCTTCGTTTTCTTGCCATTTGAAAATATCACATAGGCTAGTTTATGTTGGTTTTCTACTGTGAGGCACTTTATGCAAGACTTTTCATCTGTTCCTTTCTACAGTATTGAAAAACAGAAATCTTGCAAATGAGCAAACTGTGGCTTAGGGACACAGTGACAAATAAGCAAAGCCAAAATGTAAACCCCAGTCTTCCCTGTTCCAAAGCCAGGCTTCTGGGTCTAATTTTCCTTCTAGGAATGACAGAAGAGGACATGGGCTCCAGGCAGCAGGTCACACTTTACCAGTAGCTCCCAAACCCTCTCCAGCACATGCTCCTGGGCTTCGGCTGCTACTGCTTCTTGTTTAGGAATTCTCCAGGGCCATGTCAAGAGGAGGGAGTGCAGAGTCAGTGGTGTTCTCCCGCTCAGCTCCACTGAGATCTTTACAGGGTCCTGAGCCTCCTCTCCAGCCCCTTATGCTGGCTCTGGAAGCTGTGGGGAAATGGAGAGCAGACAGACAAGAAGTGATGGCCACGGGGTCCGAGCTCTCCTTGCCAGGTTGCTGAGTGTGTGCCAGGAACCCATTCTCATTCCACCTGCACCCGGGAACATTCTCCTTCATCAGCAGAAGAGTTGCATATCTTGAAAAACTGAAGTTTTCATCTCCTTTTGATTGGGCGCTACAGCAGCTTAAAAAGCTTCTGCCTGAAAGTGCGAATCGCGCCACACCTTAATAGCCTCTTTTCTAGGGCGACGTGGGCTTTTTAAGCTCCCGGAGCCTCTGTGGGGATGTCTGAGCTGCTCGCGTTGTTTGTCTGGCGTGCATTTCTATTCAGGGAGCCGTCTCTGCAAAGTCTTTCATTGCACGCACAGTCATCCAAGGGAAAGAGAGACATGCTCTACATGAGCATTAGTGGCAGCTGAAATTTGTCACACCAAAGATCAAAAGGCACAGCCAGGTAAAGCAAGACAAAGGGAAGGAAGCAGGGGTGGGGAAAATGGTAACATCCAGCCTGGATGGGAAGGTTGGGACAGGAGTCACGGATGATCCAGTTTTGGTTCTTTTAATTCTGGAGAAAAATAACGCCTAAGAGTGTCCTTAGGGGGCAAACATCTTCAATTGTTCTGTGTATCAGAAGGATCCTGGGTTCTGGGATGGGAATCTTGGCACAGATCACTGTGACCTTTTAGCCAGGCTCCCCTTGTACATCAGGGCACCTCTGATGGTCTGACCCCGTGGCCTCCCTAGGAAGTGCAGGGGCCAGTGGCATCCTTTCTGAAAGAGAAAGGCTGCCCTGCATTGCCTATGTCCTTCTCTGCATGCCAGAGGGCACCCGGCTGCACACTGACCCGCCAGTCAGAGCACCGTGGGTTTGACCTGCTGTGTGTGTTTCTGTGCATTTCAATGGGAGTTTATGAAATATCTGGGTATTGGTCAAACTTCTTTTAAATTGACCCAACCAGGGTCTCAGATTGCTGTTATTGTTGTGTTAAATTGTTCGCCTAGCCCACTGTACCCTGCCCAAGACAGAAAGCTGATATCTGGGAAGACAGATTTCACTTTTTTTCATATGTGCTCTCTTCCTCCCAAAGCCCATATCACCAAAAAGGATCCTCTGCGCTGAGGCACATTTGTGACCTAGTTCTGAAAGGACGAGTCCTGTATTGCCTTAATTAAATAGTACAGGATTCAGATTGCAGCCTTCTGTGCTGTGGGAGCTGTTTCAGAGAAGGGAGTCCGAAATCTCTTTTGTCTTTTTACACCGTACTCTTTAACAAAGAGCATAAACAGAAGGACAGAAGAATTGTCTCCCTAAACACAACGTTTTTCCAGCCCAGTATTCTCCTTTCACTGTGGTACCAAGAGGCAGCATGTGAGAGGGCACAGTTATTTTAAAATATTTTGGTTTCCCCCAACAACTAATAATGGAGCTTTCCTTCCAGAATTGCACCTTGGCTGGCCTGTCATACTAAGAGCTTGCCTGGGAGCTGGGGTGGGAGCTGGCGCTGTTTCCAGTTCTATGACCTTGGGCAAGATGCTCAAACTTTCTGGAAAGCTCAGTTTTCTCCTGGGTAAATTAACACAGGCATAATACCTACTCTACAGGATTTTGGGGATTGGTGTTAATATATGTAAATCACCAAGTCTGGTGCTGGGAGCCACTGCAATGTCACTTCGTCAGAGTCTTTCAGACCCAGTGAGCGGCTCCTGCCAAGCCACTAACTCCACTTCCCCTCCCCAGCTCCAGCGTCTATAAAAAACATGGTTAATTAGTTACCTAGTAGTTAATACTTCCTGAGCACCTCATCGTTCGAAGCACTTCTCACAGCAACCCCATGAGGAACCACTACTATCCCCATTTCAAATCAACAATTGGAGGCACAGAGCAGCTAAGTGACGTGCCCGAGGCCGCACAGCAGAACTGGGATCCAGCACATCTGGTTGGAAAGCCATTGCTCCTAACTACCGCCCTGCACCGCTGTGCTGCCTCAGTCACTTCATCCGTGGCTGTCTTCTCTGCCACTGTGTTCCCTCTGGAGAGCCAAGGGCGTATGACTCTTGTTCCTTTTTGAGTCTGCAGTGCCTAGTATGTAATAGGCAATTCTGTTTACTTAATAATGTTTATTATGTATTTATTTGTTTATTTTTGAGACGGAGTCTCCCTGTCGTCAGGCCCATCTCGGCTCGCTGCCAGCCCCGCCCCCCGGGTTCAAGGGTTCTCCTGCCTCAGGCTCCTGAATAGCTGGGACGACAGGCACCTGCCACCACGCCCGGCTAATTTTTCTATTTTTATTAGAGATGGGGCCTCACCATGTTGGCCAAGATGGTCTGGATCTCTTGACCTCGTGATCCACCCACCTCGGCCTCCCGAAGTGCTGGGATTACAGGCGTGAGCCACTGCGCCTGGCCTTGTTTTTAAATTATTATTTTAGCCTGCCCTGTTTCCTACGGGTAAACACTCCACAAATTTGTGATCTACGAAGTCACTCCTTTTCATTTGTTCTAAAGGCATCTCTTTCAAGGTTCGTTTATTGCTTCTAGGTTTTAAGACAATTTTAGGATTTGTGAACCAATTCTAGACCACAGCCAGAACCAAGGAATGGAGAATGTTCCTGGAACGTGGCCGAGGAGTATTACTAGAGGATGGCTAGAGCTTTACAAAGTGAAATCAAAGGACCACCCACTTCAGAATTTCCGGGAGGCCTTACAAATAATGCTGATTCCCATGAACTGAATGAAGGCCTCTGAGGCTGAGGTCCAAGAATCTGCCTCCTCTCCCTCTCCTTCTTCTCCTTCCTCTCCCTCTCCCTCTCCCTCTCCTCCTTTCCTCCATTCCTCGAGTCTTGCTCTGTCACCCAGGCTGGTGTACAGTGGCCGGATCTCTGCTCACTGCAAGCTCCGCCTTCCTGGCTCACACCATTCTCCTGCCTCAGCCTCCCGAGTAGCTGGGACTACAGGCACCCGCCACCATGCCTGGCTAATTTTTTGTATTTTTAATACAGACAGGGTTTCACTGTGTTAGCCAGGATGGTCCCGATCTCCTGACCTCATGATCCACCCACCTTGGCCTCCCAAAGACAATCTGTCTTTTCAATAAGCTTCGAGTGAGTCTGTGCAGTTTTCAGTGATGGGAGCACAGACTTAGAAGTCTTAAGAGCAAAGACCAGAGGAAAAGGAAGACTGATACAGACAGAATAAATGATATCTGGGAAGAATTCAGGAATTAAAAAGACAAGCTCCTAGGAGCCTCCCAGAGTGGGGACCACAGGCCAGAGCAGAATCTCAGCCCATTCTAAAGAGACATTTCTGAGGCTGGAAAGAGCATCCAGCTGGAGTCAAGAAGGTCCAGGCCTTTCTTAGGCCTAGAAAAGTGAGATAGAGGCGGACATGGTGGCTTATGTCTATTATCCCAGAGCTTTGGGAAGCTGTGGTGGGAGAATTACTTGAGGCCAAGAGTTTGAGACCAGCTTGAGCAACGTAGCAAGACCCATGTCTACAAAACAACTTTTTAAAAGTTAGCCAGGCATAGTGGTGGGCACCTGTAGTCCCAGCTCTCAGGTGGCTGAGGAGGGAAGATTGCTTGAGTCCAGGAGTTTGAGAATGCAGTGAGCTGTGATCACCCTACTGTAGTCCAGCCTGGGCAAGAGTAAAGCCCTGTCTCAAAAAAAAAAAAAAAAAAAAAAAAAAAAAAAAAAAAGAGAGAGAGAAGAAAAAAAGAAAAGATAGAGAAAAACCTGAGTGTATACATAGGAATAAAAATGTCATTAAAAGACTTATGAAATGTTCAGGATAGGTAAGTTTATAGAGACAGAAAGCAGATTAGAGGCCAGGCATGGTGGCTCATGTCTGTAAACCCAGCACTTTGGGAGGTCAAGGCGAGTGGATCACCTGAGGTCAGGTATTCGAGACCCGCCTGGCCAACATGGTGAAACCCCGTCTCTACTAAAACACACAAAAATTAGCCAGGCATAGTGGTGGGCACCTGTAATCTCAGCTATTCGGGAGGCTGAGGCAGGAGAATCACTTGAACCCGGGAGTCAGAGGTTGCAGTGAGCCAAGATCATGCCATTGCACTCCAGCCTGGGTGACAAGAGCAAAACTCTGTCTCAAAAAAAAAAACCCAAAAAACCAAAAAACCAAAACCAAAAAAAAAAAAAAAAAAAACCCAGCAACAATAAAAGGAAAGCAGATTAGGGGTTGCCTAGGACTGGAGCAATGGTAGGATTCAGGAGTAGATGCCTAAGGGATTCAAGGTTTCTTTTTGGAATGATGAAAACGTTTTAAAGTTGATTGCAGTAATGGATGCAAAATTCTATGGATATACTAAAAGCCAAATGTGTGGATAGTTCAAACAGGTGAATGATATGTTACGGAATTGTATCTCTGTAAAGCTGTTGAAAAAGAGAGAGCATCTGGGAGCTATTAAGTGTACAGCTGGGCCAAGCTCAGTAATGTGAACTGATATATTTGTAATCTTCCCCAACATTACTAAGGTCCCTCATATTCCAAGTAGCAAGGCTGACTTTGAATGCGTGCTGGTGCTCCATACTCAACTGGCCGTGGTGGAATGAGGAACCATCAGAGAGGTGAGTGGACCTAGGCTGTGGATTCTAGGCGCAGTATGTGCAGAAGTGTCCTCCTGCCATGTTGGATTGTCTCAGTGGTGGTGTTGAAAGACTCCCATGAGAAGTGTGGGTGCAGCCTGTGTTGGGGGAAGACTACCCTCTTTTCACATCTGACCAATCAAAACTACACAAAGGCCTCTAGATGGACAGCTGCTATTATGTCATATGAGACTAGGAGAATTTCTCACTCTTCTTTTCTGGGCTACAATCTAACTTCTGGCATTTGCCATGTGACTTTGGGCAAAGAACTTAGCTTCTCTAAGCCTTAGTTTCCCCACTTGTAAAATGACGATACCATATCAAGTGAAGAGTAACAGGTCAGTGAGCTTTCTCTGTAGAAAGGATCTAATATTCACTGTCGTGCAAGAGGACTGTGAAGATTTAATGAGGTCTAGTCCAGGACTGAGCATGGTATGTGGTCAGTGCTCTAGAGATACCGGCCACTTTTGCCACATCTTTTTTGTTTGCTGCTTGTGATTGGAGGATAGTTCATTTATGAATAATCCATAATAATTTAGGCAAATTGAACTTACTTTCCTTACCACTGAAACAGAGAGAATTTTCCTCCTACGACTGTTGAGAGGATTCTGTGACTTACTATATGTAAAACATGTAAGACTCTGCTCTCAGCTGATGACATGGTTTCAGTAGTGTTTGCTATGCTGTAGTAGTAATAATGATGATGCCATCATTACTGTTTATGAATTTATTTATTCAGCAAGTAATTACTGGGCACATATCATGTGCTATGATTGCACCTCTGTCACTACAAATGTCTGTAAGAATTTGGGTCCCTGGGAACGCAGGTGATGTTCCATCTCTCCCATCTGTTCTGCCTTCGCTGGCGCCATCTTCTCATTTTGATGGGCAAGTGGAATGGATTCAAGTAGCATCTTTGTGAAATAATTTGGGGAAGAAACATGCATGACTCTAACATTTACACAACTGAGCTGATGCAGGCTCATACTTTCATTTAGAAATTATCACTATTTATTAAAATGGAGAGGAGATATTTTAATGTTTGTGGTAAACTGTATTCCTCATGAAATGGAAGAGTTAATAGGATGGGCCCTGAGCAGCTTCCAATAGGAGATGTCTTTTAGGCTTTCCAGGTCAGAGCTTTCCCAGGTGTGTCTGGCCAGACTCTAGGTTTTTGGTTTTTGTTTGTTTGTTTTGTTTTTTCCCAGACACAGTCTCACTCTATTGCTCAGGCTGGAGTGCAGTGGTGCATTCTTGGCTCATTGCCAACCTCTGCCTCCCAGGTTCAAGCGATTCTCCTGCCTCAGCCTCCCAAGTAGCCGGGATCACAGGCATGTGCCACCACACCCGGCTACTTTTTGTATTTTTAGTAAAGAAGGGGCTCCGACATGTTGGCCAGGCTGGTCTCAAACTTCTGACCTCAGGTGATCCACCTTGACCTCCCTAACTGCTGGGAATACATGCGTGAGCCACTGTGCCCAGCCCTTAGGTTTTCTTAGGTTTCCCCGCAAGCGTCTCCCAGCCCCTCTCTTCTCCAGTCCACCACAGGGTCTCTCTGGTGATGAGGAAATGATATGCTCCTTAGGCAAAATAGAACGGGAGCTTCCAAACCTGCCCATCTCCCCAGCTTGCACCCATCCCCCCAAGCTACACCCCCACGTCCTAGTTCTGACCACCTTGAGGGTCAAATTTCAGCTGAGAGATTTTTCCAAGACTAAAATGTGTGGCTTTTCTGAGGAACTGCTTTCACTTCTAAAGCCTCTTCTGTTCAAGGTACTACCTAGCAGGACTTCTAATCACAGGCAATTGATATTCTACTGAGCATCTTTGGAAAATAATCTGCAAACAAGAGGCTGCAGGCTATAAAAGTCTCTGTCTCTTTCTCACTCCCTCTTCCCCCTCTCTTTTTCAGAACAAGGCTTACAGCTTAATAAAAACACAACCCAAGCGGACGCAGGAAACCTTAGCACTTTGCCCAACAATATTATCCTTTTAAGAGTTTTATTAATCGGTTTAAAGTTGTGCCGCATTTGGTTAAGAGGTGCAAGGTGCCTTCCCCTGCTGACAAGACTGTCCTTGCATTTCAGGAGTTGGCACGGTTGGCTCAATTAACAGAATGGCTGGGAAAAGAGGGTCAGCCTTGGAAGGCTCGAGACTCACACTGTGTGGATGATGAGTTGAGCAGCAATTTGGCTCTACCTGCTGCATGCCCCTTGTATCTAGCACACGTGCGCACACACACATGCACATCCAGACACACACACACACGCACCAGTGGCAGGCACAGGGAGACTCCCTCCTGGAGAAAGCAGCATAAAGGTAGCATAAAGGAGTTCCCGATTTGTTTTTATCTCCTTGTAAAGGAATTTGTACATTCTGCAAGGGAGACTTACTAGCTAGCAAGAACAGACAAATGCATCTGTCAATTTAGCAGCATCATTTGAGCTCAATCAGTGTGGCACTGGAGGAATCCCCTAAATGTTTAATTTCTTCCAGCACCATAAGCGCTGTGATAGGTCTTATCAGGATTATATTGACTACACAAAATGAGACCTGGTGTGGGGCAGTTTTCTTGAAGGGAGAGATGTTAAGAGCACACGCCAGGAGTCCATTTAACAGGTTTCTAATAATATCATCTCATATTGACATCACATTTTCATTCCTAACCACTTCAGGCTTGTGGTGCACAAAGGTTACTCATCCTCTTCTGAAACCCAGTGTTTTCTAGTTTGGGACTGATAGGACTTAAGGTTGGACAGAAATAGGACTTCCTGACTATGTAGATGGGTCCGCATAAGGACCATGATTCTCCCTTGAGAACGCTACGCAAAAGATAGGCAACTGAATTTCATGGTTGTGCTGAGGACACGGGAGCTCTAGATGACTCCAGTGAAGTGCACCGGGTCAGGGTGGCCAGAAGTCACGGGGCAGAGTCCCCACAGGATCTCAGGGCCCTTTACAGATTTCTCAGACATCTTTCTAGCACAACTGCAAAATGACTCAAATGTATGATTAATTTTTGCTCTAAAAATGGACAACATAAAGGCACTTACTTGCTCACTCAATTATGCATCCGATATTTATTGAGTACCATATAAAGTCCAGACGCTGCTCTCGCAGTGCCCTGTGGCTGGAAGGGGAAGGCGCCATGACAACAAATATGTTCAGCCCAGCATGGAGAATGCCAACTACCGAGCCGTGTACAAAGTGGGGTGATGGTGCGAGAACAGAACCAACCCCTCTCTCACCGCCTGGGAGGCAGCAGGGAGGCAGGAGGAGACCTGGAAACCTCATGAGAAGACGCTTCACCTGGGCCAACAATATTGGTTGGATTTTTCTGGACAGAAAGAAGAGTTCATGCCGTGCCAGGCAGAGAGACAAGCGTGGATACGGGCACAGAGAATGAGAAACCAAGTGTTCAGGAAGCTACTGGCATTTGGTTGAGGCTGGAGGTGGACAGAGAGGCAAGAGGTCCCTGGCGAGGAGGTGAGGCGTCAGCTGCAGGAAGGGGGCTGTTCCCTGTGTTTACAGGGGACAGTGTTGGGGTGAGCAGACCCCCAACATGCAGTGCCAGGGTGTCCGCAGCTCCCTCAGAAGTGCTGTCCTTCTCATGCAGGGGGTACCGCGAGTATCTGAGATGTGAGAAGGTCCAAAGAAGGAGTATGTCATCCTGGGCCACACTCCATGGCGGTATAGGTGACAGGTAGTAGAAACACAGCAAGGGAAAGGGTTCTGTGGCCTGGGCAGTGCACACGTGGGCAGACCTAGAGCAAGCAAAGGGCTTCACTTACAGAAGAAAGGTGTGTGTGTGTGTCTGTGTGTGTGCACACGTGAGCATGTGTCTGAGCATGTGTGTTGTAAGAACATTCTTGAAGGGAATAATTTCTGAAGAAGGCTCAAAGAGGAAAATGAATATTAAAGTCACAATTGTTAAGCGGCTAGATCTCATGGTACGTGTTCTTGCCATAAGAAATTAAAATTTAAAATAAAAGAAGTAAAATGAATGGACATGAAGAAACTCTTGGAGGTGATGGATATATTTGTTACCTTGATGGCAGTGATGATAACATGAGTATACACATATGTCCAGACTCACCATGTTGTACACAATAATTGTGTGCCATTTTTGTATATCAACAATACCTCAAAAAAGCTGGAAAAATTTTAAAAATGGAACAAAAAGAGACACTAAAGGGCTCTCTCTCTCTCTCTCTCTCTCTCCTGCCCACCCTCTCCCTCTACTATGTGAGTACACAGTGGGAAGGTGGCTGTCTGCAAGCCAGGAAGAGTCCTCACCAAAACCAGACCATGCTGGCACTCTGATCTCAGACTTCCAGCCTGCAGAATTATGAAAAATACTTTTCCTTTGTTTAAAAATAAACAAACAAATAAATAAGGTGGCATAGGGACTATCTGCACCAGGATGAAAGCAAGAGGGAGTGAAAAGGACCTTTTGGTTAGTCAGTTCCTCCCTTAGTAAAATGGAGTAGATACTAATTCCAAAAGAACATGCAGGAATCAAGGGGCATAAACCATTGGCAGAGAAAGCCTTGCACAAAATATCTGCTTCTGCAGCTGAAGCTGATAAGCAATTACCATGTTCCTAGTGAAGCAAAGACTAATTTTACTTTCCTGGTGGCCTCAGGTTGCAGGACCAAGGCAATGTCTGGGGAGCAGAGTCAGATCTCTCTTTGGCGATGCAGCCACATAAGCACTTGCGGGCTGTTCTAAAAACAGCGAAGGAACAGTAGAGACGGTTTGCTCTAGGGGCCATTGTGAACCTAGCATAGAGAGCCAGGCCATTCGTTAAGCCTCACGGACAGAAAACCAAAAAGGAGAAAATGACCACCGATGCCTTGCACTATTTTTATCACCATAAAAAGCACAGGCCATTGTCTTGGGGAAGGGGGTTCATTTGACACGGTAAATTAGTGTGAAACTTTTAATAGAGAGGGTGCCTAGTTATTTGAAATCAATCCAAGGGTATTGTATTAAGTCTTGTTTCTTACAAATATGTGGTATACGGTTTCTGTGCTTATCCAAAAAAAAAAAAAAGTGTCTGGAGCTGTCACAGGAGAAAGAGAAAGCAAGTTCAGCTGAGGTCTGGCCCTGGCCCGCCCAGGCTAACACCCACCACCAGGTGGGAAGAAAGTGAAGAAAGGGGAGCGGGGAGGAGCCTTATAGAGAAGACGCCCAGGGAAGACAGTAAAATGGGAAGATTTTTCTTACAATCTTCCCCAGAGAGGGGCTGCTAGAACTTCCATTTAGAGAGTGCTGTCCTTGACAAATGGTAATTTTTTTTTCCCCACTACCCGATAAATTACTTGGAGTTAAAATTAATATTTTCCTTCAGAAAAGAAATAATCATTACCCTCAGAAGCAAAATTGGAGCTAAGGCTCCAGTGATATAATAATAATAATTTGCACTTGGGTGGATTCTTTCCGGCAAAGGTCTAGGAAGCTTTGCCAAACATTAATTAATTAAGCCTTGCAGGTTCCCCCAGGAGGCAGGTAGCTATTATCTCAGCTTTCCAGATGTGGAAACTGAGTCTCAAGGAGGTGAAAGTGATTTGCCCAAGGTCACTCTGGGAATGAGAAGTGGGACAGAGATGGAAATGACAGAGCCTGCCCCATGCCCAGAGTCAGAGAAGCTTTTCCGCATCCTTTCCCGCTGGGGCCGTGGAGGGCCTAGGTCTGCAGACCTCATGCATATGCAGGACTCAGAGAATTCCAGTCCACTGAGCACGGTTAAAGGGGCAGGAAATGGGTCCCCAAACTATTTTCATTTGCAAGGTTTGGGCTGTTTGTCACCAGGTAGAGCTCTGCTAAAATTTGGAAACAAACAGGAAGTGGTTAGGAAAGACATAATTACAAAATGCTCCAGAAAGAAAGCACCCTGTACCACTGCTAATGGGATTACTTATGCATATCTAACCTCTACGTTAGCCTTCTGCAGAGTCTACATTTAAGAAACACGAAGGATAAGTAGGGAAAGTGAATTTTTGACAGGGGAAGAGCGACTTCAAAGAGGTCTGCTGTGTGCGGGCTACATCTCCTGGCTTCATCCATCATGACACGCCCTGGGCTCTGCTGGGCCTCCTTGGGAATTTGGTGGGGAAGGCTGTTTTCAAGAGAGCGGTGGAACCCAGGGCCTCTCCCCTCCACGCCTGGCTTAGCAACTGACAAACACCATCAGTGAATTCCCCGCCCTCTCCCCACCTTCCCGTCTTGGGTGCTGCTGACATATTTTGATATTTCCTCATGAGATTATACTTCACATAATGAATTTGATTCTTCAATTCTTCCTCTCTCTCCCTCACAAGTCTGTAGCTTCTAGAGTTTATCTGCTGCAAGATGAATCGCCCAGGGACTCTGGGAGCATCTTTCTTTACACTTCACCTCCCCCACTGCGGATGAGAAATAGACTTTTCCCTCATCCATCATAAGTCAGCGTGACAGGGCTGTCGGTCCCCAGGCCTGACTTGCTGCATCCTCCCCTCCGCCCTGCCGCAGCGCGTGGCCTGAGTCCCGGCACCAGTTAGGACCCTTACAAAACACTTTGAATTGCAGTAGAACCAGACCAAAAGATCCTAAAAAATAAAAAAGAGTAATAACAGGGAGAAAAATGACTTAAAAATAAAATAAGAGAGAGGGATTTCCAAATTTCTTTATTCAGTGGCCTCTTCTCTCTTTAAATAGGACATTGTGAAATTCTAATAAATCCAGTCTTTTTCTTGACATGTTATCAATCTTCCAACATCCCTAGAGGGTAAAGGGTGAGTCCTGTTTGCCTGATTTCACAGGTGAGGCAAAGGAGACAAAGCGAGGTGAAGAAGGAGGATGATGATGAAGGCTGAAGGAAGGAGGCTTTCTTGGGCCAGGAAGGGAAAGTGGGGGGCAGTGCAGTAGTGGTGTCTCTGTGCGGTGGGAATAGCAGACTAGCTGGGATACTGACAAATTGTTCTCTCACTCTGCCTCCTGCCTGTCCCCCAGCAGGGACTGAAGGAATGAAAATAGACCAATTCCATTTAAAGAGATGGGTTGTGGGGGATCCTCTGGGATCTGTAACTAAGTGAATGGCCACAGTTTTTGTGCCTTGGTTGCGTTTGGCCACAGTGAGTGTCTCAAGAGTCCACCCACCATCCTTTCACCGTTTCTTCTTCATGGATAGAATGGATGACGGAACTTTTGTTTCCAAATGTTATTGGAAGATTTAATTAAGCACCATTGGAAATTTTTGAATGGAAATTGCCACATTAGTCATGATTATTACCCATTTTCTTTAAACATAGGGCCAACTGCTAAGCTGTTAGGCACAAGCCTGGAAATTACAAAAATATTCAAATATCCATTATCTGGGATTCTGTTTGCCAAGCATCCTATCTAATCAGGGAAAGCCTGCTGGAACAGATGGGCCTTACACTGTGCCCTTCTAAGCCAGGAAACTTGGACATGCTGGGGCCCAGTGAATGGAAGCGCCAAATGCCGCTGCCGCCGAAATAACTCATTTCTCCTCAGTAAAAGCCTGACTGCGCTTGTTCCCTTCAGATTGCACCTGCAGCCACTTCTGACGTCTGCAACACAACTAGGGAGGTGGACACTGGCTTTTCTGAGAGACAAAGGTCCAGGGTGGTCTTGCATGTAGAATCTTGCTGGGCTGCGTCCAGGTGCCTGGGATGGTCAGCCTGGGGGCACGGGAAAGACAGAACTGACTTGAAGAAGAGGGCTATTCAAAGTGGCTTGTGAA
Source organism: Chlorocebus sabaeus (assembly GCF_047675955.1). NCBI lineage: Eukaryota > Metazoa > Chordata > Mammalia > Primates > Cercopithecidae > Chlorocebus > Chlorocebus sabaeus. The sequence continues at coordinate 127,216,035 of NC_132904.1, read as the reverse complement.
GGTGCTTACACACAGAGAAAGGGCCTTCCTTTCACTTCATATTTATGAGTAGTTTACAGAAAGCTTTGGAGCCAAAGGAAACAAAATTGGTAAACACAGTAAGTAATAGATTCAACAAATACAGTTAAGGATAAAGAACTAATTTACATTTAATGAGACAGCGATTGTTTATTAAATAAGAAATGGTTGTGCTTATTGAGATGGCCTTAAAGGTTTTTCAGGAAGAATACATTAAGCTCTGAACATAGCTTTTTTCATATTCAAAAGATGTGACTGGAAGAAAGGAGAAAGGGAGGAGTCAGCAGAATGAATAAAGTATGTAGGAAGCAGATCACTTCTGGAATTTAGAGCATTGGACAAAAATCTAATGGAAAATAAATTCCACAAAAGGTTCTCTTCCTTGTGTGTTATACTGCAGCTGACCTCACGGTATTGATTTTTTTTTTAAGTAGCATATGATTACTAGAGAATTGATGGCATGTTGGAACATATATTCTGGCTATGACCTTGTATAATGTATTTTTGAGTCAAAATTGCTTTGCATTTATGACTATGGGGATCTATGTCCATGTAGCTATCTCTGCAATCTCAAAGTGAGGAAGAACGGGATCTTCCATGTAAAAGCTGGAAAACCTCTTAGCCTTCCACGACAGATAAAGCCAGGCAGAAGGTATGACTGAATAGGGAGAGTCACTTCCGTCCGTGAGTTGCAAAGGCCAGTTACTTCACAGGATTGGTCCAAAACTTTTACCTGCAGAATCTCCTGCAGACACGTGGGGCAGCAATGGTGCTCCTTTGCCTTTGTGAACAAATCGTTTTTTAACTTGCTGTTTCCTATTTTAAAACAGCACCACATGCAGAGGCAAAACAGTTGAATCTGAGTTCTGATCTGTCACTGGCTGGTTGAGGCAGACAATTCTAGCTTTCACCAATATCCCTCCCTGTTTTCCATGCTAGAGACTGCATTTCCCAGCCACCTTTGCGGTTAGGGGGGCCATGGGATGAGAGCAGAAGGGATGTATACACTTGAAGGCCAAGTCTTGAGAAGAAACGAAAGTGAGCCTCTTATGTTCCCTTACCCCTTTCTGTTGTTTGGGTCATAGGTGTGATGGTAAGTGCTGAAGCAGCCACTTTGGAGCTAGAATTAAAGCTGTGGCTGTCAAGGTTGCTCCACTAGCCCTAGACCACTATTTGAAAGAGAAATACATTTCTACCTTGATTAAGTCACTGTTTTGGGAGAGGCCTGATTACAGCATCTTAGCCTATATTTTGACTCTCATAGAACTCAGGTATAATGACCTTTGAAACTGAGACATTATTTTATGTGTTTCGCCTCTATTTTAAACGCAAAATTCTTAAGGGTCAGGAATTTATCTAACAAATTTGAGACTATGTGGTGAATATACCTTGCTTTTCCTGATGGATATTAAGGATATGAATAGGAAAAAATGAATGGAGAAGCAAAGCATATTCTTAAAAGTAAAAAGACAGTTGGTTAATCACTTTACCAGAGAACTGTCAAGAAACACCTGACGGAAATACCAGCAGCAGTTGGTAAGTTTTTTTGTGTGTAACACAACAAAGACTATTCGGAATAGCCATATGTTTCACTAAAGAGAATAAAAAGAAGAGTTTTAGACCGGGCCTTGGGCACATTGCTGGAAATCTGTGATGCTGGAGGCTGGCTCACCAGGAGAAATCCAAGTCAGCTACAAAACATGCTGGCCATGGGAAGTAAACAAATGCAAACTTTCTGCTTGTTCTTTCAAAACCTCGTCACAGGTATTTCATAATGAATCCTTCAATTCGATATTGAATTTGATTTTTTATTAAGAAAATATTCAAGCATCACAGAAACATGGTAAAATAAACCCATATGTCTATTATTGAAATTCACTAATTATTAAGTTTTGCTGCATTTGTTTAGCTTTGTTTTCTTTTTTTTTTTTTTTTCCATTTTCTGAGATCAGCATGAGTCACACACTGCAGAATGGTACATAAGAAACCTGAAATCCATCTTCCATCTCCTACAGGCTCAAGTCCTGTTCAGTCTTCATGAAGCTGCTCGCAGAGATTCAGTGAGGGCAGAGGATGCCAGCCCTTCTCCTCCAGCTGACACTATCCCCTCAAAGATGCAAACCTTATGTGTAGCTGTTCTGATAACACTTGTTTGTCTTTCCAACTCCCTACTCTTCAGGCCAAGGCATACACTTCCTGGGTTACTAGGACATTGCCAACCCCATTAGCAAATAGTAGTCTAAACTTCTCAGGGGATCATCTTGGAACTGTTTTAATAATAGCATGTGCATATACCGAAAAGGTAGGAAATCCTGACTACTTGAGAACCAAACAGACTTGTAGCTCTAGGAAAAGGAAGAGAGGTGGCTGAACCCTTTGGAATCATAAAACCAGGAGCATCTTTATATAAAACCCTGAGGATTACAAAACGGGCCTCGCTGTCTGTCCTCCAATTCCCTGACAGTCTGAATCATGACGGGCTGCCGGACGGGTGTGGGTATTTCCAGCTCTCTGTATCTCAAGCCAATCGGAATGAATGTGTCAGGTACGAGGAGGGTTATGCAGAGTATCCAGGCTGGAGGGGTTAGCACTAGGGAGGGCCGCAGGGTCTCTGTGCTGCTCCCAAGGAAGCAAACAGAACTTCCAAAGGAAAGAAGGCAACTTCAGTCCAGACCCGCATCAACCTCAAACATCCGCCTTGCACAGAATGGTGTCTGTTTCTCAAGAGGCTGGGCTCAAAGGGAGCAATCTCATAGTACGAAAGACTCAGCAAGTTCATTAAGGCGCTTCCTGGATTTGTACGTCAGTACTAAACAGAATGTGTTAATGGAAGGCTGTAGGGGAAAACGTTTCATTGGTAGGTAACTGTTTTTCTTTTCAGTTACCTTGATGCAGAATTTCTAGACAACAGCAGAGGTACAAGTGAGTTATATGTTTGACTCTGGGGTTTTGCTCTTTTGAAATTCCAATTGTAAGCTGAGATCGCCCATTTTCTCAGAGATACAGCCGTGATAGACCACTACTCACCCTCCACTGCCACCCATACCCCCACGCCCCCTGCTAGCCCCTCATTCAAATGCTCCAAGAAGCATCTAATTGAGTAAGGCACCTAGGATCAACAACAGCGCCCCCTGCAGCCACACACAAAGACCCACACATCCCTGTGCGGCACATCACAGAGCTGATACAGCATAGTCATATTAATTTAAAAATGTGTAAGATCAGTTTATTACTGGTTTTAGGTCCAGGAACCTAGACTTCCTGAAAGGAGAGGGCTTGATAGGCACTTCATGTTGAAAGATCTTGGCAATATCGCTCAGTCATGATGAGGAAAGGATTTAAACCTCCTTCACACTTTAAAAATGGACTCTTGTCCACGTCTCTACTTTTAGAGGAGGAGCTTGAAACACTAAACGGTGAAGTGTCTTTCACAGGATCGGGGCGTCAGTGATCAGGTGGAGGTAAAGGCCATTGCTTTGTGAAACATGATCTCTTTTTTTCACTCCTCTGACCAGGTTACCCAACTCACAAAACAACTCGGTGATCACAGAGCATGTCCTGGCCACCAAGACATACATAACAACCTAGTTACCCTACTTTAGTTACTCAACTTTAAGCCCAACTTCTTCCATTGGCTTAACTGCGGATATAATATTCATCTATATGTTTGCTTTAAAATACTGGAATCAGCTGCCCCTGGTTGTCATGACACACTGTTAAAAAAAGTAAAAGTTACAAATCACCTGAAATTCCCCTTTGCAGACACACACACACACACACACACACACGCACACACACACACGCAGACACCAAGACGCTGTGTAAACCTATCATTAGAGTTCTGTCCCAGATAGTATGCAACAATAATAGCTAACATTTGCAACATAATTTCCTCAGATATGGTTTTTCTCTTAATTATAAAAATTCCCGAAGCTGGGTACAGTGGCTCATGCCTGAAATGGCAGCACTTTGGGAGGCTGAGGCAGGTGGATCACAAGGTCAGGAGTTCGAGATCAGGCTGGCCAATACGGTGAAACCCCGTCTCTACTAAAAATACAAAAATTAGCTGGGTGTGGTGGTGCACGCCTGTAGTCCCAGCTATTCGGGAGGATGAGGCAGAAGAATTGCTTAAACCCTGGAGGCTTAGGCTGCAGTAAGCCGAGATCACGCCACTACACTCTAGCTTGGCTGACAGAGTGAGACTCTGCCTATTCCTATGAGGTAGGTGCTATTATGTGGCCTTTTTACAGAGCAGAATACTGAGGCACAGAAAGTTTAAGTAATTTGTCTAAGAATTCATAACTTGTAAGCAGAAGAACCAGGCTTTAAACTTGGGTACTCTGACTTATTATTAAATATCATTTCAGTAAAAGTATAACCTGAAGCATTAAGTTATAATACTCTGCTTTTCATGTAATCTGTATAGAGGAGATTGTTCTTCTAAATGTATACTCATGACAATATTCTGTCTACCTGCTTCCCTCTGTTTGGGGGAAGAGGAGAGGTGGTGGTGACTTCCAGTTTTAAGGGCCTAATTCTTGCCAGGGGAAGGTGACTTGGGGATTGGATGAGAAGTTGACATTAGAGGCATCCTCCTTTCTAATCTTGTCACTTGTGTTCGTTTTCAGTCTTTTTTCAAATCTGTCTCTGTTTGTCTTCAGTTCCAAGGACATGTCTCTACCATGACAGCCCTCAGAACACAAACTTTCATCCACAAGATATGAAACTATCATTTTCTGGCAAACGCAAGAAACTTTCCATTGACTCTGTTCCCTTGGAGATGGGTTAACTTCCTCTCGGTCATAAAAAAGGGCAGCACCTTTGGCATCTGGAACACTTCCTTGTTTGCCCCCTGTGGGGCCCCTGTCTGGGGGCTTCCTGGTGCCATCACTCCTCAGCATTTAGGATGTCTCTTCCCTACGGGAGCAGCTGCCCTGGGGAAGAGATGCTATCAGAGAAGTGGTTTTGTGTCCCACGAGGTTGTCATCCTCCTAGAGGACAACACTGGCAAAGAAAGGGGAAGGCAGGAGCAGGGCCATTCCTGCCTGAGCAAGAGCTAGAAATGTTCTCCCCAGATACCACCTAAAAATCAAAGCTGACAACTGAGCTGGGACCAGCTGATGAAATCGAAGAAGGAGCCAGCAAAATGCTCCCAGACTGCTCTATATTTTACTCACTCCAAATCTACCTGTAATTGGGTATGCCACAGGCTGCAGACTTTGGGAATGTGTAGGCAGTTCAGGACCATTAGTTAATGCTCCTGCAGTGGAGGGCTCTGTTCTACAATTCATGCCAAGAAAAGACCCGGAATCTACTTATGGTTTTCAAAGATTTTCACCTTTGGAAGACTGCCTTCAATATAGATTTAATCACAAGGACCCAATGGCAACCCTGTCTAATGGAAATCTGCTCAGTTATCCTGTCTTCCTCCTAAGAACCAGACAAAAAGGAACCAAACCAAATGACACAAGGTATAAATTTATCTTGCCACAGATTGAGAACAATGTTTGCATTTATGTTATATTTAAGATGTGTATGGAATTTACTGTATTAAACACATACTACCAATTTTTGCTTTTTGGTTTTTGTTTTTGAGACTGGGTCTCACTCCATTGCCCAGCCTGGAGTGCAGTGGCATGATCATAGCTCACTGCAGCTTCAAATTCCTGAGCTCAAATAGTTGTTCCACCTCATACTCCCAAAGCACTGGGATTACTGGCACAAGCCACCACACGTGGCCCATATTGGTGATTTAGAAAGTGTATAACTTTTTTAAAAGACCTAAGGTCTTTTGTTTTGCTTATCTGGCCTCATAGGGACACCTTGAAAAGTTTAATTAGAATGGACAACGAGGACAGGTGCTCTGCCATCAACAGTTTCCATCCCCCACTCAGGAGGAGAGCTGGGAGATGATGTCTTCAGAAGGCAAAGCAAAGTGCATCTAAGCAGAGGCTGAGTTTCTCCAAAAAGTCAGGAATAGAAAAATCCAGGTGATTTCAAAAAACATTGTTGCAACATAATTACTTTTGATATACCTCAAAGTTGTGCTAATATCAATTTAATCCTCAGGGATTCCTTTGCGTCCCCCCCTCCCCCCGTGAATCATCTGAGATGGCAATGAACAGCAATGAAGAGCCCAGGAGGACTCAGTAGACCAGAGTACTAAGAAATAGCGTTCTATCATTCCTTGTACCCATGAGTTTTTGTGTGTGTGTGTGTGTGTGTGTGTGTAGGGGTGTGTGTGTGTGTATGTGTGTGTATTTGCAGGTGACCTAAATGACCTTTATGTATAAAGAAAGATTATTTGCAGCAATACTTATTTACAAATTGTTACATCCCTGAGGATCTTAATTTTTCCTGCCAGAAGTCTCATGTGACTATATATTGTATTTTTGATCAGCTGATATGCCACTAAATATTGGAGGAGCTTGATTTCTTCAGGGTATGCCTTAAGCCTCGAACCATCACAGGGTCATCACCGAAATCATTTAGTCTTCATTCAGCTTGTTCAATAACTTTTGTCAAGAGCGTAATTGGGGCCAAGCATTGTCCTAGGAACTATGGACATCACTATGACAAAGCCATGAAGGAACCACATAATCTCGAAAGGGAGACAGAAATGACAACACATGATAGCAAAAGTGCGTGAACATGTGTTAGTTCATAAGAATGAAACAAACCTAAGGAGGGAAGAGTCAACTCTTACAGGATTTAAAGGCAGGAAAAGAAGCATTCACAGAGGAAGATTCATTTGATCTGGTCCTTGAACCGTTGATAAATGAGTGGGATTGACCAGGCAAAGAGGAGGAACAAAGGTATTGACAGCCAAGGGAATAACAGGCTCATGGGTTAAGAGGACTTGAGGTATCAAATGGTCAAGTTCACTGGAAATGAGAGTGAAAATATATGTGGGTGACGGGTTGTAGATGACCATGTGTGCCACATGGAGAGGTAAGAACTTGACTTTACTGGTGATGGGGGAAATGATGATGATCTTACAACTATGATATAACTTGCTTTGCATTTCAGGAGGGTCCCTCTGAGAGCAGTGAAGCAAATAAAATTATATAGACAGGAGAATAGAAACACCACCACCAACAACCAAAAAACAGGGGGAAATGTTGCCATAATATAGGTTAGAGATTACACAGTTCTAAGATTTTGGTAGTGGGAGTGAAGGGTGAAGATAAGTTTCCAAAATGTGTAGGAGGTGGAAATAAACTGGGCTTAGAAACTAATGGAATACAGAAAACCTGGGAGCAGGAAGAGACAAAATGCCTCCCTAGTTTCTAGAATGGGATAGTGCTGTCATTCATCAAGCTAGGAAACACGAGAGAAGGAACAGACATGCAGGCCAGGAATCTGTGGGTCCTCAGGTGAAGCTGCCTGGTAAGTCATGACCAGCACACAGCTCGTGCTCAGGAGAGTACAACTGGTCTGTGTTCTCATCCAGGTTGCTTAAGCCTTTTTAAAAACCTGTAGAATATACACTACATCAAAAGTACACACAATATAGATGTACAGCTTGATGGATTATTGTAAACTGAAGACCCTTGTAACCACCACCCAGACAAGAAACGGAACATTGCCAGCACCCAGAAACCCTCATGTCCTCTCCTGCCCCTTCCCCATCAAACATTCCCCTTCCTCACAAAGCTCCTGTCCTCAATTTTATTATAACCATGCCCTTGATTTTTCCTTTTTAAAGTTTTACCAGCAATGTGTGTTCTTTTTCTGGCCACTGTAGCTCGGTGTGGATTGTGTGAGTCTTTTTTGTGATACGTAGTTTGAATGTACTAATTTTCAATGCTGTTTGACGTTCCATTGAATGAATACACTACAACCTGAATCTTCATTCTATGAGGGACATTGGCACAGTTTCTATCTTGAGGCTGTTTTAAACAAGGTTACCAGAAACATTCCTGCCCTGGTCCCCTAGTACCTACGTACACACATTTCTTTTAATCAGGAGTGTAATTTCTGGACCATATGGCATGCATATCTTAAGTTTTGGTAGACAAAGGTAAACTATTTTCCAAACTGACAGTGTCAATTTTACACTCTTTCCAGCCATGCATGATACTTACCATGACATGACATCATTATCCACATTTGATGTTGGCAGGGTTCTTTTCTGATCTCTCTTCCTCTCTCTCTCTCTTTTCCTCTTCTTTCCTGACCCTGTCTCTCTCCCTTCCAGCTCTTTTCCTTCTTTCCTTCCTCATTCTGGTGGGTGTGCCTTTCTGTTTCACTGTGGTCTTAACTTGCCTCTCTGTGTTACCTAGTGATGTTGACTTGGCCTTTTGAGTCCTGTTTTATAAAATGCACGTATAGATCTTTTGCTTGCTGCAGTCTGCTGCATTGTCTAACAGTGTTTGTAGGGACCTTGCCAACTGTGGAACTGCTCTGGATGGCCAAAGAGGTCTGCCCCTCTCTCCTGCCATGCCCAGTGTGTGGTAGCCTTGACATGGGATGTGACAGTTCCACCTCAAAAAGGAATTTTTTGCCATAGTTTATCTTGTGGCTGCCTTCTAAGTGACCTGAGGACTAGGGTTTGCTGTTGCAGCCGTAACTTTGGGCCTGCATATGCCTCTCTGCAATCACCTGAAGTCTCCACAACAACATGTGTGAGTCCTCTCAAGGGCAGAAGAAGCCCGTGTGGATAAGTCATTTATCAACAGAGCAGTCTCCTGGGTAAAGGATGCTTGAACACACACAAGGATGTTCACGGAGGTATAAAGAGAAAATGGTGGACCAGTGGGTTCTTGATTCCATGTGTCTGAAACACACTGGTTTTAACAATGCTAAATTGGTTTTTCAGCTGCAAGGCTTCCTGGAGTCTCTATGTACACTGAGAATTGAATTCCAAGAGGGAGATCATAGTAGATACCAGGTTCATTGCAATCGTGCATTTTTTTTTTTTGGAGGAACCTCTCCCAGTATTTCCACACTAGATGCACTCCCTTCACCCTCAAAGTCCATTCTTCTTCTTTTGCAAACTTCCAACAGATTGCCATGTTCTCTTGGCTACCTGAGAAGTTTTTCCTTTAGGAGCTATTATGTTCTTTCTAAAGTGATTGCTGATTGCTCTACTCTCTAAAGGTCACCATGGATCCTCCCATTTTCTCCTCTCCGTGAAATGGTATGAAGTAGAGCTCAGGCTAAAAGCAAGGGCTGAGCTGGAAGCAGTGTCACACCTGTGGTCCCTGCTACTGCAGAGACCAAGGCAAAAGGATTGCTTAAGCCTAGGAGGTTAAGTCCAACCTGGGCAACATAGTGAGATCCTTTCTCTACAAAAAAACAAACAAAATAACATAAAATACAACTTAAATTTTAAAAAGTTAAAAGCAAATGTTGGTCAGCAGCTTAGGTCTGAATCCAAGCTCATCCACAGCCAGCAGGCCAACAGCATTAAAAAAACTACTTAACGTTTGGAAGTCTTGGTAACTTCATGCAGAAAAGAGGCAGAACAGTATCTGTTAAGGGCTGTTTTTTGAAGGTATTTTTTTTTAAATACACAGGGTATTGCTCTGCTGCCCAGGCTAAAATACAGTGGCATGATCTTAGCTTATTACAGCTTCAAGCTCCTGGGCTCAAAGGATCTTCTCACCTCAGCCTCTGGAATAGCTAGGTGTATTAGTCCGTTCTCACAATGTTATAAAGAAATACCTGAAATTGGGTAATTTATAAAGAAAAAAAGGGTTAATTGGCCCATGGTTCCACAGGCTGGACAGGAAGCATGGCCAGGGAGGATTCAGAAAATTAACAATCATGGCAGAAGGCGAAGGGGAAGAAGGCAAGTATGCATGGCCAGAGCAGGAGGAAGAGAGAGAAGGAAGAGGCACTGCACACCTTTAAACAACCAGATCTCGTGATAACTCACCCACTATGCCAAGAACAGCACCAAGGGGGAAATTCATCTCTATGATCCAATTACCTTTCAGCAGGCCCCACTTCCAACACTGGAGATTACAATTTGACATGAGAATTGGGCAGGGACACAGTCTCAAACCCTATCACCAGGACTACAGGTGCATGCCACCACACTCAGCTATTTTTTAAAGTTTTTGTAGAGATGCGGTCTTGCTATGTTGGCCAGCTGGTCTCAAACTCCTGGGCTCAAGCAATCCTCCCAATTTTTGAGTCTTAATTAACACATTTCATGTAAGGTGTTCAGGACTGTGCTTGGCACATGGTAAATGTTTAATGTCATTATCTATTGTTCTTCTTGTCATCCTGTTATTATTCCAGCTTCTTTTGCCAGTGCAGATCCCTGATTCTCATGCCATAATTCTCATGCGATTCTCATACCAGAGCCACACGCCTCCCCGGAGCAACGCAAACACTGAATGTTTGTGCCTGAGTCTGCCCTGCAGGACGTGAAATGCAACTTATCACACACTTAGCTGTACTAACATAATACAGATACGCACACGTGGGCACGGGAAAGAGACATCACCTCGAATCATGGTTTGTCACTTGAAAGATGGAACTAAGTGTTAGGATGTTAATCATCTTTGGGGCAGAATTTAATTTCCTCATGTGAATATTTTATTTTTTCCCCAGCCTCTCCACTAATGAAGATCTTTTAAAGGCTGCATGTAATAGCTTTGAATAACTTCCAATAGAATGAATCTATCTCTGACTGAAAACCCTTTCTGAGGATCAAAGACACCTGAACACATGGGGCAAAGAGCCATGGGTCCCAGAAAGCACAGCCCCTTGTGGCTTGGGCAGACTAGTTCCTTTCCTTGGAGCACAGGGTGTTTTGTTTTGTTGTTGATGTTTTCCAGAAAAATTAAAGATATAATCATTAATCCACGGTATCATTGTGGGATAATATGTATGAAAGATTTAGCTTAGTGCCTGACATCTTGTAGGCAGTTGACAACTCTTTGACTCTCTCCTTCTGTCTAAAAAAATTTTACTTTAAAAATTAAAATAGTTTTGTGCCTGGGGTTTCTTCTATATAGGGTGTGACCCTAGACATAATTTTTGCTGACTCAATTTATTGCAATACGCTGAGTCAAGTTCTCACAGGTACCATCTGAGATAAACACAAGGTCCCTTCCCAACAGTGGCCTCAGCTTCTGTGCCTCCATGCTTCTGCTGTCAAACTCCAGAATGGGATCTGAGGGTATTCCAGAAAAAGATACAGCTTTCTTCCCTAGCCAGCCTCTAAATTGTTTCTGTGTTTTCTTGATATCACTTTTGGGGAACTAAAAAGTGTAGTAAATGGTGGAAATGGGGAGCTTTTCTGCCTGTAGTTCATTCATTCATACTTTTAATGATGGCATATGCACAAGCACCCTACATAAAATGAGGATGCATAAGCTGTGAATTCTGCCTCCCAGGACCCCCAGGTTTGAGTGCAATCTTGTCACTGGCTATAAAGTTCTTTATTATTGTAGCTTCCTCATTGCTATCCTTTCTGTCTCAGTGTCCCCAATTCCCAGGTATTTGGTAACTGGCCTTAAATATTGGTTCGTAGTGGAAGTTTGCTGTGGGCTTGTTTCTTTTCATTCCATGTACATGCTAACTGCTGGATTTAGATGTACTAAGAGACCTGGAGGCAATGGGTGCATTTGATAGATATCACATAAATAAATAAAGCAACATTGTCGGTCTCACACCTTCTCCCTCACCCTCCCCACAGGCAGTCTTTCTGGATCAGAATAGAAAGAAGTCAGGATGGGGAAGGCAGACTCTGCTCTACCCATTCCAGTGGGAATCAGCAAACTTTTGTATCTCATGAAGCCTTGTCAGCATCACATTTAATCTCAATGTTATCATAATTATTATAACTTTACATTTATATAGCTCTGAGTCTCTGGGGAGAAGAAAGAACTGTGAATATGAAAAAGATGATCAGGCTTCACCCCTCCCTTCTAGGAAGATAGATTTTTTTTTTTTTTTTTTTAATTTTCTTTATGCCTTTCTTGACTCGTTCCTTGAGGCATCACCTGGATGTTCTGCCTGGGGGATGTTTTTCTCCTGGGTAAGATCAGCTTGGAAAAATGCACAAGGGGAGAGTGGTGGTGGAGGCAAAACATGCTGTGGCCAAAGGGAAACATCCTTGCCAAGATTAAAGAAGGAAAGAAACTAAGATTTATTAACTACCAAGTAAAATCTAAGCCCTGAGTTACTTGCTTTGCATATCTAATTTAACAGTCACTAAAATTCCCAGAGAAGTATTATTATCCCTATTTCACAGTTCTGGAAAGAGCAGCTCATTGAAATTCAGGAACTTGCCCAAGGTCACCTAATTAGTATGTGGCAGATGATGAGTTTGAACCCCTCTGTCTCCTTGCAAGTTCCTGCTCTTCTTGGTGTGATTGAAAACAAGCTTGCAATCTTATTCGGACGCCTCCTAGGCTTTGGCTAATCAGCCACCTACTGCATAGCACTGTGCTATGAGGTTTGAGAGATGCCAAAGATGTATCAGTCCTGGCTTCCCTTCAAGGATTTTCAAAACAGGAGATAGGATTGATGTGCAGGATCCAAGTCTGTCGGAGTTGAGGGGACCAGGAGAGAACTAAGAGCGAACTTTTTGAGAGGGTGTATAGTGTAGTCACTCTTGATGTAAGTGACTCCATCTTAGAAAAGAGCTCCATCTTACATCTCAAATGGCATCATGCCAGCAGGACCAGACATTCACCTAATCAACAGAACTACCTCAACCTGACAAGGGCATAACCAGACACACTCTTTACATCACCCCTTACCGGAGCACTCAAGGACTCTAAGAAGAGCAGGACTTCACCGTCCACAAAACCATTTCGCTGCACACCATCCCGCTGTCACCCACATGTTAGCACCTGGCATCTGCCACCAAAGGTTCTGCCCACCTCAAAGGCTCTTCCCTTGCAAGACGTTGAAGATCATCTGGATCAGCCCAGCATTCTCTCTTAGTCTAAGCCACTCTCCTGGGATTGGTTCATTAACCCCTTTTTCCTACCGCTTTTTCTCTTGTTGTTAAATGTTATTTTGTTTGACGTGGAAATGTTAATCTATAACATTTATATAATGATTAAGTATCCTACTATATATAATTTGCAATATTGACTGACTTGTGGGTCAGCTAGGGCCTGTGTGCTCACGCCTCTGACCACTGAGGGAATGAGATGTAGTAAGTGTCAGGCCTCTGAGCCGAAGCTAAGCCACCGTATCCCCTACGACCTGCATGTACACATCCAGATGGCCGGTTCCTGCCTTAACTGATGACATTCCACTACAAAAGAAGTGAAAATGGTCTGTTCCTGCCTTAACTGATGACATTACCTTGTGAAATTCCTTTTCCTGGCTCATCCTGGCTCAAAAGCTCCCCGACTGAGCACCCTGTGACCCCCCACCTCTGCCCACCGGAGAACAACCCCCTTGGACTGTAATTTTCCTTTACCTACCCAAATCCTATAAAACAACCCAACCCCTATCTTCACTGACTCTCTTTTCAGGCTCAGCCCGCCTGCATCCAGGTGAAATAAACAGCCTTGTTGCTCACACAAATCCTGTTTGCTGGTCTCTTCACACGGACATGAGTGAAAGTCAGAATAATTGCCACCTTGGAAACTCCATGTAGGTCATGGCTGAAACGACATCAATAAAATTCTGACCTGTGGAAAGATACATATGTGCATGGATCTGGTTCTGTCTCTGACCTTGCTCTGGTCACCACAGAGGGCTTCTTGGAAGAGGAGGTTGGAGGAAGGCATCGTAGAACAGTAACTCAGAGACATGACGGAAAGGGAGGGAAGGAACTCAGGGGGTTTGGACAAGGAAAAGACAGCCTAGTCTGGGGGAACACCTGGGGACTCCCAAGGCCTGGTAGATGGATTTAGAAGGACACAAAAGGTACAGTTTGAGAAGCAACGGAAAGAAAGAGGAAGAGTTTTTCTGGGCCTCCTGCTTTCCTCACAAACCCCAAGGCTAATTTATTTCTCATTCCCTCCTAGGGTCACCGGGCAGCTTTGCAGAGAGCTCCGCGTGGTGTTGTCACTCCTCGTTTATGTGGCTGCTCCATTTACATTCCCCCAGTGGCCAGGCAGCTGCAGAGGTTGCTGGGTCTCTCTTGCTGCTGGGGAACAAGGTGAAGCCAAATGGAAAAGCTCTGAAGGAGAGGAGCAGGACAGCTTGGTGCACCAGTGGAGTGCAGGAGTAAGCACAGGCTGTCCTCCTGAGTCCCACAACATGACATAGTTGACTTTGGCCAGGGATTGATAGGCAATTTTTCAGCTTTTGCAGAAATCCCTGCTGTGCAGAAGGTGAAAGTAAACATAGGTCTCTTGCGATGGGATGCCAGGGAAACAGGACAATGGCCAGGGATAGAGTGGAATGGCTAACGGGGCAGTGGGAACCTTGTTTGTATCAAGGATCACGGTCCAAGAGAAAGATAAAATCAATCCAGGGTTACTTCGAGGCAAAGAAGAACTTGGTTTAGTTTGTTACAGAAGCATACAGAAAGCTTATACTCAACCTATTTTAAAGTGAAGGGATAGGAAATAAAGCTTCAGTCACACAACTTGAAGCATGCAATTGTCCTGCTTCAAACCTTTCCTACCTCCCTGCTTGCAAAAAGGAAAAGACCTAACTCTGTAATATGGTGCATGAGGCTATAAATTATTAGTGTTTCTTTTGATAAAAGCAAATTATGCTCACAGTATAAAAATTCAAATTCCACAGCAGCATATTAGGTAATATGTAAAGGCCCCCCTCCCGCTCTCTAAGCTGACTACCCATCCACAGTCGGGTTCTGATGGACAAAGTCAGCAGTCATTCCCTGAGTCAAGCCTCACCATAACCCTCCCAGTCAGGTTAGAAAATGCTCAGATATTCAAATGTTCTTTGCATGAAGGCATTGCAGCTCCCTCTGCCGAAAAATCTATCTTCTCCCCAGGCCCCTGCCTCTTCTCTACTTGATGACACCTTCAACTCAGTTTCACATTCAGCCCAAATGTCACTTGCTTTAGGAAGTCTCCCTGATATGTCCCCATAGACCTGCTCGTCACCTTCTTAAAACTCCCACTGTGTCCTTCATGGATTTAATAGTTTCTTTGATTTCATGTCTCTCTCCCTTTGCTGATTCAGTATGGCTTGAGAGCAGGGATCAGCTGTTCAGCTCTCTATTCTGAGAACCTAGCAAAGAGACTGATGTCAAGAAGACTGATGCTCAGTGAATGCTGGTGGAATAAATGGGTGGATGGATAGATGTATGGATGAATAAATGGATGGATGAATGCACTTAATGAACCAAACCAAACTTGAAAATGCCCTTCAATTCTTTATTGTGACTAAAAGGAAACGAAAGTGAATGAGAAAGCTGAGAGAAAAAAAGAGTCGTCAAGGAGAAAAAAATGGAGGAAAAGCTAATACACACAGAAAAGGAGACAGACACAAAGAAAAAAAGAAAAAAGAAAAAGAAAAAGAACCAGTGGGAAAAGGTCTCATGCATTTAAAAAGATGGTAAGATAAGCCATTCTGGTTATACCTGAATATCTGCTTGGATCACTTTATAAACTTCCTTAGAAATGATACCCATTTTCACTGTGTATTTACATTCTTTTCACTCTTAAACTCTCAGAGAATGGGTTCCAGTAGGATACAGTTAACAGTCCAATAAGAAAGAAAATATTACCTGAATTGCAGAGACAGTGATAGAAGACATATTACTCTTGTAGCTCAGTGGGCTAAATTTTTGTAAAAAGAAGGATGGGACTAACAAAAACAACAAAAATAATGACAGATTGAGAGGGGTCTGGGGTCCTTCAGAAAATGATCAAGCTATTGGTAAGATTCTGAAACCACCATGACCCATCCTATTCCTCAAACCACCTCTACTCCACCCACTGCCATCAAGTTATCTGATTAGATGACCAGAGATTCACCTGGAGAGCTCAAAACGCAGGGCAAGCGGTCCCCCTAGAAGGCTCTGTCAGACTCACACATCCACTCTTCACAACTCCTTGTATGCCCAGGGCTGTGGAACAGGAAATAAAACATTCTCCAACTTTAGATTCATACCTGAATGAGAGGAAGTGGATGTAATTCTGTTTAATTGCCACAACCTCTATAACTCAGAAAAGAAAACATTCCAAGATGAGGTATCCTAGTGCCACCATGGAGCCGAACTCTCATTTCGCCTTCAGGGTCACAGAAAATATTACCACAGGCAGAATAAAAAAATGTCTATGGACAGAGGATGAGTAAAGGCTTCGCCAAATGGGGGAATAAAGGATTCACAACATGGATAATTTTGTAGTAGAACGGGAAGCTTTGTTTACCAGGAATAGACATAGGAGCTGGAGAAAGAAGAGGAGGGAGGAGAGATGAGAACTGTAGACAAACCAACCAGATACTGAATCCCACTTCTCTAGCGGATGAAAGGAGACTGGCCCTTTCTTCTTACATGCTTCTGTAGGATTTTAATTTTTTGAAGCAAATTGTATTACTTTGAAACTGGAAAAAATATTTTTTTAAAAAGAAAAATTTGTTTTATTCCAAGTGCCAGAAAGAGATGTCTGGAAACCCAAAAAGATCAAAAGGTCCTGCTTCTTTAGTTCTCTAATCTTGAAGCCAGCCCATGACCCTTTCCATGGGACTGGTCTGCATGCATCTTGGTCTTTTCCAGGCTGAGAAGTAACCCAAGATTTGCTGAACATGGGGGTAGGGACCTTGAGGAGGCAAGACATCTCTGCAAGAAGAGGACCCAGCCTCTTTCCTGGGAAGAGAAGAGAGGCCACCTGCCTGTGTGTTTGCTAACACGCAGGAGCTGCGGCCTGTAATCATCATTAGCTCTCTTTGGTGTTTACTGACTGTTATTAATTAGAATGAGCAAACTTGGCATTAATGTGCCTGCCATAAGGATGAAGGTTCTTACTGCACAACCATCCTGCATAAGCGGCTAGACTGGGACTCATTTACCAACTGTTACCAGGATGACGCAGGGCTACAGGCACCAGCTGACGAAGGACTGGGCAAGGGAGGGCGCTCGGACCTGTGCTTCTCTGAAAGTTCGGAATTAGGGGAAGCTGTGCTGGAGCAGAGGGAAGCAGAGCCTCTCCCCAGCTCATATGGGAGCTGCTAGCAGGCTTTGGGCAGCCTCCAAAAGTAGCCCAGGCAAACCCCCAAGGTCCTTGATCACCAGACAGCTTTCCTCTGGCACCAGCTGTAGCAACTTTCTCCCTAATCAGAAAATCACTGAACATAACTTCCTTTACAGGACAGTGGATCAGTGTCCTGTTGCCCTTCAGGAGAGACCCTGCCCTTCTGTGGGTCTCAGGAAAGAGGTTAGGGATATGTACAGTTGCCAGTAAAGGGAAGGCATTGTCTGGTATTCTGACCTATCAGAGTCTATTCTCTTGTTTCTCTGGAAGTGATGCTATCCTTGCATATTTCCTGTCTGGAAGAGCAGCCTTCAGAGAGGAGACTGCCACTACAAGGGAAGTTTTGAAAACGGGGGAGGTAATGGAACATGTTAGCTAGAAAAGAAGGTTAATTTCTTCCTGCATGGTTACATGGCCTCGATGTAGAGGGGAGTCTCTGGAGAAAATGGCAACGTTTCAACTGGCTCACAAGTAGGATGCACAAGAGACTTAAGGTAGGAGATACGTTCACTCTGCTAACAGAAGTCACGTATTCATCCTCAGCTTCCCTGGGAGGCAGCGTAACTGGCAACCATGTGGGCGAGGAAGGCTTCCAGAGGAAAGGGCACCAGGGACATGTTCTCCAAGCTATGGGCCTCGTATTTTGGATTGTTTTGGGAATCATTGTGCTCATATCCCTGGAGGATCTGGGTGTAGGTTAAACACACTACAGGGCTCAAGCCTAAGCAACCAGGGAAATTAGCACCTACTCTCACACGGGACAAAGACTTGACAAAGAGCCAGGCTGCACACCTCCTCACCCAGAGCCGCCTCCTTCCTTCCCTCCCTCCCTCCCTGGTTTTCAGGAAATCCTGCATTGGTATAGACAATGGTGTGCTCTGAATGAATGTCTCTGCTACCTGGAGACATTTAGGCTCTTTGAACTAACTCACTAGTGGAAGTCGGGGGAATTGTGAGAAGTAGAGGGAGCGGATAAATGTGGGTGCTAGAATAGGGGGTACATTTGGGTCAGCTGGGAATTAGGGAAAGGATAGTTTAGGGTTCTGTGTCACCAAAGGCAGCATAAGGTTTCACAGAAGTTCATACAGGAAAACCTCAAGATGTTGCCGCATTTCTGAGATATCAGCAGCTAAGAGAAGAAAAGATCGCTTAGTTACAGAAGTTTTACCCACGGGAGCGTCTGGAAAACAGCACTTAACATTGTCACTGTCTTCATGTAGCAAGCACCTAGAAGTTCACAGTGCAGCTCTGAAGAAGTGATCATTTCTGCCTTCTTGTCTCTTCAGGTGCTACATGGGGTGTTGGAAGGCTAGTGACCCATTAGGCATTTGGAAAAATTTATGCAGCTTCAAGGCTCATCTCAAAAGCTAACTCTGAGGCCTTCTTGACCCTCCGAGCTGAGCTGGGTCTCTCCATCCCCTATGGGCTCATTAGAACTTGGATATTCATTTAATGCAAACAACACATGGAAATAGAATGGACAGTCATTCCCATTTAGTTGTGAGCTATTCAAGGTCAATACTTGTGCTCTGTTGATCTCTCTAACCCTCTAGATCTGGTGCCTGGCATGCTGTAGCTACCAGTAAATGAGGCAACAGTCTTCTGGAAATTGCACTTCTATTACATATATACTGATGTTCACCAAGAAGAACACACCAAAAAGATAAATTTAGTTAATATTGAGCCAATGCATAAAGATACACTGGATAAAGGATATAAAGATGAAGGATATAAATTTAGATGTCATAGCATAGAGGAAGTAGAGGAGAGAGGAATTGACATTAATTGAGCAACTACTTTTACCTAGAGCGACACAAAATCTTATCTAATTCAGCCATCATCACAACCCTTGCCGGTAGGTATTTATATTCTCATGTATTTAACTCCTTAGATGGTGGTTGTATTCTTATTCTCTACAGGCACTATTAACAAGAGGAGCAGAGATCTTATTGCTTGTTTATGCACAATCTAGCAACTATTCTACAGCTCAGACAGGACACATGAATTGACTGACTTTACATAGCTCATTTAAGTCTGGTCTGTATGGCTCTAAAGTCTATTCTCTTTATGTATTGTAGGTAACATATATTCCAGAAGAGGTAACCCAGGAAACTCTGAAATTTTCATTTTGCAACCAAGAAGGGCATCCTGGAAAAGCTAGTAATTCTGGAGCATTCTGGGACCTCCAAATCGTCTTTGGTGATGTTTCACAGATTCCATAATTTCATCAGTTAGTGCTGGGTCCTGGATTAGGCATTGCATGGGGGAAGGCAAGGGATGGTCCTCTGTCACTTTAAGTCCTAAATTATTTTCAGGTGTTTGTTTAGAGGCAGCACTGGGAGGCAGGCTGCCATTTAGGGGAAGGGGTGGACGTGGTCTCCTTTAGACCTCTCATCAGAGTTACTGTTTCGAGTAATGAAGAAGCACGGGGATTGATTTGATGACTAATGAATAATCAGCTGCCATCAATAATTGTAATCACTAATCTGGTGCAATTAGAGGCAATTATAATAAATGCAATTTCCTCTCGCACAACTAACGAACTACAGAAATATGAATTGACTTAAGGGGGCTGGCAGTGATTTATATGATTGTGAGATCATGAATCCCATTATCCTGGGAAAGATTCTTAAAGGGGCAGGGTCCTATTCTGGTTTCACCCCTACCTAATGAGAAGCTAGAAAGTGCAATTCTAGAGGTAACGAGCACAGAGGCTACTGTATTTCTCTCGCAACTGGCTTTAGATAAGGGCCTTGTGCAGATTCAGCTGGGACTGCCACGAGAAGGCCTGTTCCTTTAAGTTCTGCTTACTGTAGTGATTCACCTTTAAGTCTCGAAGAATGAAGATGAAATATTCCAATCTATGCTGCACAAGAGAATGTGAAGAGGAACATCTGGATGGAGAAGACCTTTTTTGTATTCAGCCATGCCTGTTGACCCACTACCCTCTCCGTAGCCAAAGAAATCCCCAGATTTCCACAGAAAGGTATTTTTATGTAAGTTGAATGGCCTTAGAGGTTGTCAGTATCTTAAAAAATGCTTAAATAGCTGGCCAGGCATGGTGGCTCACGCCTGTAATCCCAACACTTTGGGAGGTTGAGGCAGGTGAATCATGAGGTCAGGAGTTCGAGACCAGCCTGGCCAATATGGTGAAACCCCATCTCTACTAAAAATACAAAACAACTAGCTGGGCATGGTGGCATGCGCCTGTAGTCCCAGCTACTCGGGAGGTTGAGGCAGGAGAATGACTTGAACCAAGGAGGTGGAGGTTGCAGTGAGCTGAGATTACACCACTACACTCCATCCTGGGCAATAGAGGGAGACTCTGTCTCAAAGAAAGAAAGAAAAAAAAAAAACAAATAGCTATAATTATGTCAGTCCTGTTTTCAGAAATGTTGAGTTGCCATGCATTTTCTAATGAATCAGCCAGAGCTTTTTAAGGGACTCCACAGCATGTTCTCACATAGTTGTGACAGGACCGTAGTGAGCAAGGATGAGGTGGGAGCTAAGGTGACCAACTGCCCACCTGCCTGGAACTTACTGTGTTCCTGGGATTTAAGACTTTCAGTGTTAAAACTGGAAGAGTCTTGGGCAAACAGATGAGTTTTTCCCATGGAGATGAGGTCCAGGATAGAGGCAGAGGCCAGATAACATAGGGCCTCTCAGTCTCTTAGTAGCTCAGATACAGTTCAACCTCCTGTGGTACACCGCAGGCTCTGCCTGGTCTTACCTCCACTCCTCTCCTGCTGGTAAGTCCACCTCTATTCATTCTGCAGGGCCTCTAGTTCTTGCCTCAAAGCCCTTTGCTTTCCTTTTCTTTGCCTGGAGAGCTCTCTGGCCCTGATTTTTCTCAGAGCCCACTTCTTCTTGTCATTCAGGTCTAACCTCAAGTGGCCCCATGGAATTAGGCTCTCAGACCCTGGCCATCACAGCACCATCTGTGTGTGAGTAGGTGCTTCCCATCCTTCCCTGCCAAGTCACTGGCCTACAAGAGTGCCCCGCACATGATGGGCCCTAATTAATATCATCCTGTAAATCACTGAGCCCCTTTCCAGCCCCACTTTTCTCTGTTGGTGTACAAGTGCTCATCCCCATTCACATTTGCCTACATGCTCTTCCTGAACACATCCTGCTTCTTCCTCTCCATTCTGCCTGAAATACCTTCTCTCCAATTCCTTCAATTTTGGCTGTTGGTTGAAATTCATCCAGAAGGGAACTTCTGCACAGCCTTCCTGGCTCCATAGCTTTTTGGCTTATGCCTATAATCCTGCCACTTTGGGATGCTGAGGCAGGAGAACTGCTCGAGCCCAGGAGTGCAAGACCAACCTCAGCAACATTGTAGAACTTTTCATCTCTACAAAAACAAACAAACAAAGATTAGCTGGGCATGGTGGCATGTGCTTTGAAGTCCCAGCTAGTAAGGAGGCTGAGGTGCGAGGATTGCTTGATGCTGGGAAGTAGAGACTGCAGTGAGCTGTGGTTACATCACTGCACTCCAGCCTGGCTAACAAAGCAAGATCCTGTCTCAAAAAATTTAAAAAAAAAAAAATCAAGCTAAGTTAACATGTCCATCCCTTCACATACTTATCATTTTTATGGTAAGAACATTTGAAATTTACTCTCTTAGCAATTTTGAAATGTGCAATACATTATTAACTATAGTCCCTATGCTGTACAATAGATCTCAAAAATGTACTCCCTCTAACTGAAATTTTGTACCCATTGACCAACATCATTCCCACCTTGTGCTTTAACAAACAACTAGCATGTTCCTGCGTGCCAGGCACTTTGCTCCTTACTGCTTCGTGTTTATCCTGTATGTCCACCTTTATTGGACAGTCCAGTCCAGACAGCACCAACAGCCTTTGCCTGAGCTCTGCTCCAGAGCTTCCCCAGTCCCGTGATCAGGCAACTAACAACAACAACTGAACCAATGGAGGTAAATCCTACCCCAACGGAGCACTGGCAGGATTAAAGCAGGTAGTGGAGAGCCTCTTGCACAGTACCATATACGGAGTAGGATCTCCTACACACAGTAGGATTCTTGACTTGAATCGAAACAGAACTCACACAGTACAGCAATAAGAAAAATAAGATCCTGCAGACATCAATGCTAGTCTCAGGGCTGCCACTAACTAGGTATGTGACTTTGACCATGTCCCTTTACCTCCCGCCGTGATTTCCCTGCGTGTAAAATGAGGCACTATTGTTTAGATTTCTCAAGGGCTTCCAGCTGTAACATTCTACAGTCCTATGCATTGCTGGAACTGCAGGGGCACAGGGGAGGGGGGGTGAACCTCACATGTTCATGTTTTAAAATTTCAAATGGAGGAAGTTGTTGTTTTCTCCTCTTCCCTTCTCCCTAGTGGTAGAAAACAAGCAATAAATATGGAAATCTTAAAAGCCAGAGAAAACAGTGAGTGTTCTCCATTTTGCTGACAAAGTACACAGAGGCTGCGTCACAAAATCAATGTGCTTATCCCTCTGCTGTGCTGATGAATTCCTCCCGGCCCGAGCGTGGCTGGACCACTCACAGGACAGCTGTCCTTTGTTCTGTCGGTGCAGGGTCCCCTGCTTGTGTGCTGACCAGCGCAGCACTGGGTGACCACTGCACAGTGAAGGTGTGTGTTCCTTCGCCAGGGAGCCCGAACAGATGGAATCCATGCTTAGTGCGGTGACTGGAAGGAGGTAGAAACAATGCAGGTGAATTGGGAGGGCGGTTCTGGGAGACAGTGGAAGAAAAGAGAAAAACAAAGACAAGGTAGAGCATTCCAGCTACAGGCAGCCAAAGCCTCTCCTGCCAAGGGACAGGTAGCTGGTTTTCAAAATCGTGCAGACATACTCAGTAATTGCTCTGCACCATCTTGTCTGCCTTTTAAGCACAAGCGAGGATTGCATCTGACTCCCATTACCAGCAAATGTCCCAGGAAGGACCTTAAGTAATAAGAGCCTTTTAAAGCTGATCTTCGCAAGCCTCTTCCCAAGACGGCACCTGGGTGGAGGGGCGGATGTTCAGCGGCTCTGTCAGCCCTGGATGCACAAGTTGCCTCTACCCTGCGCAGCTGCCTGTTCTGGGTGCCCCACCGGAAGGTGGCAGCTCTTCCTCAGGCTCACGTGTTGCTTTCAGTCAGGTCTGTGTTACTGCCCCTGCTTGGGAGACAGGTAGACAAGCTCTCTGGTCTTTATCAGAGGTTGTCAGGATGGGGCCTCAAATTCACTCATTTCCTTTTTGTTTTTCAATTTGCCACGTTTCACACATATCCAACTCAATCGTTTTTCTTTAACTTCACTCTAGATGAAGAAGCTCATCCCTGTGGACCTTTCTCTTCAATACCTACTATGAGAGAGGTACTCAACAAGAGAGGCACCCAGCTCCCTCAGGGTCTGCAGTACCTCGGAGACATACACACTGAGCTTTCATCCCCCAGGTCGGCGATGTTTAGGATGATGAGGGTGGTCTGAGTCCACGGGCACCAGAACAGCCCCAGGCAGGCCGGAAGCCAGGTGTAACACTGGGCAGAGGGATGCCACTCCCCTTTCCTCTGGGCTGGGTCCCCCCAGGCATTATTTATATGACTCCACACACCTAAAGACCACCCTTTCTCCCTTTTCCTACCCAAATCTTGTACATTCTTCCCAGCCCCCTTTCCTCCATGAAACAGTCTCTGAACATATTATTCCTCATGGATGATCACCTTCTTAACTCCATCCAGATGTGTGCCTCTGTCTCACTATTTAGCGCTGTCCTAGAAAATACTGAGTAATTGTTCCATGCGTATACATCGTGTTTCGCCAAGTAGAATCTACCTTTATACAATCAAAAGTGTCACATTGATGAATGAGTAGCAGATAGGTAAATTTCTGATAAAGAGGATTAAATTAAATGTTAATTGTAGAATCTAGTGATGGGTTTATGGGTATTAACTGTAAACATCTTTCATCTTTTCTGTCTGTTTGAATAACTTTCATATAAAAAATAATAAAAACTTAAGTTTATCTTCTATATAATTACATGTTGACTTAACAAACTCTAATAAAGCATTTACTACCTGTGGGCTCCATACTCTATGTGCATGGCCCCCCAGTAACTAGGGTGATGCTGAGAAAATGTAGTGGGTGCTCTACAAAAAATCACTCATTATTGGTGCTGGCTGCTCATGTGCCATTGATTTACTCTCTTCTGGGTTTCCACCTTCCTGATTCGCCATCAGGGATGGACAGCATTCACATAGTAGGCTTGGTAAATTTTAGGGGTACAAGTACATTGCACTTTACCACTGTCTACCCCTGCCCATCTCTTCTGCCCAACCTGAACAAGAACAAGAATCATCCTCCTATGGCTGTTGCAGTACAAGTACCCATTTGCCTACTGGAGTTGCCTTAGGGAAGATATGGTTAAACACAGACTCTGCCCCGCAAGTTCTTCTATTCAGGAAAAGTGGAAATAAGGCGAGTGCTACTACACAACCACCCAACCTACACCTCTGTTACAATACTGGCTTTTTGACAAGGAAGCATTCATTGTTTCTGGCAAAACATTGTCCACTCTTAGCAGTTCTTCCATAGATATCAGATCTATAGGCCAGTGACAATATATTAAGTCAGTAGCAGTCTGTGAGCACTCGTTCAACCATGTTTTGGGAGTGGTTTCTATGTGTCCATCATTATCCCAAGCAGTGGCCAAGGAGAAGCTACAGAAGCAGATTCGACCAGGCCCTGTCTTTGAATAGTCTGTGGTCCTATGAGGGAGGCAGGTGAGCATCAAGGCTCTGTGATAACTGTCCCAAGGGAGAGAACTGTTCCAAGCACACAGAGCATGTGGCTTGCTAAGCTCCTCTTGGGGTAAGTGCATTGTTTGCCTTCTTTCCTTTGAGGACTCAAGTATGAAGCTTGCACACCTGGAATGGGAGGGGACAGGGATTCTCATAAGAACCTTTATGCCATTTTCATATAGCAGTTAACAGACTGACAAGAATTTCAGAATAGCATCAGACGAGGAGATGAGCATACGGGTCCTTAGAAATATTTGCTTGTTTTATGGTCAGAGGCCTGCAGGAAGCAGCTAATAACTGATCTTTTCCCATAGCCCCTAATGTCCTCTCCGTTTCAATCATGGACCAGAGTATTGTGTGACATTTCCCGTATTATTGATGTGAGTTGTTATTTATTTCTTTTATTGCCAAATAACTGTTTATACCTTTGGCTACAATTTAAGATGCCAGGAGACAAGATTGTACCTTGTTCCCCAGCCTCCACTGGCACTAGCACAGTGCCTGACTCACAGGAGGCACTCACTCAATGCATTGATTAATTAAGTCCTTCTTCTGCTGAGGGCCCATCATGCTTTGGCTGTCCCAGAGAGCTAACAGCTATCCCTGGGCCCACCCTAGGCACAACGGCATGCAGACGAACGAGCCTCCTTCGTCTGCCTTCCCTCTGCGAGCAGCATCAAGGACCCTGAGAGACAAACTCAATGTGAATTTTAAAAGCACGTTCTGTGGTGGTTGCAGAGCAAACCGGCCTGCAAGAAAAGGATTTTTTTCCCTCTTTCTTCAGCGCCACTGGAGCGGCTCCTTCCATTGAAAATCCAGGGATTTGTGCCGCATGATTGTGCAGGGAGTGGGGGCCGAGTCCACGCCAGTCATCAAGGGCTCAGCATGCTCAGAAGGGCTTTGTGCTCCAGGCACTCCAGCAGCCTGGCTTGGCCCTAGCACACCCCTCTTCCTGCAGAGGCCACAGAACAACCATTTCAGCAAGTGACTTTTCAATAATGGCTCTGTGTGCCCAAAAAGGAAATCAATGTGATGGTTAGAAAAGTTTCTTTCTTTCTCCAACTCCTGTGCTCTCCCCAAAATATCAGAGTAAGGTTTGTTATCTGGGCAAAGAAACAAGCACAAGATTTTCTTTTACGTTGCGTGAGGAGCTAAAGGACTAAACGTTTTTGAACACTTGTGATGTGCTAGAGACTGTCTCACATGCTGTCCTATTTAATATTACCAAGAGATTGTTGGCAAGGTATTACTCCCATCTTAAAGAGGAGGGGACCAAGATTCAGGGATGCTTCACAAGCTAATAATTAAAACTTAATTCTAAAGTGTGTGTGGGGGGTGTGTGTGTGTATGAGTGTGTATGTGCGTGTGTGTGCGTGTGTGTCTGGTCTGATGTCTTAGTGTTCATATCCGTGAGCATCAGGAGAGCTTCCACTTCACCCATGTTTCAAACTCTAGAGAGGCTGCTCCCCCTGCTGAGTAGCCTGGTCGTGGCCAGGGCTGGGTGATGGCTGTTTGGATGCTCTGAGAAATGTCGTAAGCCGTTCACTTATTATTCAGGGAAACATCCGGCAAAGTGATCGCTTCTTTCCTTGCTATCAGTATCTACTGCCAGCTGTTCACTTGGATTGAAGGATATGAGGCACTGAATGCTGAATTCACACATGCAGCTAACCGCCCTCCTCCAGACCCCAGAGGAGCCATTAGGATGAGTGTTTATGGAGCAGCACTGCCTGGAAATGCCAAGGGCCAGTGGGGAATGAGAGGCGAGCGGAGAAATACGCGTGTCCCTGGATCCCTCCCTGGGTGGGGAAGACTGTGTGGTGGGACAGGGGCCTTCAAATCTGTGAGAAAACACAGCAAATACACGTCTTCTTAGATATCATTGGCTTTTGTTGCTGGACAAAACCTGCGGTTTGTGTTTCAATGTCTGCGTGACTGCTGTAGCCTTTTCTCCCCTTGTTCTGAGCTTTCTTTCCTCCTGCAGCATCTATCTCCCTAACTGTATTTCCTGGCAGATCGACCACGCATGTAGAACCTGCCTTATTTCACAGGAAGCATAAAACAATCCTGTAGCCACGACTCCTGCCCCCATTTCATGGAAGGGATGCTCTGAGGCCACCTCAATAACATGGGCAGGTGAGGATTTGAAGCCAGAAATTCTGATCTTCCAATCCTGGACTATAGTCATTGGGCCAAGCAGCTACTTTGCTTTTCCTGATTGAGTTAGGGCTGGGCACAGAAGCCACTTAAGCAGAGGGCCCAGGCCCCCCATTTCAGTGATGGAGACATCTACTCCATTCTCTCCTGGGCCGGTGTGACAGACACAGAGAAAGGCATTTATCAAGACTGCGCAGCAGCACCCTTTCCCAGTTCCTTAAATGTCAGGGTGTAAATCACGCTCGAAGCTTACTAGGAACATGTGGGTGTGAGCGAATCAGACAAGGATAATGTGTTTCTAATCCAATGGCTTTCACAAAGTATGATTTACATTTGCAGACGGTTTTGCAGTGGTTTTCCTGGGTTTTTATTTAGCTTGCCATTCCCACTTCTGCTGTGAGTTTTTATTACCTTTGGTCATGGGGGAGTCTAGAAGAGTCACTTATTCAAGAAAATGTATAAGAACAAGAACAACAGCAACAACAATAAAAATTATTTAAATATTTTTTTCAGTCTCACATCTCAGCAAGGCAGAGCTGTGTTTTATTAAACTTAAACAAAAATAAGCCTGCACCTTTATTGGCGACATTTAGTTCCAATACTAGATCTCCTGGTAGTCACAACTTCTATATTCAACAACAAAACAACAATGAAAAAGTCAACTTAAAAATGAGGAAAGGACTTGAATAGACATTTCACAAAAAAAGATATATATAAGGCTATAAACATAGGAAAATAACATTCAACATCACTGATCATGACGGAAATGCAAATCAAAACCACAATGAGATACTGCTTCACACCCATTAGAACGTCTGTTATGTAAAAGGGAAAATAGAAAACAGTCAGGGCTACTGAGGATGTGGAGAAACTAGAACCCTTGTGCACTGTTGGTGAGAATGTACAATGGTGCAGTTGTGGTGGAAAACAGCTTAGCAGTTCCTCAAATAAATTAAACGTCAAGTTACCATTTGACCCTGCTCTTCCACTTCTGGGTATACACATAAAGGAACAGAAAGCAGGGACTTGAAGAGATACGTGTAGACTAGTGCTCATAGCAGCATTACTCACAGTAGCCCGAAAGTGGAAACAACGCAATGTCCATGACAGAGGAGTGGATGATCAGTGTGATATGTGCACACACTGGAAGAGTATTCAGCTACAAAAAGGAGTAGGGTTCTGATACCTGCTACAACATAGATATATCTTGAAAACCTTATGCTAAATGAAACAAGCCAGCTAAAAATGACAAACGAATGATTTCACTTCCATAAAATACCTAGAATAGGCAAATTCAGAGAAACAGAAAGTTACCAGGAGCTGGAGGAGTGGGGTGGAGAATGGGGAGTTCTTGTTTAATGGAGAGATATTTTCTGTTTGGGATGATTTAAAAAGAATTCTGGACACGGATGGTTGTAATAGTTTTGTAACACTGTGAATGTAGTTAATGCCAGTAGATTGTATGTTTAAAATGGTTAAAGTGGTAAATTTGATGTTATGTATATTTTACTACAATAAATGAAAATCACCACAAACACCACTACTCCAAAAACCAAACAACCTATATACATGAAGGCAGCGGATCTTGCAGGCTGACCGTGACCTTTCCTTTCTCCCCAGGAAATGCCTTGGAGGAATCCCTGCACGTGAAATGCAGGAGCTGTCAGACTCCACACTTCTGCACATGCCGTTCCTTCTGTCTGGAATGCCGTTCCCTACCTTGCCCTCCAAAATATCAGCTTATTGCAGAAGCTTCAGTTAATTCCCCTCCTATCAGAAGACTTAATGTTCCCATACTTGTTTTCTTAAAGCATTTCACATGCATCTTATGAAAACCCTCTATCTCGATGTTTTACTCACTTTGTATCACCAGCTCAGAGTAACACTCCTAACTCATAGTAGAAACTCAATAAATATTTAATTACTCAGGTTAGCTTATGTTTAGTTTTATTTTAGTTCTATGCCAAGGGAACAGGCAGTCTTAACAGCTGAGAGAAAGCTGTTACAATTGCAATAGTGAAAGAGAAACATCAAGAAAGATAAAAGAAAGTGTTTCCTTCCCTCCTTAAGTTCCACTTCACTACCCTTTGCCATGGCATCTAACACATGTGGGGTTAAATCCTGATTCTGGGAAGGGCAGGGCAGCTCATGCCTGTAATCCCAGCACTTCAGGAGGCTGAGGCGGGACGATCACTTGATCCCAGAAGTTTAAGACCTGCCTGGGCAACAAAGTGAAACCCTGTCTCTATCCCCACCCCACCCCCCATAAAAATAGAGCATGGTGGCATGAACCTGTAGTCCCAGCCACTTCTCAGGAGGCTGAGGGAGGAGGATCACTTGAGCTCAGGAGATCAAAGCAGCAGTGAGCCATAATCACACCATTGCATCTAACCTTGGCAACAAAGCGAGATCCTGTCTAAAAGAATTAAACCTTCTGGCTCTGGTCTGCCAGTGGAGCCTTGGTCTTGTCACTCGGCTTTGCTGAAGCCTCAGCTTTCTCATCTATGAAGCGGAAATAACAGGTTCCCGTTAAATGGTGGCCAGAGAAGCTGTTGCTCATGGCAGGCACTGAGTGTGTGCTGAGAGATCTGTTGCAGAGGTCGTCATCATCACTTTGTTCACTGGTTCCCCACCTCCCACTATGGTTCTCCCTTCTCTCTCACCCCTAGCAAGGTGTAGTTTAGATTTCTTCCTTAACTGCCTCCATATTTTTTTCTCTGATAAGCTATTCTATGGGCAACAGTCTTGATTTTTCTAGTCTAATCGTTAACTCTTTCATTTGTTCTCTTTAGCATTTGGGAGGGGAGGGAGTTAGGGTCAGAGTGAGGTTAAGGGGTCGTTGGCCCTCCAGCACAGCTGTTCTAAGGTCACCATTTGCTGCTTAAATCCCTTTCTTGGCTGCATCAAAGGGCAAATGCCCCACATGAGCTGAGGCTGGCAGGACCTCTGGTGCCTTGGCATGTAGTTGGAGTCCTTTAAGCTTCTATTCTTGGGTGAATCATAGGGCTTTTGTTCACAGTTCCAGCCCTCCCTATAGTGGGGAAACTGTTTTCCCTTCCCTCCTTTTTCCCACCCTCCTTTCTCTTTTATACGCTTTCAAGTCCCCCAGTAAAAGAACTGGTCAGTCTTTTTTTCTGTCTCTCTTGAGAAAGGCACTCAACTTTACTAGATGACTTTCACAGTAAATTCATTCTTTCCTTTTTCTTTTTGCCTGTGAGTTCTCATATGCTCAATCTTCTCGTGGGGTAGAAAGTAGATTTAAAAAGGATATAAAGCATCCACCACACTACTCTAGGTATATCTCAAACCCTCCTAGAATTTCTTTCATTCATGCACTCAGCAAGTGTTCATTAAATACCTACTAAGCACCATGCTCTATGCCAGTCACCGGAGGGTTTCAGATGAAGGGGACATTGTCCTTGCCTTAAAGTGCCTGGTAAACATGTAATTGCAAAGTGATTTTCTATCTGAGGTGTGGAAGGATTTCAAGATATAGAGGTAGCCCCAAGTAATTCACCTTCCTCAGATGCATCCAGTGGGGAGGGATGATAGCACTAGAATTAACAAATACACAGTCTGCTTCTTTCTAGAAGGCACTTGTACACTCCTCAAACAAACTCTATAATAGTGTGTGAGGTGGAGAGGTGGAGTCCTTAGATTATAGGTTGCGGGAGAGGGAGGGTGGCTGAGGAGGTTGACAGAATAGGATAAGAAACTTCATTCCCTCCAAGGGTAGATTATTCATGGCATTGCAAAACAGTAATGATCATGCCTATTTGCAAAGAATATCAAGTCCATTAGGTACAGGGGAGGTATTTAAGGGTAGGTGGGCAGTCACTCCAGGCCCAGGCTTTTCAGTCTTTCTTTTGGTTTTTCTCTTAATCACTTCCTAGAGGATTTGTAATTCTTACATAAATATCCATGCCATGAAACCAACACATGCATCGAGCAGCTTTGATTTCAGTTGGTGCGTGTTAAAGTCTCTGGAGTCTCCCATGCTGTAGAAACCCACATTTTCCCTGGAGAGCCTTGACACTCTTATGGCCCTTCTTGGTTTCCTTGGGCACTGATGAGCCTCTCTGCATTTCCCCATCCCATTTACCCTCTGAGAATTGTTTTTGTTCCCCATCATCAGAAAGGAGCAAGGTTGAGAGCCTAATTTTTCCCTCAAGGTTCAAAGTTGAGTCTTGTGTGTATAAGTGCAAGCATCTACATATGTTTACAACAACGTAAGGGTTCCACTCACTCAGAGAAATTTTATCAATTATTTAAGAGTCTATCTTTTACATGATTGTCCTCTGGATTTACTAAGAGCTTCATAAATACCTTTTCTATCTGGGGATCAGCCCTTATGGGCAACTGGGTGGGTAAACTGTGGCAGGACATCAAATTGTGCCATGAGCCACAGCCTGGATTCTGCTCACTGACCTGTCCAAAACATCGGTTTAGCAGAAACTGCATGACAGCTTCTCTAAAGAGGAAAACAACAGCCTAGGAGGTGACTAATTTCAGTGTTTCTTCTGGCTTGAAATGTGCTGAAGCAATACTCAGTTCCCTTGCCATCTGTATTTACTGAGCACTCATGACATCTAGGCACTGGGCTAGGCACTGTGGGGAATACCAAGGAAATAGAATGCAGTCTATTGGGAAATACAAAACACACACACTAAACAGTTAGAACCAACAAAGATGAAATCAAATCAAATCAAATGTCTAAACATCAAGTGTGCTATCAGAGGTCAGGGAAGAGGAGATCCACATAAGCTACAGTCATAGGCTGTTAGATGTAGAAGAGACTTCTGGGATTAAGCACTCATTCATCCATTTATTTAGCATGCATTTATTAAATATTTACTGAATGCTTACTCTGTACTGGGATCTGTGGAAGGTGGTAGATAAAAAGAATGAACTCAATTATTTAGAGGAGATTACTCAAGTTAGCAGCAGAACTGGAAACAGAATCCGTGCCTTAACACAACATTCATTCAACAAATACAGAAAAAGAAGTCATCATGGGCACCAGGATAGATGCAGGAAGACGGTATTGCATATTGGTGAAGCATCTGTGGCACTGAGCAGCTGCGTGAACCCGTGAAAGTTCCTTAACATCCCCTAGCTTCTATTTCCTTAATTATAAAATGCAGATAAGAACACCTCCCTCATAGAACAGATGTGAGCATTAAGGGAACTAAACATGTAAAGGGCACAGCACAATTTCAGACACAAAGTAAGCGCTTAATAAATGCCAGTTATTTTTATTACAGAGCGATCTCAATGAATCAAACACGGTGCCAATCCTTAAGAAACTTACATGAATTCTCTTGAAGAGGGAAGGCATATTCTCAGACCAAGGTGTCTCCCTGATAACACAACTTTGGGAAAGATTTTAAGAAGTTAAATAAAAACAGACAAAATGAAAACAAGCATAAAGATAGAGAGGTGAAAGTTACACCTTATCTGCAATGCTTGAGACCAGAAGTGTTCCAGGTTTTAGATTTTAAAAAAAATTTTTGGAACATTTGCATTATACCAGTTGAGCATTTCTCATCTGAAAACCTGAAGGTCCCCAGTGAGCATTTCCTTTGAGCCTTCTGTTGATGCTCAAAACATTTCAGATTTTGGAACTTTTCAGATTTCAGATTTTTAGATTAGGGATACTCAACTAGTACTTGATCAATGGGCTGATCATTCTCAATAGTTATTTGATTTATCACTTTCCAAATCTACCAAAGAGTCAGATTGTTAAATCCTGGAAAGGAAAACATTCAGAGCCCATCTAGTCCATACTCCTGCCTCTCATCTATGAACATACTAAGAACACTAATTAAAAGTCCTGTATATTTGAGTGCATGCTCCCACAACATTGTAAGCATCATGATCTATGGCCGCTTGGCTCTGAAGAACTCTGGGATGTTAGAAATAGCAGGAAAGAAAGAAATTACATAAGATGGCTTTTTCCAAGGATGGGTCTTGGGAAGCAAATTCAATAATGAGGCTTCTTCTTCCTTCTCTATCCCCAACTGAGGCAGAACAGAGTTCAACAGCCTATACCCAGGAAAT
The DNA here is from genome assembly GCF_047675955.1 of Chlorocebus sabaeus. Classification (NCBI taxonomy): domain Eukaryota; kingdom Metazoa; phylum Chordata; class Mammalia; order Primates; family Cercopithecidae; genus Chlorocebus; species Chlorocebus sabaeus. Next base: position 127,182,929 of record NC_132904.1, on the reverse strand, counting down.
AGAGCAAATCTTAGTGTAACCCATCCAGGTAAGAGTATGCCAGGGAACTAATTTGGGAAATGGAAGAGGCATGATGATAAGAATATCCAGGTGGTGGTCATGTGCAGTGAATGCAGAAGAGAATTGTGATCACAGATGTCACTAAGCTGTTGGTTATAGAACTAGAGATGAAGTAAGGGGAGAAGGGTCCAGAATAAAAAATCCAGCCCCCAGGGGTGGGGGAATAAAAACTGTTTCGTAGGGAATGAGGGCATCAGCCAAACAGGCTAGGGTTCAGAATAAGGAGACCCCAGGGCATGAGGACCTATCCATTTAGCCTATCCATTTAGAACCTGCACATACAATGAGAATAGCTGGTCAGCTCTGGGAGACCAGGGGGGTTACACATAGGTACATCAGCCACAGTGTGGGCAGAGTTCCTCCAGATTTGATGCACTGGCTGGGTGAGACTTGTAAGAGGTTGCCAGGCTGACTTGTCATTGCTCGGGACTAGACAGGACTGAAACCACCAGCTGAACTGCTCCTGGCCACAACATGGAGGACAGTATGAGAAGCAATTTGCACAAGGGAATACCTTGAGGTCTCCCTCATGATACTTCAAAAATTGAAGCGTCTTTCCATTTGTGCATGGAGAGAAGTATAAATTTTTTTTGTCACTTTGGCAGCAGTCTTTTGTGACCACACCCATGCGTAAGACATAACTGTTACCTCTGCCCCAGCCCCTGATACAAATCAAATGCTGACGCTTGTTAATATTTCTGTAAATGCCACTGTGGTGGAGATGACCCTCCCTCATATTCCTTCCTGTTCCCAACCTGCCCTCAATATACTATTGTTTTTAAGCAGCTCACCTGTTAATTAAAAAGTAGGAATCAATTGGCCTCATCTCTCCATTCCAGGCTCCTGTGCACACAAGGATTAGAGCTGCCTCTACTTAAGTCAATTAGAGATAAGGAGAAGCTGACATTTCGACAACCTACCTTATCACACTGCTCGAAAACAGCTCAGATTAAAATGTACAAAGATGATTTCTTTAGTCCTTTTCCTCCTCCTTTACCTTCTTTTAATTATTCCAAAGAAAGCTGACAATCCAAGCGGACACTGGAGGTGCACGCTTCCACCTATGGTGATTAGCCCACCTGAAACACACGCCTGACCTGTCCTACTGTAAGTACCACTGTAGACCCGCACCTGCCCACTCAACCATCCCCAGCTGGGGTGCAGAGAAATACTTAACCTGTGCTTCAATTTAGGGTGACTGTCTTTCTACTGTGATGCAGTAAAATGGGGGTCAGACAGGGAGTCCAAAGACACGGGCTCATATTCTGACTGTGCCACTTAACGTGCTACCTAATCCCTTGGGCTCTTGGTTTTTCTGAGTCTCAGTTGCCTTAACTGTGAAATGGGTCAATAGTTCTTGCCTAATGGCACTGTTGTGAGGATTGAGCGAGAGCACACCTGCACCTGCACAACAGGGAGCCTGGTACAATGGATGCTTGATAAATGTTTACATTGAATCTCAACACCCTGGGATGCATCCTAGGTAATTTCTGAATGGAGCCATGAGGCAGTTTGCAAGTAACTCCATGTATCACAGAAATGTTTACTTGTTGATCTCAGGCATTTTTTTTTTCCAGGCAAAATGTATGTATATATACACGCACACACACGCACATTACTGTTAAGTAACCCTACAAGTTTGTTATTGTGGTCTCCATTTTAAAACGAGGGGGCTGAAGATCAGAGAGATTAATTACCTTGCCAAAGTTCATTCATCTGGGGAACAGCAGAGCTGGGATCTGAACCCAGAGCCCATTATCTTCCCATTACCTCATGCCCCAGTGATGCTGAATAATCACGGGAAAGCAAAGCAGTGTGGTCTGATGACCTTTTCATTCATTCACACAGTGAAGAGAGCGCCACCTTACTGACACCAGTCTGGGAACATATTAGCAATTTTCCAAATTTGCCCAGTCCATTAGCTAGGCTCCTTCTGGCTACCTTTGACTCCTGGCCCACCCCGACACTGCTAAATGCTGGTGTGGCCCCTGCACAGAGGCACTAGCTATGTTCTGGTCCTTCTCCACATCATCATTCAGCAAACCACTTCCCCTGTCTCGCCTGCAAACCCTTTACGGCAACCACTGGTCAACAGCAGCTGACATTCAAACAGTGCTTCCAATGTATAAGATGCGATTTTCGGCGCATTATAAGCATTGCCAATGCTCTGTGATGGGCACTGGGGGCAGCACCCAGGTCCCACTTCAGGGAGAGATCATTGCCCAGCTGACCAGAGTGCCCTTGGCAAACAAGTGGTTATGGCTCTCAGCCCTTTTGGGCATCAGTCCTGTTGGAGAGAGACCTCTCTCAGGGCCATGTCCCTTCCCCAGGTGGCCACATTCAAGACCAAGCATAGAGGTCTGGCAATCTCAGCCTCCTAAGAATTATTCTGAGGAGTAATTACCGCCACCTTGCTCCATTCAGAAATTACTTAGTATGCATCCCAGGGTGTTGAGATTCACCTTAAACATTTATCAGGCATCCCTTGTACCAGGCTTCCTATGTGCAGGTGCACATGTGCTCTCATTCAACCCTCACAACAGTGCCATTAGGCAAGAAATATCGACCCCTTTCACAGCTAAGGCAACCGAGGCTCAGAGAAACCAAGGGCCCAAAGGGTTAGGTCACCCTCACTCCAGCCCTCCCTATAGGGCTGCTCCCGGCCTCCACTGATCAGTGTCATCGTCTGAATTGTCCCTCTGTTCATTCCTGCTTCCTCATCCACCTTTCCACAGGTGCTGATTTCAAGGTCACTCCCCAATCAACAACGTATTTGCTAAATTATGTCTCAGATTCTGTCTCCTGGAAAACCCAGTCTCAGACTCAGGCAGGTCTTACTATTAACCACACTTTACAGTTGGGAAAACAGTTCAAGATTAGTTGGTTAATCCAGTGGCTATGGTTAGTCACTTTCACTATTTTCTACTTCAAAACTGTTCTTCTGTGCTCATCTTTTTTTTCTAGAGTATGATCCTGGTGGATTAAAGATGACTATGAGTTATTTCATAGTCCTGTCACTGAGAGGTGGATTCCATTTCCCCTCCCCTGAGTCTGGGCTAGGCTTGGTGCCTTGCTAGACCAACAGAGTGCAGCAGAAGGGATCACACGTCAGCACCAGGCGCAACCTGGGAGGACCTAGAGCCCCCACCTTGGTCTTTTGGAGTTTGATGCTGCCACTGAAGACCCAGCATTCCTACTGGAAAGATTGTATAGAAACATCTTGAGACTCCACAGAAGAAAGAGCCCGTGTGGGCATGGTCTTCCACAGCAGCAAGGCATGAGAGCGAAGCTGTCTTGGATCCCCCAGACCAGCCCAGTCACTAGGTGAATGTCACTGCTAGGCCTGCCTGAGACCACGTGGAGTGGGAGGATCACCAAGCTGAGTTCTGCCCAAATTCCCCATCCACAAATCAGGATAGTTTGTTACACAACAGAAGCTAACTAGACCAACAGCACACTCCCTGAATTATTGCTGAATTATGGCGAGAAGTCCTCTGCAGTGTTCTCAACCTTGTCTCCTCTGGAGTCTTCCTCCTTCAGCTATGCTACCCTGTTCAGCATCTTACTCCCCCTGCCCACCCCACTTCTCTATTTTCAAACTGCACAGAGAATTCTTTCACTTCCACGTGTACCTTAATGTCTCTTCTTCCTTTTCTTCCTTTTTTTTGCTTAAGATGGAGTCTAGCTCTGTCACCCAGACTAGAGTGCAGTGGCTCGGCTCACTACAACCTCCACCTCCTGGGTTCAAGTTATTCTCCTGTCTCAGCCTCCTGAGTATCTGATATGACAGGCATGTGCCACACACCTGGCTAAATTTTATGTTTTTAGTGGAGATGGGGTTTTCACCATGTTGGCCAGGCTGGTCCTGAACTCCTGAGATCCTAAGTGATCTGCCCACTTCAGCCTCCCAAAGTGCTGGGATTACAGGCGTGAGCCACCGCCCCTGACCCTTCCTTTTCTTCTAAATGTCATAAAGGAGTGATCAACATACACTACCAACACTTATACACTACTGCCTTCCTTGTTCACTTTTGAATTCTGACTTCTATCTTTACAAATTTTTGTTATGAAAAAGTTTAGCTGGTATTTCTGAATCATAAAATCTGGTGGCACTTTCTTACTTTAACCATCATTTGCTTTTGGGAAGCCATTCTCGAAACCCACCTGTGACAACTAGTATTACAAACTGTCAGCTAATGTCCTAGGAGTTCTCTTGACATTCATTTATTTATTCACTCATTCATTCAGCAAATATCTTTCTAGAATCCACCCTGAGATACTCTCTGTGATCTCATGCTCCCTGGCCAGTTAGCAGAAAGAATGGCCAATCCAGAAAAAGGGATACGAAGTCAGCTGGTACAACCACAACCAATCCATCTCAAATATGAGGCATTCCGATTTTAAAAACATTGGTAGATGCTTTCATGTTTCTGAGGCATGTGTGGTCAGGAAATTTTTCCCTTTAGTTAACCCAGTAGCTCGTATCTCTGGCTACACATTAAAATCACCAGCAGAGCTTTTAAGAAATACTAATGCTTGTGTGTCACCTCTGGATATTCATTAGTCTAGGGTAGAACCCAGGCATTAGCATGTTTTAAATGGCTGCTAAGTGATTTTAACGTGCAGCAGCTGGGGTTTGAAGGCCATTGACTGACCTAAATCCCTAATAATACAGCTTAAGATCATGTTTCCTGCTCTATACTCTGTGGAGGCTGAGGAAAGCGCTGAGTGGAGTCACGGTTTTGGACACTTGAAGTTTTCCTGAAATCTCTTTGCAGCTTTTCTGTCCCAGGTTAAATAATCCCAGTTCTTCCAACCTTTCCACGTAGGTCGTATTTGCAGCACTTTAATCACACTTTAATCTTGTTTTGATTTAGCTCCAACAGGTCTGTTTCCCTGGAGAAAGCTTTTCCAAGGTAGATGTCTCTGTTTTACAGAAACACATAACCCTGATAGCTCATCAATTCAACCGTGAATTGCGCAGTGGTTGTTATGAAATACATATCAGTAAAGATCTCAGCAGACCATTTTGTTTTATTTCTAGACTTACATTAGCTAAAAATGAAACACCGCAAATATCAACAAGGAAGCTTTTTCTTTCTGTTGTTCTGCAAATATTGTTAGCAATGCATTTGGTCACCTGACTTACGAGCCAACTGAGAGCGTACAGGGCTTGACTTCATTCTCCAAAATCTTTTCTCACTCTCCCAGTAATTGCAGTAATCAATGGTCCCAAGGAAATTTGAACTCACTCAAAAGTCAGCCGGGAATGCTAAGTCTGGGAGGGGAAGAGATCCCGGATGACCCAAGCAGTAAATTAACATACATTGATGAGGCCGATTAGCAGTCATAAAATTACACATCTCTCTAATCCAGGAACCCAGAGTCACTTCCCAATGTGGTCTTTTGATATATCTGCCTGGCGATCCTTTCATATAAATCACGTCAATTTAAATTTTAATTTGCTTATAATTTCAAGGGATGTTTGACCTATTATTATATTAGAAATGAGAGAAACATGAGTTTATGAAAAATTCAGGCATAAAGGTCTTCAGCAATTACAAAAGGGGAAGCAGTTAATAGAGAGGAATGGAAACAGGAGGTCTTAATTACATTCTGAGGACAGGGCAGCACATTTCAACTCATGTATGCACAAAGTCCTTTTGGAATGCTGCTCTAGTTTGGACAGCTGACCCTCCAAACCTCACGTTAAAATGTGATCCTCAGTGTGGAAGGGGAGCTTAATGGGAGGTGTTTGGGTTATGAAGGTGGATCCCTCTTGAATGTTTTGGTGGCGTCCTCACGGTAATGAGTTCTTGGTGTTAGTTCCCACAAGAGTACCCTACAGGCTGGTCATTTAAAAAAGCCTGGCACCTTGCTGCTGCTGCTGCTGCTGCTTCTTTCTTCTTTCTTCCTTCTCCTTCTCCTTCTCCTCCTCCTTCTTCTTCTTCTTTTTTGAGATGGAGTCTCACTCTGTCACCCAGGCTGGAGTGCAGTGGCACAATCTTGGCTCACTGCAACCTCCACCTCCTGGGTTCAAGCGATTCTTCTGCCTCAGCTTCCCAAGTAGCTGGGACTACAGGCACCCACTATCACGCCCGGCTAATTTTCAGTAGAGATGGGATTTCACCATATTGGCTAGGCTGGTCTCAAACTCCTGACCTCGTGATCCACCAGCCTCAGCCTCCCAAAGTGCTAGGATTACAAGCATGAGCCACCACGCCTGGCCAAGCACCTTCCTTCTTTCTCTTGCTTCCTCCTTCTTACCTGTGATCTCTGCACACTGGTTTCCCTTCCCCTTCCATCATGATTGGAAGCTTCCCGAGGCCTCAACAGAAGCCAATGCTGATGCCATGCTTCTCGTACAGCCTACAGAATCATGAGCCAAATAAACCTCTTCTATTTATAAATTACTCAACCTCAGTTATTCCTTTATAGAAACACCAAAATGGACTAAGACATATGTACTTGAAAGGAAGAAGGCTGAGTAGGTAGGTTTTGGAGATTTTTTTTTTTTCTTTTAAGAATAGTATATATATAAAGCTTCTAAGTCATAGAGATAAAGTAAGAATCCATTTCATGCCAACAATGACTGGCAGCTGTCATGAGACACAAAGGATAGAATCAAAGTTAACCATCATAGATCAATTGTATTTGGAAGGATTTTTAAAAAGCTCTTCCTGCTCCCCAAGTTTCTAAGAAAGGGTCAGGATCTAAGGATGCTCGTAAATCAAACTGCATGGCTATCCTGGACACACTGAAATGTGGTGGACAGACATCAAAGAGATGACACATTTGTTGTTTCCCAGAGTCCTTTGAACTTCTTGGTGTAAAATGCAACCCAATGGACTCCTGGTTCCAAGACCAGCTCTACCACTTATAATCTTTTTGATCTAGACAAATCACCTAAACTTTTCAGCTTAGTTTGTTTATCTTAAAATTGATAATATCTTTATTGATAGTGTCTCAAAAGTTTTAATATCTGATAATCAGGTGAACTTAAAATAATCTTTATAAAGCACCTAGAACTATGCCTCCATGTACTAGATCCTTAATATATATAATTATTATTGGAAGTTCCTTATTTACCAGCACTGATGGAATTCTAGGTCACTTACAATGTATTGTTTTATTATCTGGTGATTCTAAAATGCAACTGTTGATGAGGATAGGAGTTAAGACTCTAGTCACCACCTCTTAGGTACTAACCCAGAAATAAAACTAAAGACGCAGCCTCCTACGAAGACCTGAAAGCAAAGAAGAGTTGGGTTGGTCATAACTAACTCCACAGCTCTCTACCAAGCAGGTTCTAGGTCCCTGTGAAGCCTCAAATGGGAGAAGAGGGCAGTGGAAGGGAACAAGAGAGAAGAGATATGTCCCCTGGCTCTCAGTTTGAAACCCACAGCTTCTCCTCATGAAGTGGCCCTGAGGGGAGCGCATCTGATTCTTGTTCAGAAGTGCAGGTGAGGCATAATCTATTTATCTAGCATTACTTCAAGACATCACAAAGCAAATCTCCTTGTTTCTATTCATTTAGTCTCTATTAAAGGCATGATAGTGTATTTATTGATACTACTACAGAGAAATAAAACGAAAAATATACCTACAATACAGGACATTTGCAGATGCTATATCTGAGATGCCCTGAAATAGGCTTTGGAAAATGTGTTGTTGTCCTAATTAGTTATTAAGGTCGGGTATCTATGGAAACAGCCATATATTTGTCCTGAAGCCAGACAAGCACTTACTCATTTAATAGCATGCAATCCGTACAAATGAAGCCTGGTGCCTATACACATTAGCTACTTGCAACACATACAAGAAGAGAGAAAGCAGAAAAGATGAGGAAAGTACGCAAATGGAGGAGAGAGAGCCCCTTACACCGGCACAGTGTCATGCCCACAGTGAGTCACTGAGGAAATCCAAAGGCCAAAGAGTGATTTTATTCACATAGCATCAATTTTGAATGAGTCCAATGAAATTCCTCCCCAATGGTGTAGCAGTGGAAGGAACTGTCCTATTAATAGCATGCTTCAGCTACATTATGGGTTCAATGGGTTAACTGGGCTTTTGTTGGATGGCCTTGTAGCATAGTAACCATTTATAACATAATTTCTATGGGAAAATGTGTACTGAATTCTAAGTACTCAGCTTTAAAAAAAGACTTCTGAACTACAGCCCATGTGCAGAATGAGGACTTCCTGCCTCCTCTGAGAAACAGCAAGGATACTGAGAGGGAGCCCTGGGGTAAGCATCTGAATATCCAGGTTCCAGTCCCCATTCTTGCACTTACTGCATGGGGGACTCGAGTCTTTTAACTTCCCTGAGCCTCCGTTTTGCTGTCAAATCAAAATCCATTTTGTCTAGAATATAAGCTCCACCAGGACAGGGATCATGCCTGCCTGTCTTCATCATCTTAGCTTCCCCAGCCCCTCAATCAATATTTGGTGAGTGAAGGAATGAAAGAATATTTGCCTACCTCTCAACACTCTGAGAATAATCAAATGGGGTAGTGCGTGTGAAAACAATTCAAGAAGCTGTAAAATGGAATACAAATGAGAGACATGATAATTATAACCTATTGTTACAGACAGAATGTCACCTTCTGTGCATTCCATGTAAATGAGGATGTTTGCGTTAGTGCTAATTCGAAAGGCTAAGCTGATATCCAGAATACTGAGTGGTACAGATGGACCATGCAACATTGGGTATCTCAGCTAGAGGGAGGGGTGGGTCCCTTTTCTCATTAGAAAGCAAGCAAGAGAAGTTCAAAAGAGCGGGGGTTGGCTGGAAAATGAACTAGTTAGATCCAACGTCTGAAGGCAGGTCAATACAGGTATAGGAATCTTGTGAAGTCTCTTCAAGGACCATGCTGAGGACTAGAAGGCTATTCTGCCTGAGCCAGCGCAGACACAAAGAAGAAACTAACCAGAGTCTGGATTCCACACTTATCAGCTTTAAAAAAAAAAGAAAGAAAAAAGGAAAAAAAAAAGAAAAAAAAAAAAAGAGTGATGCTTGGGCCATCAATTAGGAAGGCTGTGGAAAGGGCATATCTGAGATACAGGATTTGACAAGTAAGCAGAAAGAAGCAGGACTCAGGCCTCTGCTCCCCCATTTTCCAGCCTGCATATTGTTTTGCCTCATAATGATTCCTCTTGTAATTATAACGTTGGGATGCACTCAGTGCTGATAGTCAGGCCGTGCCGTAAACAAGGATGGAGGTGACAGTAAAAGGGAAAGGGAGTTTCTGAGTTTGTGGGCCCCAGTACGGGGACCCTGGAGTCTTTGTTTTGCATGTGATTCAGGCAGCCAGATTCTGAATTTTGCACACATTATTCATAATCTTTCGCCAATGTCTTGGGTGTAGACACAATCAAGCATCCACTTGGAGGTCATGATTGGGATTTCTATAAAATGAGACCCAATCAGCAGCTCAGACCTTGCACGCAGCATAGACAATGAGAAGCCAGACATTGTGATCACACCCAAAAGATTCGAGTCTGCTGCAAAACTGGGAAAGACTTCCCAATCAGGCTGTGTATTCTTCCTTGAAGCATGCCTAGAGCCACTCTCAATGGTGACCCTTCCCCCCTGCCCGTCTTATTGTATCAGTAGAGATAGCCACTCTATATGCCATATTCACTTTTCCTGCTCCAGCAACCAACCTTGAAATGCAATCTAAAGTGGCCCTGTATCTACTGTAGAAACCACTTAAAAGAGCCCAAGAGAATGCACGAAGATTCTTTACCATTAAGGATGAGATTGAAATAGAGAGAGACAGAGACAAAGAATCAACCTTCTCTCTGAGCAATCACACAAGAAACACGTTTATGCTTTTCCAGTCCTCCACCGCCAATGCCCAATTAATACAATACATATCTTCTCATAATAGGGGTGTAACTTTTTAAAGGGTCAGGGGGCCAGGTGTGGTGACTCATGCCTGTAATCCCAAGACTTTGGGAGGCCCAGGTGGGTGGATTACCTGAGGTCAGGAGTTTGAAACTGACCTGGCCAACATGGTGAAACCCCGTCTCTACTAGAAAAATTAGCCGGCTGTGGTGGCACGTGCCTGTATTCCCAGCTACTTGGGAGGCTGAAGCAGGAGACTGTCTTGAACACAGGAGGCAGAGATTGCGGTGAGCCAAGATCGCGCCACCGCACTCCAGCCTGGGCAACAAGAGTAAAACTCCATCTCGTAAAAATAAAAAAAATAAAAAGAAAAGGGTCAGGGTCAACTTGCACAAAGGGCACAGGTTTGAGATTCAGAAGACTGAATTCAGAAGCCCTAGAAATGCTACTACGCACCACTGAATTAATAACCTAAACATCTGTTCTATGTATAGAATATAGGAATTACATAATACCTGCTTCTCTGCTACACAGGACCCTTGTGTAAATCAAATGAGATAATATATGTAAAAGCACTCTGAGAAATTAAAAGCATACTTCAGAAATAAAACATTGATTAGAGTACATCCATTCACTCAAGCAACGCTTTCTCTATAGCTAGTATATTTACTTTTAAAACCCCAAAAAGTACACATCATTATTAAGGGGATGAATAAATTCCATTTAGCTCATTGGAAAAGTGACAAAGTTTAGCAACTTGTTTATATTTTCTAAACCCTAATTCCATATAAGTCCACGTGCGAAAGCCTTATCTTTGTGACTATTTCTCCACCTAGAAGCTAGGCAGAGAATGGACTCGTTTTCCAGCCTTACCATGGCAGTGCATATGTTAATTTAACAAACATGACTGTAGATTAGGCTGGGCATTCACAGGAAGCCTGATACGTGCAATCTCCCCGAAACATTTCTCATTTCTACACTTAAACACCTGATGCAACCAAAGTAGCCAAATGAGCAAGAGAAAATCTCTGATCCTAGGGTCATAACTCTGTCAGTTTATTACGTGTGAGTTATTGCTTTGAACCAGGGTTGGCTTCCAAGGCCAGAATCACGCATTCCTAAAATAACGTCCCCAGCACCAGCAGAAAATGATCTTTATATTCTTGCCTTGAACTTATGTAGAACTCCTACCTCATTGGTTACTTGTTTTCTGGACAGGGGTGTCCATCCGGCTCCAGAGTTCACCTTCAATTACCCCCAACATGTCAGGGTTCATGTTCATGCTGGGGGAGGATACAGAGCACAAAGGTGCTTCCACAGGTGATTAAATGCTCACATGGAGGCAGGAAAGGCCATTTACCACAGGCAGAGGACTGGGCTCCCAGAACATTCTCTAATGCCACCATTTCCCCAAGCTGAGTGCTGGGCACCACTCTAAGTAATTGACAAGCATCATCTACGTGCAGCCTCGCAAACACTGTGGGTGAGGCCAAGTGGTTCTGATTCTTGGTACAAATCCAGAATCAGAAGTAACACTCACCGCGTGCACTGGCTCAAGCCTATAATCCCAACACTTTGGGAAGCCAAGGTGGGAGGACTGCTTGAACCCAGCAGTTTGGGACCAGCAGGGCAACATACGGAAACCCCATCTCTACACAAAATTTTATAAAACGTAGCCAGGCATAGTGGCACACGTTGGTAGTAGTTCCAGCTGCTCTGGAGGTTGAGGCAGGAGGATCACTTGTGCCCAAGAGGTCAAGGCTACAGTGAGCTGTGATCACACCATGCACTCTAGCCTGAGTGACAGAGCAAGACCATGTCTCTTTCCCTCTCTCTTTATGTATATATATAAAATACAAGGCCAGGCGTGGTGGCTCATGCCTGTAATCCCAGCATCTTGGGAAGCCAAGACAGTAGGATCGCTTGAGCCTTAGGAGTTCAATACCAGCATGGGTAACATAGAGAAACCCCAACTCTACAAAAAGAATATAAAACTTAGTCAGAAGTGGTAGCATGGACCTGTATGGACCTGCAGTCTCAGCAACTTGGGAGGCTGAGGTGGGAGGACTGCTTGAGCCTGGGAGTTCAGGCTGCAGTGACCCAAAATTTTGTCACTGCACTCCAGCCTGGGAGAAAGAATGAGATCCTGTCTCAAAAAAATCAATCAATCAATCACAAAACAAATTTAATTTTTTTTAAAAAGTAACGCATAACACAGTAAGGAAAATACAGATACCTGAATTCCACCTTCCTAAAGATTCTGATTCATTCATCTCAGGGATGGGCTCCCTTAACTGCCTTTCAAAATTGTTGAGAGGTGACTCTGAGGCTTTTCAAAGACTGCCAATAAGACCAACATTAATAATACATAATGTCGCTTGGTGGCCATTACGTGCTGGGCAGTCAGCTGAATGTTCCTTCTCCTTGGAATTTTATAACACTGTGAAGTAGATATTTGTATTACCTACATTTGCAGATAAGGAACTTGAGACTTAGAAAAGTCAAGGGCGTAGCCAGAGACTGGACATATCAGGGGGGTACCTGCACTCCATTTTCTCTGACTCTGAAATCTGTGCTCTTCCCACTTCAGCAGCTGTAGCAGAAAGTGTTTATGTGAGAGGCAATTTTCTTATGCTTTCTCCCATGGGACATTGGCGATGCTGTCAGCTGACTTACCATTATTATTGTTATCATTAATAATAATTTCTCCTGGTGAAGCCTGAGGCCGAGACTTAGAAGCATAAATTCCAGAGGCAGAAGCCAAGGTAAAGATGACACAGAGCATGCTTCTGTCAGGAGGGCGAGGGTCTGCTGGGAAGGGACATTTGCTTCTCTTCCTCCAGGGCTGTGACCCTGGAAAGCCACTTCCCAACACATAATTAAGATAAAACTTAACCTCAGGGCCTTGCACCACCTTTATAAATCTCCTTCTGAATCTCAGTCTGCCACGGACCTTTACACAACAATACTTATAAATATTTTCAGCTCCCAAGGACTCTGTGGATGCAGCCACAGACAACTCACCAGGGCCCTGTATAATCAATATTATCACACTGCTAAAAGATAATCATAATACTTTAGATCCTTAAAGCTCCTTTGAGCCTAAAAAAGTTCAAAGCACTTTCATATCAGTCTTTTCATTCTGTCTTCCCTATATCTGACAGTGGAAGAAGGACTTGGGAAGGAAGCCGCTCTCAGTCCTTAATCCTGTCTCCAACAAATGAAATTGCTGCACCTTCCCCTCATGTCACAGGCTCAGGGAGGAGCTGACCTTGACTTGTTTTCAAAGGACTGTTTTTTTCTGTCTTTAGTCAGTATTTCTGGTCTAGCTGGCTTGGCCAGCTCTGTGGTCTGTGGACCTCTTGGATGTCTCCTATGGAAACCCCTGAGGATGGGTGCCGAGCCTGTAACTCCCACTCTGAGGGCTTGACACAATGTCTCCTCCAACCTGTGGGTAAAGGGAGGCTTCCTGGCAACAGCAATGATAGTTTATATTGTTTTGTCTGGAAAGCAGGATCTACTGGTGGAAAGAATTGATCTCGCTTTGCACTTTGGGTTCAGGCCCTTAGCTGCTGAAGGGTCACAGCTTATGCATTCACATGGTACCGCTTGTGATGCTCAGGGATGGGGAACCACGGAGCCTTCCTGGAGAATGTGAAGAGGATGCAGCGTCACAGGCTGAAATGACATAGTCACGGAGCAAAACAAGGTATTGAGTGCAGCTGGAGAAGAGGGGCCTGGGAAGAATGAGAGGGAATGTCCCGAGATCTCAGTGGTGCCGAGAGCAGGGCTGAATAATCAAATGCTAAATTGAGCCACTGATCTTGACTAAGGGAGGAAAAACTTTGCAGAAGCAACTTTAAGCAAAGACAGGGAGAGGGTAGGGGGCATGGGGCTGTCCCTTCAGGAACCACACAAGTGTCTGGGGGTCTTCCTGCACTCTCTTTGTGGATCCTGGTCTGGAAGGTGGCTAAGGAGACGAGAGAATGGAGGCGGGAGAGCCAAGCATCCTGTGGCCCAGCCAGCACATGCTGGGGCTGGGAGAGGATTCCATGGCCTGCTCTGTTTTCTCCGTCCCTCCCTGTCGCCATCAGCTCAGGAACTTAGAACTCAGCTGAGCCTGCTGTGGGAGGAGCAGAAACCCAGCTGAGAGAAACTGAGGGCAGGAGAGAGAGAGGAGCACAGCCCCAGCGTTTGACTTTGGCTTCTACCCTGGTGGGTGGGAATCCTCCAGGAGACACCCAGCAGTGGGAGTCAGCCTGCGGGCTTTCCATCCAGGTGAGATCACATGTGCCTGTCTCCAGGCTCTGGTTTGAGGACAGCCCCTGCCTGGGCTGGTGGAGCAAGGGCACCACAGAGCAAGGGGAGCAGACGTGGTCTACTGAGGCCTTGCAGTAGGAGCTGGCAGCAAGGACATGGACAGAGATTTTAAATATATTCAGAAAGTGAACAAACGAGAGACAAATGAACCAACTCAAAAATGATTTTTCCAGAATCAATTCAGTACATGCTGCAATGGGCACGCACCCACTGGCACACAACAAGAAGTCAAGCAGTTTCATCCACTCATGTCCCCAAGGCTCATGGTCCATGCAGATCCTCCCCCAGGAGAGCTTTGGTGATTAGGCCTAGAATTAGCAAGTGGAATATGCCATTTGGAACTTGCAGGTCTCGGTACTCGAGTGGGTGCTTACCTGTCTAGCCCCTGTGCTGTTTCTTTTCCCTTCCAGTATCAATGGCGACCTGTCTAGACAGCAGGTGGCTCTGGCTTCCCTATGGCTGGAAATTCTGGACCACAGAATAGAGGCCAGGCCCTGCACCTGCCATCCCAGGTGTGGGCAGGCTCTTCTGCTTTCAGATTTTGAAAGGTCGCCCTCTGACACAGAGATTGGCTTTGCAAAGTGCTTCCAGTTATAATGGGATTGAGAAAATGGCTCCATTTGTGCTGTAAGAGCTGAGGATTCTGGGGACCGAATGGAACTAGATGTTGCCTATTTAGTAGTATGCACAGAAAGGAGGTGGAGGACGCAGCTGCCAGGTGCCACAGTGTGATTGCCCAAGACAATAACCCCATCATTCTGGTGTCCTGCAGTTGGGAATGGAGAAAAATCAATCCTAAGCAGAGATTGGACTCAGTCATGTAATATGTATAACCTCGGGGTTTTTGTTTTGTTTGTTAAGTGCAAGCCCAAAGTCTAGCTTACATGAGACCTTAGGTTTCAGATTGAAGTTTGGAGGCACTAGCGTTGCTGATTTAAACCATTCTTAAGCAGGGAGGGAAATGAGGGGGTGTGCTGGAGTTGACAGGGTGATAGTATGAATCCCACAAGAGCCCTGGCCAGCAGCAGGTGAAGACAGAGGGTCTCTGGCAGCCAGACTTTGATTCAATTAGGGCATGGCACCGCTGCACTCTTCCCACTGGCTGGTGTCCCAGCCTTACCTGCTGGGCTCATGGCCTGGCTCTGGCCCGAGATGGCTTGGATCCTCCTGAATTTCTGCTCTGATCCAAGGATCCCGTGTGTACCAACCACCTGCTTCCCAGCTCAGACGCCTCTGTATGTGGTGTAGGTCTCAGAGGAGTGTACGATGAGCTCCTAGAAGCACCACTCATCACGTGGCCTGGAGCACAGGGCACTGTCCCCCTCAATTTGGCCAACAGCCCTGAAGAGATCTTAGTCTCTTCAAAATCCATTTTTTTTTTTTAACCTGAAGAAGTGGAGTTCCCGAGAGGGTGACTTCCTCAAACCGCACTTTAAGTTGGAGGCAGAACCAAGGTTAGGACACAGTAGGGCCCTGTCCTTCCACATAGATGGCTGCTGGCTCCTTCCAGAGAATCAAGAGGCACTGGCTGCTGCACAGGCAGCTCTTCCCACGGCCCAGCGGGTCGTGCAGACCCACCCCAGCCAGGACAGGGCAGCAGGCCGAGCTCTGCACCAGCGCCCCCCATAGACCCAGTGGACTCCAACTGGGGCACAAACATTGACTGCAAGGCTGGGGAAATGAGCAGATAGAAAGAGATGGCCACAGGATGAGCTGAGCATTTGTTCATCCAGTTACAAAGGCCCCCGGGACTTTTATAAATGTCTAGTGACCATAAAATTAAGAGCAACAATCATCCAATGATCATAAAAATGACATGGCAAATAGAAATTGGTTTTCAGAATTTTTTTTAAATTAAGGCTGAAGTTACTGAACACTTAGAAGTTAGTAGCTTGACCACAGTCTTGTAACAGGTAACAGTTGGAGGCGGATTTGAACCAAAATCCGTCTGGCTCCAAGCACCCTTCTTTGGATGGCGAGCAAACAGGAAAGGACAGTTGGTAAGCAGACCCATCCACTCTCCATTTATGCTGAGAAAACAGACATAGGTGCTTTACTGGGCTTGGAGCAGGTTTTGCTTGACCTGGCAGATGCCCTGCTGCTCTGGGCTGAAGCGGTGGGAAGTACAGGGCCACGGAGCCAGGGTGATGAGTACTGAGCCTGCTGCGGATGTCCTGCAAAGCAGGCAGAAAGATGCGAGAGTGACAAGAGCCACACAGTGCAGAGCTCATTCTCCTAAATGGAGTCACACAGCTTTCCCCCTAAGCGGGACAGTTTGTGTTGCTTCATCCCGCATGTAAATTTCAACTTGATGATGGCTATGCAGCCTCCAGGCCAATGACCTTTCCTCCATAGGCACCGCTGGGAGCTCAGCTACTGAGACACAGAGAAGAAACTCTGGACATGTGGGGAAACATGGTCTCTGGCCGCCCCCGAGATCATCTCCTCTAGAAAGCCTTTTCTAATCCTTCTGCTCAGTAATTTCCTTCTTGCTTTGATGCCCTGAGGTATGTGTCTTTATATCGTGAAAACTGGCATCATCTTATTCTACCAGTCTTATGCTACTTGAAGCAATGGGCTGAAGAATACGGACCTTTAGTTAAACAACTTTGTAGCTACATAGGTCTCCTTTACCTCTTTGAGCTCTATTATTCTTATCTCTGAAGATAATTAAAACCCCAACCTCCTCTCATGATTAATGGAAGGATGGACTAACACTGCTGTGAAACTGTTGTGCGTGGTAAAGAACTAGAAAACAGTAAGAAATCACTTAGATTTTTAACGTATGGAGATAAACTGTCTCACCAGGAAATGTGTAAGTTCCTCAAAAACTAGAACCGGGTCTTATATGTCTTCCTATCTCTCACAGGCTCTAGTTAAGCAAGTCTTATTCACTCAGCAACTGCTTGCTTAAGATTTGCCTTCAAGAAGTTTACATTCTGGTAAGGACAAGAGGTGCTCATTGTATTAATACAATGTAAGGCCTGGGAAGAATCTGCCTGTATCTGGGACAAGAAGGCAGCCGAAGTTAGGAAAAGAAATGCAAAACTAGTGAGAATTTACAGACGTATAACACCGACGGAGTAAAGGGAGACCAAAGCAAAGTTCTTGGGAGTGAACCCATGCAGAGGGGCACCAAAACCGGGGGGTCTTTGGGGAAACCTCCAGCCCGTAAGCAATCCCGAAGCCCCAACTTCAGATCAGTCATTAGGGAAGCTTTTCCATCTGAGGCAGTGTGGTCTTGAGGAGGAAAGGAGCATCAGCAGGCGTCCTCCTGAAGACTCGGCGTGGCGTAGAGGCGAGGGGACAAATGGGGTTTAAAAATGACAAAATCTTGGGTTTGAGTATTAACTGAGCGAATTTCAACTGAAGTTCCCTGCAACAAGTTATTTAAGGCCTGCAATGTTATTTTTCATCCCTGAAATGGAAAGAAAATAATCTGCCCCTTCGATCTTTCTGATTTATTCTAGTGATCAAAATGAGAGGTTGTCTGTAAACACTGTGCCGATATGAGAGACCTAGTTTCACAGAGAACCCAGGCTTGGAGAATCATTCATCTATCTACACACGAGATGTCTACGTAGATATCTGTCTTCGTGAACAATTATTTTACCCTGGGGCATTGCGTTTAACTCCAACACTAAGATGGGCTCTCCTGCATTTTCCTTTTCCTTAATATCTACTGTGAGTTTTTCTCTGGGTCCTGTTTCCCTGGGCTTAAAAGGACAGAGGTACCTGCTTTTGGCAAATATCCTTAGGTCTTGTGTCCACGAGCCCTCAGAGACAGAGGTCTTAGAAAACCAAACTGCAAAAGGAGAGGAAGTGAAGAGCACTTTCCCCGGGGGCTGACCTCCTCCTTCCCATCAAACTCCTGTGGTTCCTCTGAGGCCCTGGGGCTGTACCCTGCCCCACACCCATGATTTAGCATCTCTCCCTGGCAAAGATAGTAACTCATCCTAAAAACTAGACCCTGGACACCCCTCAGAGGGCCCCCCAGGCCGCCAGCACTGGAGGCAGTCACCTCTCCCTGTGGCCACCTCCTCCTCGGAGTGAGTTGACAGGATTTATAGGGCTGTCCCAGCGACACGCCATCTCAGTAACTGCAGAATGGCAGTTGTAAAAAATCCCATTTGCCAGGGTATTAGAATCCCATTAGCGCTCCCGATGGAGAAATAACCCCGACCCTTCAGAAGGAATTAAAGATATTCGGGCGCCAGCATTTGGAGTGTTATAGGCCCTTCCCCAGTTTGGATGATCACACCAACAGACATAAAGCCTCAGGCACCAGATGTCCTTGGTCCATAAACCCCCTGAGAAAAACCCTCGGAATGATGTACGGAAAGGGCCTGGAGTTCCACAAATAGGCTCGGGAATAATCGCAAGGAGTAATTGACACAGGCCTCCCTGATTTGTCTATGCTCGAGAATGAGTCATTGTAAGCAAAGTCAGGTTTAATTCAACCATTCTCTTACGACCTCTTCTCTCTCCCCCTCATCCTAACTCCATTCCTGGAGTGATAACTGACATCAGACAGAAACACCAACAGGCTTCTCACGGGTATGACTGTCAAAACAGAACCACCAACAAGACAAAAGGGCAATAACAGAGGTACATTGTTACATCTGGGCAAATCATCTCACTTTGTAAATCTAAGAAATAGAGGCCCAGAGAGGTGAAGTCACTTGCACGAGATCACACAGCTAGTTAAACAGAAGCCTGCATTCTGATGTTCCTGCTGCTGCACTTCCTTCCGGGAAAGGAAAAGATAGTTCTCAACTGGGTTCGGTCTTCTGCACCCTGGGCATTTTGGATCACGGGCTCTGAACCTGCTGAGTGGCCACTGTGTCCTTTCCAGGGGTGTGAGCGTGTGCGTGCGTGTGAACACCGATTAACAGACTCTGCCGTGGTGGTGAAGGACGGACGTCTGGGAAGCCAGTTTTAGAACCTAGATTTGCCAGCTGCCAGCTGTGTGATCCAGGACAAATTAGGCACCCACTTTAGATCTCAGTTTCCTCATCTGTGAAAAGGGGGTAAATAATGGCAGGATGTCACTTTCAACATCATGGGAATCTTGTTAAAATGCCAATTCTGATGGAAAAGGCTTGGGGACGGAGACTGAGATTCAACATTTGTAACTATTCCCAGGTAATGCTGATGCTGCTGTTCAGGGAACCGTACTTTGATGATCAAAGTCATTAAGTCTTGTGAAAATTAAACACAATGAAATATATAAAGTCCTTAACACAGTGAGAATAATTATTCAGTAAATGATAGTTGTTAGCATTACATGTTTGGTAGTTACCATAGATCACAGATTAAAGAGCATTTTTAAATCCCTACTTTGTGCTGTGAGCTGAGCTTCACAGAGACATCATCAAAACCTCAAACCACTCCTGTGGGACAGGTAATATTACCTCTACTTCTTAGATGTGGAGAATGACTCAGAGAGATTCGTGACTTCCCGATGGTCAAGTAGAAGGTAGGTTTCATGACTCTGAGACCATACCTCTTTCCGCTGCAGTATACCCCACTGCGGTAGAGCAGCACCCTGCACTCGTGTTAACAGCCTCCACCTGCTGTCCAGCGAGGTCAGACAGTGCGGAGGAGAGGGTGTGTTGATTCCAAAAAGAATCAACAGATTGTGGATTCTGAGACATGACCACCAATTGCCAAAAGAGGAGATAAAGCTTCCATCAGGCTGGAACGGGGTGCAGGCAGGCATATGTGCATGCAGGAGGAGTGGAGGGGGTGGACGGCTGATGGATGCACAATGCAGGAAATTTACAGATCAATCAGTAGACAGAGATCCAGGGAGGCTGGCAGCTGACAGACACGTGGGGGCATGCCGACACCCAGATGGCCGTGGAGCACACAGACCAGGAAGAGTTTGGAAAGGCCATCAGTGCAGGTCGAGGTAGACTAGCCCAGAGACAAACAGAGCAGCGGCACACACAATTTTGGTAACACCATCTGTGGGTGAGAGAACCCCAGCGCTGTGTGAAATGGACTCCAAATTCTATTTGGAGCTGGAAACGGGTGGTATGGTGTGCTCAGTTATTTTAAATCCCTTCCAATTCTCTGCCAAGAAATTCGATCCGGGAAAGCCATTCCTGCCAAGTCCCAAGGGGTTTACCAGGGCTGAGCTGCGTAGCTGCAGTCCTATCTGATTTATGGCAGATGGGGGCAGCCAAGAGCCACCAAATTTGAGGGTATCCCCATGTCAGGATAGGGGAGGTGTTTGTGTTTTCCCTGGAACGTGAACCCAAGGGGTCCGCATTCTTAAGTCAGAGTGGGAACAGCCAACCCAAACAGGCTGAATTCAGGCGTGTGCTGTGCAAGACAGAGGAAGGGTGAGGACAGAGGTGGCTGGTGGGGCTCGAAGGGAGAGGCAGGGGGATGTGGAGGGACAAGCCACAGTGTCCAGAAAGCAGGGGCCTGGAGGAAGCTGGTGGGGTCAGGTAGCCCTGGATGAGCAGTCCTCAGGAGTGTGGGCCAAAAGGAGCTGGACCAGCACCTTTTCTGGAATCCAGTTCTTATAAGGCCATGTTTTGGACTTCATGCTCTGACCTGCCTGGCCTTAAAGCACGCTAACAAAGGTAGTCAGTGTAGGGGTTGGTGTTGGCATCTGAGTTAATTCCTGCCCCAGTTAACTTCACCTCTAATAGAACAGCCAAATGGATTAGAGAAATATACACAACCATGCCACTTAGCTTAAGTTTAAATGTATAATCTCAGTGGGGCATGGTGGCTCACACCTGTAGTCCTAACACTTTAGGAGGCCAAGGAAGGAGGATCACTTGAGCCCAGCCTGAGCAACACAGTGAGACTCTCTCTGCAAAAAAGGAGAAAAAAATAGCCAGGGATAGTGGCGTGTGCCTGTGGCCCCGGCTATCTGGGAGGCTGAGGTAGGAAAATTGCTTGAGTCTGGGAGGTTAAGGCTGCAGTGAGCCGTGCCTGTGCCGCTGCACTCCAGCCTGAGCAAGAGTGAAACCTTGTCTCCAAAAACAAAAAAAGTATAACCTCAAACATCAAGTGGACTTGACACGACCCAACTATCCCAGTCTATTTTCCTAGTGCATCTGCTCTCCTTCCCTCCAGAGGAAGCCCCCTTGTACCCTCTGCTGTCTCTAACCCTCCCTCCGTGAGGACCTCACTTCTTATATTACTGCGGAGCCAGGAACAATCAGATGGAAACTGCAACACTCAACCTTATCCTCCCCAGATCTACCCTGCACGTTCCTGCTCTAACCGCTCTTCTTATTTCTGCCAAGTGAAGCCAGTCTACCTGCGGACAGCCCCTTACCTGTGCACAGGATTGCGTAGCCCTCCACACCTTACCCCAGGCAAAGGACATCGACTCTCATTCCTTTGTACCCTCATCATCAACGGCTCTCCTTACTGGAGAGTTCCATGGGCATGCGCACTCTGCACACAAATGTCTTTATTTCCTCTCATCTGGAAACAAAGAAACAGGCAACAACCAAGGTCTCCCTGAGCCTGACTGCGGTCCCTCTTCTCTCTGACCCGTCAAACCTCCCTGCGAAAGTTGTCTGTTTCCTCTGTCTGCACTTCCTCATCTCCTGTTGTCGTCTCCTGAACAGAATCCAGCGAGGATTTGATCTCCATCAGCCCAAGGGAATAACATCTTGCCATGGATATGATGCCTTCTGCCCTGCCAAAGCCAAAGTTGATCTCAGTTCCCTCATCCTCCACCCTGCACTCAGGCAACAAATGCATTCCATCAGATCTTTGTTACATAGCTCTGATGCGCCGGGTTGGTCCTGGGTGCCAAGGATACATCTGTCAGTAAATAAGGGAGGCAAAAGTCCTTGCCTTTTGGAGGCTATGTTTTAGTTATAGACGATGACTTAAACCAACAAGCAAATGCCTGACATGTGTGAGCAGCCGATCAGCAACGTGGAACCACATCAGCCTGGAGGGTGGGTCAGGATGCCAGAGACTCTGGGGGACTGCAGCAGTGCGGGCCCTGACTCCTCACTCTCTTGCGCCCCTCGTCAACTTGCCTCTGTGACAGCACTCTCCCCGGCTGCCGGCTCCTGCCTCCCCTCAGCCTCATTTTCTGGTCTTTTCTCCCTTTTCTCCCAGATCTCCAGGTCTTGGTCAGTTTGGGCTGCTCTAACTAAATGCCATAACGTGGGTGACTTAAACAACAGAAACGTCTTTCTCCTAGTTCTGAAGGCTGGAGGTCCATGATTAAGGTGCCAACAGATTCCACGTCCCATGTCCTGGTTCAACCAGCAAGGGCTCTCTCTCTCAGGGATCTTTTATAAGGGCAGCATTCATGATGCCTTCATGAGGCCTCTCCCCCCATGACCTAATCACTTCCCAAAGGCCACACCTCCAAACTCCATCCTCTTGTGGGTGAGGATTTCAACATGGGAATGTTGAGGGGACACAGACATTCGGACCGCAGCAGCGCGCCCTGTCTCCATATTCTGTCTGTGGGCACTCATCTAGTTGGGCACTTTAATACCATCTCCAGGCTGATGTCTCCAGCCTCCACCACTCCCTTGAACTCCAAACTCATAGACCTAGTCACCTCTGTGACTGGGTCTCTACTGTAAATTGAACAGGTGTCTCAATTTTAACACATTCATACCAGAACTGTTGATTCCAGGCTTATCCATTGCTCACATGTGTGCGCTCACACACACACACTCACACACACATACACACCTTCTCTTCCTCTGGTCTTCTCCATCTTAATAAATGGTGTCACCACCCAACCAGATGCTCAGGCCAAAACCCTTGTGATCGCCATTGATTTTGCTTTCTCTAACCCCCTCCATATCCAGCTCTGCAGCAAATGCTGTTGTAACTGGACCTTTACAGCACACTCAGGATCTACCCATTTTGCATTGCTTTCACTGCAACAGCCTTCTTTGCCATTGCTTCTTACCTGGACTAGCAGAAATTTTGTTATTGGTCTCTCTAAAAAGCAGCCAGCCAGCATGACCTTTTGAACATATAAATCAGATCACAGCATCCTTCTCCTAAAGACCCTCCAATAGCTCCCAGTATGCTCAGAATAGAGTCTGAGCTCTCTAAACATCCTCTCCTACATGTTCCTCCTCACACCCAGGCTCCAGCCCAGGAGCAATTCTCAAACATGTCCTCAACCCCTTCTCCTGGCTGGAACATTCTCCCCTGGCTTTTTCACAGCCAACTCCTTTTCATCTGCCCCAAACTTGCCTCCTCAGAGGGGCCTTCACTGACCACCCTACCAACAGTTATCGCCTCCTCCGCCAAGGCCCCCGGGCTGCCCCTCCTGCCTTTACATTCTTCAAAACCCTCACTACTCTTTGACAGACAGGATTTGCTTCCTGCCTTTATTCACCCTTATGCTGTCTGTTACCCTCCCCAGAATGCAAACTCCTTGAAGGCAGGGATTTTGCTGCCCTCTGGTTGGATTGTGGTTATGTAACTAGGCAGGTCTGGAAGTCAGACCATCTGAATTTGGCTTCTAGCTCCAACACTTATAACCATAGGGTCTTAGGCAAATGACTTCACCTTTCTATGCCTCAGTTATCTCATCTGTAAAATGAAGGTAATAGCCAGAATACTTACCCAGTAGGACTGTTGTGAGTCTCAGAGGAGATAATAAGCAGATAAAAATAAAGCACGGGGAACAAGGTTCATTGAGAAGAATTACTTCACAAATATTTACAGAATAAATACATCTTAGATCCTAATGATTCTGGGAATAAAGTTCGAATCTATGCCAGTAAATTGTACAACCTATTCAAAGAGAGAAAGGAAGGGGTGGAAGCTGCTCTGAGCTTGAGTCCACGCGTAGTTCTCAGCTGGGCGGTGCTTATCCTTTCTCCCGCCTCCTCTGAAAGGAGGAGAGAACTTCTGCTTCCGGGAAGTGAGGTTGGGAACCCATGGCCACTGTTGTTGCATGGGAGTGAGAAGGCCCACAGGGCCAGGCCCATACAGCCTGAGACCTAGGGCGACACACTTGCAGGGTGAGCATGGGGGAACAACCCACTGCACCCAGCATTTGCAGTGACACACAGTCCTTCTATCCCTTAGTCTGTGCCAGAACACACATCACCCAGGGATTTCCTTGGCAGTGATGTGGCTTCTCAAAGAGAAGAAATGATTCCTAAAATAATAAAAGATAAACAAAATAATAGAAGCATGGCTACAACTGACACAGAAGTACACACTAAACCCACAGGGTAAATGCAGAGTGCATTGATGTGGGTGAAGGGGAACCTGATCTGGCTTGGGAGCTCAGGGGATTTTTTTGCCCTGATGCAGAAGAAACTTAGCATATTAATAACACTAGAGAAGGCTTGTGTGGTGGAGAATTGTTAGCAGGGGAGGAGTGAGTGAGATGAGACTGGAGGTGTCACAGGAGACGAGTTAGGGATATTTGAATTTTTTCCTCAAAAAGAAGGGAAAGCCAGGTTAGTGTTCAAAGCAGGAAAAATATGATATGATCCGATTTGTGCCTTTACAAGCACCTTCTGCATGGTGTGGAAAATGGATTGGAAAGAAGCAAAAGTAAAGTGTGGGGAGACCTTCTGCAGGCAGTTGAAGTGTTCCAGATGGGAGAGGAAAGTGGCTCAGACCGGGTTGGGGATAGCGGAGATGACAGGAAGGTGGGGGGGACGGTGTGAGCAGGCACTGGTGCAACATCTCACTCTAGGAAGGAGTCATCATTACACTTATGTCAAAGATTAGGAAACCGAGGCTCTGAGCCAATGAGTACCTAGGCTGTCTAGCTATTCGGTGACAAGATAGCATTTGAACCTACTGCATGGATCTCAAGAATGCTTTCTTTGTCTGCCACATCACTCACTCCAAAATGATTGTGTAGAACCATCGAATCTATGTTTCCTGACATTTTCCTATCGAATTATGGACACCCGCTTAGTGCTCATAATGTCTTCCAGGCTCCGTGAGCTGTCATCATCACTGTGCCTTATTGTTTAACGCGACTGGACTCCAGAGTGTGCCTCCAAGTGCTGGAAAAGAATATCCCGGGGGATGCTTGGCCAACTGATGCTGCCTCCCCAGAAGGCAGTGCCAGCACCAGCCTCCTGCCACTGCAGAGTGCACAGGTCACATCTCCTGCCTGGAACTGACACTGGCAAGACAATGCCAGGCAGAAGTCCCCGTGGCATGAGCTGGCATCCTCCTGCTTACCAGCAGGTGCCTCCAGGAGAGGGCAAGCAAGAATAAAGGAGATCAAATGAGGAGCCCAGCAAGTGTCCACTCCCTCCTGGCAGCTTTGGGCCTGGCTTCTCCCCAGCCCTTCCCAACAGAGCTCCCTTTCAGGCCCTAGATCAGCCCAGAGGCCACCATTCCAGAATAGGAATGAGCTGCTCATGTATATGCAAATGCCAAGATGGAAGGCAGGCTGGGGGAATTAGCATTTTTAATGAAACAAGACCAGAGGGAAAGAGCAGATGTAATGGGCAATAACTTGCTCTGTGTATGTGTGTGTGTGTGTGTGTGTGTGTGTGCGCGCGCGCGCGCGCACGTGTGTGTTCGGAAGAAAAGGAAGGAAAGGTCATAGGCAAGGGTAGAGGTCAGAGCCATCTGCAGAATTCAGAAGAAACTTCTAATCATCATAATTAAAAAATCATGAAAGTAACAATACAAAAAAAGTATGATTTCAGTAACTGTGAATAAGCATTCAATAAATGTCAGCTACATGCCAAGTCAAGTGTGTATTCATCTTCCCCTCCACTCTAGAAGGTGGGTAATATCCTTAACTCTCTTTTACAGAATGCAGGAACTAAAGCTCCGTTCTGTCTGAAGTCCTATTGCCAGTACTTGGTAGAGCCAGAGTTTGAACCTGGGTCTGTCTGACTGCAGAGTCCTTACTTCCAAACTCTCGTTGGAAGTAAATGCTTGGTGCCGCCAAGTGAAAATAGCATTCAGGCAAAAGTTGTATCAGCTAAGGCAATTTACTTCAGTAGAAGGATGCATCTGGCAGATGGAGCAAGGGAGAGCGCACACCTGACGAGGGAGGGGAAGGGGGTCTTATTCCTAACGCAGCTAGTCCCTGCTATTGTGTCTTTCCTCTATTGGCTAGGGTTGGACCACACAGTCTAAGCTAATTCTGATTGGCTATTTTATTTTTTAAATTTTTTTATTATTTATCTATTTTTGTTTTTGAGACAGAGTCTCGCTCGGCCCCCCGGGCTGGAGTGCAGTGGCCGGATCTCGGCTCACTGCAAGCTCCACCTCCTGGGTTCACGCCATTCTCCTGCCTCAGCCTCCCGAGTAGCTGGTACTACAGGCGCCCACCACCACGCCTGGCTAATTTTTTGTGTTTTTTAGTAGAGATGGGGTTTCACCGTGTTAGCCAGGATGGTCTCGATCTCCTGACCTTGTGATCCGCCCGTCTCGGCCTCCCAAAGTGCTGGGATTACAGGCTTGAGCCACCCCGATTGGCTATTTTAAAGAGAGCAAGGGTATGAGCCGGAGTGGCAGGGCGAGTAGTTTTGGCAGGAGGGATGGTGACAGAGCAGGTGACTAAGGATGACTAAGGACAGAGCAGGTGATACAGGCTAGGAGGGTGTTGTTTACAGAAACGAGGGGCAAGGAGACATAAAGAACAAGGAAGTCAAACTTTAAAATAAAGAAAAAAGAACAGGGAAGCTGAGCATACTGACCCATTGGTTCTTTGGAGAGAAGACTCAGAACTCATTGTACTCAACGATTTAATTCTCCCTCTTGAATTTTAAAGGAAGTGAACAAGCTAACCTTTGAAGAGGAATTTAGTGTATCCTACACTCTGGTCAAAGCTGCTCCTGCCCACAGGCACTTTGTAATGTGGTTGTACTCCCAACATGGGCACCACACATCATGCAGACTCTCAGGAAGGGCCTCTGAGAAAGAGTAACCTATGGACCAGGCGCGGCGGCTCACGTGTGTAATCCCAGCACTTTGGGAGGCCAAGGTGGGCAGATCACGAGGTCAGGAGTTTCAGACCAGCCTGGGGAACATGGTGAAACCCCGCCTCTACTAAAAATACAAAAAATTAGCTGGGCGTGGTGGCAGGCACCTGTAATCCCAGCTACTCGGGAGGCTGAGGCAGGAGAATGGCGTGAACCCGGGAGGCGGAGGTTGCACTGAGCCGAGATTGCACCTCTGCACTCCAGCCTGGGCCACAGAGCAAGACTCGGTCTCGAAAAAATAAATAAAAGAAATAGTAACCTATGGTGCAAACTTGAGCGGGGAGGGCAAGGATAGACAGGCAGGAGATGGAGGCCCCATTTCATAGGGGTTTCCTCTCTGGACAGAAGGTCACATAGAGCCAAGTTTCTCTTCCAAACCCTGAACAGCCTCACTGTGACGTGAAGCCCAATCTCTGAATTATCCACCTCCTGCTAGAGAGAATGCAGCAGCGGCACCTCCCATCTAGGTTCACTAGGAAGCCAGAGGGAGAGGCCTGAGGTTCCAGTGCTGGCTTGAGTTCTGTGGTTGGTTGTGCTGTCTGCTGAGGCCTCAAAACAACTCTCTGTGGCTGTTCCCAAGTTGCTGTCATTTTTCATGTTATCCATGCTAATCATGTTAATATCACCTGGCTTTCATTTGCAGGAGATGGGGGAGGAGGTGCTGGCTGGCCAGCATGCCTGGCAGCCACATACGCATTTGGGATTCACGTCAGGCACTGACGGTTTGATTGAATGCATTATTGAACTGGAACCAGCTAAATGCTCCCAAATAAGCTGATGAAGATGCTGGGTCAGAATGCCTTTCCCAGTGAAGGGGGCTTTGCTCTTCTTCACTCACTCAGCCTATGGCTCCCAGAGCTGCTGGTGGACCCTTCAGGGGAGCAAGGAAGGTATGTCTGTGGCCCCTTTACATTTGGCTGTGGCTGTGCTGGCCCTGGCCTACCCAGGGATTTGCCCCACTGCTTTGTCTGCAGCAAGACGCTGAGTGCTATCACAAAGGGTGGACCTTTTTTCAGGTGAGCAGTCATCCAGAGAGCAAGGTAGGGTTTGCAGAAATGCTGCCAAGGGACAGGTGCACAGATGCAGTGTCACCAGACATGGGGCTGAACTCCAGCTGACTGTCCACAGGACCTTGAAAGCGTATTCCTTAAGGTGAAGGGGTATAAAGCCGTTGTCTAGGTTATTCTTTTTATTTTTAGTTTTGAGACAGAGTCTCGCTCTGTCACCCAGGCTGGAGTACAGTGGCAGTATCTCGGCTCACTGCAAGATCCGCCTCCCGGGCTCACATCATTCTCCTGCCTCAGCCTCCCAAGTAGCTGGGACTACAGGCGCCCGCCACCACACCCGGCTAATTTTTTGTATTTTTAGTAGAGACGGGGTTTCACCGTGTTAGCCAGGATGGTCTCGATCTCCTGACCTTGCGATCCTCCCGCCTCGGCCTCCCAAAGTGCTGGGATTACAGGCGTGAGCCACCGTGCCCGGCCTGTCTAGGTTATTCTCAGCCATGACTGCTAGATTCCAGAACTGGAAAGAACCCTAAAATGCTTCTTTCTCTCTAGCCACACTGTGGGAACTGCACCCAGAAAATCCCAGTGGCAGGGGAGATGTGGGAAAGGAGAGATGTTTCCTTCTGAGCTCTTCGTTAAGGGACATTCACTTGTTTCCACAGAAGTCAACTTTCCTTCAATCCTAATGAGTTCAGCTTTGAATTTAGCCAAACATCTCAAGTTTGGCAGAGCTAGAAAAGAATTCAGGTATCTTGCAATCATTTTGCAAACTCTCAACATCCTTTTGATAAATCGACACCTCTCGCAGCCTCCAGCAGTCTCTTTTGCTAGCAAATCCATCCCACCAATGAAGTCAAATGTATCATTGTGCACATTCCCTGCGGAAGCAATCAGTTAGGGTTGGCTAGGAGCAAGAGCAAGAAGCTGACTTTAACCTGGGGCTTCTGCTGAGCCTCGAGGAGGGCCCAATCCCCCTCCCCAGCTTGAAGCACTTTGGGGTTTGAATGTTGGCCCCGGGCCTTGGAGGCCCTGAGCGCCCCATACCCTGCCCAGCCCTATTTCCAGGCCTGCTTCTTCTGGCCACACTCCCAGGCTGCATGCAGCACATGATCTCAGCACCTGAGCCAAGAGAAGGAGGGCAGCCTACTCCCAATTATCCACACACTGGCCCAGCACTGCATGGGCGGCTGGAAAGAAGCCTTGGGAAACCATCATGGGAGAGGAAAGTCAGTGGAGCCGAGAGGCAGAAGCGAGCCCCGTTGCAGCACAGGCAGTGCAGAGCCTTCCTGGCCCCTGGGCCACAACTCCCAATCAGCGTGATTGCAATCAGCCAAGGACGTATGCATTCAACAGAGCAAGCAAAGACATGCAATCTCAAAGTGCATGTCAAAAATCACAAACAAGGACAACAGAAACAACAGGGAAGGGGGAGTGTGGGAGAGAGGACCACCAACAGCAGGATTCTTTGAATGGCAAGTGGCAGGCTGTGCTGGCTGTCCCCTGGGACCATGCTGGGAACTAGCAGCTATGTGTGGGGCCAAAGACCTGAAAACAGTGAAAGCGGAGAGGGGGCAGGACCCAAAAGCTCAGAGTCGGCCCCTGTCAGCCCTTCAATCAGTCTCTTCTACTACTAATTTTCCCTCATGTTTTTAAATTTAATTCTCAGCTTCCTTCAAATACCAGCCGATGAACCATCCAAATTTCCTCCAAATATCCTTGAAAATGTTGAATTATGCAATTAAGGATGGTGTGATACAATAATATACGGAGAAATGTTGTCATACATATTTTAATGAAGCACACAGACTTGGGAGGAAGAGCGGGAGAAAGTGATCTCCCAGAGCTGCCTCCACCCACCTTCTGGTGGCAGCTGCATCTTCATTGTTAAAGTCTCGCTGTGACAAAAACCCCAGAATGAATGTTCACAGTGGACAGGACCTCGCAGGGAGGAGCTATGTAGACTCAGGTCAAGTTGGCTAGCAAATACTTGGAAGAAGGTCATTTGGTAGGAGATTATTTTTTTCATGAATAGGTGAACCATTCATTCATTCATTCATTTATGCATTCATTAAAGATTTTACCAGACTCTGGTTATCATCTTTGCACATGCAATGAAGTGACCGATCATCTGAGTTTGCCCCGGACTGTCCCAGTGATAGCTGTGAAAGTTTCATATCTCACAAAAACTCCCAGCCCCAGCAAATGGGTGCAATTGGTTACCGTAATGTGGAAGTTGTATTTACCTGATTAACTTCACCATATTCATTAGGCATCAGCAAGTACCTCCTCTGGAAATCCTTCTATGAGAATGCCAAAGTGGATTTTATATTCCATGGCACCTTTAGCTATTCCTCCCTACTCTCTCGTGTTTTATCACCAAATAGCCCTATCCTCCCACACACTGATCATAGCTCATGGGGGTCAATATCATGGCTTATTGGTAATTTTATCTCTACTACCTCACAGAGCTTAGACATTGTAGGGGCTCAAAGTTTTATTGGAAAACTGATGATGAAAATAATGATAATAACAATAGTAACAATTTGTTTACATTTTCTATGTGTCTGACATGTAAGAGCATAGCCTTAAAGAATACATAGGATTTTGATGGGTAGAGACGGGGAAAGTGCATTCTAGAGAGGGAGAATTGTGTACATGTTGAGTACAGTACTTGATAAAATCTAGGTAAATAGAACTTGCTGAATGACAGACATTTAATAGTATAAGAATAAAAGGTATTTGAGGAGAAATGATAATAAATTTGGCATGAAAGCAGAGTAGAAATAAGAGGCTACAGAGAAAAAAATAGGCTGGTTATGTAGGTGCAGCTCAGTTGTGGATGCTGTGAATATGATAATGAGTTCTCGGCCTTGATGGAATGGAAAATGAAATTCTAGTACTGGTTTCCGGAAAAAGGAATAGGGAGGTACCGTGTAGCAAAAAGTTTCAGGGGCTTATGTTCTTCTATACCTGTGCTTAACTATGATTTATCACTTGGAAAAGTCACTTAATATCTCTGAGTTTCACTGCCCCATCTGTGAAATGGGGGTGCTGATATCTAACTTGCAGAGTAGCTTCAGATCAGATGTAATCCATGTGAGTTACCCAATACAGTAAGCCATGAACCAATGGCAGCTATCAGCGCTGTTGTTGTGGTTGTTGTACATTCAGGAGCTGAAGAAAAATTAATCCAAAGAGCTGTGGGTTAAAAGAGAATTTTTCCCCTTTATGAATGGCCACCAGAGAAGCTACAACCTGGATCACCTGCTCTGTCACCTTAAAACGGAACACACAGAGAAAGCAGGGCTCTTTTTTTCCATGGGTCTCGGGGTCATTTTAAGTATTATGGTTATAATTATTCCTTTTAATGTATGGTTCTATGATCTTAAAACACAGTGGACATTATAATAATTGTCTTTTAAGTCATTTATCTGTTCTTTCATAAATACTTCTAAGTTGCTTTATTTGAGACAATGTCTCACTCTGCCGCCCAGGCTGGAGTGCAGTGGCATGATCACGGCTCACAGCAGCGTCAGCCTCCCTGGACTCGGGTGATTCTCCCACTTGAGCACCCCCACCCCAGCCCTAACCTAGGGACTACAGACATGTGCCACCAAGCCCAGCTAATTTTTGTATTTTTTTTTTTCTTTTTTTGGTAGTGACGAGGTTTCATCATGTTGCCCAGGCTGGTCTTGAACCTCTGGGCTCAAGCAATCTGCCTACCTCAGTTTCTCAAAGTGCTGGGACTACAGGCATGAGCCACCGCACCTGGCCCTAAGTTGCCTTTTCTTCCTGCTTCTCAGTTTGCAGCTTAAGACCACACTTTTATTTCTTCAGTTTGTTCACAGAATCTAGTACAGATCTGTGCATACTCAGTGCTCGCTCCCTGCAAATTAACGTTCTCATCATGATACTCAAAGCCCCCACCATCTGGTCCCATTTTTTTCAACTTGATATTCATGCTCCAGACACAAGGATCTATTTAATGTCCCCTGAACCCACCGTGCACTTTGAAGTCCTGAGGTGTTGAATCCATATTCTGTTCCCCTCGCATCAGAAGGGCCAAGTTGTGTTCGGGATTTAGCGGGTAGACCAGGGCTGTGGCTGCTGGTGCAGGAGAGAGTGTGGCTTGTGAATTTGAAGTCGTACCACTAAGGATTGTTTCTCTAAACTACGTATTTTTCCTCGGTAACATTGGGATAATAACAATGCCTTTTGATAAAGTTGTGGAAGGTACCGTGTTAGCATTATACATAAAGATGTCTTAGAAACTGAAGATAACTATAGCTGAAATTTATTAATACACAATGTGAGAAAATGAAACGCACCCAAGATTGGCTTTCGGCTCCAATACCACCACCGATAGCTGGGTGATCATGAATAACTCACTTTGCAATTTTAGATTTCAATTAATCATCCATAAAATGAGAGCAACAGCAACTGCCCTGCCAACTTTTCAGGGCTATTAGGATTGTAAGTGAGACGCTGTATGTAAAATTGCTTGATAAACTGCACAGTGCTATACAAATGCAAAGGTGTGAGTTGTTAAGCCAGCAGCCTCTGGAGCAGATGGACTCATGGAACCCCAGTTCCAACAGGTGCAGGCAGAGTGACCTAGGGCAAATTCTTGCATGTCTCCGTGCCTGCCTTCCATTTCCAAAATGGACATGGCAATCAAAACCGTCTTGCAGAGTTCTTAGGCAGATCATATATATTAATACATATAAAGTGCTCAAGCTAGTGCTGAATACAAAATAATTAGGTAAATGAGTTATGTTATTATTGTCAGCATTATTATAAGCAGCATTGCTCTTCCTGTGTCCCCAGATCTTCACCAGATCTGAGGGTGTCCTGTGGCCTAAAGTTACCGTTCCCATGTCTGTCTCTGAAGTCACTGAATAAGGTGACATTTGTCTTAGCTATTCTCATTCCTCCTCTTGTCTTATCTCGCTCTGGTATCCTCTGATTCCCTATTGTCCCCAGAAATGCAACACAGATAAGTCATTTTACACGGAACATGACTTCTTCAGGCTGGGCGATAGTACCAACTCCAGTACTTTATTAGTTCATATCTTCACATTGCCTTTGAGAGTGAAGCCTCTGGTCTAGGTATGAACATGGCCCAGATTCAGTGGGGTTTGAATATTACACCATTTTGAGGTACTCTTTTTTTTTTGAGATGGAGTCTCGCTCTGTCGCCCGGGCTGGAGTGCAGTGGCCGGATCTCAGCTCACTGCAAGCTCCACCTCCCGGGTTTATGCCATTCTCCTGCCTCAGCCTCCCGAGTAGCTGGGACTACAGGCGCCCGCCACCTCGCCCGGCTAGCTTTTTGTATTTTTTTTTAGTAGAGACGGGGTTTCACCGTGTTAGCCAGGATGGTCTCGATCTCCTGACCTCGTGATCTGCCCGTCTCGGCCTCCCAAAGTGCTGGGATTACAGGCTTGAGCCACCGTGCCCGGCCTTGAGGTACTCTTTAAGAAAAGAATATGCTATTACAAATATAAAATTAGGTATGGATGTGAGTATTTAATTAGAACGAGAAATCACAAGTAATAATTTTTTTAAAAGCTAAAATATACCCACAAACATCAGAAACTCCAAGAAAATAATACTGTTATTAAATATCTCCCCAATGTACTTTTGTAATATTTTCTTATATTCTCAGCTATATACTTTTTATTACATCTTCAAATGCAAAGAATTTTATGTTACCATTTCCTATAGAAAGAACAGAAAGATAATTCAGTATATACTCTAGCATAGTTGACTGATTTTTTTAAATTGATAACTCAAGACAGTTTCTTTCAGCTTCCCAAATCATGATTGGTAATGTTATAGAAATTCTTAGGATTTTGGTCTGGAAAAACACTGAGTTTCTTTCAAAGTCTATGATACTTGGTAGAATTTTCCACAGACTAGTTTCAAATTTCCTCCACTCTTCATATATCCCCAATACTGGGCCACATGAGACATGTTCATATTGCACCATGTGACTTCTGGGGGACACTTGTGCCTGCATTGCAGGCAGTAGACACATTTCTGAAAGCCATCCCTACATCAGAACAGCTAGCGAGAATGTAATAGACATAGACATGATGTGTGGTACATAAAGTACATTTGATGAAATGCAAACTCAAGGCATCCCAACTCAAATTTCACTTAGGTGAATACCAAAAATGCTCTTTGCCATTGCAATGCTACCTGCAATATGATGAATGTTATATCAGGTTAAAAGCAATGGAAGTCCTGATTGATTGCAGTTAAAATGTCTTACTTGAGTATAGTTTACAAAACATGGCCGGGTGACGACCTTCTTAGTGCCTCTTCCACAATCTTGTAAGCAGACAGTACAAGAGACAGGTCCTGTTTCTCTTAGCTCCTTTTGCATTACACCATCCCAAAACATAAGCAGATAAGGCCTTCCTAGATGTTTCAACTTCAGAGGAGCACCCAGCTGAACTCAGTCATGGAAGTGACTCCTGCGGTCACCACGTGGAGCGGCATTAGGTCAACCCTGCTGAGCCTTGCACGAATTGCAAAATCATGAGCAAGTAAATACTTGTTGTTTTAAGCCACTACGTTTTTGGAAGACTTTCTGCCCAGCCATAGATAATGAAAACAACAGACAATGACATCGTATTAGATGTGTGATGCTGTCATGACAAAAGTCTAAGACTTGCGGTATTGGCTTGTAGATCACGTAGCAGGTTAGGGGGAGCTATGGTCTGGATATGCTTTGTTTGGCCCCACCACGCCTCATGTTGACATTTGATTTCCAGGGTTAGAGGTGGGGCCTGGTAGGTGTTTGGTTCATAGGGCTGGATCCCTCATGAATGACTTGGTGTCATTCTCCTGGTAGTGAGTGAATCCTCATTATTAGTTTCTGTGAGAACTTGTTAGAAAGAGACCGGCACCTCCTCCCACCCTTGCTTCCTCTATCGCCATGCAGTCTCTGCATACACCAGCTCCCTTTCATCTTCTGCCATGAGTGGAAGCAGTCTGATGCTCTCAGCAGAAGCAGATGCTGGGGCCATGCTTCTTGAATATCCTGCAGAACCATGAGCCAAACAAGCCTTTTTTCTTTGTAAATTACCCAGGCTCAGATATTCCTTTATAGCAACAGAAGAAGACTAAGACAGAGAGTGAAGAGGAGAGGCTTGGACAATGGAGAGGTGAGTGAATACATTGTGAACTTGGCTAAGGCCAGGTGGCTTGTTTTAGTAGTGTATGTTGAGGCATTGCAAGGAGAGAGGTGCCAAAGAATGGACCAGTTTTCAAGAAAAATTATGGAATATATAAGGGCCTCCAGCATAGTTTTCCAGGTGGCAAAGATTCACAAAATATGGGCCTTCGGGTAAAGATCAGATCAAGGCTATGGCTGAAGGACACCTTCTCCAGAATTCTAGAAGATTCAAGGCCATGTTTCCTAGACCTTCCAAGTCAGACAAAAGAACTCCTGGAAATCATAACGATGTTGCTTTACACACGCAAAGTAGCGAGAGGTTAGTTGCGGAAAGAATTATGCTGGGGCGTGGAGCACAGAGCGCGCCTCAGTGAGGTCAGTGAATGACACACAATATTTTAAAGAGAATTGTCCTGATGAGAGAACTGCCAGGTTGAATAAAGGGATAAGGAAGTTCAAAGTGAAAAGAGGCATTTGAGTCCCAAGCTTTCTACAGGGAAAAAAGCACGCTGAGAAAGTTATTCAGCTGCAAACATGGGCCATTTCTTATGAAAAAGGATGAATGAATCTGATGGCATAGCAAAGAGGCCAGAAGGTGGAATCAACCAAAAGTTGAAAATAACAGTTAAAGAAAAAGGGGGAAGAGATAATGTTTGGAACCAAGGGGAGAGCTGGAGCCATGGTGGAAGGTTCACCTGCTGGATCTCTGGCTTGAATCAAGAACCCTCACAGAGGCAGAGCTTGATGCTAATCACAGAAAATTCTTTGCTCCCAGGAGAGCTTCATGCGCAGTGAATGAATGCCTTCCTGGGTTTTAGAATTGTTATAGGCCAGTAACTGTGATGTGTTTCCTGTTCTTTGCCTTTTTAAATGCCAGTGTTTACTGCAAGTATCCTGTGCTCGTATTAGCATTATATCACCATTATATGCGGGATATAGTGGGATTTACCTTGTATTTTCAGCTCACAGTTCTTTAGCCCAAGAAGTGCCACAGTCACATCTCAGCCCAATACAGATTACTGGACTTTGTTTTGATGTCACAATGGGATGAAAATTCTGGATCCCTTGAAAAGAGGGGGAATATATTTTCCACATAAGAAGGGCATGAAGTGCTGTAGTGAGAAGGCAGAGACTGTGGTGGATTGGCTGAAAAGAGGCCTCCAAGAATTCCTCCCACTGTGTATGCACATGCTGTACTTGCCATCATGAAGTGGAATCTATATCCCTTTTTCTAGAATCTGGGCTGGCCTGCAAGTTTCTCTGGCCAACAGAATGAGGCAGAGGCAATGCTGTGTCATGTCGTGATGTGGGTCTTTTGAGGCCTGACAGCTTTTGCCCTTCTGGAAGCCAGCTACCATAAAAAAAGTTCAGGCTAGGAAATAAAATGACACAAGATCATGTGCAGAGATCAGGATTCTGTGCCAGAGAACTGAAAAGCCTAGACGTGTGAGTGGGGCTGGCTTGTATGTTTCAGACCCAGCTGAGCTCCAGGCTGAATGCAGCTGTGCGAGTGACTCCAGCTGACACCACGGAAAAGCAGAAGGACCACCCGACCAACCTACAGACATATACGAAATCGTAAGTCGTTCTTGTTTGAATCCCCCGAGTTTTGGGGTGGAGTGTTATGAAGCAATACATAACAGGAAAAGCCCCTGAGGCTTGGGCTTTCTTGGCTTCACGGTGATTCCCCCTGTAGGTATGGAGTCTGGGTAGGAAGGCAGTGGCTCTTTCGCCTGCAGCCCTGTGAAGAAGGACCAGGCACTGGTGCTGACTGCTCTCCAGACCCTTCCCCACTTCCTGCTCTGCTCCGCGCCAGGAAATGTAGACCCCACCAACTCTATCACCTTCTCCCTTGCTGGCTGGTTCTAGTTGAACCTGGCAAATGCCTGGACAAAGAAAATGGTCCTCTCTTCCCCATTCCGTTCCTTCTCCAGAGCTGCACCTGTCAGTGTTTGAGCCTTCCAGGCCAGAGATCTGGCAGGCGGACCTTCCTCTGTGGTTCCAGCCTTCCCTTCAGCTCCAAAACATTACCCCTTCCCCCTTCTTCTTTAAGCCTAGAGGTGGCAA
This sequence comes from Chlorocebus sabaeus, assembly GCF_047675955.1. Classification (NCBI taxonomy): domain Eukaryota; kingdom Metazoa; phylum Chordata; class Mammalia; order Primates; family Cercopithecidae; genus Chlorocebus; species Chlorocebus sabaeus. Next base: position 127,145,502 of record NC_132904.1, on the reverse strand, counting down.
GAGCTTTCTTGTTTACAAACCACTGAGTGTCTCCACATTCCTTTTAGGTGTTCTTTATCCTACCTGTAACCTCTGTAAATTGTCTCCTCAATACCATATCTTCACTTGAATAAAATAAAATGCTGTTTTCTATTGTTACCCTGGCTAATATACTCACCTATTCTTGTCTCCAAATTCTGAATCTTAATACGTAGAAAGAAAATGATAATGGAAGAGGAAGTCATGGTGACTGGATTTCAATTTGGGGTTTATAATTTACTAGCTTGATAACCTTGAACCAATCAATTAGCTTATCTGAGTCATAATTTCCTTCATTGAAACTGGAAATAATAATAGCCTACTTTACAGGGTTATGTTTGGGGCACCTAGTATTCACTAAGCCCTGGGTCTCAAATATGGAACTTATTAGGTGCTATATTTATATACATCAGGGGGCTGAGTTAGAGGCCTTTATCTTCTCCAGAGTTCAGCAAGAATCAAAACATGAAGGCTATAACAAGAGTTTAAAATAAAGAAACATATGCTTTGAACTGAGAAAAGACTGACCACCTTTCTGACAGGCTTCCAGGGGCCCAGGGATGGCAGCAGAGGCATCAGAAGAGGATGTCTGACAGGCCCTCCTGGTGGTGGAGCCAGGATCAGACAGCAGCAGGAACACTGTTTTTTTGCTGGGGTTTCAAATTCGTGAGCAAGTAGGTGCGCATCGCTGCTGAATGAAGAACTGGTGGCATTACAAAAAGTAAATAGGTTAATATGTTATCAAAGGATCTTCTCTTTGTAATCAGAGGGCCGCTCCAGCTGTTTCTGGGCATTATGCATTATTTATGGCCCATCCAGGGCTGGCATCCCGCTATTCGCCTGCTTCCTCAGAGGGACGGCAGGAAAAAGAATCTTGGAGAGCAATTTTGAGCAAGACTAAGTGAGAGAGAAATGAGCAGATAAAGGAGAAAGAGAAGCTGGAGAAGAATGTGGTTGGAAAGGGAAAGAAGGAAAGGAAGAAAGTGACAGGCTGCCAGGGTGATGGGTGTTCAACTTGACCATGACGGAACCCAGAGTTTTAGGAAACTTGCTCCAAATTCCAGCGGATCCCAAAGGTGGAATTGTAGGGAGTTCAGTTATTTCACATCCCTGCTTATTCCTGACCAGAAAAACTCACTCTGGGAATCAATTTCTGCCAGGCTCCAAAGGGTTCATAAGAGGCGATGCTGGGTGGCTGTAGGTCAGGGAGCTAAGAGACGCTCCCATCAGAGAGCATCCTCGCTGTGGGGAAAGGAGATGAATTGGCAGCTGGACCTGGGAGCCTGAGATGGAGAAGACTGAGCTGAGCGACCAAGCAGCACAATGAAGCTATATCCTCGTACAGTGTGGTGTCTTGCACGCCATAGACGACTCTGCTGCCTGGAACTGGGACTTCAGTGCCTTTTTGGTACTATGAATCAGCAAAGCTACAACCACCCCCATTTCCACTTCTAGCATTCAACTCCCTGCCAAATTCTGGAGGCAACAGAGTCCTGTGTTTGTCTTCTTTTCTGAACACCCACAGTAATGCTGTTATTATCATTATCATCATCATCAAACACTAAACCCTTGCCAAGTGTCCTTCATTCTGTATTCTGTGTCAGAGAACTAACGTCAACCGAGTGTCCAGTAAATGGCGGTTCCTTTGATGGTATTTAAATTGTGTGATCTAAATTGAACCTCACAACAACTCTGTCAGATGTCACAATCCCCATTTTATAGAGGCTATAGCATGCTCAAAGAAATAATTTGCCCAAGGTCACATAGCTCATCATAGGTGAAGTCTGGACTGCAATCCCTGCCTAGGATCTCTGAGAAATGAAGACCAATATCCTCCTTCTCTTCCTCAGTCATGCCCTTGAGGCTGCACTCAACACTGCAGGTAACCAGTCAAGAAAATTATAATACCCATTTCAGCAGTGGCATGTGACACATACAGACAAGTTTAAATTAAGTCCCAGTTTCCCATTCAGGATGGTTGGAGAATCATCTGATCTTTCCTGGTATCAATACCCTGTCTGCAGGGAATATTGGATGAAAAGTTGGCTTATTGCTAATTTACCACTTATTCTCAGCTGCAACATGAATCTTCATTTCTTTTTGGAATGACTGGTCCTGCCACACATCCTCAGAAATAGACCTGCCTTGGTGGCCAAAGACCAAGGCTTGGCTCTCTTCAGGGGCTCTGGGACATTTCACTTTTGTATTTGTCTTTTGACATCACCACGAACATTCACCCAGAGTTGTTGAGATTAGATTGGATGGGGAGTCCTACCCCCCTAAACACACTTGCAAAATAATCTATACAAAATGCCTGATGTGGTAGCTGGCACAGAAGGGCCTCTCTCACATCCCTGTTGACTTCGCTTGGAACTAATCCCAGATCCCTCCTGCCCCACCAGGTGGTCATGTCACAGCCTTCATCCTTCATCCTTCCTCCCAGCCTCCTGTCAAGAGGACCACAGATTTGCATTTTACTTGGAGAAGGTGCATGCCTCTTGGCCTGGAGGGCATGATGCCCTGGTGGTTGCAGATCAGAGGCATCTCTGGGATGGGGGAAGGCTCTGGTACCAACTGAGAATTTCAAATAGGGGCAGAATCAACACATGATTATTGGGCATTGAATACTACTGGCTCCATGCTAATTGCTTTAAAGATATTATTTAATCCTTTCTACAACTCTCTGAGGCAGGAATCAGCAGTCCCCTCCTCCCACTCCATTTTTCAAGAATAAGATCTTCAGATACTTATTCAAGGCAAGGAGGGGTTTGGTGGAATTTTCCATTCAGATCTCTCTGATTTCAATGCTTATGTTCCATTTCTGTTTGACTATCATAATTCCCACTTCCTTTTTATAATGATATTTTGAATTCTCAGGGTGTGGCCCACTGTCTGTGACATGGAAGATGCTTAGGAGGTATTCATAGCACGAATGAGGAGTGGATGAAGGAAGAGCATGCAAAAAAATGTCTTTAGGACTTCAGACCCAGAGTGGAAGAGGAAGTGGGAGTCAATGACGTGGCTGGGCTGACTCTCATTGCTCCTGGGAAAGGGGCAGTGTCCACGCAGGAGGAAGAGGGTCTCAGGTGTCCGTCTACTCTCCTGTGGATGGCCATCTGATGACTCAGGAAGGGCCAAATGCATCAGCCTCTCTTCACCTCTGCCTCCTGTTTCAGCCCCCTCAGTAGTCTTAGCAAAGAACCCAGTGGGCTGCCCGAGGCAGAACTGTGTCCTCCTCCAGCTAAAACTGGGAGCCTCTGCCCCTTAACTGGCAAATTCAAAGGACAGGACCATTTTGCCTTCTCCAATACTTGCATTTGAAAAGGAAAATCAACTCTTGGGGATGTGCCAGTCTTGTATCTTTTACTGGCATCCTCATAGTCTCACCTTTAAATTGAAAAACCTTTCTTTAGTCTGTTTCTCTCTCTTTTTTTAATACAAAATTTACCAATAAGAGGAATTCAGTAAAAGATTTCTCGCATAAAGCAATTGCCATTTGTGTAGAGACAGGACACTTAACATAATACAGGCAGAAAATTAGCCTGTAATCACTGCTTTCTTTTGGATCTACTTTAGATGTATTGAAGCCCAGGAGACTCCTCCAGAGAGTGTGCCCCCTGGGACTCAGTCCCTTCGCCCGCTCATTACCTTCGGTTTTGTTGTCTCCGAAAAAGAAAATTAGGGCGCTGTGGCTATTGAGATGTTTGTGTTCAGCCAGTGAGACGTTCACACACAAAAAAATGATAGTCACTGCATCTGATTATAGATGATTTAATGGAATGAACTGTCTTGCAGGTTCGTGGAGGAAATGCCAACGCCGGCGGCACCAGGCGGGTCTTCCTTGTCCTGCCTCTACCTGGCCCTTAATTGCCAAGGGCAGAAGACAGGCTCTGCTTCCCCCACCGCCCTTTTGTTGGGTGTGAAGAAAGAGCCTAGGCAGGGGCGGAGGCCAGCAGCCAGCTGAGGCTTTCATGCAGGGTGAAATGCAGCGGAGGGGCAGCGGCTCTGCTTTGCTGCCGGTTTTCTCGCTCTCCCAACAAAGAACTCAAAGTCACTGAGTGTTAGAGAAACCTCCAGATGAGCCTGGCAAGGGAAGCTGGAGAAGAGCCCTGTAGCTTTCATTGAATTCCTGCCTCTTCTAAAGAACTTAATTTCCACTTTCAGTATCTCTTGTTCTTTCTTCACCTTCCCTTTTATTATAAAAAGTCAGACTCCTACTCTGAGTGGAGCTGCTTCTTATTAACTTCATGATCACAAGTGAGTAAGTCACTCTATGGCAGTAGGCCTCAGTTTACACGTTTACAAATGGGTTTGTAATGCCCATTCTTGAGACTTGATGTGAGGATTGAAACAAATGTGTAACCCGAGAGCCTTCGCACCACAGAGAGCAGGGGGACTTCTTGGTCTCTAGCAATATTCAACACACTCCGGTTTTTAAAATTCATTAGGTAAGTCGGAACCACAGAATGTATTTCTAATACTAAGGTCAAGGAGGAGGCAAAGCCACCATCCCTGTCTGAGCTTCTTTCGAAGCTTTGACTTCAGCCTTCCAGTTAAATGTGGAAACTCAGGTCATCCCAGAACCCCACATGACCCAGTGCTGGGGTTTCCCATGCAAAGGAAAATGCTTCAACAACCTGATGCAATTAAAACTAATACCAGTGTTTACTTATAGCCCTCTAAGAAGATTAAAAGAGATCTGCTTGATAACCATCAGCTAGACTTCTTAAAATTAACTTTCCTCTGCTTGTGCTTTTTCTCTCACATATAACATAGCTGCCTGAAGCTTCCTTTTTCCCAGGACCCATGCTCGACTCCCCCACACAAAGCACACCCAGAGTAAATTTTACTTTCTCATCTCCTTTGCTCTGTTTCTGCCTTTTCTTCTCTCCCATGAGTCTGTACCCTCATCTCCTTTACTCTAGTTCTGTCTCTGTCTATCCACTGTCCCAAATTTGCATCATAAAAGCTTATCACAGGAGATTAGCTTATGAGGTAGAAATCTCTTTGGAGGTTAAATCTCTTTTGGAGGTACGGGGAAAGGACAAACAGAGTGGACAAAAATAGCATTTTCTTTGTCAATCAAGGCAGCGTGCAAGCCTGTGAAGATTCACGTTAATGATTCTTGTGGCCACCAAATATGATGGAGGGAGGACACATCCCAGAGTGGTTAAAGATTCTATTCCAGCTCACCCAGGGAGTGTCTGGAGAAAGGAACACCAGGGCCAAACAGGTAAAAGCAAAAGGATGTCAAGCTTTTGTCAATCTGTTGAATAAAAACCTGAAACAATTTTTGCCCATGAATATGCATGATGTATATGTCTCAGCTCTCATCAGCAGGGCTCACCAGATGGCTGGTATGTGTGGGGATCTGCTATACACTATACCTGAAGATTGTGATGGGCGGGGGAATCAAGAGCTGGACAGAAGCTGTCAGAATGCAGAACGCATCGTCTGGGGGAGTGGCAACTCTCCATTACCCTTGGTCCTGAGGCCAAAGGCCATGATCTTACAGAATATAAAAGGTAGCTCTAATGAGTAAGACATGAAAAGGGGCTTGACCATTAGTGGTCATTAATGCTCCCATTCCCAGGGCCATTAACCTTGGGTCCCTTGGCCCAATTCCAACTAGGTTAATTATATACCGCCTTCTCAAATTCCCTCCTGCCCTGACAGCTGTATGCAGCATGGTTTAAGAAATGTTAGTGGCATCTATCTTAATTATCAACCTGAGGATGATGCCCTCATCATTGTTCCCCATATATGAGCATTGTCATTATGAGTAGGAGGACTAGTGGGAACTTACGGTACTACAAAGACAATGTCTTCTTTACCAGGCCTGTTCCTAAATGTGTCCCAGAGAAGCAAATAGGCTTTTTTTTCTTTCCTTTTCTTTTTAACTTAATATGGGGCTGTGTGGCTACATTTCAAAAGCAGAGATTGTACTGCTAACAATGCAGAGCTCATAGTGATGGCGAGGGTATGCCAAGAGGACCAAAGGGGCCCTAGTTGCTAGAAAGCACTGGCTGCGTGGTTGCCTATGCTGATCTACGGTGCTTCCCTGCAACAGGGCCCTGAACCACACAGCTCCCTCAGCTCTTTCTAGTGTTATGAAAAAGTTGCATCATACTTGGAAGCTGGAGGCTTAGCAGCATGGCTCACGTCTATAATTGCTGGCCACATCAGACATTGCCCCTGATATTAACCACATCTGAAGTTCTCCCCCTTCTTCTCCACCATCCACTACCCCCCAACCTTCGCAGGCCTTGCATCTTCCCAAACTGGGGTCAGTCCTATGACTCACCTTCTCCAAGCCTTTGCCCAGAAAGCTGAGCACAGCCAGAGACACAAATCATGTGACTGTGGAGATGGAATCCACACACATTCACTGCCTCCACATTCAGGGGCTCTTCTAGGACTTTTCCAAGTGCCTTCGGTATCTTTGGCTAATTCAATCTCTACTTCTCTTAACCTTCAGTGTTCTGCTAAATATTTACCTCAAGCCCATGTTCTTACAAGACAACCTTCTCTCCCACTCCTGTAAGGAAACTGAAGTTACCAGGTGTGCTCTACTCAAATTTCCATCCATAATCCATCAGTATCAAATTCTCTATATCAACGTCCATTTCTACCTACTCTATTGTTTTCTCCACTCAAGCATTGCTTTATATGCAGTCGTCGGTCTAGAAATACACTTCCTAGCACCCTCCCTACTTCTACCCCACTGTGCCCAGTGTATTCATCTGCACATTGCCATTAATTTGGAAAACCCCCACTCAATTCCCTCCTCAATTTTCAAAGGCCACAGTATTTTTCAGCCCAAAATTTGCACTTACAGAATATATTACATCTGTGTCAAGTCAGGATATAAAGTGAAAAGAAGCTTCAGGGGATGGAAAGAAATGAGCTTCCCCCCACACACCCCCACCACCACCACCCAGACTGAAGAAAATGGAGACAGAGCTGGCCACTCTTCCTGGAAGACCATGGTTACCTCCCATGCCACCCTTACTCAGGAATGGCTCGATGCCCTTTCTGACTCCTTCCCAAAGTTTTCTGTTTCAGAGGCTCACTGCTATTTCCCACAATGTGCTCTATAGGAATCCCTTTTATTATACTGCTTTATTTTAAACCACCCCTATTTTAGAAACTGCTGGAGCTTAGAAACCAATTTCCATGCTTATTCTGAAGCATTTGTGGCATTTAGGGAAGTTGTACACAAGCTGCATGTGAGTTTCATCATGGGAGACCCAAACTCAGTTGGCTCAGAGGAAGGAAGTCGGGGTGGAGGTGGGGGGTCTGTATGATGTCTTCATTTGGTGTAAATGCCTAGTATCAAGTGACAACTTTTGGTGGGTAGAGGAAAGGTAGTATCCCGCTATCCAAGCAAAGTCACTTTTAGGAACAGACAGAGTTGTCCTTCAGTGGCATAAGGCATCGTGCTGGTACATCAATGCATCCTGCTTGATGTTACCCTTGCAACCATTCCTGATAAATCCCCCTCTCTCTTGTTCTACTCTGTTCCAAGGCCAGGAGTAGGTTGAAGCACTTGCAAAATTTAGGAGAGTGCAAAAACAAACAAACAAAAAAACATAATCAAGATAAACAATAATTGAATGCAGTATTTTTTTTTTCAAAATGAAATCAATGCAAAAACCCCATGATGAATGACAGATCAAAAGTTTAAATAAAGTTAGGATCAGTAGAGTACCAAGTCAAGCCATAGCAGAGCCACAGGCCAAAGGAAAAATCAGTAATACTGATCCTACCTCTATTTGAAATTTTGATATTTTGTTAATATATTTTTAACATTGATTTTTATTTTTTTAAAAAATATTTTATGCAAGTGTTGTTAATATTCCCTCCTGTGCTTTCACATTTGCTTCAATTCAGCACGCAGCTGAGTGCCTGACTTGCTTTCTGTGCTAACGGATGTTCTTACACACAATCGCGTATCACCAATGACTTGGAATCACTCACTTCCCTCCATCCTTGCTGCCACAGCCCCAGATCATTTCCTCATCCTCCCTTTCTTACATTAATTCAACAGTTATCTATTTGGTCTGCAGATTTCCAGAACCATCCTTTTCCTGGAAAATTGCAGATCCCACTTTTCTGGCTGTTCCAGAGTCATATGGTGCTCCCTAGGGTCTAAGGTGAGGAGTTCCAAACTTTAGTCTGGCTGCAGCCTCCTTTTTCTCTTTGTTCCACCTTAGGCAACCCTTCGTTTGCCTCTGCAATCTCCTTTCTCACCATTCCTTCTTCCAGGCTCCCCAAATAACCCATCTGCTCTCATATTGTGATATCCCAGCTGCTCTCTAATGATTCTTCAAACCTCTCATGCTCTCTCCCACCCTTCTCACATTTTATACATGTGGTTCTGTCTGTCTGGAATATTCTCCTCTCTTCCTTCAGTCCGGAAAACCTGCTTTTTGTGGAGACTTCTATTAGCTTGTTTTCCATTGTATTATAATTGCCTGTTGATACATTTTTCTCTCTCACCAAACACTAAAATGCTTCACAAGGGCAGAGAGGACGTCTCTGATTCATCTCTATATAAAAGGCATACTGCAGGTGCTCAAAACAAGTTTGGGGGTTATTTAAATGAATTATGAATAATTGGACAATTGAGTCATCACTGCCAGAATACTCATAAACTAGGCTTTAGTAAGCCCCTGGCTTTGCAAGGTGGTGTGCAGGGCACTAGGAATCAGTGCTGCCCTGGGCGAGTGAGTGTTCACCAAGCTCCTCAAATCCTGGGCTGCATGGAACCCACATTTTATTCCCAACACCCAACACAGGCATAGGGCAGGACCAAGTAAAGAGCCCGACTGGATTGAAATGTAGATGCTGGGCTATGTGAAGAAGGGCTTTGCGGCTTTCCCAGAACTGAGATGCCTAATTTCAATTTTAAAACAACTTCATCGGATAAAACTAGACACCTTCGAAATGTAACCATTTCTGGGTAGGAGCCTCAGAGTTGTGAGTCTCTTTCTGTAGAGCTGTGTGGTGAAGAAATTCAATGGGAGCATCACTTTTAACAATTATAACCACCATGGTCAGAGCCTCTGATGACGAATGTGCTTGGATAACCACAGAGTCCACCTGAAGTTTGCCTTCATTCATTTAGCAACTGTGTTGCTAAACACTCCTACCCTCAGGCGTTTCTCTAGATACCAGCCATACAAGATGCAGAAAACAAGAGTCTCCTAGTCGTGTGGATGAGGCAGATAAACCTGGCTGAACGTAGAATTACACTACAATGTAATAACCACTATGACAGAAATATGCACATGGCACCCTGGTATGCTACCTACCTCTTAGGGAAAGTGTCCATAAATGCTCCCTAGAAGAGTTAATTCCTGACGTGTGCCCTGTAAGGGGTAATTCCCACATGTGAAGTGGCCACAGGTAACAAAGAGAAAGGCAAAATAATCGAGGCAATGAAAGCATGATATGCAAAATTTTCAGTGCAAAAACAAGATAAAGGAAGTTTCCATGCTGGAAACTGTAAGGCTGAAAAGTTAGGTGCAACAAGAAATGAAATGTGAATGGTGGATGCTGGCTGGGCCATGAAAAGTCAAAATACTTGCCCTGAAAGATTATGTTACAAAGGGGAGTGATCTGATTGAATTTGTTTCTTTAGGAAGAATTATTATGAAAGCAGTGAGAAAAGAAACAAGTGGAGGCAGAAAGGTCAGCTTTGGGTCTCTAGTACAGTGTGGGCCAGAAAGTCGCTGTGTGTACATCAAGGGATTGCAAGTAAAGTAGAGAGCAGGTTCCCCGGGTCCTAAGGAATTGCAGCTGTCAGAACCTGGTGGCCAGCTAAACGTTTAGGTGAGGATGGGAAAGAAATCTAGGATGACCCACAGGATATAAAGTTGGATTCTGACGGACGAGGAACAGGATGGAGAGCAGGCAGTAGACTGATACGTGCAGCTTTTATCACATGCATTTCAGGGACTTTGGATACATCTGGGAAGAGATGTCTAGAAAACATATCTATCCAGGAAATAGTATTTTGAGACTCATCAGTAAATGGTTTTATGAAGTCAAAGAGGTTGTAAGAGATTATTCAGGGAGGTAGAAGAGAGTAAGAAGAGGATGGATATGATTTACTGGACACCAACATTCAAGCTAATGTAGGAAGCGGAGGGCACATCCTTTGTGTCCTGGAATCACAATGAACCCTCTCCTCTGTACTCTCTCCTCCTCTCCTTCCCACTTAGTGGTCAGCCACATTCACTAGAAGAGGACCTGGTTCAGATTAGATGCTCTGACCACAGAGAATGGCAACACCAACCCAAAGGCAGAAGTGGGGTAGAAGAGAATGAACAAGACTTGGAGTTGGGAGACCTGAGTTGGGGTCCCTGCTCTGTTCCTTGATAGCTGTGGAATCTGGATGGGTTTCTTCACTGCTTCCACTGTATTCTGACTTAATAAATCTGTTTTTTTCATCTTTGAGATGGAGATTTGTTATGATTAGGATTCTTTGAAACTGCTTGCTTGTGATCACACCAGTACAAATATATATGACTCTTATATGGATCATCTGGGGTTCTGCATTCACCTTTCTCCTCCAAGCATTACCCTTTCTCCTTCAAGCTGTGCTACCCTCCCAGAGTCTGGGTCAAATCCTCACTGAGGCCTAAGATATGCCCATCGAGCTGAACCTATTATCGCTCTGTTAAAACAGGGGGTGTGGGGTATGTATAGCAAGTGCCCCCCAAGTTCCTCACTTTCATCCACAAGAATAGCCCAAAGAGGAAAGACATTCCTAATTGAAGGAAAACCTATCTGGGGTATGATGGTGAAGGCCGGATGTCATAAGACAAAAATAAACTTTAAATGCTTCTAGTATTTAGCCCCTGAGATAAAGATTAGACAGCTTTTCCGCCTATGTGGGCTGGTAGGAGAAGGGGTGGGTGCGGTGGGCAGGGGAAGTGTGGCTTCTTTTCAAAGTGTTCCCTCTTATACTCTCATACTATAAAAAAGCTGTTTTCACTAGAGGGTCTTTAGGCTCTTTCCTTTTTCTTTTATTGTCTTGATAAATCCTTTATAGGGGCAGCTGTCTTACAGAACTGGCCCAGAACACACATAAACCCCTCTCACCACAGGTTATAAGCCTGTCCCTCCTCCCATTACTCTGGAGCCTGTAAATAATAGACTGATTAGGAAACCGAGACTGGTCCCGCCACAGCCCTGAGCACCACACCACCTCTCTTCCCCCTTCCAGACAAGTAACAGATGGCTGGCCTGGCTAGCGGTCTAGACGAGCGGGGAGACCTCCTGCAATCTTAAGCATGGCCACAGGGCCCAGGTACATGATTAGCTGGGGTCCTACTGGTACCTGGTTTTAGACCCCAACCCTGCCACTCACTTGTCTATTAAATAACTCATCACTTTAACATGGTGAGTTGATATGCAGTCCGTAGATAGCATGGAAGAGTGTTCCCTAACCTTAGTGGAGAATGGATTTATTATGAATTTTCTAGAAGAACATACCATAGACAAGAACATAAAATGGGTGAAAAGCTAAACAGTAAGTATAGATTTAGTTAACTTCAGCCACCTTGGACAGACTAAGAAGAATACAAAGGCTTTCCTCCCTCCTTTCCTCACTTCTTCCCTCCCTGCCTCCTTCCTTTCTTCCTTTTTTCCTTCCTTCACTCCTTCCTTCCTTCCACAAATATTTATCCTGCGTACCTGCCAAGTTCCAGGTAAATACTCAAGGCAGGGATTATGCCCATATCTCAGTGTCTGGATAATAGATGGTCAACACATTTTTTGAATGTGTCTTTATCTTCCTGCCTCTTGTTTTCTCTTCCCAGTCTTTTCATAGTAACATCATTTTTTCCTCACTGTGTCTCCCATGACCTGTAAGGTATTGAGTTCGTTATCTTTGTCTTTTATTTCTAAAGCCCAGTTATACTTTGACTCATCTCATAAAATCCCATTAAACAATTCATTTATCTTTGGCAGCTTTTTCCTTTAAGAAAATGAATGTAGGGCTTCATGGGTGATAATTCTGTATTATTCAGGAAAAATATTTATATTTCCTCATTTTAAATGATCTAAGTATTAACTTGAATCCTAACTTACTAGATCATCACATGATTTACCCAAGCAAGATGTGCGATGTTGTCTGTGATATGTAGCACTTTATCAGCTCCCTGCATTTTAATCCTCTTCCTCCTCCTCAGTGCAATTTTTTATCTCATGTCCCATTTTGCTGAGAGCCTCACCCTCTGTACCTGTCATGGCCCCCTTCTCATGTGTGGTAGCTGACAAAGGTTTAGGGGATTAAACTCCTCTCAGAAAAATATATAGAGACCTCTCCAAGAATAAAAATGCAAAGAAAATCAGATTAATAACCCTATAATGAAATAATTTTAAATTATACAAGATAATTTGTTATCAGCTTCCTCAAGCCCCACCATTCAAACCATGTGGGCAGATACCTACTCTGTCTGCTTAAAAGGTTGGGCTTGGTTTGCAAAAGTTACTTCCTTATATCTATAACCAACTGGGCCCAGTCAACTGGGAGAACAGACTACAGAGATGATGTAGTCAATGAGATGGTGGAGGAGAGAGGAAGAGATGTTTGAGGCAGAAGAACACTCTGAGCAGACAGCTAGAAAACATTTGGCCTTGATCGTTTGGGGTAATTACAAGTGGCACAAAATTGTTATTCCATAAAGAGCAAGGACAGGCAATGAGGCTAGAAAGAAAGCCCGGCATCACATATATTAAGCCTTTCTTTGTGACATAAAGAAGCTTGGACTTTGTCTGGTCAAATATGGGTACTAATACGGCCTGCTCCACATTTTGGAAAGATTGCTTTGGGAGTAGTCTGGAGGATAGATTTGGGTGGCGTAAGGAGAATAGAGGCTATTGCAATAATCCAAGAAGGATATAATAATAATCTATAACTAAGAGAGTGGTATCAGGAATAAGACGGGCCTATATTTGAAATAAAAATTTCAGGACTGGTGACTAGTTATAAATGGAGCACTGGAAGAGATGAATATTGAAAAGTCCAGGTTCCTGGCTAGGCAGCTGAGCAGATGGAGATGCTACAAATCAAGAAAGAGAATTCAGAAGAAAGCAGAGCAGGAGCTATAGATGATGAATGTGATGTTGGATATAAAGCGCCTGAGGCATATGGTACCTGGGAGCCATCCAGGTGACTCTGTTTGGCAGACAGGTGGGCATGTAGGGATGGAACTCACGGACTGGAGATCAAGATTGGGGAATTACTAGTATGCAAATGTGACTTTGAGACATGATTGTAAATGAAATTGCCAAGGAGAAGACATAGAGCAAGAGGTGAGCTACAGTTAGAGCCCAAATAAACCAACCCTGTAAGAAGAAAATTGGGAAAGAGGAATGGGCCATAGGAGCTGAGGAAGAAGAGTTTCCGGATGGAGGAGGTGGCTTGTGTCAACTGTTACAAAGGTGAGAGACAGGGATACGTTCAGAGAAAGGTCAGAGCATGCTGAAAGTGCTTTGTAGTTTTTGCTGGACAGGAGATCATTATTTCTGACTTGAATAAGAGTAATTTCAATGAAAAAGTAAGACTAGGGGCCAGATGACAGTTGACTGAGGAGTGAAAATGAGAGAATGAGGTGAAGACAGTAGGGATGTGAACTACTTTTTACAGAAAGCTGGATGAGAATGGAAGGAGAAAGATAAGACCATTGTTAGAAGAAGACAAGTTTAGGGTTTCTTTTTATTCTGAATTTTAAGGGGAAACTCAATGATTTGGAAAAAGAAGTAGATCAAGAAAAGGTAGTCAAAGGGAAGGAGAGGTTGAAGATGCCAGAGACAGAAGGAAGGAATAGATGGGGCAGAATTAGCTCTTAGCAGGGAGACGGCCACCTCATCCTCTGAGAGAAGGAAAGCTGGAGCTGTCCATGTGATTTGGCTGGAAGAGCAGTGCTGTTTGAAAGCAGAGAGAACAGGAGGAAGTGTGAGCCCCCTCCCTCTCCACCACCGAGCTGTTATACCTGGGATGGCCATGCCTCATTGGCTTCCATTGTCCCTCTCCTAGCTCAGTGATGCTTCCAAGTTTCTCCAAAACCTTGCAGCTAGGAAATTCTAAGTAATGTCCACTCTCTGGTTCTTCTAATATGATTGAAACCCTGCTTCTCCCTGCCTCTTCGCTGAGACGGGAAAGGCTATCTTTACATGCGGTACTGCCAGGAGTGGAGGAAAATTGAGCCCCTATGAGTGAGCTTAAAAAAAAAATGCATGAGTTTGTGTCTGATGAATACACCTTCACCTACTGATTCACAGGCTCTCTCTCCCCGTTGGGATCCATACATTCTGCTCATGGACTCCCTTAGGAAACATTACTGGAGCAGTTGTCAAAGCATGGAATATTTGAGTTTGGACATGGAGCTGCCATGCCACAGTCCAAGGTACCCCTGCCTGCCTTGGGCTCCATAGTGGGTTACAGCCTCCTCTCTGCTCCTGCCTGCTACCAAGCCCCCAATAATGAGGGGTGAGAGGCTCACTGTTCAAGGGCATGATGGAATGTGTTTGAAGTCCAGGTACCTAAGTGCGAGTATCTTACTAAATGAGGCAATATTTATAAAATATTCTGAACAAAGCCTGGAAAATAGTAATCATCCTGCAAATATTGGCTATTATTTTCATTGTCATTAGTATTATTATTCTTCATATTCTTATGAGATCAAAACCTATTCTATGTACACAGTGGAAAATCAATTAATATTTTGCAGAGTAATTAGTCAATGTGGTATACAAGCAGCCTGAAGAAAGATCAAGGGATGCCTCAATCTCAGGGGGGTGTAGTGGAATTAATGTGGGCTTTGGAGTCAGACAGGCATGAGGTTGGATTGAATGTCTACCACTTATTAGCTGTGTCTTTTAGCCTCAGTTTCTTCATCTATCAAGTGGGTATGCTAAACACTACCTCAGAGGGCTATTATAAGGCATAAAATTACATTTATTCATTGTCAAACACCCATCAGCTTTTTAAAATTACTCCCTTCTCCTCATTGCCTTTACCCAGGAAGAAAGTAGTGCTGAAATTGTTTGGAAAAATGACTGTCTTTCTTATGACACCTGACATTTGCTATCTTGTATTTTGTGATTATGTGCACTTTCTAATGCTCTTTCCCCTCCTTTAGCAGCCACCCCCAACACATTCATACACACACACACACACACACGCACACACGCTCTCTCACACACACTCTCACACTCACACACACTCTCATACTCACACTCACACACACTCACACTGAGTGTAGACTCACACACTCCCACACACTCACATTCACACACTCTCTCAGACATACACACTCTAACGCACACAATCACACACACTCACACACACTCTCACACATACACACACATACTCACACAAACAATGTTAGGTTCAGAACCAGTTAAATCCGTATACCAGGTAACTATTCTATTCATAGGATCAGTCTTCTTTTCTATCCACATTCCCTTCCTTTTTCAAACATCTAGCCGTTTCTGACCCTGGTCTTCCCTAACACCTTTGCAATCATTTCCTGGACAAGAGTGATGTCTGAGAGCCCTTCCAGAGAGTGGGTGCTGACACCACGCAGGGGGGATACCCAATGTAATTAAACAAAGCAGGGCTGACTTCCCCATGTGTCACCCAATTAAATAGCCGCACAGTAAATTACTCAAGGGAATCCCGCTGATGCCAGCAGAAAGAAGAGACTCAATTACAGCCTCTGACGGGACCAGCTTATTGTTATTTATACAACAGCATTCTGACTGGAAAGCCAGGAGAGAGAGACGTTCAGGTTTGAAGTGCCTCCTGTTAATGGAAACGTCTTGGCTTCAGGAGGCTGGTTGGAATTCAGAGCCATTATGCACCAGATAGCATATCCATGCTCCCACCGGAATCTCTCCATAAGCAAGTTTTTATTTTTCCCACTTTGAGTCATTGGCAAGAAGAGCTCATTTCCAGACTGACTCCACAGAACACGCAGGATGGACAGACAAGCAGCTGGCGATTGGAGTAAATCCCCACAACCCCAGGCCCCAGATAGAACCTCCAGGAGCAGCTCTTGCACCCTCATTCATGAACAAAGCAGGCGATGCTGGAGACCTGGAGTAAGCCTTTGCCTTTCGGACAGAGTGAATTTACCAGCATGCTTCTGTGCAGTTATTCTCACAATCAGAAATGAGAACTCATTTTAACCTTGTCACCTCAACTTCCAGTACTCCTGGAATTCTCACACTCGTTCCCTAAGTTTTAATATGAATGTAGTGTTGTCAAAGACTAATTCCCTCACCGCCACCCTGCTTCCCAGGCAGATCTAAGTGGGTTTTCCACTACACACTCTTAAAACACTCGCCATCCCTCAGTAGCATATGTAACTATTGCAACAAAATAACTCACTTGATGATAGTGTCCTGTCTTTTCCCCATGTATGATAGATCCCAAGTGCGTAGAGATGAGGGCTGCCTTCATCACCCTTGAATTTCCTGGGACAGTGCCTGACAGATAGCACTCCATAAAAACTGGTTGAATGAGTGATTGGATTAACCAAGGAAAAACTTCCTTGGGAAGGCAAATAGGTAAACAGAACTATGCATTGTGTTTAGAGAACTCACAGATAGAATTATCTTGGGGATTAGCCATTCTTGTGGAGTTATCTGGGTTGAGGCTGCCCTCCCCAGCCTGAGGAAGCGCTGACAGTACTCATGTGTGAATAACATGTCTGCGAGCTTCAGTTTGGTCAATAGCATTTGATTGTTCAGGAATTCACTGGGCATCTAATATGTTCCCAGCTTGATGTTAGGCTGCAGAGGATGTAAGAATGGATGGCAGGAAGGTTTCCTGTCAAGTTTGAGCTTATGATCTCCCGAGAAAGATGAAATTTCTACTTGGCGAGCACAGTGTAGCTCAGAAATGGATTACATGGTCTAGATAATAAAGGTTTGGAGCTTGGAAATGCAAGTGTTCATAGGCATCACTTCTCTGCCTCTTGCTTGACAAAAGCTCCCGGAAGCTGGCTGCTTTCCCTTTTAAGTTCAGGGGTCTCTCGCCTCTCCCTTCCCCTCAGGACCTTTGATAGCCCCACTGCATGCAAATGCAGACCAGGGCTGCTTTCATGGTCTGACCTGCCTGTGAGCCAAGGGAGAGTGTTCAGGTGCAGGGCTGGCTCCCAGAGGAGAGCCTCGAAGTAACTGGGGGAGCCTTTTGGAGCAACTTGTGCTAGTCCCCATTGGCCGGGCTTTGAACTTTCAAGCCTTCCTGCTGCTCTGGACTATCTCACTTTCCTCTCCCAGACAAGCATCTGCCTTCAAGACAGTAGCAACGTGTGCCAGTGTGAGGGTCTAGAGGAGACAAGATTAATTACTCTCTCATCAGAAAAAGGAAAGCTGGTAAATGTTGGTGTTTAGAGAAAAATGAGCTGGTGAAATACAGCCAGGATGCTTTGCCCAGTCTTTTATTTTGGAGTGAAAAATGGCTAATACAGTTAGACAAAAGCTTCTTTTCTAGGGCACCTCCTTGCTGGGAGTTGAACTCAGAAGGCTCAAACCTCTTTGCCTTTCAGACAACTGAGAACTCTCTTGGAAGCGGTATATATGGATTAGAGTTCTACTTTCCCACTAACTTTCTAACCCCGGGCTAATAGCAGAACAGCTCTTTAAAATAGAGAAAGTAACCCTGTACCGCCCATGGCAGATAATGTGAGGGTCATACCATCATATGAAATGAGGCACAGAAGAGGACAGGCTGTGACCATATAGATGAGATACACAGGTGCAAGCTATTCCACGGCTCAGTCACTCCAGCATTCATCTTTAATTTTGTTCTCATTGGAATAATGCCATAAAGAGCTACAGAGCTCTAAGGAAATGTAAATGCAGACCAGATTCATAGAATTTCCAAACCAAACTAGACGTTAGAATATCATTGCATTGAATCCCCTCATGCTATAAAGATGGTCACACAGACAAAATCTATATAGTGATAATGAACATGGAATATTTACTATACTCCAAGCTTGGCTCTCACTATTCTACATGTAGGAACTTATTTAGTCATCAAAATCATTCCAGTGAGGGAGGCACCATGATCATCTTTCTTTTATATAGAGAGGAAACTAAGCTCGAATAACCTACCCAAGGTACCTCAGTGGCAGTACCTGGCTTTAGTCCCAGGTAATCTTGTCCCAAACCCACCCTATCATTATGACACTGAGCCTATCATCTGCCTAGCAACTGAGTCCCAGAGAGGTATAGGCAGCTTGCCCAAGGCAACTCAGCTGTCAGAGACGGCCTCCAGCTCTTCTAATCTGCAGTCCGTTGTCTATCTGAGACAGCAGTATAATGTAGTGGACAAGACTTTGGGTTCAAATCCTGGGCATGACCTTGGGCAAGTCATCAGCCTTCCTGGAATGTGATTTTCTCATTTATACCAAAGTGTCATAAAAACAGCCCATCTTCCTCATAGTTGAGGAAGATATCATAATAATTGAGATAATGTATGTATCCTGAGAATTAAATAAGATAATATATGTAAAACGTTTAGAAGATGCCCTACTACAAAGATAGTAGCCATTAGAGTTACATTGTGCTGTCTGTTACAGAAGCGTTCATAGAGCCCACACATGTCAGCAGAGGTGGCCTCACAGAGGCAGCGGGTGGGGAGTGGGGATGCAGAGGGACTGGTTATGGGTGGGGAGACCCAAGGAAAGGATGAATCAGAGCTTGTGTTTGCAATAGAGAGCAGCAGACATCGCTGCCAGGATAAGATGAAAAAATAAAGCAGAAAGAAAAAACTAGAGCCACAGGCCATGGGCAAGAACAACCAACGCTTTCCATCTGCTTACTCGCCTTGGTAATTCATCCAATTGTTCTGCCTTAAATGGACAAGAATCTGAATGGGGACAAGCACTCTCTTACCTGCCAGGTCCAGGCTCAGCTAGGATGCCCGAACCACTTGCCCCTTTTCACCCTGCGAAGGTGGAACAGCCAATTTTGTTAGCCAATCAGCTGCCAAAACAGAAAGTCCCTAGCTGGGAAAAAAACTGCTTGCACCTCCCTAGGGAGTTTTGAAGATATGCAAACTTTTGCAATTGCTCCTGCCTACTCAAATCTCTCTTCCTCTGTTAACAACTCGACAGACATCTTGTCTGTGTTTGATAAATAAGCTTCTCTATTTATTCAGGGGAGTGAATTTGTAGCTATTATGATTCAAATGACATTGACATGATATTTTCTCTTTTTTTCACCATAGCATCAGAAAAAGAAAATCTATAGAAAAAAAAGAAAACTCACAAAAACCCCAAAGCAATTACTCTGCATATCGGCCCATGAAATAAATAAATGCATAAGCTGACTTTCTTTTGGGGTGGAGGTAAGGGAACTGATAAATAATTTAGAAATTGTTGCTGCTTCCTGGTTCTCAGAGATGCAGCTGGCATGTGCTAACATGAGGCTCATGCTGCATTCATTAAGCACCGAGCAACGTTTTAATTCCTCAACCATTCACATTATCTACAAGTGGGGCTGCACACGGAATCACATCCTGAGGATGTCAGTCAACCCATTACACAGCATGGGCTTTGTCAGATGGGGTGTTGCCTCTCATTAGGTGGCCTGAGCCAGCCAGTCAGTCAGATGGGGCTGGAGCAGACAGACAGGAAGAGGGGCGGGCAAAGTGCGAGTGGGCAGGCTGTGCACCTGCCAGCCAAGGGGGCTCTGCATTGTGGAAACCACCACACTAAATGCCCTTCCTGTGAGATCAGTTCACACTGAACCTACCTCATCCCTTTCCCCCAATGCACTCCTCGGGAGCTGTCCAAAGAGGTGATTCAAGAAGTTTCAGAACGTTTTGGATGCCCACGATGTGTTAGAATCTTCTTAAATACAGAATCCCGCAGACAGACGAAACATGGGGGAACTTGTTATCAGAAGACGTCCTGGTCCATATTTTCAAGATTTAAGTGGCTGGGGGAACAGCTCACTCAGAGGTCACAGACTCTCTGGAAACCTCCCAGGTCAGTCAGTCCTGTGGCTTTTAGCCTGTCTGGACTGTGACCCACACAGCACACACTCCACCAAAATAAAATGTTCATAAAAAATCCTTTCTATATGTTGAGCATTTCAGTAATTCTATTTTATTTTATTTTTTAAAAAATCATAAGCGGAGGCCACTAAAATATTTAATAACCTCTCATGGGTTGCAGCCTGCAGTTTGAGTTACACTGGTTTAGTCCAACACTCAGGTATCTCAGGGCTATGAACATAAGCAGATATATAGCCAGAGCAGGTTTCTACCTTGAAGAATCACTACCAGAACGTCTGGGGAAGCTTTCATAACGGCCAGCTCTCCACTCGGCTGGATAATAGAGTTCTGAAGTGCAGTTGAAGTTTTTAGTTTGTGTAAAACCAATGTCTAGAGGCAGGGTAACCGGGCTGATGAAGTCCAGAGCTCTCCTGGTGGGAGGTGGGCTCCCTCCTGACCACTACTGATGAGTTATGAGAATGAGAGAAATTTACACATCTCCCGTGGAAATGGAGACAGTCAAGGGCATGATTGTCAGGAGCAAGGGCTTCTCTGAGTTACAATTCACTTCCTCCTGGGATCCCTCTCCTTCTTATCCCTCTTGGCACATCTGTCCCCACCTTTTTGTCCTTAGTTCATCTCATGTTCTCTTCTTTTCTCCTCTACTATCTCCCTTCCTTCGCTTTCCTTTACCAATAGTAAATCTATATTTCAAAAACATTGTCATTCATCATTCTCAAACGACTGAAGGAATTCTTCAGAGTCCCTGCAGGCCAGAAAATTAAGGATTGGTTGGGAGCCTGTATGGTGTGTTTGCATGTGCGTGTGTGTACGTATATGCACATGTGTGCACACGTTCGTGTGTGCCAGTGACTGTGCTGTGAGCTGGAAAGCAGGCCAGAGATTTCATTCCCCTTGTCCTTGCAGTTGTGAAAGTGTGACACTGAGGGAAGAATAAGTCTGCAAATTTCCAACAAAAATAAATTAAGAGAAAAAAAATTGATTTTGATTTCAAAAAAAAGCTGTCTCCTTTCTAAGTATACTAGTTATACACTTGATTCTATTTGCTCTATCAGCAACTGTAGTGATTTGGAACCACGATATACCCAACTACCTAATTTCAATGGAAAGGAGGGAATTCATGGAGATAATTACTGAGAGGCTAGTGATGCTGCAAATTAATACACAACTTGTGCGGCATAACATGCTAGGGAGAGAGATTAGCAGAATGATTCTCATTTCAAAGAGAAACTGAGGAAGGGCTAGCACACAGCCTGCACAACTCCAGGGAGGGGTTAGTTCCAAGAGCTGACCTTAGTTGTCACTTTTCCCAAACCTCCACACTTGCTTAAGCCTTATGCAAGTTTATGCATCTTAGATCAGGTTACTTAAATGCTTGGAGTCCAAGTTTCCTTAGCTCTAAGATGGAGATAATAGCACCTGTTGTAATAAGATTGTGGTAAGGATTAAATAAAATGCACTTTGCACGAGGCCTGACCCTTAAAAAGAAGTCATAAATCTGGGCTGCATTTGTAGCTTGGAATTCCTCCTCACATCTCTGGGTTAACATTTCCTTCTCTGTCTTCCCACTCCTCATTGCTGTTTTCTTCTCTCTGTCCCTTGACTTCTATTGTGGGCTCCTTTGATGGGCACAATCCTTGGCTGTCAGGGATGGGCAGGCTCTGAGAAGATCTGGAATAGATCATGCACCTGCTCACATGCTGCTCTTCTCTCTGCTGAAGGCTGATGACTTTGCGCAAAAGCTTATAGGTTTCTGAGACACACACATCCTGCTTTGCCTGACACTCCTGCAGAGTGAGAGCTTTTACCCTGAAGGGGTGCTCAAAGGGCCATGCCCCCTTGTGGTCATCAGCCATCTGGTGGTGATTAGCAAGTATCAGGTTACCGTGCTGTGGTTTTGGAGGACAGAGGGGGGTTTCATGGCTACAGGGGACAGCCATGGGACAACCACAGACCTTTTCTATGAAGCTAGGCACAATTCCTGCCACATGGCCCTGTAGAACCAGGGTTTGGGAATGGCCCTGGTGTGTTCACGGGAGTATCTAGTCCTGTCTGTCTGTGCTAACAATGGCCCGATTTGGAATTCTGACAAAAGAAAAGACCGTTCACTGTGGAATTCAATACCTTATCGACTTTCAATCCAAGTTGGTGCTCTGCTCTGTAAAATCACAGGTCCCAGGATGCTTCAGATGAGTACATGGATCCCAAGGGCTTAGGCCTCAGGGCCTGGGGCAAAAGACCCCAGGTATGACAAGAACTTTAATAGTGGGAAGACAAGACATAGTAAGCTGGCAACCTGGGCAAAGTCATAGGAATGACCTTCTCCTGGTGGGTCACAGAGCCTCCTGCCTTCACCGGTCTAGTACTCCTAGTTTAAAAAAAAGTAAGCTGGCCCTTTTTTCTCAGATTGTAGTGTGATTCAGAGTTCATAGCTCCCTTTTCCAGTCTGAGCTGCAGAGAAGCAATGGGCTATGGTACGTGTGTGGGGCCAACCATCCTGGAGGACTGAGGCACCCGCAGGTCAACCATGGGGAGGCTCATCTGTCCAAAGCTTATCCCTAAGCAGCTCTGCCTCACCACCCAGCTGCTTAGTATTCAAGAAATGCAAACTCATTTGTCACCAGCAAAGCCCAAGTGGGAGGGTCATGCCACTGTGCATTAATTGCCTAACATACAGAAAAGCCAAATATAAATCATTCTGGGGTCATCCATTCTTGGAATTTATCCACCATTGGGGAGAATTGGGAAACAGTTAAACTCAGTGCAGTATACATGTGTATAGGTGTATAATGTGTGTATATACATGTGTGATTTTCTCCGAAGGCTTTAATGGCCTCCACTCCTACATCACAGTTCTAGAAACATGGAGTCAAAATGAAAGCCGGGGGACTTGTCCAGGAAAGCTATCAACCCAGCTCTGCACGTTCAGAGGTTTGGGGATATTAGGAAAAGCACCTGCGGGATTCCACCAACTTTCTAAGCATTGCTTGTGGCTCTCCTAGATCCCTGGCAGCCCCGCTAGGACACCGACAGATGAAAATCAGCCAGAATTCCACAGAATGTGGTTCTCAGCTAGCAGAAGGGCGTCCTGGCCCCTCGCGGCACTGCTGGTTCCCAGGACTGGGGCGGAAGACATCTCTGATTTGTGAGCTTGTTCGAGGTGTCAGACTGCCTGAGTCTGCAGAATATTTGCCAAGTTGCGAGTTGGGGAGGGGGCAGTAAGGAAAAGGAGAGTGAAAAGGAGGAGGAGGGAGCCAGGAAGAGAGAAGGAAACAGAGAGGGTGGGAATCCTGTTAGGGAGGCAAATCTGTCGTGGAGCCTCTGTTAATTTATAACCTGTGAAATGCACCACCCAGGTTAGAGACGCTGCCAGGGAGCAGTTCAGTCAGGAATTTATGCTAGACCCCCTTTCCCCTTGTTGCTGCCCTCCCAGGTTTCCCTGTGTTGCTGCGGGTGTGGTGAGGGTGGGGCCAGGTGTCCTGACAGATCGTTCTCTGGTCTTCTAAAGTTCCAGGGCTCTATGGTGTGCTTGCAACTCCCTGACGCATTCCCAGAAAGTTTCCATATGGTGCTTGGTCTCCGAGGACTTGCTTTGCCTGACACTTTAATAAAGGACCAAGGGGCCAGCTTCCTGGAGCCGCGTCCGCTGCTCCTCCTGCTGGCTCCTCTGCACCCTCCTCCCCCAGAAGCCCCTCATCCAGTCTCCAGAGGGAGGAAACACGCGGTCTTCAAGTGGGAGACGGGGAAACTGCCTAGAAAGCCAAGCACCACATAAACAGGGTCTAAAAAACAAGAGCTGTTACTTTAATTATGGCTCGTGCTGCTTTATCGCCGGTCCTGTTTCTCACACATTCATCAGAAACCTGGTGATAAATCAATCTCCGGGAGCCAGAAGCTGCCAGGGCAGGCTGCCGCCTCCAGGCCCCATCCTCTCTCCTTCCGGGGCCCGTTCTCCTGGAGCCACCCCCTGATTAGCATGCAGCCTGGCACTGCGGCTTCAGGCTGAGGCTGAGAGGCGCCGATGCCCCAGCACGGATTCCACATGGACAATTTCAGCAATGAAGAAGGGTCGGGAAGGAGGGTATTTGTAGGGGTCAGGTTTATAAAGGTAGGACAATGTAAAGCTAGTTCACGATAACAGTAATAATAATGCATAATGAATTTAATAGATTTTTGGTAAATGTATTAATAAGTATGTGATAGGATATTTAATACATACACATTAAATAATAATACTAGCAGCTGTCATTGACTAAATATTCACCATGTGCCTGGCTGATATGCTAATCCCCAAGCCTGGGGCCCCAGCGGCCACCCAGCAAGGTACAGATGACAAGCTGCACCTCTCAGCTGTGAAAATGGCAGTCAAGTGTTTGGCTCAGCTGTGCCCTGGTCACATACTGAGGGGCAGAGCCGGGTGCTACCCTCACCTATGCCTCTCTGCTGTGGTGTAGGACCTCCTGGTGATGGATGTGCACCTGCTGCTGTCATTTAGGGCAGTGCCAGGAGCTGTGGATGGAGAGCAAGGCTTGCGCTCAGATCCTACAACCTCTCGCTGCTTTCCACCATGGGACGGAAGGGCAATAGGATGGAAAGTTGCTCCTGTAATCTTTTTATAATCTTTTTCCAGAAGGGAAAGCTGAAGGTCCAAGAGGTAAAGTCACTGACCTCAGGGCAGACCTGGGCCAGAGGTCAGCTCTCTAAAGGTCTGGCGATTGCTGCACTGCATGCAAAGAAGATGTGGAGAAGTTGTATTTGAATCTTCCAAATAACCTCTTCTTACCTATACATTTTTCTTTTCATGCATAGATAAGTGGCCCTTCCTAGTTCTAGGTTAGCCTTTTGTTTCTCACCTTTCAGCTGGGAGGACAAGCCATGGTGGGCCACCCAAGGTGCGCCTGCTCTGGGGAGAAGGCAGTTTTGCTACCATATCCTTCCTGGAAGTTTCTGTCTAATGCTAGGTAGAGGGCAGGACACGCTTGGAGTTTGCCAGAATCCATGCAGGACAAAAGGCAACCACTGAAACAGAATCAGATCCCCTCAACTGAAACAGTAGCCACTCCCAACCAAGGAAGAGGGAACTCCGGACAAAGAAAAGCAGCGTTTAGCTGACAGTCTTCAACCCTTCTTCTCAGCTGAACTGAATTCACTAACTTCAATGTGCAGTTTGCATCCTTCCTTCTTGTAAGGCTGACCCAGCCCTCACTAGCCTCTTTATTTTCTCATTATTGTGTTTTTAAATGTTGAGTCACTGTTTTTTAAAACCGACGTATGATTGACATCCAGTAAAATTCACCTTTGGAGGGCATAGGTCTATGTGTTTGAACAAACACATAGTTATGTAGCCACCTCCATAATCAAGATATAAGACATTTTCGTCATCCAAAAAATTCTCTTGTGCCCATTTTTAGTCATTTCTTCCCACAACTCCAGACCTGACCTGTTTTCTGTCACTATAGTCTTGCCTTTTCCAGAATGTTCTGTGAATGGAATCATACAGTATTCAGCCTCTTGGATCTGCATTTGAGGCTCAGCCAGAAAACATGGAACAACGTCAGCAGCTCTTTCTTTTTTATTGCTGAGTAGTATTTTGCTGTGTGGTGTTCTTCGGTTTTTTTATCCACTCACTAGTTGAGAGACATTTGGGTTGTTTCCAGTTTTTGAAAAGTATGAATAAAGCTGTTGCAAAAATTTGCATGCAGTTTCGTGTGTGTATAAACCTATGTTTTTGTTTCTCTTGGGCTTGCTGGGATGTAAGATAAAGGCATGTTTAATTTGAATGTCTCTGCTTTTTATCTCCCACATCTCTCTTTTTTTTCCAGCTTTAGTGAGGTATAATTGACAAAGAAAAATTGTATATAGTCAAAGTGTACAATGTGACATTTTGGTATACATACACATTGTGAAATTATTATCATAATCAAGGTAGTTAATATACCCATTGCCTCACATAGTTATCTCTTTTTTGTGGTGAAAATACTTAAGATCTGCTCTCCTCAAAAATGTCAAATATTATTAACATAATTAATAATAATTATTATTAACCATAGTTACTATTCTCTGCATTCATCTTCATAACTTATTCCTCTTATATCTACAAGTTTGTATCCTTTGCCCATCATCTCCCCATTTCCTCCACTCTCCTACCCCTGGTATATACTCTTCTAATCTCTTTTCTATCAGTTCAACTTTTTTAGCTTCTGCATGTTCGCTCATAGGTCTCTCCCATCTCTTAATGTCATTTCCACAGACACTTTTCTTTAGCCGTTTTCTAATTTTCTTTTCACCAACTCAAAATTGTTAAACATGGGTAAGTGTCAGTCACTATACAGGCATGGAAGATACAAGAATTCATGAGATGCTTTTCTGAGATTTCTATATCTCTATGGCACCCTACCTGCTGATTGAGTAGCAGACATTCTACTTTTAAACAATAAGGGAGTTGGGATTATAATGCACTGGTCAACTCAAGTCTTATTGGCAGAAGATTGGCTATAAAGAAACAGTGATTGCCCACAGGCACACCCATAGATTCTGGTTAACAGGCAATCCCTCTTTCAGATGTAGGGCAAAGTAGCTTTTGCAACAAATACCGTCATCCTCACAATTTCCCTTATACTTGAAAACATCCAGAGAAAATGATCTAAACTATTTGAAGAATAAAAATATTTTGTACTGAGAGTTCTCACTGTGCACAAACTTAAGAAAGCTCAGAATCACCGTATTTTCATAACATAAGGTCATCTTGTTCAACCTTCTATCAATACTTGAATCTCCTCTGCAACATTGTTGCTCAGCCAAGGGCTGAATTTCCCCAGTGACATCTAAAGGACTCTTTTGGCAGGGCGTGGTGGCTCACGCCTGTAATTCCAGCACTTTGGGAGGCCCAAGCAGGTGGATCATTTGAGGTCAGGAGTTTGAGGCCAGCCTGGCCAACATGGTGAAACCCCATAACTATTAAAAATACAAAAAGTTACCCGGGCATGGTGGTGGGTGCCTGTAATTCCAACTACTCGGGAGGCTGAGGCAGGAGAATCACTTGAACCCAGGAGGCAGAGGTTGCAGTGAGCTGAGATCACACCACCGCACTCCAGTCTGGGTGACACAGCGAGACTCCATCTCAGAAGGAAATAAAAGAAAACAGAAAGAAAGCACTCTCCTGGTGTGATGGTGTGATGAATCGAGCATAGAATTTGGAGTAAGAAGTGCTTTATGAAACTGCATGAGTTGCTACAGGTTTTGCTAGCTTCGTCATCATCATTATTGTTGTCATTATGTCATCTATAGATGATTCTGAACACTAAAAATTTTACCTGTATACTAAGCCAAAATCTGTAATCCTATTACTTCAATTATTAATCTTACTTTTGGCCTTTGGCCCACTGCTCAGCACCATCAGGACTGTCATTCAACTAGGTACAAATTCACCCACCACCCAGGACCATGCTTAGATTTAAAACATGAAATTTACTAAATTTCTTCACAGGTAACTAGGTAGAAAAAGGAACTGAGTTGGATTAATAGGACTTACTCATAGTGAATCAATGCTTGTTTCCAGTGAGTGCGGTTTTCCTTTCTAAGTGCTCATAATCATCCTATTAATTCTTTTTTTCTATAGTCTTTCTTCCTAAAAGCTGGCAATGTGTAACAGTTGAAATTCTGAACATTCATAATACTGATAATACTATATTATTATAGTACTTACTTCTTATTCTCATCAATCCTGTAAATGAACATAGAATTTAGACTTTCAGTGCTGTGCAATGAACACATCTAAAAGATAGTTTAAAAATATTTTTGGAAGCCACCAAGCCCTTTCTGAACCTGGGTGACAAAACTGTAGAGAAGCAGGTGAGGACAATCTGCACCTGTTTATTCAGCACCTTGCTGGTGAGAGCAAGAGACCTGCAAGCCCCTGGACCTCAGTAGGTCTTGAACGGCAGCTGTCTCATCTACTTTCTGAGAGTGGTGTAGATGTTTGCAGCCCCATGTGGGAGGCTCATGCACAGATCCAGGAAGGTATTTTAACTGCATGGGGAGGTGGTATTCACATTCTTCTGTGCAATCTGCTGAGATGCCTTTATGCACAAAGAATCAAGAGGCAGCTTCTCCAGGAAGCCAAGTAATGGACATGCTTGAATGAAATCATGTTTTTGCCCTAGGGCAGTGGGAATCCAAGTGTGACTCCAGAACTAGAAGTCTCACTATCAATTGGGATCTTGTTAGAAATGCAAATGCTTGGACTACTCCAAACCTACCGAAACAGAAGCTCTTGGGTGGAACCCAGAAAACTGTGTTTGAATACGCCCTCCAGGTGACTTGATGCAAAGTTTGCAAATCATTGCTCCAGTATTTGACAACCCAGTTTAGACAGCCCTGGGAATGGGTGGCTTGAGATTGGTAACTACTCTCAAAATTTAATTCAGCAAATGTTTTCTGTAGTGTTTATTCTGCTGAAGGCCTTGTGCTAGGTGCTAGAGATAAGATACAAATGTGAGTAACACATCACCCAGAGTCCCTATCCTAAGTGACAGACAGTAACACATGTCACGAAAATCCTGCTGGATGTTAGAAGGAGAAAGAAAATCAGTCCATTTGGGTAGGGAGAGAGCCTGAGGGAAGGCAGATGAGAACAGACAAATTTTGTGATAGTGGGATTTTGGTAGGCAGAGGCTGGGGAAGGAGCTCCACAGGTGGTGTTGACCACTCTCCTCCGTGCCCTATCAATGCTTCTACCACGGGGTTTCCCTTCTAAATGTGCACATCTGTCTCCATCACTGCATCAGGAAGGCTTTTGTCAGGTCACAGGTGATCTCAGCACAGCCAAACCCAGCAGTCTCTTCCTAGCTCTCAACTCACTCCACCTGCCAGCAGCACTTGTGCTGTTGATTGCTCTCCTGCATAAGGCACCTGTAAACCAAGAACCCACTCTCTCCTTTTCATCCTCCTGCCTCCAGGCTCTTCTTTCTCTGCTGAGTATTGGAGTAACTCCAGGCTCAGTAATCAAACTTCTTCCCTCTCTACTCACACTCATCCCCTAGTGATCCAGTCTCAAATGCATGCATTGCATACCCTCAGTCCATTTGGGCTTCTATAACAGAATATTGTGGACTGAGTGGCTTATGAACAACAGAAATGCATTGCTCACAGTTCTGGAGGCTGGAAGTCAGAGCTGATGGTGTCAGCACACCTGGGTTCTGTGTGGGCTCTCTTCTGGGTTGCAGACCACTGCCTTCTCGTTGGCATGAAAAAAGAGCTCGCTGGGGCCACCTTTATAAGGACAATGGTCCCATCCATGAGGCCTCCATCTTCATAACCTAATCACCACTCAAAGGCACTACCTCCTAATACCATCAAATTATGAGTTAAAATTTTAACACATAAATTTGAGGGGGAGGACGAAAACATTTAGTGCATTGCACATATGATTCCAAAATGTTTGGTCCTAATCTCTTCCTGAACTCCAGATTCACACACAAACACCTACTTAACTTATCCATTTTGCTACCTCACAGGCAATGTAAACTTACCATGCCCTGACATGGTTTCGGGCACACCTTCTCTTCCCTTCATCATCTTCCTTTCAGCAAGCAGAATAACCCCCAGGGGCTTCCCATCTCCCTCAGAGGAAGATGCAAATTCTTCTTTGTGGCTGACCTAAGTCTCTCTCTGCTTGGTCTGGCCCAGTGTCTCTCTGACCTGCTGCTCTCCTCCCTTCCCCCACCCCTCTTTTGGGTTCCTGTGGCCGCTCAGCTTGTGCTCACCTCTCTACTGCACACAGTTGGTCTCCTTTCTGGCCATCTGTGTGCTCTCACTTCATGTCTCTGCTTAAATGGCACTGCATCTGAGAAGCTCCTCCCATCCACCCTATCTAAAGATAGAGGACACACTCTCTCGGACTTAGTCTTCTTTGTTTTTCTTCACGTTACATGTTTGCTAGTTTGTTTTGCCTTCTGTTGTCACTTGGATCCTGGAGGAGAGCAACTCTCTCATCGTTCACCACCATATCCCTAGCACCAAGTACAGCTCCTGGCACAGAAAGGATGCTCAATAGATACTCACTGAATTATTAATTTATAAAATGTTACAAGTCCATTTCCTTGAAATAAATAATTGCACCCCCTTGAGCACCACTGAAGCATCTTATATGATGCTGGACCTCCGTCATTCAGCATAGGACCTGACACACGGTGTTGCATGAACTAAGGAGACATTTCAAGAGTCAGAAGAGCATGAAAATCATAGAGATAGGAAAGCACAGGAAGCCTAGGTGCAGCAAATAATCCAATTTAACTGAAGCAGAGATCCGCCCATAAAAGAGAAAACATAGAATTGTAAATCTCAAAGGAACACGCTAGTGGCATCAACTCTAGCCCCAACTCAAAATGTGGGCATGTGCAAGCCCTTATGAGTAGACAGGATTTTCTCTATTGGCAAGGAGGTTCTTTGGCTCCAAGTTAACATTATTCATGATATCAAGGTTTCCTTTGGGGCTCCCCTTTCCCTTCTCAGTCCCATTTCCCTTAGAGCTAAGCTGAACCCCCAACTTTTCAAGCTGTCTATCCTGCAGCACCCCTCCCTGAGGCAAAGAGCCACACTGGCTTTCTGGGCCTGTCTGTTTTGGGAGCTCGGCTTTAACAGGCTTGATGAGAACCAAGGAGGGAGGGCAGTCCTAGCTCAGTTCCTGAAGCAGAGAAGGTGTGAATGTTGATTATACAAATTGGGTCATTCCTGTCACACTCAACCAAAACAGAGTCAAGAGGCCAAAGAAAAAAGCACTCAGGACACATAACATTGCTTCAAGAATACAATTCCCTGCTAGCCTGGCTTCTGGAACTGCCTGGTGTAACGGAAAACTAATTTTATTTGATAGCAACTGAAACAAACTGCTGCTACTGAAACGAACTCTATGACCAGTTTTACCCACCATCGTCACTCACCAGTCAGAGCATGCCAGTTCCTCAACCAAATTGTGCCTCGTGTTCCGCTATTGGAACGCTAAGCTTGTAGTATTTATATCCTACTACTCAAGGTCATCGCCAAGGTCTTATTTTTCACACAGACACACAACATTTGCAACCTGAGCACAAATGGGTTCAGACTTTACTAGTGCCGACGAACTTTCTTTGAGAAAAATGAATAAAAGCTCTCCTTTTAATGAAACCTCCAACTTTCTCTTTGTTCCTCAGACATGCCAAAGACCATCCAGACTACGTGTCGGCCTCAAAATGCAATTCTTGCTTCCCAGATAAAATGTTTTCAACAGAGGTGATGTGCCAAGTTGAGGCATGCCCGCTGTCTTGTTGACAGTCCTCCTTGTCAAGGCCTCCACCACTCCCAGCATATCCACCAGCCTTGAGCTGCTTTACTTCAGAACTTAGACCTGTTGGGTCACATCCAGACCCCCTGTATAATACAGTTCCTCTGTCGAGCCCTGGGCTCAGGCCTCTATTTGAGCTTGGACTGTAGCAAGCCTCTATTTGACTTTGAACACCATTGCTAAACCTTTCTCCCTAAGCTTTTTGAGACCCTCCTTCCATTCTTCTCAGCCTCTCCCCCTACCTCAGGGGACCCACTTTTTTCTGTGAAACAGTTCCTTTGAGAAAATGATAGGCCTTACCGATTGGTGGTTCTATTCCTTTGTAGTCAGGCCCTCAGGAAGGTTTCCGCAGTTGAAGGCAGAACTTCAGCTCAATGGTCTGACAGCGGGAATGCCAGTAGCAGCCGGATCATGTGGAGGTGAGGCTGCAGCCTTCAGAGAGCTGCACAGCCTGTCGGGTGAGCCTCCACTTGGGCTGTGTACTCGCAGCACCTCCCACGTCTAAAGTCTAAACCTGTGGCCAAGCCTTATGCACCCAAGTAACTGGCTGCAGCTGTTGCATTACAGTTGCAGATTTCAGGTTGATTGCTGAATCACCCATTGACAGCACCTGATGCTTTTACTGGCCCAGTAGCTGCCAAGCAGATTTTAAGTCTTGCTGAGCCTCTGAAATGGAACTATCATGCTTGCATTGAACAGCATGCACACAAAAATCAGAAAAGGTATAGTCTACAAGGGTGTCTGCAACAATGTGTCCTGTTTGGAGACCACAGACTGATTAAAAATATTAAAGATTGTGAAGTCTCCCCCCTCCCTATAATACCCCCTTCTCCTCTCTGTGTTTATCTTTTGCTTGAGGCACATTTCAGGGCTTAAGGCTGACAGTGTCATTTAAAATTATTTAAGCTATGCCGAATACGGGATCTACATATTCAGATGATTTTTCTTCTCTCTGTGGCCCCAGCGTAATAGCAAATCAGGGTGTGGAGGACGCCCACAAATCAGGACGTAATGCAGCTGTCATTAATTTCTAAGTCGAGCCCTTTCTCCGCTGCTCCCTGCCCCTCTCCCCACCACTCCATGCAAACACACCGCCTGTGAAGACAACTTCCTTAAATTTACAGCACCTGCAAACCGTGCGCTTCGTGGGATGCAAATAAGCTCTCTGCCTCTCTGGCTCCCTCACCTTGACTGACAGAATCCCTGGGTATGGCCCTAGCCCTGAAAAGCACAGGAAGCAGCAGAGTGTGCAGGGACTCTGCTCTCCACTCAGAGTGGGTAAAGGTATGTTACGGAACGCCTGCCATTGCCACACGTGGCCTTTTGGAGATGGATAGAGAGGAAAGGAAATACAGTTATCCCCCCTTATTAAAGGGGGATGTGTTCCACGACTCCCACTGGGTGCCTGAAATAGTGGATAGTACAGAACCCCATATATGTTAATACGTTTTTTCCTATGCATACATACCTATGATAAAGCTTAATTTATAAATTAGGCATAGTAAGAGATTAACAACAATAACTCATAATAAAATAGAATGATTATAACAATATTCTGTAATAAAGGTGAATTTGATCTCCCTTTCAAAACATCTTATTATATTGTACTGCAGGTAACCGAAACTATGGAAAATAAAACTGCAGATAAGGGGAGACACTGTAATCCTTTTACAGGTGAGCTGAGCTCTATCTGGTTATAAAACATTGAGGAAATAAACGTGCTTAGAGACTGGGAGCGATGTTTGATGAGAAGGTCCCAGGTGGAAATGATGAGAGATGCTGGAAGGTTGCTCAAGAGACAGGTTCAGTCCAGCTTGCACTTCCCAGCCCACTACTGCAGGCTCATCCCTGTGGGAACCCCACACCTAAAGGCTCTTCAGCCCTCCTTCCCCGAGCCTGCCGGTGTGGGAGGGACATGTGGACGTTGGAGTTATCACACCGTCCTCCCCAGGCAGATACTTGCAGCCAATGCTGAGCAAACATTAGAGATGGCAAATGGCTCCTGCTTTCCATATGGACATGGAAGCTGAGGTCTGGGGACTTTAGACACTTCCCTTTCATTTAGAGTGCATATTTTATACCAACATACAATATACCAATACACCAGGAAGGTGGGTATTCCAGAAGGCTCCTTGTGGGCTTGCTAATTCCTAGATAAACTCTTCCCCTTTTGTTTGCTTGTTTTTTGTTTGTTTGTTTGTTTTAATACAACTCTTTCCCTTGTACTTGTCTCTTTGTAGTCTCTTTCTTTTCCCACCTCTAGAGAAAAGTGGTCTCTATTCTTCATGCAGGAAATAATATTTGTGGCCTAATTCATAGTAGGATGGTTGGTACCGAGTAGTTACTGTTCCCCAAGCCTCCTAAAAATGAAAAAATTCAGGCTACTCACTGTTACTCATTATCATCACAAGAGTTCTCCTCTCTTTGAAGGCACATATTGGGAAGTTGCAGAGGTTGAGTTTTCTACAGAAGATATTTCTTTCTTCCTCTCCTATGTCCCAACCTCCCATCTCTGAGAGGAGCTCCTGCTGTCACAAATTGGGGGGATCCTTCTCTGCCTATGATAGTCGAGGGCTGATGATCTGGATCCCTGTCCTCAACCCTTGGTCCTGAGATGATATTGTGGGCAAGAAGGGAGGACTCAGAGATTCAGGAAGCATCGATGGCCCTGAAATGTTTCTGCTTTTTGGACAGACAACTCTGCTGAGCTGCAGCCATTGGAAATATGGTTTTGGGAGAATCGGCCCCTGAGAAAAAGAAACCAGAGCCTTGCATGCTTTGATCACCCAGGACCTTGACAATTCCACATCCCAAAGGGTTGCCAAGCCACGAAGACGTTTATTCCCTTTCCCCCAGCCCTGTACACCTGCTGAACGTGTATTAAATAGAGTAGCAGCCTCAGTCATCTGCGTGATAAAATCCCACCCAAAGGCAGCACCAGGCTCTGTCTGGCCTGTTTCTAAGTATTGTCTGTGCTGCAGGAGAAGCGTGCGGGAGTTCTCAGGAATCTCAGAGAAACTGGGCTCATACCAAGAACCATAACTAGTTGTGGGGTCTTGGGAAAGCCCAGAAGCTCTTCAGCCTCATTGTCTTCCTAGGGACTAAAATATATGTCTGAGTCGATAGTGGCTCTCCATATGAAGCACCTGTCATGCAGAGGACGTTTCCCCATATCATCACATAGCTTCACAAAATAGAAAAAGGTTATCGTTAACTTCTTCCTACAAATGAGCACACACATGTCAGTTGGTTCAGAAGGCTTCCTCCTGGCCTGTTTTAATTCAGAACACACTAGAAAGAAGTGTGTTCCTCTGTGGAGGTGCTGAGCTCAGGAAATGGGAAATGTCTTTTCCCAAACTTTAAAAGGAGGACGCCTTCAAAGGCGGACTCCCCGCCTGAGACCACCAATGGACTGTGGGTGAGCAAAGAGTGTGTCTGTGCCACAGCAAAGCTCGGAGAGAGAGTGGGGCCTGCAGCGGGGAGGCCACAGGGCGCACGGCAGCACAGCAGGTTGGGAGTCCAACCACTGCCAGCGAATGCCTTTCCATTTCTCAGCCCATTAAACTCAGAAAACTCCACACATTCAGAAGGCCTTGATGGTGATAAAATAGCATCAATCCCTCCCCTCCTTCTTCTCAAGGAAGCTCTGCCCCAGGTGCAAATCCGGGACCCAAATTGCCTCTGACCAGGTGAGGAGAGGATGCTCAGGGTGCAGGGAAGGGGCGGAAGCCCAGAGGAGCCAGGGTCATTGGAGAAGGGGAGGTTGTCTCAGGCTTTGCTGGCTGTTCTACTGGAGGTGGCCAGGCTCTCACAGCCTCATGCCCCTCCCTCCACTGCCATCATGGGCCAGAGCCTGATGTCTTCATGCCCTGGTAGCCCAAATGGTCCCCTTGCAGGCCGCTGTGTGTGCTCTTCCTCACATCTCTCTTTCACGCATGCCCTTGTCAGAGTCAGCTCTCCAAGCCCTGGGGGACCCCAGGGTCCCCAGATCGCACACCAGCACTAGTTCTCAAGGCGCCAGCGAGGATCTCACCTCTGCTGCCAGAGCCTCCCTGTCATTTGATCTATCATCCACAAATACCAGGACTTCATGTTCCTTCCTCTAAACACCTTCTGTTCCAGCCATACCCATCTCTTACAAAATGTACAAATGACCATGCCCATTTCTGAATCTGCACATGAAAGTCCTCTGGCCTGGGAAGGTTCCCTATGCCCACAGCAGTTCCAGCATGGGACCTCCTTCCAGCTGTGCCCACAGTCTCGCTCTTCCGCAAAGCCTTCTCTAAGACATCAGCCCAGTGGGATTTCTCCCTCCTCTCACTCCTTTCGCATTATTTTCTGCACTGCATAATTAGCACCTGATGGTATGCTGTCTTCTTTTCTAATTATCTGTACTAAGTAATGTATCTTTAAGACATCCAGAGAAAATATTCATCTGTACATTTCTCTCTTGTGCATATGCTTGGTTTCCCAGCTAAGCTTGAAAATCTAAGCCTCTATACATCATATGTTGCTCACAGTCCCACTTGGATATAGGCATAGGGTTGATGGTCCATAAGTGCTTACAATAAACTATTTGTTAGTTGTTTTTCTTTCTTGGCATGTATACATTTTTTTTTCTAATTCTGAAATTAGAAGAAGGAAATTTTGTTCTGTTCAATTTAAAGTACCCAGAACAAATTCGAAAGATTCTTTTAAGTGACTAATATCAATTTTTATGTCTATAGACCATGTGAAATTGGCACAACT
Organism: Chlorocebus sabaeus; assembly: GCF_047675955.1. Classification (NCBI taxonomy): domain Eukaryota; kingdom Metazoa; phylum Chordata; class Mammalia; order Primates; family Cercopithecidae; genus Chlorocebus; species Chlorocebus sabaeus. The sequence goes on along the minus strand of NC_132904.1, from coordinate 127,109,362 downwards.
TGTCCAAGGGAGTCGGAGGACCCTAGCAAGAGTCCCATTGCCCTGCTCTGTCTCCTTTGCACTCCTAAATTCTGGAGAAAAAAATGTTTATTTATTCAACAAACATTTCTGAGGCATCTACCACAATGGTTCAAAACCCTGAATGAATATTTGAGTTATAAAAAAGTTAGACCCTATATTCACAGATTTCAATTTAATTATTTGGAGGTAGAGCCCAGCATAGATATTTTATAAGTTCTGCTAGTGATTCTAAGTTATAATCTCTATTAAGAACCACTGATCTATTATATGAAGTGTGTTAAAAACTAAAATTAAAAAAAATAAAAGATGTAACTGAGACCTTGACCTTGAGAAGCTGGTGGTCTAATCAGAAAAATGGATGAGGAGAGTGCACAAGAGTGTGAAGGCACCAAGGGCAGTCCAGGGTTTACGTGCACGTGGTTGGCCAACCAGCCTGGGACAAGGACTCCGGGGAGGCTTCCCTGGGATCAAATCAAGACCTGACTTGGAAGCCATCAGAGTAGGGATTCATCAGATAAAAAAGGCAGGAGGGTCCCAGGCAGAATGGGCCCAGAGAGAGGTGACAGCAGCAAGGGACTGTCAATGGTAATGGCAGCTCTTCTTTGACTGGGTTCTGGTCAACAGATGGTGGGTGGAAGCCGTGAGCCACTTCGGGTTATGACTCCGCAGTTCCTCGCCCCATGCATAAACATTTTCTTTCTTCCTCATCTACTGCATGAATAGCAATGAAGCCGAGGACCAAGAGAGGAGTTAGCAAAGACAAGGAGGCAGCGGGGAAGGTGGGACCTGGGAAGACTGGCCCGCATGGGAATGTAGTCTTTGGGAAGTTACTTTGCAGGACAAAGTAATTGGCGGTGACTTAAGAGACAAAAGAAAGCAGCTTACCTGCAGGGACCTGCAGGAAAGAGAGAAATTATAATTCCAGCTGTGGCCCTTACAGCAGCAGTTTCATGGAAGCAACCATGGCCTTAGCTAAAGCCTGCTGGGACATCTCACACTCCAGGTCTCCTAATCCAATGTGTATGTGAGTAAACATGGGGATGTTGCCTGGAACGAACAAATGGAGTGAGTAAGTAGAAGTTGCCTTCTCTTGACTCACCCAGTTTTCATCTGGCAAGCAGAGTGGGTTGACAGTGGAGCCTGTTTGTAGGGACAGGCTTCTGCACAGGCAGTGCACAGGTGGGACACGAGCTGGGCTTCCTCTCCAGTCCCACATGGGGAGGACAGGATCAGCTAGTACACCTGTGGCCTCCATGCTTCTGGACACATGCACGCTTCTCCGAAGGGCCAGCTGGTCGAAATTACCACAAGAACAGAGAGAGCACGGAGGAATTAGAAGAGAGGGTTTGATGAGAGAGATGAAGGAGGCACGGATCGGGCCAGTGCTGGAATCACCATCTGGCTGTGCAGCCATCGCAGGCGCTCTCTTCCCTACACTGTAATCCCTCTGCAGGCAAGATAGCAGGACTCAGGCCTGTCCCACACTCTGCCACCAGCCTGCTGTGCACCCCCGGGCAAGTCCCTTCCTCAAACTGGACCTCTGCTCCTTATCTGCACAACGAGGAAGCTGGAGATCATTACAGTCCAGCTTCCTCATTGTCCAGAAATTCGCAATGTAAGCCCCCACCTCCATGCCCCTGTGGGAGTCCACCTGAGTGAGCAGCCACACCTGGTCACCCTCCAGTTCCTCCCACCCCTGCCCGCCTACAACCAGCAGTCCCCGGCTGTCCTTCTGTGCTGCTAATCTCATGCATGAGTTACTGCACGGCAACTCCATTACCAGCCACGGTGTCCGTGCTGATGAGAAAAAAGGTAAATGTAAGCACCTAATCTGACTGCGCCGATTTATAGCTCAGAAGCACCAGAGACCCTCCCTTCTTCCCCTTCCCTGGGAGCACACAGGCCTTTGTTTTCCAAATTCTTCTTCTTCACCACCACATTTTGCCTCTGCTGTTTGAATGTGCCTGTTGTAGGCCATTGCTGCTGTCTCCTAGAGGGTTCTCAGTGGATGGACAAAAGCTTCCTCCTAAGCAGAAGCAGGGCCTTTAGAGATGCCCCGTGCAAGACTCCCCAGAAAGACTGAGGCCACCATCCCTGCCACTCTATTACAGTCCAGCTGAAGTTCAAGGCCACTGGAATGCAGCAGACTTCCAGGTCACCAACATCACTGGCCTGTTGGTTGGGGCCGCCACAGGAAGCCCTGGACAGAGAGGCTGAACTTCGAGGCCTTCTCCAGCCTGCAGCCTTCTCTCCTGCAACCTGGAGGAGTGTCTCAAGGACAGGGTCAGAGTCTCTGGCCTGAGGTAGCCTCTTTCCATGTGCTCTGCACTGACGGACTGAGAACTGTTCAGAGAAGAGGAAACTGGAAGTGCAGCAGCCTCTGCTGGTTTTCTCATGAATGAGGCTCCATGGGCACTCCTAAGTCTTCCCGGTCCGCAGGTCCCACCAGCTCATCCTAGGAAATGCCCCACCTGGCCTCCCTGGAAGGCCCAGGCTGCACGCCCAGGTGTGTGTTCAACAGCCAGGGCTGCTCTGGCAGCCTGCATCATGTTGGACAGGAGGCTGGCATGTGTGGGGCAGGGACAGTGAACCCCCTGGGGATGAGTCCATGGGGGCAGAAAAAATATTTGTGGGGACGACAGATAATTGAACGGAGAGGCTGGATGCCAAGCAGAGAAGAAGATGGTGCAGCTGTGGTGGCTGCTCCAACCCCTCACTCAGGGCAAGGTGGGGACAAAGGCAGTCTCAGCCAGGGTGGGGCTTCGGCGCAGGATGAGCTCCTTCCTCTTATAGCCCAGCCTCCGCATCTCAGAGTGCACACTCAGCTGGGGCTACCACACCCGCATGTGGAGGCACAGGCGCTGAGAGGTGGCACAGGACAGACGTGGTCTGGCAGCAGGGCAGGGTGGGGACGCAACCCTCCAAGCCACCAGGTCCAGCTTTCTAGGTTCCATCCTACTGGCTTTCTAGCATTCCCCAGAAATGGGTGTGAAACCCGACTGCCCAAGACGCAGAAGTACAAGGCGAGGAACTGGAGCAGAGATGCAGAACTAGGCCAGACCTGCCCCAAACGGGAGCCTTCATCCGCGGTGCATGGCGGCGGCTGCGGTTCAGACCTCTGCGCTGGAGGCCCAAATGGAGATGCAAAATCTCATAATGAAACATCTGTCTTCCCTCTCCTCTCCCTTCCCCCAACTCATCCAATTACCACATCGAACATTATCCATCATCTCGTCTTTGTGGCAGCAAGAATCGAAGAGCAGACGGGGGAAATTAATAATAATTGTGGTGTCAAGGCACGGGATGCAATCAGAATGCAGCGTGGAAACAAATACAAATACAAACAAACCATATTTATTCTTCTGAAAGATTGCTCAATTCTCACTCCCTCCCTCTCCCAAGACCTGCCGGTGCTAGAGCTCGGGAAAGAGATGAATCAGCGCTAACGTGGGGATTAGGAATTGATTCTGCAGCCCCAGCCTGCCCGCCACAGAGAGCGCTCTAATTGAAATTAGAGCAGGGATTTCGGAGCCTCTGAAGAGGCAACCAAAATTCATCAGGGCCCAAGTGGGAAGCAAAGGGAAGGGGCGTCTCTTTATTTCATGGTTAGCACATGAACTCTGAAAAGATAAAATGATAAACAGGAGTAGCAGCCTAGGAAAAAGTCACAGAGGAGGTAACTCCCCTAACCCTGGGGGTCCAAAAACCACATCCGGGGCACTCCAACCAGCCCTCTTGGCCATCGCAAAACCATGCGGTTCTATCCCCATATGCAATTCCTGAAAGCCTGGAAGTCTCTCTAATGGGGAATATTCATCTCCCTGCAAATACAGACAGCTCAATGACCCAAGCTAATAAGCAGCAGCCTTAGCCTGGGTCATATAAATTAGGAGACTATCACAGCAAAAATAATTATTTCCAGCTTTAGTGTGTCTTATACAGTCATATGCATATTCCATTTCTATCTTTCCTTTCTGACGTTCTTTTCAGTCAGGCTAACAGTTAAAAGCATTTGCTTTCCATCAGCCTCTCCGCTGGTCACTGTGAAGGACCACAGCCAACTTTTACCTGGGCCCTATTCAAATGATGACCCATGGACAGGTGTCCTAGAAATGCTCTAGATAACAGTAAGGATGGAGGCCTCCAAGTATGCTGAGCATTGTAAGTCGTCTGGGTCTTACAAACTGCATTAACCCTCATGAATCACATGTAGTCAGCAATGGCCATACATACATGTACTTAGAGTTGGCTTGATCCCAAACCTTGAGTCAGAGAAGCACTTATGACTTCTACATGGGATCCAAGTGCTGTGGGTGAGGCCATGAACTCTTGCTTCAATTGACTGCAGGAGGCTCTGGATTTCAAACATGAGGCGGAGGAGGCAAATGCACGCCTAGGTGGGATGGATGGAGTAAACCCTTTTATATGAAGAATTTATGGATTTTTAAAAAATGTTCTAACTAGTACTGTTTATCATCTCTACTGAGCATCACAGAAGAGAGAAAGAAGAGAGTTTGTCTAAAACTCTGAGTGTGCTCGTTTGGAAATTCTAAAAGGAAAGAAAAGGGAAATTTGGGAGGAGAACAGCTGGGAAGGGTGAATGGAGACAATGCACAGGCGGTTTCTATCTGCAAGCTGGTGAATTTGGGAAACCACCCTGAGACGGAGCCGAGCCTGGAAAGTTCTCTCCTAGGGACGGTAATAGGAACAGTTGTCCAGAACTGTATTTCAGCACAGAACATTTCCATAGGTTCACAATACCAAACTTAAGCAGGGCTCAGACGGAGGCTGTGAAATCTCTGATGTATAAGTAGCCCTTCCTCCAATGGGCTTGGGGAATTGGGCTGGACTAAAGACATGTGATGTTTTAAGCTGGATATCTGAAAACTCTGCAGAAGTTATCTGGAAGTTTTAGTTGCTGAGACAGGTCAAACTAGAACGGTATGGGCAACTGATTTCTAGAAATAGCCAGACAGTAACTGTGTTAGCCTCTGCAGGCCATCAAGTCTTTGTCACAATTACTCAGATCTATCCTTGTAGGGAAGCAGCAGCCATAGATGGTATGTCAATTAATGAGCACGGTTACATTCCAGTAGAAACTAATAAGTGGCAGGCTGCATTTGACCAGTGGGTTTTGCTGAGTTTGCTAACCCCTTGACCTCAAAGAAAAAAAAAAATGGGCTCATAATAATTTATAGAGTGCACCCCAAAACAAAGGTGGTTGGATGGTATTTGGATAAATCTCATCTTGTAGGAATTCTGAATGCTTGCCAGGCTCATCATTTGGAAAAACAAACAAGTCACACGTGTCCTGGTCACTTACACTAGTACACCTCTAAACACTTCCACGTCTCTCTCTCCTGCTCCCACACTCTGGGACTGACTACCACAAGCCATCTCCGACCTCAAAGTTTTTTAGCTCCTCCGTCACACCCTACAATGTCACAGCCCTACCTCTGGTATGCCAAACAAGTCTACCCAGTTTAGACAATGATCCCCAGGTCTTTCCATCTTTGCCTATCTGCTTTCTCACCTCATCTCTTCAACTAAAAGTGAATTTTCTTTTTCTCATTTCTGCATTCAGATGATGCACTGTGCTTCCTAAGGTGACCAATGAGAACTAAATGAACCTCAAATCTGAGGTGCAAATGTGTCAGTGGGTGCTAATAGTGTAAAGCTGGGTCTCTGCACGGCTGTATACATACCCTTAGGGGTACAGGGCAATGTATGGAGATACACACACCATGGGAGAAATACAATGCAGCTCTCAGAAGCATGTACTGTGCTCTAATCATTTGGGAGGAAAGTTAAATATTATCACTAATTCAAAACGCTTTATATTAAAACATGGCTATAATAAGGATCATCATACAAATAGGATAGATTAATAATTGATGTGAAATTCCAATATTGCTGCTGACTTCTTGGTATTATACTATGACTTCAGGTTGCTACGGATATGCACTTACTTTTCTCTCTCATTAAGATATTTACTTACGGAAAAGTTTGAGAAGCACTGATTTGATATGTACCCCTTTCCTGATTTTAAGAGAAAATCAAGGTCTGGTATAATCCCACTATTTCTCATCATCCTTCCAGGAAACACATTTGTACCCACACATAACCTTCTCTTACATCTTCTCTCCAGTGTTAGCCAACAGAAAACCCTATTAGATCAACTGATTCCACTTGTATCCTTGACCCCAGCTTCTCCACTCTTTCTGCGTCATGGCCGCCTTCTGTTGGTTATCTTTAACATAACCTAAATGTTCTGCGCCGCACCCCCACCTCAACCCCGCTTCTTAAGGCTCTAGTATAGTCATAAACACATTCAAGAACCTTCCATGCAAAGCCCTCAATTTATGCCATGACCTTCTTTGCCATCCTATCTTTCTCCTTCGTTTCTCAATTCATTCTTCTCAAAACATAGTCCATGATCTCTTTCCCTTTCTATTTCTCAAGTCCCAGCTCTCTGGTTTCTATCCTCCCTATTCTATTGAAACTGCTTTTAGTCAGATCACTCAAGACCTTCCAACTGCAAAACTTGTAGGTCATTTCAAACCTTGTATTGCTGGAGCCATCTGCAGCATTTGATATGAGCAATCTGGTCCCTTTCTCTCTCTTTCCATAAGATACACTCTTTGAACTTTTATAATGTCAAGTTGCCCCTGCTTTTTCTCATTTCATTCTTATTTTTTCTTCCATTTCTTCTTTCTATCCCCCATATTGGCTCCATTGTTTTTGTTGTTGTTGTTGTGGTTCTAACCTTTAGCCACTGTTGAACATCAGGGTTTGACTTCCCTTTCTCTACCATCTTTTTAAAAATGAGCTCAGCTCTCAACTATTCTCATTCTTTTAACTAACTATATAAGTTATCTATTGCTTTGTAATGGTTCACCCTAAAAATTGCAATTTAATAACACAAACATTTTCTATCTCACCGATTCTGTAGGTCAGGAAGCAGAAGGAAGCTTAGCTGAGTGTCTCTGGCCAAGATCTCTTATGAGGTTGCAGCAAAGATGTCATTTGGAACTATAGTTTTATCTGAAGACTGAAATGTAGGCATGGAGGTATCTTCCTCTAAGCTCATTCACATGGTTCTTATAGGCCTTGGTTCCTTGGCAGGTGGGTGGGTCTCTGCACAGTGACACCTCGTGCCATGGAAGTTGGCTTTCACCAAGGCAAGTGATTCAAGAAGGACAGATAAAGACGTCATAAGGTGGAAGTCACTCTCCTTTTATAACATAACATTGGAAATGAGTTCCCATAGCTGCTTCTGTAGTCTACTCATTAAATCTGAATAAAAAAGTCCCACAGTTAGGGAAGGGAATAACACTGGGCATGGGGACAAGTCAATAGGGATCACTGGGGATATCTTAGAGGCAACCTACTACACTACCTGTGCACTGGTGGCTCAATGCATATACTTCCAACCTTGGGCATCTCCCTTGAGTTTGACTCATGTACTCACTACTTGCAGGAGAGGCTTCTCTGGATGATTCACAGGCACCTCAATCTCAGTATATTCCAAGGAAACATATCTTCTTCTGCAATATGACCGACTTTTCTCTTATTCTCCAAATATGATACAACCATACACCCAGGCATTCTAGCTTGAAATGGAAAAGACAAACTTCTTTCCCTCTTCTTTATTCTGTTACAATATGGCCAGTCTTCATTGTTGAATTTTGTTACTAAATATTTTCAACCCATTTCCCTTCTTTCCAGGGCTCTGCCACTTATAAAGTCGAGTTACTCATTGTATCTCTTTGAAACATTGTATCTCTTTGAAACACTGCAGCAAATCTAGCTTACCCTGTTCAGCTCACCACACATACTGTGTATTAGATGCCCTCAAGCTCTGAAGACAGAGATAGAAACAGGTAAGAATACCACCTTCTATGGAAAATAGTATGGAGATGTCTCAAAGAACTAAAAATAGAACTACCATTCAATCCAGCATTCCCACTACTGGGCATCTACCAAAGGAAAAGAAATCATTATATATAGAAAAGATACCTGCACTTGTGTGTTTATCACAGCACTACTCACAATAGTAAAGGCATAGAATCAACCTAAGTGTCCACCAATGATTGATTGTATAAAGAAAATGTGGTGTGTGTGTGTATATATATATGTATGTATATATATACATATAAATATATGTGTGTATATATACATATAAATGTGTGTGTGTGTGTATATATATATATATATAAAAAACTGAATTCTATAAAGCCATAAGAGGATGAAATTATGTCCTTTGTAGTGACATGGATGGATCTGGAGGCCATTATCCTAAGTGAAATAACTCAGTAACAGAAAGTCAAATGCTGCATGTTCTCACTTATAAGTGGGAGCTAAGCAATTGGTACACATGGACATAAAGACAGAACTAATAGAGACTTGGAATTCCAAAAAGGGGGAAGATGGGAAAAGGATGAGGGTTGAAAACTTACCTATTGGGTATGATGTTCACTATTTGGGTGATGGGTACACTAGAAGCCCAATCCCTGTCATTATGTAAAATACCCGTGACACAAACCTGCATGGATACACCCCCAATCTAAAATAAAATAAAAAGAATTTGACCAAGCAGCACGATACACCCCCAATCTAAAATAAAATAAAAAGAATTTGACCAAGCACTGAAAGCTGTTATGTCCCCTCTGTTGTGGTGCCACTCCTGCTGCTGCCGTTGCTGTCATTGATGAGGATGATGATGAAGACAGTGATGTTAACATAGATGGATCACACAATCACGATAATAAAATGTGAGTCTCAGTCTCAACCACAGATGCAAGCAAGTTTTCTCTGTCTACTGTGACTTTCAGCCCTTGTCAGAAATGCCACAATCACGGGTTCCCATGCCACATGTCATCATCTCCGCTTCTGCACCTGGATGCTCAGTTAAGGCTCAGTCCTGAAAATAAACTCTGTTTGTGAATGAGAAAATCATCACCGCATAATTGGGGCTGCTGAAGAGCGTGAGATGTCATTCCAATTGAGCACTCTTCTGAATTCTTCCCCTGTGATCTGAGGAGGGGTGCGTTTAATCAATCACCTAAATAATGACTCAATCTATTGTAGATGTACCCACCTATGGGCCCTCTATACACATTTTCTTCAGGCCTCCGATGTTTTCCCTATCTCCTGGAAGAACATCAGCACTTCCTCAGGAGTGAATCAAGTAAGTCATCAGCGCCAGCTCTAGCGCAGCATAGACAGCCATGCTGGAAAAGCTACGGAGAGATGCCATCCTCTGGCAGCAGCAGACAACCCTATTCCCGTCTGTGAATTCAATGGACTTCCAAATGCAAAAAGACAGTTGGTGCCTTAGGACAAATTTAGCTGTGGCTGGGCTAGATCATGGATGGTTACTAGCATGAAAATTCATTCATATGGGTTTGGAATATAATACCTGACACGAGATATATCGGAGCTGCCATGCTCCAATCCTAGATAAGGACACAGCAGTAACAGATGGAGGAACAAGGCACTTATCTTGTTAGTTGATGGATTTATCTTTTTTTCCCCTTCCCTACATATTCCATAGTGTTGTGAGTGGTGGTTTTTGCCGTGCAGCATATGGAGAGTGAATTGATTTCTTTTCTCCTTCCTTAATTCAATAAGAATCAGAGTAAAGGATAAACAGCTTGTTGTGCTAGAAAAATTTCCGAACAGTCAAGAAATTCTCAAACTGCCTTTTCTTCTTTCTGTAGTTAGGAATTTAGTTCCAAGCATTCCTCCCTCAGCAAGAATAGAAATGAGAGTGCTTTGCATGATTAGGATAATGGCACATTCATGGTCTCTGGGCTTTGGTTGGAGACGCATCAGCTCATTCTAACTGCATGACCAAAAAGAGCTGTGCTTAATATAGGAAAGAAAGACAATGCCTTGCAATCAAAATAATTCCTGACATGACTAATTACAGTGGCCTGAAGAACTGGATTAACTTCTACTTCCTCCCAATACCCCTTTAAAACAACGGTTTAAACAATCTATATAGACAAATAAAATGAGAGAAAACATCAGCAGATGAAACACGTTGGCAAAATTGTATAGGATGGAAAGCAGATGAATGAATGGTAACTGATTCAGCAGAGCAGGGAAAGCAAAAACTGAAATGCCTGGGGAGGAGAAGCAAGCTGATTCAGGCTGCAAACCCCCAGACATGGGCATGAATTTTTTTCTATGGAGGCTGTGGCGAGGGGTGGCACAAAAAAAGAAGACAGCTGTTGAAAGTCTCTATGAGGAAGAGTTACATTCCGTCACTCATCTGTGGAACCTGAGAGCTAGACTGCTCTCCTGGGAAGAGATGGCGAACTTATTCTCTAGAGTAGTGGCTTTCAAAAATGTAGTTCCCAAACCAGCAGCATCATCATTATCCGGGAACTTGTTAGAGATGCACTTTCAGAGGCCCATCCCAGACCTACAGAATCGGAAACTCGGAAGGGGCAGGGTCCCAGCAGGCTGTGTTGTCTCCAGCTCTCCAGGGATTCTGATGCATGCCTAAGTTTGAGAACCGCTTGGTAACAAAGCATGGTAGAGTCAGAGAAGGAGGAACTTAAGTAGATTGGAAGAGTTTTCTCTGAAAAAGCCACTCACAAGAATACAGAAAAAATTATTGACGCTTGAGGGATCTTCACCAAAATGTGTAGCTCCTCACCTAATTAGCCTAAAGAGAAGTCCTCTAGTCAACAAACTCATGTTTAGAGCTTCCAAAGGGCTTTTTAGCACCCACCTCTCAACAGAAAAATAAATAAATAACAATAAGCAGAGAATAATAAAGATCTCCTAGAAATGAAAAGAAGTTATATGTTAAAAATTTTTAAGGAACATTAATTTTAAATATAGGAGGATACAGTTGGAGAATTCTCCTAGAAATCCAAACAAAAAATATAGAAAATATAAATGACAGAAAATAATAAAACATCTATTTAAAAAATTGCCAGTAAGAAAAAGAGAAAATAAGAGGAGACAATTAACAAATAAATACCACAAGATATATTTTCAAAACTGATAGAAAAGAAATGTATTAAGTACACAGGAGAGTAGTTTAAAAAAAAAAAGCCAAAGATGGCAGAATAGGAACAGCTCCGGTCTGCAGCTCCCAGCGTGATCAATGCAGAAGATGGGTGATTTCTGCGTTTCCAACCAAGGTACCTGGTTCATCTCACTGGGACTGGTTTGACAGTGGGTGCAGTCCACGAAGGACGAGCCGAAACAGGGCAGGGCATCGCCTCACCTGAGAAGCACAAGGGGTCGGGGGATTTTCCTTTCCTAGCCAAGGGAAGCCATGACAGACGATACCCAGAAAAATGGGACACTCTCTCCCAAATACTGCACTTTTCCAATGGTCTTGGCAAACAGCACACCAGATTATATCCCGCACCTGACTGGGCGGATCCCATGCCCACAGAGCCTTACTCACTGCTAGCGCAGCAGTCTGATATCAACCTGCAAGGCAACAGCCTGGCAGCAGGAGGGGCATCCACTGCTGCTGAGGCTTGAGTAGGTAAACAAAGCAGCTGGGGAAGAGGTAAACAAAGCAGCTGGGGAAGCTCAAACTGGGCGGAGCCCACCACAGCTCAGCAAGGCCAGCTGTCCCTGTAGTCTCCACCTCTGTGGGCAGGGCATAGCTGAACAAAAGGCAGCAGAAACGTCTGCAGACTTAAAAGACCCAGTCTGACAGCTCTGAAGAGAGCAGTGGTTCTCCCAGCATGGTGTTTGAGCTTGGAGAATGGACAGACTGCCTCCTCAAGTAGGTCCCTGACCCTCGTGTAGCCTAACAGAGACACCTCCCAGTAGGGGCCGACTGACACCTCACACAGGAGGGTGCCCCTCTGGTACGAAGCTTTCAGAGGAAGGATCAGGCAGCAATATTTACTGTTCTGCAATATTTGCTGTTCTGCAGCCTTTGCTGGTGATACCCAGGCAAACAGCGTCTGGAGTAGGCCTCCAGCAAACTCCAACATACCTGCAGCCTAGGGACCTGACTGTTAGAAGGAAAACTAACAAACAGAAAAGAATAGCATCATCATCAACAAACAGGACATCCATACCAAAACCCCATCTATAGGTCACCATCATCAAAGACCAAAGGTAGATAAAAACCACAAAGATGGGGAGAAATCAGAGCAGAAAAGCTGAAAATTCTAAAAACTGAAGCACCTCTTCTCCTCCAAAGGATTGCAGTTCCTCACCAGCAACGAAACAAAGCTGGATGGAGAATGACTTTGATGAGCTGACAGAAGCAGGCTTCAGAAGGTTGGTAATAACAAACTTCTCTGAGCTAAAGGAGGATGTTTGAACCCATCACAAGGAAGCTAAAACCCTTGAAAAAAGATTAGATGAATGGCTAACTAGAATAAAGTGTAGAGAAGACCTAAATGACCTGACAGAGCTGAAAACCATGGCATGAGAACTACGTGATGCATGCACAAACTTCAAGAGCTGATTCGATCAAGTGGAAGAAAGGGTATTGGTGGTTGAAGGTCAAATTAATGAAATAAAGTGAGAAGAGAAGTTTAGTGCAAAAAGAGTTTTAAGTTTAGTGCAAAAAGAAACGAACAAAGCCTCCAAGAAATATGGGACTATATGAAAACACCAAATCTATGTTTGATTGGTGTACCTGAAAGTGACAAGGAGAATGGAACCAAGTTGGAAAACACTCTTCAGGACATTATCCAGGAGAACTTCCCCAACCTAGCAAGGCAGGCCAACATTCAAATTCAGGAAATACAGAGAACATCACAAAGAAGCTTAGCAGGGATCAATTCAACAATAAGAGCTAACTATCCTAAATCTATATGCACCCAATACAGGAGCACCCAGATTCATAAAGCAAGTCCTTAGATACCTACAGAGACTTAGACTCCCACACAATAATAATGGGAGACTTTAACACCCCATTGTCAATATTAGATTGATGAAACAGAAGGTTAACAAGGATATCCAGGACTTGAACTGAGCTCTGCACCAAGAAGACCTGATAGACATCTACAGAACTCTCCACCCCAAGTCAACAGAATATACATTCTTCTCAGCACCACACTGCACTTATTCCAAAACTGACCACATAGTTGGAAGTAAGGCACTTCTCAGCAAATGTAAAACAACAGAAATAACAACAAAGCGTCTCTCAGACCACAGTGCAATCAAATTAGAACTCAGGATTAAGAAACTCACTCAAAACCATATAACTACATGGAAACTGAACAACCTGCTCCTGAATGACTACTGGGTAAATAACAAAATGAAGACAGAAATAAAGATGTTATTTGAAACCAATGAGAACAAAGATACAACGTACCAGAATCTCTGGGACACATTTAAAGCATTGTGTAGAGGGAAATTTATAGCACCAAATATCCACAAGAGAAAGCAGGAAAGATCTAAAATCAACACACTAACATCACAATGAAAGGAACTGAAGAAGCAAGAGCAAAAAAAAGAATAAAATAGCTAGGAATCCTTACAAGGGATGTGAAGGACCTCTTCAAGGAGAACTACAAACCACTGCTCAATGAAATAAAAGAGGACACAAACAAATGGAAGAACATTCCATGCTCATGGATAGGAAGAATCAATATCGTGAAAATGGCCATACTGCCCAAGGTAATTTATAGATTCAATTCCATCCCCATTAAGCTACCAATGTCTTTCTTCACAGAATTGGAAAAAACTACTTTAAGGTTCATATGGAACCAAAAAAGAGCCTGCATTGCAAGACAATCCTAAGTAAAAAGAACAAAGCTGGAGGCATGACACTACCTGACTTCAAACTATAATATGAGGCTACAATAACCAAAACAGCATGGTACTGGTACTAAAACAGATATATAGACCAATGGAACAGAAGAGAGGCCTCAGGAATAACACTACACATCTACAACCATCTGATCTTTCCATCTGAACTTTGACAAATCTGACAAAAACAAGAAAGGGGAAAAGGATTCTCTATTTAATAAATGGTGCTGGGAAACCCGACTAGCCATATGTAGAAAGCTGAGACTGGATCCCTTCCTTACACCTTATACAAAAATTAATTCAAGATGGATTAAAGACTTAAATGTTAGATCTAAAATAATAAAAACTGTAGAAGAAATCCTAGGCAATATCATTCAGGACAAAGGCATGGGCAAGGACTTCATGATTAGAACACCAAAAGCAATGGCAACGAAAGCCAAAATAGACAAATGGGATCTAATTAAACTAAAGAACTTCTGCACAGTGAAATAAACTACCATCAGAGTGATCAAGCAACCTACAGAATGGCAGAAAAATTTTGCAATCTACCATCTGACAAAGGGCCAATATCTAGAATCTAGAAAGAACTTAAACAAATTTACAAGAAAAGAACAACCCCATCAAAAAGTGGGCAAAGGATATGAACACAAAAGAAGACACTTTTTTTCTCAAAAGAAGACACTTCCGCAGCCAACAGACACATGAAAAAATGCTCATCATCACTGGTCATCAGAGAAATGCAAATCAAAACCACAATGAGATGCCATCTCACACCAGTTAGAATGGTGATCATTAAAAAGTCAGGAAACAACAGATGATGGGGAGGATGTGGAGAAATAGGGATGCTTTTACACTGTTGGTGGGAGTGTAAATTAGTTCAACCATTGTGCAAGACAGTGTGGCAATTCCTCAAGGATCTAGAACTGGAAATACCATTTGACCCAGCCATCCCATTACTGGGTATATACCCAAAAGATTATAAATCATGCTAGTATAAAGACACATGCACATGTATGTTTATTGTGGCACTATTCACAATAGCAAAGACTTGGAACCAACCCAAATGTCCATCAATGATAGACTGGATAAAGAACACGTGGCATATATACACCATGGAATACTATGTAGCCATAAAAAGGACGAGTTCATGTCCTTTGTAGGGACATGGATGCAGCTGGAAACCATCATTCTGAGCAAACTGTCACAAGGACAGAAAACCAAACACTACATGTTCTCACTCATAGGTGGGAATTAAACAATAACACTTGGACACAGGGCAGGGAACATCACACCCTGGGGCCTATCATGGGGTGGGGGGTAGGGGGAGGGTAGCATTAGGAGAAATACCTAATGTAGATGGTGAGTTAATGGGTGCAGCACACCAACATGGCACATGTATACATATGTAACAAACCTGTACATTGTGCACATATACCCTAGAACTTAAGGTGTAATTTTAAAAAAAGTCTGTATCAAGACATTGTATACCTAAGGAAACTCCAAAATAGCAGGGATAAAAAGAGTGGCCTAAAATCTTCCTAAGGAAAAAAAATATCTAGAACTCATACAAAGATGTAGGAATCAGAGTGGCATATTTCTAAAGAGCCACCATGGAAGTTAGAGAATATAGAGGACGTTCTGAAGGAAAACTACTCTGAGGTGAAAATTCTATACCCAGCCAAACTAACAGTCATGTGTGAAGCAAGTCGCTTACAGTTTCCTCAAGAAGTAACTGAAAAGTGCACTCTTCCAAAACATAAGAGGAATTTAAAATAATAATAATAAATAAATAAAAAGTCATGAGGCCCTGGAGGCAGGGATTCCAAAATAGGAGAGAGGCCTGGCTAATGGTGATGGGAGCTCCAGATGGCAGCAGGAAAATGGGAAAACTGGGGCGAGAAAATAGACATACTCACAGAGAAAATACGTAACTTCAGGAAAAACAGAATGTTGTATAGGAAAGTCAATGTAATTATAAATCACTTGGTTTTATTTGCATTAATATTGATAATTTGAATACTGACAATTGATTCAAAGAATAATTGTCATGTAAAACTATGTATTAGGAAAATGGAAGAAGCAAACGTGATGGGAGAGGTTTAAGAATGCTAAATCTTCATGTTTTGTAGTAGATGAATGTCTAGAATTTATGAAGTAACTCTATAAGCATGTTACTGAGACATCTGGAGGTAAATATCCAAATAAACAGGTGAGAGCTAAAAATGGTTGCCTTTGGAGAATGGAATTCTTGGATGAGGAGAGTAAAGTCAATTTTCTTTTGAAAATTACACTTGTAGTACTATTGATATTTAATTATTTTCACAAAAAATATATGATTTTTTAAGTTTCAGACTTGAGGTCCTCTGACCCCTAGTCCCCCCAGCCCCACTGTACTGTGTCTCAGTTGTCCTAACCATGTGGTCTTGAACAATTCATTAACCACACTTAACCAGGCAGGGTTGATCTTTGTCATCTCAGGTTAACTGTCACTTCCTCAAAGGTGTCTTCCCTGACATCCTCCAATGTAAAGATCCTCTGTCAGTTTCTCACACAGAAACTTGTTCTCCTGAGCACTCATCACAGTTTGTAACGAGATAATTATTTACTTAATATCCATTTCCCTCACTAAACTATAGGGTCAATGAAGGGATAGGTCTTGTTGTCTGACATCATTTCCTCAGGGACTGGAAGAGAATAAAGAAAGAATGAGCTTGCCTACCTCCAACCCCTTCTCAAGAACCATCTTCCCACGTCAACAATGGCATTCTCTTCTTAGGGAGGGATGTAGCACTCCCCCTGTCTGCGATTTGGCTATTAATGGTAAGAATTCACCCAGGACAAAGATGAGGTCTTGGAAAAGGAGAGGGCTAAATCTTCCCTCCATTTGAGGTAGGTTCAAAACCTCCTGCACTCATTAAATATTGTTTTAATTCATCAAATAGGAATTATCAAATATAAGGATGTTATACCTTTTGTTTTATACCTTTTATACCTTTTATCATCCCTCCCTCTACCACTCCAAATGGGGAAGTTTGAGTGGTGGTTGGGTGTGGGGGAATGTCTGATGGGGAAGGGTAGGGAGTGGGATTCTTTGCTGAACTGTGTGGAAATACCCTGGGAGCTGGGTTGGGGTAACAATGAGACCCTCACCCAGTGGCTGAGACTTTAGGAGATGCATGCTTGGCTCCAGGCTCTGCGTAACCTTGAGAGGGTCACCTCTCCATCCACGAAATGGGCGTAGAAACCAAAATTACTTTCTCCAGATCCAGGGTGGTTGTGAGCATCAGATGAGATGGTAAATATTTACTGCAATCATGAGTGATGCTGGGCCAGCCACACGGGCAGCTGGGGATGGCTCATGAGCACAAGAGTCTCTGCTGCCCAGAGCTCCTGGCTTGTGGAGGGAAGCAGAGAAGCAGATCTCTGGCCTGGGCGACTCTCTTATCCTGAGTTGCAGAGGTGGGCGTTGGGTGAGAGGACAACTTGGCGTTCTGCCTAGTGATTCTGGCATCTTGAGAATGTGCTTAGTGGTATCTTTTTATCTCGTCATCTGCCTGTCATCTTGTCCACCCACCAACTCAACTAAGTGTAAGTATGTGAGGGGTCTAGGGAGGGAAATATTTTAGCCAGGAAGAGAATACCAAGGACAAGTGCCCTCACCAGAAAAGCAGCCCTCACAGTGCTGAACACATTTCCCTCAGGCATCCTTTCTGCTTTCCTCTCCTCTCCCACTGCCCACAAGACACCCAAATGAGAGATGCACATGACCAGGGAATGATTCCCGCCCGTGAAAGCTGCAATACTGAATTTGGCTGAAGGGTGGCTATAAAAATAGACAGGTACCACTGATAAACAGCAAAAGGCAAACCTAATCAAGACTGTGGGGATTTTGCGGGTCTCTGCGACACTGTGTGGAACGGCTGCAAATCAAGCTAATATGAATCACCATAGCATATCTCCCTACAGCTTGCAGGAGACTGCAGTCCCTCAGGGGATAGCCTGGTGGGTAGGGAAGATACTAACTATGATCCAGCAACACGTTTGGGGCCTGTGGGGAGACAAGCTATTAGGGCGGCAGCCTACAGAATGCTGCCAGGAGAGAGCATTCGGGAAAAGCAGGTCATTGAGGCTGTGTGGCCCAGAAAGGTCCTGGCTGCTGTAGCCTGCAGGGAGACCCTCCAACAGAGGAAAACAGGCACGACCCATGGTGGGGGGCAGAGGACCTGTCAGCCCTGCTGGAGCACTGTGATAAGGCACAGGACAGGCGCCAGGGCTCAGGAAGAAGCAGGGAGTGCCCCTGAACACGACACAACTTTCAGAGTGAACTTGCCTCTTCCCTTTGTGTAATCAGTCTGGATCTTTGCCCACTGTCACTCTCTCATCGCTCAAGGCTTCCTCTCGTTTTCCTGACCACAGCTGTATGTTTTATAGTGTGGGCCAGGAGAAAAAGCTGTGGATTCCAGTGCTTATTCTGCTATTAATGAACTTGAAACTTGGAGACAGCAAGTCCTCATACCTGCCTGGGTCTCAGGTGTGTTGCCATCACAGCCGTCCATACACCTTCCCATCTTAGACCTTCTGCTCTTCAGTCATTCCGGGTTCTTCCTTTCACCCATCTAGCACCACCCCCATCCCTGGAACTGTTTGTATGGATAACTCTTCCTCATAGTTTAAAAATATAATTTTCTCAAAGAACTACCTGTGCCCTTACACATGGTTGGGACCCTTGTATATTCCTTAAGCATGTTGTATTTTTGTTTTATTGCGATTATTACAGTGTTCATTAAATAATCCTGTATAGCCAATTCCTGCCCGGCTACAGTCTCTGTGAGTGAACGTGGTTGACTCTGCCACATCCCAGCACCCAGCACAGTGACAGGCACCCCACAAATAGGTATTTAATGAATGAGTAAAGGCCAGCAAATAGCTTTGGAGCACAATTTAAGTGCTTCATTCTACACTAGGTAACAGGAGTATAAGGAACAAGATATAGTTCCTGTCCTAAAACTCCAATAATATTTGGGACAGACTAAGAAGTAAACCAACAATTACAATGTCAGTGCCATAATAAGGGTAAGATCAGAGTGCCTTGGGACACATCTAAAGGAAATGCAAGCTATTTCAGGAGACCAGGAAAGGTTTATGGTATGAATTCATAATTGCATTATAAATCCTACTGAATATGCACATTAGCGCAATACTGTGTGAGCAGAAAACCCTAGTGATATGGAGACAAGACAAAAATGCATTCTTTGTCATTTATTTGCACGAGAGACCCCCAGTTGGATGTGTTCAAATAGCATATATGGAAACACCAGAGCTGTCAATTTAAGTGATTCTGGTGTTCTCCCATATTTTCATTTGTTTCCATACTCCTATGTGAAATATGTGGCTATTTATATGTGTGTCATTTTTTGTCTTTATCATTCGTTTTTTTTTCCCCAAGCATCATTATCATTAGCATCACAGATGATTACTCTAAAAAGTAATCGCACTCAAATCTGGGTTCCTAAATGACTGTGAAAACAGTTAGGACAGTCACTGAGTTCTTGCAACAACCTTGTAGAGTGGGTATCTTGTCCCTATTTACAAATAGAACCCTGAGGCTGGGCGGGGGGGTCCTTGCTCATACCGTGAAGAAAGGGAGAACCCGGTTGTTCTCCCCATTTCTCCCATGCTCTTTGAACTCTTCCACAAGGCAGCTACCCCTCCCTTGGTATCTCTCTCCTGAGAGGCGTAGGGAATCACAATGCTCATTTTCAGTTGTTCTTGTCACCATCCCTCAATCCCTTAAAAATCAGACACGAAGTGTCACCACCTTCCAGATTCTCAGGTGAGGGCTCTCTGGTAGAACCATATATTCCTTTATGACTCATCTCGTCTGGAGCAGAATTTCTTTATTTATTTTGAGTCAGAGTCTCACTCTGTCACCCAGGCTGGAGGGCAGTGGTGCGACCTCGGCTTAATGCAACCTCCACCTCTTGGGTTCCAACAATTCTCCTGCTTCAGGCTTCCGAGTAGTTGGGATTACAGGCACCCACCACCACACCTGGCTAATTTTTTTGTTTTCCTGTAATTTTAGTAGAGATGGGGTTTCACCATGTGGGCCTTGCTGATCTCGAACTCTTGACCTCAAGTGATCCACCCGCCTCAGCCCCCCAAAGTGCTGGGATTACAGACGGGAGCCATCACCCCCAGAATGTATTTCTAACCCAAGCATTTATTCAATTATCAGGCCAGGATTTTTTGAGGCTCTACTAAGTGTCAGAAATTGTGCTAAGAGGTTGAAATGATACAAAGATTAAAGTATTAATTTCTTCCTGTTCTTTCCTCAAGTGTAGGGGATGAGGACAGATGTGTCACACACAGTGTGACACACAGAGGTGGAAGCATGTCATGTGGGAGTGCCCATGAGGAGGTGGCCAGATCCATCGAGGAGAATAGAGAGGGCATGCAAGAGGGCTGCCATCCAAGGCAGGTCTCATAGGATAAGGCACTGAGGGCATGGAAGTGGAAAGAGGCCACACATGGTAGATCTGTGTAGATAAATCAATAAGTAGGGAGGAAATATGCAAGTGTAGAAAACTGGATGAGGTTGGATGCAGGTGCAGCCTGGAAAGGCAGGTTTGGTCAACTTACAGTGGTCTTCACGTGCTCAGCTAAGAAGTGCGAACTTCCACTGAATAAGGAGGTGGGCAGAGAGAAGAGCAACAGACGTACCAACAGTTTCAGCTTGGGCCGCCAGGTGGATGAGATGCTATTGATCCCAATAATAACATCAGGGGGAGGAGAAGGTTTGAGAATATGGTTTTCTACATACTGAGAGTGAGAGGCCTCTTGCATATTCAAGTCCACGTGTTTAATGGGTAGGGGGAAATATGAACCTAGATCCCAGGGAGGAGATCTGGTGAAAGATGTAAATTTCAGAGTCATCTTTGTGAAATTGAGAGTAGAAGTCATGTAATGAAGAGATCACCCAGATGGTATGTAGACATGTAAAAGAGAGACAAGGATGAAACCTCAACAAACATCGATATTAACTCAGAGAAAAGAAGAAAAGCAAACATGGGTTTTCACGGAGTCAGAAGGAGGAGTGGAGGAATGTAGCCACCTGGGGTTCAAGATTGCAAAGCACTTCAAGGATGGAGGCCCATCAGGTCAACCCTTCAAAGCAACTGTGTTGAAGAAATGAAAAGATGAGTCAATGGTAAGGTCATGGTCGACCTTGACACATGTCCTGATGGAAGCTGATTTGCAATGAACTGTGTAATACATGATAACTGAAGAGTTGGAGATCCACTTTCAAGAAGTTTAGCTGAGACACCAGGCGAAGTGGGAAGTGCAGGCAGAACACCGAGGGACAGGAGGCATTAAGGGAGGCCCAATCTCATTTACTGGGAAATGGGCATTTTAAACTTTTATTTAGAATGTTTTCAGATTTGTCCACCCTGTGAGGTAAATCCTGTCATGGTTTTCCAGAAAGTAGAGAGTTCAAGGGGTCTTATTAAGAAGAGGTATTGGTCATTTTCTTTTTCCTTGTCCCTGGATCAGAGAAGGTAAACTGAGAAGCTATACTTATTTTTTTTTTTTTTTTCTCAGCACAAATACACTGGTAAGAGAAGCTGTCATTTTTAAGACATTCTGACTTACCTACTAGATGTTTTCACAGTTAATGCCTAAAGATTCAGATTTTTTACACCAGACATTATTTGATTTTACTTCAGGGAAGATGCTACGGTCTTTCTTACAATTCTACACATCCACAGAAAAAGCATCCCTGAATTGGATACCTTGATATCTCAGGTGCTGGTTTTCTGCTTCTGGACTGGACAGCCACAGCGAGATGGCTGCTACCTCTCATTGCATCCCAGATGCAACCTGACTCAGGAAAGCTACATATGTAGTTAATTCAAGGTCAGCATCTTTCTCCTTCCTGGCAAGCTGCTGACCACCAGAACCATTGCCCTCCTGCCCTCTCTGCCTGTGAATGTCAAAGGGGTAAAGACCAACTTGGGGGAAGATAATAGAGTGACAGCATCTCATAAAAGAGAGATCTAAGGCCGGAGAGAAAGTCTGCTGGTTGGGTGAGGTGCTTCTGTGACTAGGGGAGGAGGAATGTTGACCCGGTGAACTCAATTTACTCCACTGCTTTACGCTTAAGAAAATATGCCAGCTCTTCCTCCGCCTTTTGTGCCCCAAGAAAGCCCAATGGCCGCAGCGCTCTGCAACGTGCCACTTGCCTACTAATTTAGCCATTGAGCAGAAGTTCGGGCTCTGACAGGTGGGCCTTCTGACAAGAGCAGAATGGATATCAGGGTCTCTGGCCTTTGGGTCCTGATTTCATTTCAGATTAAGAGGTGCTGAAATGCAGCAATCGATAACTCAGCTCTTTTGTTTGCTTGTTTTTTCCAAGTCCCCAAAGAGATTAGATCTGATTTCGCAGACCTTTAGCAAATTTAATTGTTTTTTATTCACAGTCACTCAGTACAACTTCTTAGAGGCAAGTAGCAGAGGAATTCTCCGCAGCATACGGGGCTCCTTTAAGCTAAAAGCAGGGTTCCTTGGGTGTGCAGAGGAGCTGAGGGTTGTGCCCTTGTGGGGATGCACTGGCTTCCCACGGCTCTTAACCCCCGTGCAGCCGCCCTTCCCACCACTGTCCTGGAGCAGGATTTCCGTCTGCCTTAACTCAAGGGGTCCACAAAGAAATGTGTGTATGGAATCAGGGATGTACATTCTTAGTTCCCAGACTTCTTCCTGACACCCAGATTATGGCCACTAGGAGTCTTCAGGAAGGTTGAGAAGAATCTGAAGGGAAAGATGACCTCTTGGCCTAAAAAGGACAAGGAACTTGAAGCATATGCCCCAAAGACCCCCCAGGCCCTCAGTGATGCCTCCCAAAATGGGACACTGGCAACCTCCCAGCAGTCGTGGCCATTGGTCACCACCTCCAGAAAGCATCTCCACCACTATCAGCCTTGTGTCTCGCCTGGTGAGAGTCCAGGCTTTCTGCACACATTACTGGCTACGTTAACAAGTCTTGACTATTTTACCGTCTTCCTCAACACAATTCTACTATTGCCCAGGAAGGTAACAGTTGCAAATAACTTTTTTGTTTCTCCCAAGAACTTACTGAAAGACCCATTAAGCTACCAAAACAGAAAAAATATTAAAGGACAGATTCTACCCCCAAACTCTTTATATCCAGTGAGCCTAGATGATTACATCATGATTCCTATAGATACTGATCAGCCCTCTCCCTAGCTCCTGCATTGAGAGACTTGCTTGAAATCAGGCTTCAAAATCTCCTAAGTGGTCCTGCTTTGCCCTTCTCCTTCAAAGGCACTACTGACACTATGCAGGCATGGGGCTTTCCTTGGTGCCGGAAACCATGAACTTGGCTGCGTCTTATCAACATGTTGTTTTCGTGATCGTGGAGGATAGCCCATATTCGACCCTGGTTTTAGGGAAGTCTTTGGACTCTTTCCTCTCTCAGAGTTCTAAGTTCTCCTTATCATGTTGTTGGGCTTTTAATGTGTATATTATTTACTTTAGTGTATTTGAGCCTTAACATCAAAGAGCTGCTATTGATTGAGGCATCTGAAGCCAAACTGTTTAAATGTGAGGGTATGTAACTCTCAGCAGGAGCTACAGGACGTTTTTTGGGAAACTGTAGCCTCAGATTGCACAGAACCTTGCACATAAGTTACTTCATTTAAATTATTTCTCAGCCCTCCTAAACCAAACACAAACAAACACATAAAAACCCCAAGAGGTATCAAATATCACATTAAAAATGAGACAACTAGCTGTGTGGAGGCTAACACCTGTAATCTCAGCACTTTGGGAGGCCAAGGCAGGTGGATCACTTGAGGTCAGGTGTTCAAAACCAGCCTGGCCAACATGATGAAACCCTGTCTCCACTAAAAATACAAAAAGATTAGCCAGGTGTGGTGGCAGGTGCCTGTAATCCCAGCTATTTGGGAGGCTGATGCAGGAAAATTGCTTGAACGCAGGAGGTGGAGGTTTCAGTGAGCCAGGATCGAGCCACTGCCTTCCAACCTGGGTGACAGCGGGAGATTCTGTCTCAAAAAAAAAAAAAAAAAAAAAAAAAAAGCCAGGTGCAGTGGCTCACGCCTATAATCCCAGCACTTTGGGAGACCAAGGCGGGAAGATCACGTGGTCAGGAGTTCGAGAGCATCCTGGCTAACATGGTGAAACCCCGTCTCTACTAAAAAAAAAATAATAATAATAGTAATAAAATTAGCCAGATGTGGTGGCAGGCACCTGTAGTCCCAGCTACTCAGGAGGCTGAAGCAGGAGAAGGGTGTGAACCCAGGAGCCAGAGCTTGCAGTGAGCCAAGATCACGCCACTGCACTCCAGCCTGGGCGACAGAGCGAGATTCTGTCTCAAAAAAAAAAAAAAAAAAGAAAGAAAGAAAGAGAAAACTGAGTCCCAAAAAGGGTTAGGTGGCTTACCCAAGGTTTGAAGACAGGGAGAGTATTAGAACTTCAAGTCAGGCTTTTCCCCTCTCAGTCCAATGATCTTAACAACAAAGTACACTTAATTTGATATGACAAACATATGAAGAATAAGAAGTTTTAAAAAATAATGAAGCAGGCCAGGCGTGGTGGCTCACTCTTGTAATCCCAGCACTTCGGGAGGTTGAAACAGGCGGATCACGAGGTCAGGAGATCGAGACCGTCTTGGCTAACATGGTGAAACCCCCATCTCTACTAAAAAATACAAAACACTAGCCAGGCATGGTGGCGGACGTCTTAGTCCCAGCTACTTGGGAGGCTGAGGCAGGAGAATGGCACAAACCCAGGAGGCAGACCTTGCAGTGAGCCGAGATCGCACCACTGCACTCCAGCCTGGGCGACAGAGCAAGACTCCATCTCAAAAAAAAAAAAAAAAGAAGAAAGAAAGAAAGAAAAAATAAAAAATAACTAAGCGCTTGCAAACTAGACAGTACCTTATCAGCATGCTCCTGCTGAGATAAACACGCTGCTTTACAGGTCACTCAGATACTCCAGGCATTTATCTGAAATAATTTGAGGAAGGTGCATAACTCAGTTTGCCTGCCTGTCAAATGGGGTCTAAGCGGTTCGTACATCCCTGAGAAACTGAAATTCAGCTGATATAGTCTTTGCAATACAGAAGAGGCAAGGAAGAGACACAGATCCTGTCTCCAGTGCAGTGTGAGTGGCACTGAGATCCTGGCAGCCTCTACTCAGACCTGTATGCAAATACCTTAGCAGGACATAGGGATCCAATTGATTTCCCATCTGCTATTTTCTCTCCTTTTTTTCCTTTCTTTCCTTAAAAAAAATGAGAGAGCAGAAATTCTTCCTATTCTGCATTAGTGCTTGATGTAATGGTGCAAGGCATTTTTCATTTATCATCATTACGTCAGTCAAAGAAACACCTAATAATGTAAATGCAAGAAGAAAGCCATTAAGAGTTTATTTGCATGGCAGCCTTAAGCTCATTCTCCACTCAGGAGAGAGTGTGAAGTGGAAGTTAAATGCACAGGGTTACCTCCCTCACCAGCTGGTCAGGGGGGCACCACTTATAGCCTTCTCCTAAGGAAGCCTCAGGGAGATGGAAAGACCCTACTTCTGAGAAATGCGTGCTGGAAGGTGGAGTCTGGCTGCTGGTTTCACTGGAGGAACTGGAACTGCTGTCTACAATCCCCTTCCTAGATAAGAGGTGGACGGTGCTACACCCTGACCAACAATGCAGACAGAACCAGATACTTTATTACCTGCAAGTCGGTTTGGGTTTGTTGACCTCCAGGCAGCCTGCCACTTTTGCGGATTCTGAGTTGACATCAGAAAGCACTCATGGTCTGGGGGCTGCTAGCCTTTTCCAGACTGTCAGCAACAAACATCTTTCCAGGCAAGCACCAAGCCCTTGAGTCGACTTTGTGCCCCTGGAAGCACCTATCATGCTACCAGTTGCCAATAGAAAGAAGCTCAGCAATAGTAACATGTTTTGTGTGAATGAATACATGAACAACACACCCTAGTAGAGATCCTACAGGTCCACACCTTTAAACATTTTCACGACATCAGCCTTATTCTAGAAAACTTCAAAACTCAGAGAACCCAGGTATTTGGGGGGTGCTGAATCTTTACTATGAATGGATTCTCCTCTAACTCATCATAGCAGAACTAGAAAGGCACAGAATACGGAGAAAGAGAAAATTGAATTTAAATGCCTTATCAGACATTTGGTGAGAGCTTAGGAAACTTGTTTAATTTTCCAGAGCCTCAGTTTTCTCATCTACAAAGTGGTGCAATGGGTTACTCTAAGTAATAAATGAAAGGATGCAAAGCAGCACCTTTGAATCTGTAATATGCATCCGTATAATCTAAGGATCTTGTTCAAATGCTGAATCTTGTTCAACTCTTGAGATGGGGCCTGAGAGTCTGCCTTTCCGAAAAGCTCCCACGTGATGAAAATGCTGATAGTCCTGGCACCACACTTTGTGTAGCAAAAATGTAGGGCATCTAATACAATTCCTGGCACATAATAAATGCTCAGCAAAAGTAGATCTTGTTATTGATTATTTTCTGTTTGCGGACTACTTCATTCACGGTTATAAAGTAGAAACAAGAACAGGAAGATATATAGTCCCTGATCCTAAGCTGATGATTCCTTCAATATTCAACAACTATTTAAAATTTAGAAGGAAAAATAAATCTCACATGTAAAATGCATCAAATAAGCAAGTGGATTTGAAGTGTAGGAGGAAGGAGTAAAATTAGCCATCTGCAATGACTTCCTGCATGCTGACGTCTTGATTTATACTGGTATACATTCCTTGGAAGGGCGGGAGAGGGAAAAGTGCTCTTATACAATTTCCTGCCCAGAGAGTTGTCCAAGAGTGCTCAGGTTCCGTATGATCTGGAGCGGGGAGGATGGCCCAATTTACTTTGAAAGATGCTTGTTAATTTGGGGGATTCTGAGATTTGCCCAAGAAATTTGTCACAGAGCAGATTCCAGAAGGACTTTGCCACTTCTGATTTTCTACTTAATTTGCACCTGATCAAAAACTAATGGCTCTCTTAAAGACTTAGGTATGTGACATACATTTCTCAATCTAACACTGACTTCCAAGCACCTGGTTCCAGCAGTAATATTCTGTAATAGGACTGAAGGTGGGAAACCTTGTGGGGAGGAGATACACATTCAGACCCCGGCGAGGGTGTGATGGGGAATCTGGCAGAGGAGGAAGAAGGCAGGCAGCAGATTGAAGTTGGCCAGGCATCAAGTTCTGAAATATTCTGAAACATTCAAATGTGACTGTTCTCAGATGTCCCAGCTATCCCTGCAAGAGCCTATCAGAATCCTGAGCTCTCCTAGGCTCAGACAAAATAAACCACACCCCTTCCCTTCCTCCATCAGGCAAAGTAGGCGGGATGCCTACACCAAGTTAACTGCATTGTGGACAAAGCGCGGGGCTCAGATTTGAACTTGCAAACTCTCAGTGTTATTCCACCCATGATTCTTCACGGGCTTGTGCTCCTGACCACAGCCTACTCACAGGACATTGGAACCATTAATATCTCCAGAGAGCATGTAAATCCCC
This sequence comes from Chlorocebus sabaeus, assembly GCF_047675955.1. Classification (NCBI taxonomy): domain Eukaryota; kingdom Metazoa; phylum Chordata; class Mammalia; order Primates; family Cercopithecidae; genus Chlorocebus; species Chlorocebus sabaeus. The sequence goes on along the minus strand of NC_132904.1, from coordinate 127,081,994 downwards.
CAGTAATTATGGAAGTAAAATGCATTTACAGGCACAACCCTTATTAGCAAGCAGCCACCATAACAAAGTTATGAGGAAAAGGAAAATCCTCATGTGTATTCATAAGGAGAAGAAAAAAGCTAACCCCAAATAATCACAATGCTAAATATGCATCTCCCTAGGCTAAGGTGGGTAGTTCTTAATAAAGATATGTAGGTTAGTCAGCAGTTGCTTTGTTTAAAAGTTGAGGTGGAGCTTGGGAAGCACGAACCAGGTAGGATATAGGAGACAGTTCTGAGAAAGGGAGAGTCTAAATCTTGACCCATGTCACCTCCCTGTCATCTCCTCCGTGGGCCCTTAGGGAAACCGGCTGGAACTGCATATGCAGTAGCTTCCTATAAATGAGTCCTAATTAAGCCCCTGTTCCGGGAGGCCTTTCTGGAGGGTTACCAGATCATTAGTCTTGGTATCAAAAAAAGAGTCTATGTGAGAAAAGGTCAAAGGATCCAAAGGAACCTTCAGCATCCCTCGGATGCCTCCTCTCCCCGCAGGCAGGGCTGCACACTGGCCTCCAGGCAGGAGAAGGGCCATGCGCAGGCGGGATTGGAAATCTTCCTTAGATGGCGCTGTCCTCTCTTGCACAGGTGAACCCTGTTGCTTCACAGAAAAAATATTAGCCAAGGACTTTTGGTCATCCAGGGCCGGAAGCATGAGAGTCAGCCATTCCCTCGGCTCCAGGGGAGGAGGCGAGTTGCAGCCAGATACAGGACATGCTGATCTCAGGGCAAATGCAAGATTTCTTGAAGTAAAGTTTCAGTTAATAAGATGGCATGCTTCTTCCTCCGGGTCGAATTCTCTTCAAGCTTCTAGCACATCTCACACCCGCAGGGCCTGCATGCTGGGCTCCAGGTCTAAGGGTAGACACTTCATTTGCTCAGGATAAAGAGAGACTGGAGAAAGAGAAGAGAGGGCAAAGGAGAAAGGCCAAGGCCAGGGAATGGATGCGAAGCTCCAGGGTGTGGTCGGCGTGGAGCAGAGGAGGCATTCCATTATGGAGGAAAACCAGACCAGGCATTTCCCAGCAAATGCTGGTTCTAAAGACATGAGACTCTCACCATTGTTCCCTAGACAGACTAAAATGGACTTTCATACAAAATGAAAAAGAAATAAAACAAATGTATTTTTTGTTTGCTTTTCTTTTTTTCTTTTCTTTTCTCAAACAGTGTCTTGCTCTGTCACCCAGGCTGGAGTGCAATGGCCTGATCTTGGCTCACTGCAACCTCTGCCTCATGGGTTCAGGTGATTCTCCTGCCTCAGCCTCCTGAATAGCTGGGACTACAGGTGCCCAAGACCGTGCCCGGCTAATTTTTATATTTTTAATAGAGACGGGGTTTCACCATGTTGGCCAGGATGGTCTTGAGCTCTTGACCATGCGATCCGCCCGCCTCAGCCTCCCAAAGTGCTGGGATTACAGGTGTGAGCCACCCACCTGGCCTGCTTTCCTTGGTTAAGTCTCCCAAGCCCACCCAATTCCAGACGCCCAAGGCTTGAATTCCACCAACGGCTGCTCTGCAGAAGGGAGAGAGCCAGGGATGCATAAGGATGGAAGTTAGTCTCCAGCTCCCAGTGGGTCTAGAACATGGAGGTTTGGGGGTGAAGAGAAAGATCTTGCCAGTGAAGTGGGCCTTGAGCCTCCACAATGTACTCAGTATTGCTGTTTATGTTAGTTTCCTGTTGCTGCTATAACAGATCACCATAGACTTAATGGCCTCAAACAACATAAATCTATGACCTTACGGTTCTGAAACGCTGAGGCTCAAAGCAGTCTTCCTAGGCTAAGGTCAAGGTGCCGCAGGGCTGGTTCTTCCTGCAGGTTCTAGAGGAATCTGTTTCCTCCTTTTTCTCAGCCTCTAGAGGCTGCCTGCTTGCTTTGTCTCATGGCCCCTCATTGCATCCGTACAACCTCTTTCTCCCATCATCATGTCTCCTGTTCCTGCCTTTGACTTATAAGGACCTTTGCCATTGAATCAGGCTCATCTGGATAATCCAGGATAACTCCCCATCTGAGGATTCTTAACCACATCAGCAAAGTCCCTTTCTCCATAGGCGGCATCTTGTTTGCAGGTCCCAGAGACTAGGGCCTAGACACCCTTAGGAACGAATGGTCCCTCATTATCCAGCCTGCTATACCATCACTTATGAAATGCCATTGAGCAATTGCTACATGACAGCAGGACATGGTACCTGGTGCTGATCACCTGACCCCAACAACCAAAGGAAGGGGCAGGTTGATGACGGCTGCCTAGCAGAATCTTCCAACAGCATTCTCGGGCATAGATGGCTCAGGCTGAGTGCTCCAGAAATGGTGGGCAGCCAACTCTGCCCCACATTCACTCCAGTCTAAACCACCAGCATTTCTCACCTTATTCAACTGTAATGGCCTCCCCATATCTGCTACTGCCCTCCTCCAAATTCCTCCAGACACAGTAGCTCAAAGAATCCTTTATACCCCCATCCTTCCCTCCAATGTCTTGCCATTGCACTTAAAATAAAATCCAACTTTTTATTATGGCCTTCAACCCCTTACATGATGTGGCTTCTGTCCCCTTCCCTTTTATTCCATTTCACTCTTTCCCTCACCTACCCAGCCCAGCCACGATGGCTTCTTTCAGTCCCTTGAAACATGCTGAGCTATTCCCCCACCTCACTGCCTCCCCTCATTCTGCTCTCTCTGCCTGAAATGCTCTTCTGTCTGCTCTTTTCATCCCTGGTCCCTTCTCATCCTTCAGGCCTCAGCCTACGTGTCCTGCCTCCAGAAGTCCTGCTCTGGATCATTCTACCTATGGAAACCTCCCTCTACCCCTGTCTTATTCTCCATTATTTCATCATGTGCACTGTCGTAGTACTCACCAATTTACTTGCACCTAATAACAGATTTTCATACACATATAAGGCAAGAAAATCAGACAAAAAATTTACCAGCAGTTTAGCTGTTCTCTCGAAGACTGAAGACTAGACTCTATTACTAGACTATAAAATAATGGCACTGACGAAGCCCAGGTCTGTTTTTTTTTTTTTTAACCAAGGTATGTTTAGCTTCAGCTCAGTGCTCAGTTCATGGTAGGCTGAATCATTTGTTTGAGGGATGGATAAATGAATGAACAGATGGATGGGTAAATGGGAGGATGGGTGGGTCTATGAGAGCTTACCTAAGGGAGTTGCTCGACTCAGCCTGACTTGTGAGGTCTCTAAACTGGTATTGTAAGTGCACACCTTGTGATTATCTCTCCCCATTTGGCAATGAAAGAACAAAAGGTGACAGTGCCACCTTGATTTTAATGCATAGGAGATTTGGTGTGGAGTACAGGCCCTCCTGGCTCTGAGACTTTGCACACATATGATACGCAAACATTAGCAGACAGACAAAACCTTGGTGATCTGTTTTGCTTTCTTGCAATTTAATAGAGAATCAATAGACTGACCAGGGAAATCTAGATTTTGGTTTTATCTCTTCTAACCTCTCCAGTGACTCCTGCCGGGGTACAAGTAGTTGTCTTTGCACAGAGACAAACAGGAACATAATCATGTCTGGTCTGTGAGTGGACATGTGGGCTTTTGAGGCCAATTTAATCACGGTGCCCCTAATCTCCGTGCCGGCCTCCACCACTTGCTCTGCATTTACATGCTGTTTGTTCCCTCTCTACCTGCTCTCAATTCCTTAAAGCCCAGTCTCTGAAAGAACTATTACCAATCCCTGTGAGTGGAAGATGGGAAACAAAGGAGACTTGGATATCTCTAGGTGGGAAACAAAGGAGACTTGGATATCTCTAGGTGGTGTCTGACCTTCACAGATGTGGCAACAGAGATCTGCACCATAGCTTCTAGCGTGCATCGCTGCAAACGCAGACACGCTGATAAAGCTGTGGCAGCCTGCAGCCCATGCAAAATGCTGCCGTTGGGATGCAGCAAGGCGTTTGGTTTCTGTGAGTCCTCTAACATCACAGCTTTGATACCAGCTTCCTCGTGAGCTCGACATCCCATTCAAAACGGCTTTGTTGACATTTAAAGGTCTCTATCAGTCTAGTCATGTGGCAAAAAGAACTGGATACAATCACTCCGGCCTCACTACCTCCTAGCTGAACCTAAGACAAAATGATTGCTGTCTGAATGGCAAGCCCAGGAGCTCCTTCCAGCTCTACAATTCTATGATCCTATGATGCCTCCTGTTCAGCCAGTTGTCTGAACCTCTCTGACTGCCAATAGCTCAGAGAAAAATCCCATTAAAAGAGCAAATGAAACCTGTAACGAAACTTGTCAGGAGACTGCCAAAAGCCCAGGACACTTTCCACCATGGACTGTTTTCCAAAATGCTTACACTGCCAAAGGGACTTCTAGGTGAGACATAAAATGCAACTTTCTAGCAGAGTATGTTGTGGATCAAGGGAAAGAAAATCATTGACTGACTTCCTTCTGGGGGATTAGGCCCCATCTTCCTAGAGGAAGAGAGCTGGTCCAGATGGATTTTGGAGAGTTATGATAGTTTAGGTTCTTTGATCCTTTTTCTTGATAATTTTCACAACCCTTACTTAAATTACCAAACTGAACACCTCAGTTAAAATAATGAACATGTCCTTTTCCATCTAAATCAATAATCACAGCCAGGAACAATAGCCCTAATTTTCCTTAATATAAATTCCCTGGAGAGTTTACAGTATTCAGAATAACCCAAACTCCAGGTCAGAACTAAGGACTAGACCCTTCCCTATACCTATAGGTACACACTGCCTTCAAGTTTGCTCCAGACCAATTAACTTATTTCTCCAGTTCCCACTAATACTAAATAACAAGTCTCTTAATATCTAACAAAATACAACTCTTTCTGGAGCCAGGAAAGCATTCCACATCAAATACAGGTTATACTAATTGGATCAGAGGGGTCTGAGTCGAACATGGTATTTTTATTAGAGTTAGCCCTGAGCCCACAGTTTGGGTAGGCTTTCACTGTAAAAGGTAAGGGGGAAATTATTAGATGCCATTTCTTATTTTTTGTGTTTAATGAACAGTCCTATAGATGAAACAAATGGTATTTGATCAGTTGATATTTTGCTTGTCATGAGGTTGTCAGGATAGCTACGAGTTTAAGCTGCCATTCAGATTAATGGAAAGATCTGAGAGTTTAGTAGATCCTGGGAAAAATGATACAATTCATTAGCCATTAAACTAGAGGTTGTCTAATTTTACAAATGTCTTCATTTTACAAATGAAAAGATTGAAAATAAGAAAGGCTTTGTGACTCCCCCAAGGTTACATGCTAATATTGAAATAGAATTGAGACTGGAAAACAGGTCTAATGATCATTTCACCACCAAAGGCAATCAGAAAAGGGTATAATGAGAACAACATTTATTTTTATCTTTTTTTTCCACTTGCACTTCTCTGCTAACATTCCTCCCAATCTTCCAACCCACTCTTTAATTCAAATTCTATTTAAGAGGACATTATATCAAAAACAAGACTTTAAATCTGTTCCTTTGATTTTTAAATCAAGTTATTTTAAAAGTTCAAGTTTGTTTGGAAGATCTTATGGTAAGACCAGTGGTCCTTTCTTTGCTTCACCCAAGAGGTTCCCCATCCCTGCCTCCACATGCAATGGAAGTTTAGATTGAGTTTGTTTATTGAGTCTAACTGTGTCTTATACACATGGACCTGATTTTGCTGGTAAGTCTAGTTGGCTCTCCAAGCATAGTGAGTAGAAAATAGGAAGTCATCAGCTAGTGGTGAAGGTGGCAGACGGGCTATGGTGTTTCATGGGTGGAAGGGAGGTCAGGGAGAGGCAACCATGTGTTTGACAAAGCCTTTCATGGCTTCTTACTCAGCAGTTCCTGTAATGCAGCTAATGTGCAAGTGAAATACGAATGGTAAAAGATGATGAGCTTGAAGGTTAAGTTCATTTACCACTTCATACCCTCTAGTTCCTCTCTCCCCCTGGTTTTCTTACCCACACAGAAAGGGGTTTGGAAATAAGAACACAATATTGAGATATGTCCTTGGCTTTGGGTGTAGAAAAGGGAAGAAAAAAAAAACATGAAAAGAAGAAACTTCCTAATCCTGATCTGTACCAGATAAAATACAGGAATATAGTTGCCAGATAAAATACAGGATACCCAGTTAAATTTGAACTTCAGATAAAAAGCAAACTATTTTTGAGTGTAACTATGTCCCAAATATTGTCTGGAGCATACTTGTACTAAAATAGTTTTCATTGTTTATCCAAACAACAAATGTAACTGGACATTCTTTATTTTCATTTGCCAAGTCTGACAACCTTAGTCCCAAAGTGAATAATGAAGGACATTGTCTATATGTTTGTCTTCCCTACTACCTCCTGTACCCACTACCGAAATAAACACATCAAAACAATGAGGGCAAAAACCTCCAAGATTTTAACCCATATGCCACTAAGAAAATTCTAAATTCATGGGGAAATTCAAGAGTCATCGTGATTTAGGCCATGACAGTTGTTTTCAGCATACATCAGAATCACCTGGAGACCTTCTTAAAATACAGATTTCTGGGCTTCACCTCTACCTCTTCAGATCCAGTAGGCCTGAAGTTGAGCCTGGGAATCTGCTTTCTGACAGTTTCCTGGTGATAGGAGGTCACTGTCTGGGCTACTGGTTTAGGAGAAGGAGTCGCGACCTAAAAGTCAGGTGCCCACAGTCCTGGTTTCTGTTCTACTCTTTACTAGATGTGCAATATTGAATAACTGATTTGGGGTTATCTTGTTTATGCTAATAATGCAGTATATGATTATATTCTCAAGCAATATGGATATAAATTATCTAAGCACTTCCCAAAATGACCTTGCCTGGAGAAGAGTTTGTCAACTTAGACTAATGGCGATCGGTGCATGCTCACCACAGCCAGGGCTCAGAGGGGGTTCCAAAAGCTCCTGTGAAGAGCTGGGGCACACCAGGCATCAGGCCGACCCAGTTTCTTGTGGAGCAAACTCGCTTCATCCGCTTTATATATTGGGCACTGTGAGGAGATTCTCTTTGTAGAAAGGCGCCACTAATTTTTTAAGTTCAAAACCCATTGACTTAGAAAATCACCACCTAGGATCCTTTTTAAGAGTCTGCAATTACAGCTCAACCCCATTCCAATTCCATCCCTTGTTATCTCTCCAGACTGACTGCTGTTGGATTCGCTAATAATAAATGGTCCTATCAGTCTCAAGGGAAGACTCTGCCCTGGCTTCCGCCTGATGCACACCAGAGTCATCACGATTATTCACACTAGGAGTCAGAAGCAGGTGGGGAGACTGGAATCTGTTGGGTTTGGGGCTTAGGGCTTAGGGATGCACAATTTGCTTTCCAATGGCCTGGGCAGCTGCGCTGTATGGACAACTCTGTTTGGCAGTGGAAGGACTAACATGCAAGCCTCTGAAGGGTTAGAAAGAACCTGCAAGAACTTAGAAAAATTCAAGTACATTGATGGGAAGGCAGGACATTGTAAATGAAGAAATAGGCAGGTTGATTTGGACAAAATTGAAGAAGGAATGAGGAACCAATTAAGGACCTCCATCCATCACTGGCAGCAGGCACATGCAGGTACTTGCAAAAACCAGGGATGCTAAACAGCCAGGGCAGAGCACGGGAGACCATGGTGTATGCATCCAAAGAACGTCACAGAGTGTTGCCCTTGATCCTTTCTCCTCCATTCACTCCCGAATGCTCCTGAACTTCAGAAAGAATATGTCTGAGGGAAGTGGCAGTCCTGGACCTGCTGCCCTGATCTGCACACAGCTGCATTCATCATGGGACAGACTTGGGTCTGGCCTCTAGCACTGGCCCCTTTACAGGGATCAGAGACTGGGGTCCCAGCAGAGTGCCAGCCCAGCAATGGTCAGGTCAGAGACAAAGGTAGCAGGCAGACTGTCCACTCAGTCCTGGAGAGGGAAGGAAGCGACCTCAGCTCTCCAGCCTCTGCTCAGAGAAAATCCATGCCCCCAGGACACTCTGGTTTGCTTCACCTCCCAGAGTTGGTGGCCAGAGCCATGGTGTAACACGTGTCTCTAGAGTTTACCTGTTTCATGCTGCCCCACCTTTCACCAGAACACCCTGCTCCTCCTTTTCTCTGCATATGGATTCTTTCTCAAGAGTTCAGGAACGACACTGGTGGAAGAAATCTTACAGATCTATCCGTTCATAGGTAAGGCCGATGAATTGAGGTTCAGCTGTGGGCTTGCCCAAAATTACATAGCTAGTTAGGGTCAAGCTGGGTCTAAGAACCTGGATCCCACTACTCTACCAGAGATTGTCCCTGCACCTTCCTTCTGCCTTCGGCCATAGGAGGCCTTGTCCTCATGGTCTCCCCTGCCCTCCTCACAGCCAGATCAACACAGTAACCATGTGGATTCATTTTTCCTGACTTTTCATCCCCATAACTTGTCCTGCTTATCCCCGCGGGTCTGGACTGCCAGGAACCTGCTGCCCACACATCAGGAACAAGTGTCTCACTTGCACCTTCAAAGACAACGCAGCCATAAACACGATTATTTTTAATAACATCCCTAGGTTTGGCAACCCAACTGTCTGTGTGCCTGCCTTAATTTAATCAGACTACTGGTTCTTTGAGACTGTGACATAAAGGAAATAGCACTGAGCTGACAAAGATTCCCACTTGGGGAGAAAACTCCACGGTAACTGCAGAATGGTAGCTCTTCCCAAAGCCTCTGAAAAAACAGCTCTGGCCTGAGGACAAGAGCAGCCACGGGGCTCTTTCAGGGATGGAAGGTTGGGCCGTGCCATTGATCAGCGCTGTTCTCAACTTGTACTCAACTCACACCACTCCAGCAGCTTCACCACAGTGGGTGGGCTGGCACTCCAGAAAGCTAAAGGAAGCACGCTCCTGTTTATTACTGAAACAGAATAAAATGCTATTTAAAGGCAATCAGTTGGAATTGCTTTCAATACATAAATATTTTGGAAAATGATTAGTTCATTTTAATTACTTCACTAACACGGAAAACAATATTTTTGCAAGCCGTGACTTCTCCGAGGAGGTTACAAAGTGGCACCAACTCTATTCTGGCGCCTGACTCTATCCTTTGAAAGAACAGCCATTATCTATTCTATGGGCACCAGGGAGGAGTTGAGGCAGGAAGGGGAGCAAAGAGTTGCGTGAACCTCACAAAACCAGGTACAGAAGGTCTGCCTCATCTTCACCCCAAGGCAGCGTGAGGTCTTGTTAGATCTTAAAGGTTTCATGTTACCCTTTGGCCTAAGACATCAGTAACTGGGCCAGGCTCCACCCAGAATCTAAAACCATTGATGACAAAAAGTTCTCCTACTGTAGGGTTCTCCTCTTAAACATTTCAGCAGAAGGCAAACATCTTCCCTTTCTTGTAATTAGTGATGATTAAGAAACACACACACACGGCCCATAAGGAGGGAGCCGCTTTTGCTGAGAATTGCGGTAGAGTGCATATTATTTTATAAAAACCACTGGGCACCGTGGCTAACGCCTGTAATCCCAGCACTTTGGGAGGCCGAGGTGGGAGGATCACAAGGTCAGGAGATCGGGACCATCCTGGCTAACACGGTAAAACCCTGTCTCTACTAAAAATACAAAAAATTAGCCGGGCGTGGTGGCGGCGCCTGTAGTCCCAGCTACTCAGGAGGCTGAGGCAGGAGAATGGCGGGAACCCGGGAGGCGGAGCTTGCAGTGAGCCGAGATCGCGCCACTGCACTCCAGCCTGGGCGACAGAGCGAGACTCCGTCTCAAAAAAACAAAAAAAAAAAAAAACAAAAAAAAAACAAAAAAAAAACACTTTGTAGATATTTCTAACTCAACAAGCTAAGCACCAATACTGTACTTATAAGCACAGACAGCAGATGAGATAAGAGTGCCATCAATAAACCACATCACTCAGCAACAAATTCGTTACTGTCAATTACTTGGGGGAATCAACAAACTCTTTTACTTTTGCTATGTTATCTAAATGTCTAATTTGATACAGTGGGGAGGAGAGAGGACAGTTCTGTCTTAATGTTCTAGATTATGTAGAAATTGAAGTGATAGAGATTATACAGGTGAATATCAGAGTCACAAATCTATGCTTTGGGTTGAAAACATACTGATAAACAATTATTTTCTTTTCTTTCCCATCTCATTCCTTAGCTTCCTCCTTCTTTTCTTCTGCACAGTATCATTTCCATGGAACTGAAATGCCCCAAAACATGATACGTGCTGAGCCTGGGGCCTGGTCTATCCTGGTAAATTTCATAGATCCTAGCCTGCTGAGTTCGTCATTGTTTCATGACGAGAACTTACGGGCCCATGAGCCCCCCAAAAATGCTGTTCTTGCCTTCTCAGCTCTCACATCCCTTCTGGCAGGAGTTTCCAGGCTAACACAGAACAGGAAAGGGTGAGGAAAATGTTTAGCTCTTAGGGTTCAATATAATGAAAGGAAATTTGCTCTTAGAATTACATTGACACTGAAGAACACTTTGCCAGGCTGGTACCTGGGCCTCAGTCCCCAGGACGAGGGTCCGCGCACACAGTAGGTCTGGGTCCGGAATCCCAGGCTTGAGAACAGAGGGGCCCAGCTATGTTTTCTCATCTAACCATGCAAGGGATTTTGCAACAACTCTTTTCACACAAGTAAGACCAATGTTGCTTATAGTTTTGTTCCCTTTGCTGCATAAAACCGTCCTCAGGGCTCTGTTCCAAACACATAATTGGGAAAGAAGTATAAACAAGTGACAGCCATGTACTCTGATATGCCTGGAATGCTCTTTGTGCTCTGCAAATCTGGTATGGTGGGCGGAAAGCCTTCCCCACCTACACCTGAGACATGGGGACACCGGGGGTTTCCTCCTCCAAGTTTGGGAGAAGAGTATCACCTTCCCCTGTTTTCAGGGCCCCTAAGAGCTGTAGACTGCAGTCATCTCAATGTCACTTGGCTTCACCAGCTCTCAAGTGCACACACATACACACACACGGGTGCGCGTGCGGCCCCACCTAAATACTTCAGGAGGCCTTTTCTCTCCATCCCCTTAGTCTTGTCTAGTGAAATAAAATCACCGCAATCCGGAAGCCTTTTTCTCCTCTTTCTCATCTTACCTTTGAATGTTGAGGGTAGATTATTGTCTTATATTGATACATCCTTAGCAATCTTTAGCTTAGACCTGTGCTCAGTGCCAGCTAGGAACCAGGCACTGGGCTAGAAAGAAGGGTAAGCCATTGTCCATGTTTGTGAAAACCTGGAGGTTAAAATTATCCATATAAACAAATCACTGCATTACAATTTCATAAGCACGTTACAAGTGAGGCACATGGACCTCCACACAAACAGCTGGGAGAAAATGATTCAAACCCGCAGGAGGAGTCCAGGAAGCCTTCACAAGGAAAGTAATATTTTGGCAGAGTTTTAATGTTTGAGGAGGGATTTGCCAGGTGGGAACCCCCAGGGACAAAACTGTATCAGAACATGGCCAAGTCATAGATATGAGGATAGAAGGATGTGGTATAAGGGTCTGGCAGCAAATGAGGGTGAAATGTTTATAGAACTCAGGACTCAAGAGCCTTAACCAATGTTGCAGTGTTTGGAGTTTTAGCCTAGGAAAAATGGGGCATCTTTGGAGGTTTTTAACCTATTTATGCCTGTGGTTATAATTTTTTCAGTGTGAAAACGTAGACCTTGCTGATGACCTTGAGCAGTAGGATATAAATAACTCCCACACGCTTAACATTCCAATAATGGAACACCAGGCATCAATGGGTTTTAAGCAGGGTAATAGAATATTTTGTTTTAGAAATTTAATCCTAAAGCGAAGGCCCTAATCAGAAATAAAGAAAATATCAATTTGTTTACAACAGAGTTGAAGGATATATTCTTCCATTAAAGACCACATAATTACAAAAAAAGATTGATGCAAGAAACCGGAGAAGTGTCTCAGGAAGAAGAGATCCAAATCACATGACCCACTAAAATTCCTTCTCTCCAACCTTCTCTGTTTTTTTGGTTTTTGTTTGTTTGTTTCTGAGACAGCGTCTCACTCTGTCACCGAGGCTGGAGTGCAGTGGTATAATCACTACATAATCATAGCTCACTACAACCTCAAATACCTGGGTTCAAGTGATCCTCCCACCTCAGCCTCCTAAATAGCTGGGACCATGGGTATGCACCACCAGGCCTGGCTAATTTATTCATTTGTTTATTTTAGTTTTGATAGAGATGGTGTCTTGCTATGTTGCCCAGGTTGGTCTTGAACTCCTTGCCTCAAGCAATCTGCTTACCTTGGAGAATACCGGGTGTGAGCTACCACACCTGGCTTCTGCACCCTCATTGATGGAACTAGTTTGGATTATCTGGCTACATTTATAGATTTGCATCCAAACCCTGAACCCAATAAGACATTTTCTCTGAGGCCCATGCCTGGCCTGCCTTGCAGCCGCCATCCGTTGCTCCCTGCTCTGGGGAAAACTGGCCAGCTTCCCGTCTCACACCCTTCTCCCTTCCTTCCTAACTCCCAGGCCCTCTTCCTGTTCAGCTAGAGGCCCCCTCCTCTACCTGCATCTTCGTTGCTTTCTTGTATTAATTGCTGAGATGCTGTGCCATGGGAGGCTGCTGCTAACAAAAGATTAGCCCTTTTTACAGAAGGAGGCGATTAAAAAAGGAGAGATTTTTGTTTTTAAGACAGATGAAAGAAAGCCCAAGGAGATGTGTGTTTGACCCTCCAACATGTTTCTTCAAGCTTCCTGCAGCAGTTCTTAAAGGCGCTTCCAAAGGCAGGCTTTATGAATGCAAAATGAAGTCAGTGCCTTGTGCCTGCTCCAGAAGAAAGGGAAAACGGGGCTTTTATAGACAATATTTCCTTTATGGCTCATGCCGCTCCCCTGCCCCCGTGCCACTGCACCACTTCAGAGGCCTGCTCGACCTTCTCAAGGTCACTCCACTCAGCAGGCCCCTTGTGCCTCTCCCAGGGACCGGCAGAGAACCTGAAAGGGCCAAGTTTTGTTTTCTGTTTCTCCTCAGTCACAGTAGAGTCCTTGCCCGGGGGCAGAGACACCTGAAGTTCCCAGCAGGGTGGTCCCAGTTAACTACCGTGGGACTCCTGCACCTCTCTGTGGAAGGCAGCCAGAAGGCTGTGCCTAAGCTTCTCCAGGTTTCCTCCCTCCAACACCTCTTTGTTGCCCAGATGGGGGCTCTCAAGGGCAGCTTGAATGAGAACTCAAAGTGCAAAGGGGTAAGTGTCCATTCTCAACCTCCATTATGCACCCTCCTGCTTCCTCCTGCTTCTCAAACAAGTGTTTGATGCTAATACTTTGCAGTCTTAACTAGATTTTGCATCACAGTTAGTATTTGGCTGTACACCTGCCTGTTAGTTGCTTGCTGACATCAATGATTTCTGTCACGGCCTGCATATCTCCAGTTAGTGGGGACAGTGTTCCTCCCCTGTAGGCCCTGACAGCTTTGGAGGGTGCAGATAATGTCTTAGTAACCTCGTGCCTGCTGCAGTCCCTGACTGGCACAGTGCTTGGCACAACGTTGATACTTGCCACATTCTACCCGATTTCTGTTTCTCCAAAGGTAGTTTCTGATGTGTGATGGGTGAACCTGCTTTGGGATGATATGATGCCTCTGGAGTCAATTAAAGGAATTGCCTCACCCTCCACTGAACAATAAAGTCAGGTTTGTGGTATGACAGAATGGAAGCCCTGACAAAAATTTTGCAGATGATCTGAGTGCTGATGTGATGTCTGTGGGGCAGGAGTGATTTAGCTGAGAAGACGAGAAAACAATGTCACTGATGAACTTGGACTTGAGTGAGAATCTTTGTGTGCCAAAAATCGGGGAGCTTTGGACAAGGTATCTAGCATCTCGGAGCCCTGGTTTTCTCATCTACAAAGTGAAAACAAACTGGTTGGTACCTCATAAGGTTCTGCAAAGAACTCATACCAGCCTTAAAAAGAATACTCAAAAGTGGCAATTCTTTTTGCCCAAAGGCTGGTCATTGTCTGGTAGAGAGGCACAAGATTAAAATTCTACCTAGAATGCTCTTCACATTTTCAATCACATAAATGTTATACAGTTTTCAAATGTTACCGCCTTCCAGATGCTTCACCCCTACTCTGCCTGTTCGCTCCACAGAATTCATTTCTCTTCCTCTTCAGAAGTCAAGGAATTTCACAGCAGCCTCTGCCTTAGCACTTCCACTTTCTAACTTACGTAAGCTTCTTACAGGCAGGATAGGGGTTTGCACTATTTTGCATACACGAACAAGAGAAGACAGGCGTTTTGTCTCCCTCTTTTGGCCAGGGAGGGTGTTGGCCATTCCTGGACCAGAGAAATCGCTTCTTGTAGTCCACAGAACAACTGAGTGACCCAGTGATTAATAACTGGCTTCTAGTTTAGGAGGCCTGGAAATGCCCATTAAGGGGGGCATTGAGGCATTGCACATTAATCCTAAACATTTCCCCTTAAACTTAAATGAAATAACTAACTGTTGCATAATTCAATAAGAAGTCCTGGCTGGGGGCCGCACTACATTCGGAGTAACCAGTGAATAAGTACCATCCACAAAACTATTAAGTTAATTTAAAATCCTGACAATTTAGCACCACTCTGGTGAGATAAGAACCATTTATTAAAAGGCACAGTTCATTAACCCAAATGCTACTGGCAGATTTGCTCAGAGAAAGGGGCGGGTCCGAACTTCATCAGGAAGCATCTTTTCTCCCTGCCCAGGAACTAGCCATGGTTCCAACTGCAAAGTCAGGAAACCTCGAGGGCAAGAATGTCTTAGGAACTGTTTCTGACCCATGACTCCTTCCCCTTTATACCGAGTTCATCAGGGATGACCCCGTAGTATTTAAATTAAGGCAGAAAGTATGACAAAGCCCAAGTAGAGTGCAGGGGAGGTGCTGGAAGCCTTGTGTCCCCACTTTCAACCTTTCTGTGGCTCTTCTCTTTCTTCAGCCTCCTCCTCCCCTGGCTGACCTGTCCCACCCCTGGGTCTGAGGAATGTTTCCCACATATGTTCAGCATGTCCCACCTTTGTTCTTAGTCACTGGGATTGTGAGTCTGCAGACTGGGTGCTGCTATAAAATATTATACAGTTCCACAAAGTGCTGCTTTCCAGGGCATTGTATGTAGCTCTTGTATACAAACTGACAAGCAAAGGACGGTGCCAGTGCAGAGGGCTGTCTTTTGTGACACTGTTTTTTCTGGCCACATAACAGATCTGCTTAGGATGAAAACTTACTGAATCTCCCGGCAGGCACATTGAGTCACTAAGGTCCTCTCCTGAGAGCCTTGAGTTTTTTTCTTCCTTTTAAAAATCCAGTCCTGTAACTAGATTCTCTAGAGACTCTCAAGCCACTGATAGAAATGGTAAGTGGAGTTAGCTGGTCTGACTCTGGGACCAAGAAAATAGTAAGCCAGTGCCTGTGGCTAGAGACAGACATGGGTCTTCAATATTTAAAACATAAATGTTACTCTGTGGCCTTAACTGCAAAAAGTGAACATCTTAACTTTCAGAGTTGTTTTAATCACCTTGAAAAGAGACTTAATGTGAACATCTTAACTTTCAGAGTTGTTTTAATCACCTTGAAAAGAGACTTAATGTGAACCAATGTTTGTGTGGGGAAAGCGCCTTTACCTGTGGTCTTTGGAGCTGCTCAATTAAAAGTTAGTTATGCATGTACATTTATCTATTTCCCTAGAGCACATTTGTGCACTTTGGGTAGAGAGAAAGAGCTTTTATCCACTTCTCAGGGTGATATACAGTCATTCTCCCTTATTTACATTTCAGTTACCTGCAGTCAATTGAAGTCCAAAAATAGTTAAATATAGTACAGTATGATATTTTGTGAGAGAGATCGAGATCACATGTAGATAACTTTTATTACAGTATGTTGCTATAATTGTTTTATTTTATTGTTAGTTTTTGTTATTAATCTCTTAGTGTGCCTAATTTATAAATTAAACATTATCATATGTTATATATAAGATGTATAGGAGGAAAAATAGCATATGTAGGTTTTGGTGTTATCCAACAGTTTCAGACATCCACTGGGGGTCTTGGAACTTATCCCATGACGATAAGGCGGGGCTGCTATAATAAGGTTGACTTGACTGTGTTTCAAGATATTTATTTGTGTAAATTATTTCAATGTATTCTTAAAATCCCTCAGAGAGATAAGGATTTTTATATGGCCACTAAACAAATAAATGACCGGAAAGTAAATGAAGTTAAACAACTTGTCCCAATTTCTAGATAGAAAGGAGGTATATTTCATGTTTTGGAGGGATGATGCTCTTAATTCATATATCACTTCCCAGCAATAATAAAGAAATGTTCTTTCCCTTTTTAACTCTGACATTATTGAGCAATTATCTGCTATTTACCAAATACTACCCTAAGTCTTAAAGATCAGTGGTGAACTAGGCAATACCTTCTCATTTTGAATTAACACCTTAGTTGGAGGAAATAAACAATACACAAGTAAACAAATTAACAAGACAGTTTCAGAAAGTTGCAGGAAGTTACACAGAATAGCTGATAGAGAAGGACGGAGTGCAAGTAAATAGGGTGAAAGAGGGCTCTCTGGGAGTTGAACTATGGAATGCAGCCAGCAGCAGCAGATCTGGAAGGAAAACCTTCCAGGAAGAAGACATGGCAAGTGTGCTGTCCCTGAAGTAAGACCAAACTTGGCAAGTTTAAGAACCAGAAGGAGGGACAAGGTTAGTGGAGCAAACTCACTGAGGAAGATGGGGATACATGAGGGTCTCTAAGAGGCAGGCGGAGGCCAACAGACCTCAGAGGAGGGGTGTGGATTTCACTTCAAGTATAAAGCAGAGTGACAAAATTGGATGTATGCTTGGAAAGTACGTAGGTTACTGTTTGAAGAATGGATTGTAGGAGGCATGAGAAAATGGATGGGTTGAAAATGTGCAGGCAGCAAAACCCACCCGGAGGCGAATGCAATAGTTCAGGTAAGGTGCCTTGCATGAAAGTGTTGGCGCAAACGCGAATAAATACGAACTGGAGATATATTTGTAGGTAGAACTAAGAAGAAATGCTAACGGATTTGATATTAAGGGTGGAGGAAAGGGAGGGACAAGGAAAAATCTTAGGTTTTGGTATGGGCAATAAGTTTAGAGGTGTGCCCTTAACTAAGTTAGAGGAGACTCAGGGAAAAACAGCCTCCCAGTAGGACAGAAGATAGTTGGATTACAATTTCTATTTGAAACACATATTGCATCAAATAACAGACATAATCCATTCTAAGATGCATAATTAACTTAAATGCTACCAAGAAAGAGTGGGGGACACTTTCAGTTGGTCATACCAGCCTCCCTTGATCAGAACTCTTCTGCTATTCCAAGGGATTTGCCCATTTCTCGCTGCCTTAGGTTGAAGTGCAACAGACAACCTTTCATGTATCCCAACAACAAAATTGTCAGCCGTGGGTATTCTTTCTATCTTTGGTCCCATAAAGCCCTTAATTGTTGTTTTGCAGGGGAATATGGAATTGTGGTCATTCTTCCACAGACAGATATGCACTTCCCTATTATCAAATTTACTCCCTGCTGTTCTCTTTCTATGCATTTCTGTGTATGTGATAATTTTTATTTCAATGGCGAATCACTGTGTGATTCAAAGAATCATTTTTGAAGGAATTTTAAATGGCAATTAACCCTAACACATGTAGTGGCAGCAATGCCTATCACTCAGTGAAGGGAAGGGAATGTGACTAAGTCTGTGCTTGTTCAGGCGATGGCAACTAAACCTCTCCACTGGGCAGGTGCAGATTATAAGATGCTATTGACTGAAGGATGTGTCCCAATTTCAGAGACATGAAGATATGGGTGAACCAATGAACAAAACCACATATTAAGTGGGGGATGTCTTTATTAATCCGGAGTTCATGGGGAAGGTCTGGGCAGTGATATAAAATTAGCAGTCGCCAGTATATAGAGGTCACTGGAAACCACAGGACTGGATGAGATCTTCCAGAAAAGTGGATGGATGGAGGAAGTGCCTGAAGACCAAGCCCCTGCAGACCCAACATACAGAGAAGAAGATGGAAGCAAAGGAAACAGAGGAGGGTTTAGTGAGGTAAGAAGAAAGCCAGGAGGGGGTGATGCCAGGGAAGCCAAGAGGAACAATTTCACGAAGAAAGAAAGGGTCAGCTATGTCAAGCACTGCTGAGAGGTAGATTAAAGATTGGAAATTGAGCACTGCACTTGGCAATATAAATGTTTTCGATGACCTTGATGAGAGTAGCTTTAGTGGGGTGGTGTGGACCAACGCCAGGCTGGAGAGCGGAAGCACGAGTGCTGAAAAATGAAGACTGTACATAATGATCTTTATGTTCAGAAGCTTTACTGAGAAGAAGAGCAGAAACGTGTGTTTGTAGCTAAAGGAAGATGGGAGGTCAAGAGAGATTGTTGATGTTGTAGTTGCCATTTTAAATATGGGAGGTACCAGGGGAGATGTATGTGCTGAAGAAAGTGACCCAGTGGAGAGGAAATATGCAATGATGTAGAAGAAAGAGGAAGATAATTGCAGAACTGAAATCCTTGAGAGGAGAGAGGAGAGGCCCCAGAGCATAAACTGAGAAGTTGAACTCTAAAATGAGGAGAAATATTTTTTTTCCATTAAAACAGGAGTGAAGTACAGGCCCTACAAATGAAAGGCAGGTATACCGAGATTTGGTATCCAGAAGATAAGTTAGTTCCTGATTGCTTCTATTTTCTCAATGAAATATGAGTCATTCACTCCAAGTGGGAATAAGGAGATTTTTGGAAGATTATAAAACTTTTGAGGAGGGGGAGGAGACACAAATTAGATGTCTCTGAAGAAAGAAAAGCAAACTTCGTTAAGAGTGCATAGTGGGATTCTTGGGCAGTAGTAAACACCCATTTGCAATTTGTTACTCTGAGATTTTAAAATGACACAGACCATATTGGGTTATTTTGTTGTTGATGTTGTTTGTTTGTTTGCTTGTTTGTTTCTTCCAGCAATGTCTAGCTCTGAGGGTTCAGGATCAGAGAAAGTGGATAGGTGGTGTCAAACAGACTTGAGATTTTGCCAGAAACATACAATAGAAGGAAAGAGAACCAGAGAGTTGAGAGTGTCTGCAAGAGTGATCATAGGACCAAAGCATCTATAGGAAGTAAGGAGTGAAGTGAAAATAGGAATGGAGTGAAAAACTGGAGGTCTACGTGTAGGTGATGTGCTTGGACTTGAACCACTGCTCACTTGGTTGAATGTCTCATTATTTTACATGGTAGCCACTAGGGACACCTCCAGCAAAGAGGAGAGTCTGTCTGTGACTGGATTGTAAGCAAACGGTGTCCCCTCTGAGAACAGTGACAATTCAGGAGGCCTAAAAATCTCAGAATCTGGAAGAAGTTGTAAGCAGATTGGTTATCTGTTCCTTTTATGCAGCCTAAGCGTTTTCTACTGCAATTAAATTGGATTTCGACTTCTTCAGTCCCCAAAGCCTAATGAAGAGCAGCTGCTTGTCATCCTCATGGAGTATCCTTTATTTTAATTGTGAACTTTATTAAGTCACCCCTTAAATTTCTTTCTCCTTCTGGACAACGCCATTTCCCTATGACAGTCCTCATAGGCCCTATGATACTGCCCTTTGATCATTCCTACGGAGCGCCTCTAGGGTACTACAGCAGATGCTGTAAAAGTCTAATAAGAGTTCTGATAAAGATTCGATAGTACTCATATGGCCAGAGGATATGTCATTCTGCCTGGACTTTTCATTCTGGATTATATGCTTTAAGAATTACTTTTTAGACAGTAGCATTCTCTTGCAGGCTTATGTTGGTTCTTGGTTGTCTCTGTGTATCTTTCCATTCTGAGTGGGCACGCACGAGGGAGCTGATGGCTGGACTGGCTCTCCCCATTGGCTGGCTTATGCTGTTTTCCTACATGCCCCAGTAATGTGGTCCATCTTCTGTGTGACTCCTTTTTTTTCTCTTAGTTTCTTGTTTCTTTGACCCTTCCCAAGGAAACGAATCTGCTAACCCCCATTTGGCCACTGGGCAAGCAGGATTCTCCAATATTTGTTTGTTTGTTTGTTTGTTTTTTAAATGACTTAGTTTTCTTTTTCTTGGGGAAATAAGCAATTTTCTCCATTTACCATGCTCCTCTGAACACCTCAGTATAAATTGCTGAATCCTAGACAAGTTCTTATGTATGGAACTGAGCGTTATAGCAGAGATCACATGCTAAAGATGGATCCAACATTTCATCATGGTGGTTATGACATGACATGTGATTTTCATGGTGTTGCATCCATAACATTATTTTTGGAATGTAATCTATGTTTAAGGCTCTGTGAAGCCGAATGCTCCCACCTGTATAAATCAGTAAAGACCCTTTGCCCAATTCCTGCCAGCGGTCTTTCCAAAATTGGCACTACATCTAGAAACTCTCTTAGAATAACTCCCTGCTCAGAGGGCACACTATTCCACAGGAGCAAAGTATCTTCTGCCAAGACTTTGATGGCCGAGCAAGACATGGCTAACAGTCTCTCCTACATCTGTAACTAACAGGCCAAGCAGTGGCCATTAGTCACAGTTTAGTCTCTCTCTTGGTGAAGCTCCTAGTTTAAATTTAAAAACATATTTATTTCCAGTGGCCTGACTCACATAATGATGAGGATAATTACAGGGTAATGAAGAAGTTTTCAATGATATATTTTATCTGGAGGAAATTCTTTACCATTTCTAATAGTTTATTCTCAAGTATAACATCTTTTTCAAATGCCTAGTATCTTCAGAGAGTAGAGGGGAACAGGTGAGTATAAAGGATTTCCAATGGAAGACAGAGAAAGAAGTAATCACCACTAGGACATCTGAATTCCAGAAATTAAAATCATGTCTTTATTGAGTATCTACTATGTATCAAGTATGGCTACATATTACTGCACTTATCCTTAGAACAACATTAAGAGAAGGTATTACAGTTCCATTTAATCAGGTTAAATAACTTGCTCAGATCATACATCCAGCAGAGGGCCCATCAGGGATTCGAACCCTTGTCTACCTGTTTTCAAAATCTGTGTTTTCACCCAAGGAAACAACTAAGAAGAGACTTCCCAATAGTGAAAAAAGACACTTTCTCAAATGGTACAGCTCTCTTGATGGGATGTGGCCCTCTGGTGGGAGTAGGTAAAGCTAGATGACCTGAGAGTTTATTCTTTGTGTGGTGTGGGTATGCTTTTTAAGGCCTCTTGGTGTTTTTTGTTTTTGTTTGTTTGTTTGTTTGGTTTTAAATTAAAGGCTAAATATTTTTAGCTTTTGTGATTCTGTTTTGATCTCTCTATGTGTTGCTCTCTCCTTTCCACTTCTATCTCTCTCTCTCTCTCTCTGTCTCAAATTTTCTGTCTGTCTATGCATGTCTCACTCTCCTTTTTTCATACTTCTGTGCGTGCATGTGTGTGTGTGTGTGTGTGTGTGTGTGTGTGTGTGTGTGGCAGGTGGTAGGGGCAGCGGGGAAGGTATTGTTAAAGAAGTTCAGTATCAGACTCCAGAAACATAGAAGGCCCAATGTTAGACCCAAAGAGAGCAGGAAGAAAAGTGGTTTTATTCAAAGCTCAAGGAAGGGAGGGTGATTAAATGATAACACATGTCCTACATTTTCTAAAACATTCCTCATTTCACATGCTTTGGTACATTGTCCACATAAGCATATCAATACTTACTGGAACTTAGGTATCGGCTTATAGTTCAGTACATAGGGTTTCCTCCGTGAAAACAGAAACTTCAGATTTTCTTAGCTGGTATCTATTCTAGTCACCAGATTCAGAAAAGAAGGAAATAACAATGTGTTCCATGTTGACAATGCATCAACACATTTACATCTGTTCTGGAATTTAATTATCAAAATCATCTAATAGTTGACAAAACCAAAGCTGGGAGAGAGAGTAAATAAATTGTTCAAGGTCACACAATAAGTGGTAGAATCAGGATTCAAGCCAAGGTCCCTCTAGTTCTCAATCCCATGCTTTTGACCAATACTCCAGGAATTTAAACTCGAGACACGGTCCAGGAATAAAGACTGTGCTTTTGGATGAAGCTCCCCTGGTGCTTTGTGTTTGAGAAAATGAGCACGGTCTTCAGCACAAGGGATAAAAGCCCCAATAAAGCCCTCACAAAAGCTAGTGGGAACAGACACTGAGTTGCAATTGCTTCAGGACAGCTGCTAAACTGAGAGGACATAAAAAGAGATTAGAGAGAAGGGGCAGGTGATGTCCTGTCTATTCATTTACAGCCTTGTCATCCTCTAATGCTCTCAGCTTTACTGGGGCCCTTCTCGGCTTCCTTATGCTGACAGGGGGTAGGTCGGGTGGCTAGATATCCACCTCTCTTTCATTATTACAATGTGCTACCAGTCAGTGATGAGTTGTTAGGGCAATAAGGCCCCCTACATAGCATAAATTAGGATGAACCTCATGAAAATGGTATTTTCATACATCAAAACAGGTGCGTATTAGCAATTTCATGTGTACCCAATCTATGCCATAGTCATGATCTGTGCATAGTTACTTTTCCAGTCATGACAGAGCACCAAGCCCGTGGGCAAAAGAGGTTGCTCTCTGGATAACCATCCATCAATTTCTATGCTGGAGGAAGAGCCATCTCAGTGATCTTGGAAAGCCATCCAGTCAGGAGCAGAGTCCCAAGAGTCCTACACTGTGCTTTCCCCATAACTGGCTTCCGAATGGGTGCTAAGGATTAGAACAAGAGCTGACCACAGGAGCACCATGGCCAACCTCATCACACCTCTTCTCAAATGTCTGGGGACACTGGGTGAGAGGCTCCGTGTGCAGAGGGTAAGAGTATAGGATTAGCAGTCACAGTTCCAGGGCTCAAAGCCCCACCCTATCACTCAGTTTCCATGTCAGTTCAACTATCCTCTTCAGTCTCCTCATCTGTGAAACTGTGACAAATATAGCAATCTTGTAAAAACGAATAGATGTAATCCATACATAGCAACTAGGGTTGTACCTAGCACCTAGTAGGCGGTCAGCAAATTGAAACACCTGTTATTACTGGAGACTCTTGTTTTGGGTTGTAGAGCCCTGATGTCTGTACCTCAGTCTCACTGCAGGACTGTTCCAGCTCTCAATATTCAGAATAGTGAGTCCATCTCTCTTCTACCATGCTTGCTATCCCTGTAAATTCAGGGCAGGAGAGGTTCAAAGGGAGATAATTATGGTCCCCATGGACTCCAGCTTGGAACGAACATCCTGGCAGCAAATGAAGGATGCTTTCTTTTTAAAGAACAACGGACCTGAGTTTGGGGTGTGGGGCAAAGAGGGGAGTTTTAAAACGGATTTAGGGCCCATATGCACATGAAGAGTTGTCGGCAGCTTCAACGCATTTCTCTCCACGCGCTCTGTTCGCACTGCTTCCAAATACATATGAATGCTGCCGTGTTTAATGGCATACACATTGTTTACAGGTGCTACAAGATTTATTGCAGTTTTTATTGTAATTTTTTCTCAACCATTGGGTACTAAAAATGAAATTACTTTCATGTAATGTTCAAGCCTTTTATTTAGAAATTCTAAGAACCACTATATAATGGAAGCAATATGAAACCAAGAGACAAAAGACCTGACTTGGGGTCTGTGTTGTTTTTCTAACTGAATGTGGGGTCTGAGATTACTTTGTTTTTCCATGCCTCAGTTTCCCCTGAGTAAAGTAAGAGTATTGGTGGTAATAGAATTTATAGTGATGGTGTGTAAGGAAATAATCATAAAAGTGGAATAAGGCCATAATCATGGAGATGTTCACTGAAACATTATTTATAACAGCAAAAAATTAGAACAACATAAATGTCCAAACATAGTGCCGTGGTATTGTACATCTACTTGATGTAATAGAATGAAACCAATTAAAATGATGTTCACTAATACTATGTAACAACATGGAAAATTGTTTCTGATCTATTCTTAAAAGAAAAAAATGAGATATAAATGATATGATTATAACTATATAATAAAAACCATGGCAGAGAATAAGAAAAAACTAGAAAAAAATACATTAAATGTAATTGTGCATGAGTGACTTTAAATCTTGTTAAAGCTACTTTTTATGGTTTCCAAATTATATTTAATAAAGATACATGACTTAAGCTAAACAAAATACATCAATAATAATCAGCTGAGAATGTTGGGCGAAATGTTTTCCAAAGCCCTTTCAGTTCTAAAATCCAACTGCAGTCATGAAGATTTGACGATATAATAGATCTGTGAAAGCCCTTTCAAACATATGCAGTGCTACACTATTATAAGGTCTTATTGTTATTAACTTGGTACCAAGCAGAACTAACACAAATCCACTAATAGGGGAAAGTAGCCATGTGAGAGAGAGGCAGATTACACAGTGCTCACTCGCTATTAGAGCTCTTTTTGGCCACAATATTCTTGATACAACCTTTGAAAGAATAAATTTTACACAGCTTTGTGACATGCAGTCCTTTCTGCCCTTTGTACTGACACAATTGTCAAGCAGATTTTATTGCATCCTCAAGTGAAGGGCAGACAGATGGCCGAAGCTCAGCTTGGGGACTTGTGTCTACTTAGACTATCAGTGGTGCTCTGCAGGGAAGGCAGAGATGAGTATGACTGTCCCTGTAAGAACTGGGGACAGGTACAAAGACTGGAAAAGAGGAGGCATGGCTGGCGAGCTTTCTTATAGAAAACCCCCAGGAAGCCCATTTATACATCCTGATGCCAAAGGGAACTTGAAGACAGTGAAGGATACACTCAGGAAAGGAGGTTGCTAGTCCAAATCAGAGGCCATTAGTTGCTGTCTGGATAACCATCCATCCATTTCTATGCCAGAGGATGAGCCATCGCAGTGATCTTGGAAAGCCATCCAGTCAGGAGCAGAGTCCCAAGACACACTGTGCTTTCCCCATAACTGGCTTCTGAATGGGTGCTAAGGATTAAAACAAGAGCTGACCACAGGAGCACCATGGCCGGCCTCATCACACCTCTTCTCAAATGTCTGGGGACACTGGGTGTCCAGACAGAAGAGGAGAACTGAGAGGACACATCTTTATGTCCTTCAAGGTGTATCGCCTCATGCCCGCCCAAAGAAAGCTATGGGAGTGGGCAAAACAAGATGAAGTCATACAAAACTAGAAGCTGGGCTTCAATTCGGGAGAGCTAGATTTGACTCATGGTCTTGAAAACTACAAAATACATCAGCCTTGGACTAGCCACATTACCTCTTAAAGCCTCAGTTTACTCATGTATAAAATGAGGTTAAGCTACTTTGAAGGAGTACTTAAAAAGATAAAATGATAAAACTGATGAGGCATCTGGTATCTAGTTGGCCCTGAGGGGTCCTCTCCACTGAACATGTAGATTTCAGGCAGCCTTGAAAGTAAATTCAAGTTTATGGTTCCAAAGACCTGATATGAAGACGGATTTTGCCTAGAAAAATGAGACGGTGAGTCAAAAATGAATTTAAAATGTCTTTTCTATTTTCCTCATATATTTGTGTTTGCTTTTGTTAGAGCAGTCAACTCTGGGGCATGTCACCTGACAAGATAAGAAAAATTAAAAGCTCAGATGGTCAGAACAGGACCACTTTTTCCCAGTTATTCCTGACTCACTGTAATAGCCCCTTGGGAAGACTCACAGGAAAGCAATAAAATCACAGGATTTACTAAATCATGGCATCTTAAAAATATAGAGTTCAGAGTAAGGGAAATGAGGCCCAGAGAGGTGACGTGAGCTTCCCAGAGTTGCACAGCTAATCAATAACAGAATTGGTGTTCACATTTATGTTCCCCCTCCTTTTCTTTTTTTTTTTTTTTGGGACAGAGTTTTACTCTGTCATCCAGGCTGGAGTGCAGTGATGCGATCTCAGCTCACTGCAACTTCCATCCCCCGGGTTCAAGCGATTCTCCTGCCTCAGCCTCCTGAGTAGCTGAGATTACAGCTACAGCTACACAGTGCCTGACTAATTTTTGTGTTTTTAGTGGAGACAGGGTTTCACCATCTTGGCCCAGTTGGTCTCGAACTCCTGACCTCCAGTAACCCACCTGCCGCAGCCTCCCAAAGTGCTGGGATTACAGGTGTGAGCCGCCACACCCAGCCGTATGTTCCCATTACTTCTTTCACCACATTTGTTTTAATGATTCAAAATATACTTTTATGGCTGGGGAAATATGATCTAAAAGCAACAGACCGAGAGGCGTGAAGATGTACACATCCACAGGGATGAAGGCTGCAAAGCTGGAGGTCAAGCTGTGCACAGGAAAGTGGCAGAGAAGGGCAAGGAATGACACTAATACTACGCCTGGCACTGAGATCGGTTTTAAAAGTCCAGGATGATTTCAATGCCAGTTAATATTTTATAGATTTAACCCTTTTCTTTGGAAATGACAGATATGGATCCCGTTTCATAGGTGAGGAAGGAGGTTGAATGTTTTGCCCAGTCTCATTGCCCATCGGTAGCAAAAATGAAGCAAGTGGCCAGCTCTGTTGATAGAAAGAAAGATAATTCTTTACCTGACTCCTTTTTACCTGCTTTTCTGGAGCCTGCCCTTGAGTGCCGGGAAATCATGTGAACAGTTCTAGACGCCCCTCACCTCTAGGAGCTGCACTGCCACGTCAGGACCCTGGATCCTAGTGAGGAAGCCAAGAACTTCTCACGGGTTGTGGCTTGAGCCCTGGGAGTCCAAAGGTATTCAAATATGTTTATTTGCCCAGAACTTTAAGCCACTGGGTGTTTTTTAGAAGATAAATCTAGGCAACCAAAGAAGAAACTGGGTTGACATCTGGTGGCAGGGACTGGGGTCAGAGGAGAAAAAGAACAGAGGAAGTCAAGCAGGCTTGATCAACCCCACCACGCTATTCCCAGGCGGGCGCGTGGAGACACCAGCCACTTCTCCCTTTACAGTTTTAACTAAAAGGAGCATTACAGAGGTGAATTAACATTTAAAAAGAATGTAAAAACTCAGAGCTGTTCTAATGATGATTAATGGAGAGCTATAAGGGGGCCATGACCTGCTAGTGTCATTAAATGGATTGGCAGGTTTCTGAGCATTAATTATAAATAGCCACAGGAGTTCTCCTCCTTAACGGAATGATGATAAATCCAAGTCTCAGAGAGAGAAGAAGAAAGGAAAGAAAAAAGAGAGAAAAAAGTTTGCGCGTGAGTGTCTGCCTGGGTGTTGTGGGGAGCAAGATAGAGAGTGTGAGAGCAGAGGGGATGATATAAATGATAAATTAGACCCTGCCAGTCAATCACATTTTCTAAATGTTTTATGTCCCAAAAGCTATAAAAGCAATATTCCTCTCTGCCCTTATTGGAACCATTTCTGTTCAGCAATCATATCAGTTTCCTTGGGGATTTCAACTGAAATGTGCTTTGCCTTTTCTTTTTATATTTACTCTCCAGCCTGTGACCAAGGAAGGGTCAGAGTCCACACACAAACGGGCAGGACAGTGACCCAGTGATTAGGAGAGGCCGAGAACAGGACTGAGAGGTGCTGGCAGGGGCCATGTGAAGGCAGCCTGGCTCCCACTGCCACCTTGGCCAAGTAAAAACAGCAGAGGAACTTTTGGTTCCCATCCCTAAGTAGCCTCAGAGAAAGGTCCAGTGCCCAACACCCCAGCTGTGAGGCTCACCAAAAGTGTTGCTGACTTGAGAGACTGCAAGCACCATGAGGGGAAGGATTGACTTCTGTTTTGCCTGCTTTGTTTACTGCTTCATTTCCAGAACCTAGAACAGTGCCTCAGTGCACCACTGGCACCCTGCACATATTTGTTGAATGAAGGAGTGAAGTGACCAACTTATCTGTGATTAAGCACACACACAGGCCTGATTTCCAAAGCTGAGCTCAACATTGAGATGCCTGAGTTCTGCGGGGCCTCTCAGTAGACGGACATGCAGATAATGAGGGCACCCCTTTAGAGAGGGGCTCTTGTTCTTAGACAGCCTTCATTGGTCCTGAAGTGAAAGGATGCCAGCTTTTCTCCTAGCCTGCTCTTTGAAAATGCACTCACAGCTACTGCATTTTGGGGCTGGAAGGTTCACTCAGATGAGAATCCAGAGAGGTGAAGGCATGGCTCCCAAGTCACTCAACAACTAGTATTAGTAGAAAGGCCAACACTGAGTTCCTACTCAGTCTTCTCTCCATAGAGCACCCAGCCTCTCTCCTCGCTCTGACTTTTCAAAAGGTGGACCAAGCAATCTCAGCCAGTGAGGGGGCCTAGACAGGCAAAAGGCTGGGGGGCAGGGGTGGGGAATCTCCCTGGGAGACCCTCCACAGGTGACCAGACTCTTCTGGGTCTTGGTGTTACCTATGGGGAAGAAGAGATGAAGAACGAGAGTGGAGTAGAGAGAAAAATGAAGGAAGTCAGGCGAAAAAGAAAGAAAGAAGCTTCAATCTGGGACTGGGAATCATGGACACTTCTGGACGATGTTGTATTTTTGTGTGTGTCATTCCTTTTCAAGGCTTTCCACTGCAAGTCATTATTTCAGCTGATTGGAAAATCGTGTTGAAAGACCTGCTTCTCCGGTACAATTTTCTTCATATCCTATTAGTTGCAATACAATTACAGAGAATACATCAATTCCTGGCCTGCCTGCTGTTGCTGCCAGAGCCGCCTATTAAAAAGAGGCCTTATTAATGGAATTGTACATCTAGGATTAATCGGCTTGCGTTGGCCATTTACATTTCTCATTCCACAAGCACTTTTGTTTGCTTAATAGGCTGAAGGAGGTAGGAAATGACACAACAAAAGCCTCTCCCAATTGCCACGCGTATCACTGGTGGATTTAATATCCCCTTCCTTCTTTCATCCTCAAGTGCTTCATAGGGATAAGATCTGGCACATGCCACTAGGGAAAAGTGAAGCCGCAGCTAGGCAGCGATTGGTGGGGAAAGAGGGAAGGAAGGAGGGGCAGAGAGAGAGAGGCGTGGGCCAAAGGTAAGTCTTTGCTCTGTTGGGGAGAAGTACAGGCCCTGCCTCTCTGTTCACCCTGGGAGGTGGGGGTGGGGGCAGCAAGGGGAGGGCACAGGCCCAGGAAAGAAGCACCCAGGGATGGGCACAGGGAAGGGTGGGAGGGAGCTGCCCTGCACTAATGGAATGGGTGTGATCTCCCTTTTGCCTTGTATGACTTCTGCAAGTCATCTTTATCCAGGCCTAGGTGGTAAACCTGGTGGGACCCTCCTCCCCTCACCTGCCATCTATCCATTCCTCCATCACTTCCCATTTATGGTTTAGGATTAGTAAACTCCAAGTCTTTCTACTACTATGTCAAGCAGAGCACAATTTGACATGAAGGAGACCACGTGTGGGGAGGTGGGTGAGATCACATAGGCCTGTGGGGCTTCTTTCAGCTGGCATCCCAGTTTGGGGATCCACTTCAGAATTTTGGGAAAGACAATCAAGAGAAGGGTCCTTGAGCTCCCTGGACTCAGGGAGATGGGTTAACAGGTGGCTGTGTCTGCAGCAGCAGTCTGCCTAGGAGATGGTGTTCCAGACCAAGAGAGAGCCCATCTGAATAAGCCCAGCACATGATTATTAATCCCTGACGGTAGGGGAGTGGTGTGGAAAGTAGGGTAGAAGGGAGATGAGGATGCCCTAGGCCTTCCCTCATCCACAGGGACTCTCTGGAGTGTGTGGGTACAACACACTTAACCCTTCACTTACCTCTACATTAAAGCAGGTGAAACCCAATCCGCCCCATACTGCCCTGCAGGGAGTTACCTGGGATATCAGAGATGCACAGGCACTCCAGGGAAAAGCCAATCAAAAATAATAGACCTTGGGCCTCTTTATCAAATTCTGATCTCAAGAGAAAGGAATCTTCCAGACTTTCAGAGCAGGCTGAGGCTTGGGAGGAGGAGCGCGTGTAGATTCCGCCACTGGGTGGAGCTTCTTCATTAAAGGAAGAGGCAACAGGCATCCAGACGGGGGAGCGCAGGGAAAGTGCCCATCAACTCCTCCTGCCCTCTCTTCAACCTGCTCCAGGAGGTGATGCTTATAAAACACATCCTTCCCAAGGTGAGGCTTCACGGAATTTGTTCTTCTCTTTCCCCTACCCCCACCCATGAGCCAGGGAGGTCTGTGCAGGTCTGAAATGATGGACAGCTAAGGCCTATGAAGCCCCAACCCCTTTCCTGTCAGGGGCTCTGTGGTTGCGCAGAGGACTCCCACCCCTGGGATGATATTTCTGCGGCAGCAGAGTCCATGTATATTGAAACACTGTAATATAGTATGACTTTTTGCTTTAATGGAATTTTCCTAGACCACTAGGAGAAAAGACTCCATTAACCACACTACAAAGGCCTCTACTTATTAGTATTTTAGAACAGTGGCAAAACATTTCTTGAATCTAATTATTGCTGACAAATATGAAAATTGAAATCAAAGTTAAATTTTCAGCTACAGTGCCTCATATGCCAGCCTTCTCTGACTTCCACTATTGCATCAACACATTTATTCTTCCAATAGTTTCAGCAGAAGATTGGTTATTTTCCCTCTCCCCTAATACAGCCTTCTTTCCTCCTCCACTCTCCTCTACTCCCTCCCTGGCTTGGACCCTATATATTTTGAAGCATTAAATCTGACATACTCATCTTGGTGGCTGGCACTAGGTAACTAACTTTATGTTTACCTGTCACAGATGCAGAAATGAGCCGCACAGGGTGCTGGGAGCCGGTTTCCTTCTCCCGACCCTCTCCTCCCGCACCCAATCCTAGCCATCTTTTTTTCTTTTTTTCCAGATAAAAGTCATTTGACTGATTTCAAATTCCTGGTGATATCAGGACAGAAAAAAAAAAAAAAAAAAGACTTGTCAACACCTTTCTTTCTTTTCCCCTATTAAGCATACTGTAAAAATCAATCCCTTTTGTCACTTCACTCTGCTTGCGAGAATGTTTAATGGATGTCAAGGGAGCTAATGATCGCTGGTAGAAAATTCATTTTAGATTTGCTATTTATAAAGTACTCAGTACTCAGGTGGGAAATTAACATGAGGCAAGGAGTGGGGCGGGGAAGGCCAAGCCTGGCAGTGGAGAGCTGGGGCCCTGCCAGGCTGGTAGTTTCTTTGTGTAGGTGGCACCCAAAGCATCTGGGGACAGAAAAGTATGTGGCAGAGAGGCCGTGTGAGAATGAATAAGGGTACAGGCTCAGGAAACATAGACCTGGGCAAGTTGGTCTTTCTGAACCCAAATATTCTCAGCAATAAAATGCTATCTACAACCCCTACCTCACAAGGTTGATGGAAAGATTAAATAAAATATCACACATAAAACATTTAGCAGTACCTGGCACATGGTAGTAGTACATGTGTAATAAATGCGAAGTGCCTTTCCCGCAGCCCCACGAGGTTAGGAAGATCAGGACAGAAGGGTCAGCACAGAATTGCTCCAGGATCCAGGATCTCCCCTGGGACTGGGTGGAGTAGTCCACACAGAAGCCCACAGAGGAACCTCTGGCCAGGTAACCAGGTCTGCCGGTGCTTGTCAAACTGAAGCGTGCATCAGAATCACCCAGAGGGCTTCTTGATCCACAGATTGCTGGGCCTCCCCTCAGAGGTCCAGAGTCAGAGGGCTCTCTGGCGGGTGGGACTTGAGAATTCCTATTGCTAACAAGTGCCAGGGGACCCTGATGCTGCCAGCCAGGGACCACACTTGAGAACCACGGAGATACACATGCAAACCAAAGTGTCTCCCTGAAACGCTGATGGGTACCACTGTCTCCCAGGCCCATGCCACTTTCTTCTTTCTGGCCTGCCGAGATGGAGCAAGTCCTTCTCCACTCGACCCCAATCTGGTGTAGGACTCAGGATTTTGAAGTAAATCACTGAATGCTAATTAATTCCTCCCAAATTTTACATTGCTGGTCAAGTGTAAGGGTCAAGTACTCAGGTCATTTTTCTGGTTTGCTTCAATGTGTAGCCAAACCTCGGTTTCCCCTTCCTCTGTGCAGCTTGTTCCTCCCTTGCTGATAGTCTGTTCCCTCCAGATCTCATGTTGAAATGGATTTCCAGTGTCGGAGGTGAGGCCTGGTGGGAGGTGTTTGGGTCATGGGGGTGGATCCCTCATGAATGGCTTGGTCCTCTCCTCAAAGTCATGGATTCTCGTTCACTGGAAAGTTGGTTGTTTAAAACACCATGACACCTCCCTCTCCTCTCTTGCTTACTCCCTTTCTCACCGTGTGACCTGAAAGTATCCCTTCTCTTTGGCCATGACTAAAAGCTTCCTGAGGCCTCACCCAAAGTTGAGCAGGTGCTTGTGCCACACTAATACAGCCTGCAGAACCATAAGTCAAATAAACCTCTTTGTACTTTACCCAGTCTCAGGTATTCCTTCATAGCAATGCAAATGGACCAACCCAAGCACTCAGAGAGAGTGCCCCTCCCCCAGTTCTCTCTGTTGCATCTGGAACTCCAAACCAGGAAGCTCCGGCCTCATCCACCCCTCACTCTTCTAGTCTCCTTTTCCTGGGCTTCCCTTGGATGCTTCTCTGTTATATTTGGATTAACTGCAAATCTCCTTTGATTACTCACTCTCTGTTGAAACAGACAACCTGTTGCCACGTGTTTGATTACTGAATCCCAGGGGAGTTCCTATTTGTAACGCAGCCAGTTACAGCACACCCAGCCTTACACACATAGTTGCTGGGTTGCTATTTCATTGTCTAAGACGGTGCTTTCAGTTTCTAATTTTTCAATAATAAGCTTCTCACGAAGCCCTTAAGCTGTGAAAATAAGCCGAAAACTGCTTTTCCAGTCATTTACATAAACACAAGCAGATCAGGAGGAGGAAAAAAATAGGAAATAGTTTTACACGTTCTTCCCGAGGCTCTGGAAGCCTGGGTAGATTGCCCATCCAGTCTGCAGGTCTGGAAAAGCACAACGGGAAGTAGGGCAGCTCGCAGCACACCTGCCACCAAGGCGAATGATAAATCCTGAAATTTCTCCTGACGCCCGCCAGGCTGCCGCTTTGCCGAGGCTGGGTGGATATTCTGGGCACCGGCAAATTGTTCTGTCAGCAAGCCGCTCCCCCAGCTGCATCTCGTTAGGAAGCTTGTCATTCACTGCCCAGCCACAGCATCAAGGTCCCACCCTCTGGGGTAGCATCCTGTCACCTGGGGCAGGTAAGCGGTGGCTGCAGAAAACCTGCCCAGAAGCCAGGCCCGAGGCTGGGAGCTCAACCTCCTAGAGGGTTGCGGCTTATCTCGCTTAGGGTCATGTAAATCAGGGCCTGGCCCATAATAGGTGCTCAGTTATTTGACTAGCGGGGAGGACTTGCTGATGTGGGCCACTTTCAACCACCATCTTTCTTTTTTCTTTTTCTTTCTTTCTCTTTTTTTTTTTTTTTTTTTTTTTTTTTTTGTGATGAAGTCTCGTTCTTGTCGCCCAGGCTGGAGTGCAATGGCATGGTCTTGTCTCACTGCGACCTCTGCCTGCCAGGTTCTAGCAATTCTCCTGCCTCAGCCTCCCAATTAGCTGGGATTACAGGCACGTGCCACCACCACACCCGGCTAATGTTTGTAGTTTTAGTAGAGATGAGGTTTCACCATGTTGGCCAGGCTGGTCTCAAACTCCTGACCTCAGGTGATTCACCAGCCTCCATCTCCCAAAGTGCTGGGATTACAAGTGGGAGCCACTGCGCCAGGCCAACCACCATCTTTCTCCCTATATTCTCTTGCTTGCTTTCTCTTTCCCCAAATACAGATCTTAAAATAATCCAATGAGCCAGAAAGAGCAGCATTCTTTTTCTTCTGTGCTAACTCATACACATTCCTATTAAAATAGAAATAAATAGGCCATTAAAACTCACTTCTACCTTTAGACACTGATTCTAATCAGGCTATTTCCCTGATGCACCTAATACTTATGGGCAAAAGGTAAGATGTCTGCTAAAAAGGAGAAGAAGATGCCCGATTAAATTCGAATTGAAAAAAAAAAAACAAAAAAAAATGTCTTTTAGTATTAGTATGTGCTCTGCATAATAAAAATCATTTGTTGATCAGGAATTTAAATATATTTAAATTTAAATGTCCTGGATTTTTATTTGCTAAACTGGCAGCCCTAGCCAAAGAGAATCTGTATGTACTTACATAAATAAGTGAATGTACATATTTATACTGCTTACACACCACCAAGTCTCCCCTGTCCCGGTGGTTTAGTGGATTTTTTCTAAGGTGAGAGTATTTGAGAGACACTGAGGCCCCTCCCAAGAGGCAGGGTCCATGCTGCTGCTTCCTCTTCCCCATGTCCAGCCCTGGGAGTGGCCCTTCCAGAAAGAGCTCCCGACTTTCAGTCTTCACACTCTTTTAAATCAATGGTTCTCAAATTTTAGGATGAATATCCTGAAGGGCTTCTTGACACACAGATTGCTGGGTTCTGGCCCCATACTTTCTGATTTGGAGACCACGCTTGGAGAGTCCTGGTCTAATGATGCTAGGTGTCACAGATTGCTTTCTCTTTTCCCAGGGCAGATTAGAAACCAGGGTCCCCAGGAAGGCTAAGTATAAAAATGATGGGTTGGAGTCAGTCTTAACAAACTTTTGTTCTCCATTTTTTTTAAAGAGGGGAGCGGGTTTCAGATTTATTTTCTTTTTACAAATGTTTTTATTGATACATAATATTAGTACATATGTATGGGGTGCCTGTGATATTTTGCTGCATGCATAGAATGTGTAATGATCAAACCAAGGTGCTAAGGGTGTCCATCCCCTCAAACATTGGTCCTATGTGGTAGTAACATTTCAAGCCTTCTAGCTATTTTGAAATATATAATACTTCGTTGTTAAATAAAGTCACCCTCTTCTGCTATTGTTGTTCTTTTTCAGCTTCTTAAATTCTTTCCCTGGTCTTATTTATTCCATCATCACTCAACACTAAGATGAGAATGTACAGTGTTCCACTGTCCTGATCCTGCAGGAAGAACATTCCTATTAGAGAGCAGCTCTTGCAAATGTACAGAGCCGTGGAAGGGCACCAGCGTTCAGTGTTTGCTAGGGCGATAGAGCAGAGTGAAGAGCGGAGTGCTGGGAACAGAGTGGGGGCGGGGGGGCGGGAGAGAGAGATTGAGAGCGAGAGAGCCAAGAGAGGGAATCAGGCGACTTTGATAGGGAGGTCCAGTCACAAGTATCTGTGCTGTCAGCGAGCTTCAAAAACATTGGCTTTTAATTTTGCAATATGAGTTGAGTGCCGAAAGTTTTCACACAGTTAATTCGGTTAAATGTGAAAACTACCTTCCAAGGAAATTCATATATCCTATTTGAAAGATGAGGAAAATAAGGGCTTGGGGAAAAAACTCAGCTCCTAACCTTAATGATAGACTGGGATGAGAAAGGATATTCTGATTGATGTGGAGATTAAGAAATGTATTTGATATGAATATGCTTTGTAATTTGTAAAGATAAAAACATATCTTTTTAATTCCTTAAAAAGGCAATGCAAGAAAGGAGTAAATGATGAGCTCTGGATATGTTTGGAAGATGGCCCTAAATGGTAGGACCAGAATCAAAAAAAGAGATAAAGAAAGAAGACTGGGGTAGACTATATTTTTATTTAAAGTCCAGAGAAAAGACAGTGGCATGAGGGAAAAGTGATTAATACTGCATAGGATTATCTTGTTCACTCATCAGCTGTCTCTCCCATTACACAAGCAACTAGTTCGGTCCTTTAACCAGGCTGCAGGTATATGGACACAAATATGTGGACCTGGACACAGGTGTGTGCAAACACACACATTTTCCCTGCATTATACTCAGGGAAAACAAAAGCCATCAAATGCAAGCTCCTTTAACTTCCTGCCACCAAGCTTACACTTTTACCTGCCTCCTTCCTACGCCAGAGAGAGCTGATTATCTCTTTTGTTAATTTTCATTTGTTTATTCTAGTAAAACATGCATGAAATAAAATTCACCCTTTTAACCATTTTTTTAAGTGTACAATTAAGTGGCATTGAGTATGTTTACAATATTATATAACTATCACCGCCATTCATTTCCAGAACTTTCTCATCATCCCAGACAGAAACTCTGTGACCATTAAATCACTCCCTGTTTCCCTCCTCCCGCAAGCCCGATAGCCTCTCCCTGAATTTGCCTATCCTGCGTACTTCGTGTAAGTGGAATCACACCTTATCGGTCCTTTGGTGTCTGGCTCATTTCACTTAGCATAATGGCTTCAAAGTTCATCCCCGCTGCGGCATGTGTCAAAATTCCCTTCCCTTTTAAGACTGAATAATACCCATTTATGCACAGACCTCATTGTGTTGATCTATTTGTTGATGATGGACACTTGGGTTGTTTCTACCTTCACTATTGTGAATAATGCTGCTGTGAACATGGATGTATAAATGCCTCTTTGAGGCCCTGCTTTCCATTCTCTTGGATATATACCCAGGAGTAGAATTGCTGAGTCATATGATAATTCCATGTTTAGTTTATTTTTGTTTCCAATTCACTGACTGATTTAGTATGTTTAATGTTGTTTTGTTTAGACACTGAGTCTTGCTCTGCTGCTCAGGCTGGAGTGTAGTGGTGCAATCACAGCTCACTGCAGCCTTGAATTTTTGGGTTCAAGGCAATCTTCTCACTTCAGCTTCCTGAGTAGATGGGACTATAGGTGTGCACCTCTGCACCTGGATAATTAAAAAAAAGTTTTTTTTTGAAGAGATGGGGTTTTTCTATATTGCCCAGACTGGTCATGAACTCTTGTGCTTGAGCAATCCTCCAGCTTCAGCCTCCCAAAGTGCTAGGACTATAGGCATGAACCACTGAGCCCAGCCTGTTTAGCATTTTGAGAAACCCCCAAACTCTTTCCACTGTGGTTGCATCACTTTACATTCCCACCAGCAATGCACAAGGGTTTCAATTTCTCCACATCCTCACCAATATTTATTTTCCTTTTTTATTTCATCAGCGATATTCTAATGGGTGTGAAGTTGTACCTCATTGTGGTTTTCATCTGTGGTTCCCTAATGACTGGTGATATTGAAACATCATGGTTTTATGGTGGTAATGCCTTAACCATATGTGCACCCTATGGACTTGAGGGCCTCTTCCATCCTTATCAAGGGAATACTAATTTTTCCTCCTTTCATATGACACACTAATAGTTTCTTAATGTCCATCCCTCTTTCCATGGTGATAGGCCCCTGACTTTGTCTGGGCATATGATCATCCACAGGGGATTGTGAGTTCCCCACATGCTCTTGTACTTAGGTGTGGCAATGTGGCTGACTTCTGGCCAAGAAGAGGTGAGCAAGGATGCCATGTGATGGCCTCCAGGAGCATCTGCAGGGGGCAATGCCGAGGTACCTCCTGCCTCTTCTTCATCTCTCCCTCATTCCACTCTGGCACACAGATGCTGCCGCCTCAGACCATGGAGGCAAGGCCATGTGCAACAGGTCCAGATGGCAGAAAGGCCTGGGTACCTGAGTTTAGGGAACACCTCACTACAACAGACAAAGTAGAGTATTTCCATAACCAGAGGGATACAGATTACATTACTTAAGCCACTCTAATTGCATCATTTTTGTCATTTGCAGCTGAATCTAATCATAATGCATATTCTTGAACACTTCTCTCCTTCCTCACTTTAAACAGTAATGGAAGCAGTCTTTTTCTTTTCAAGACTCCTTTCTCTGCCCATGCTCAGGATTCACCACTCCTCCCACCTGTTTGTATTCCCTGAGGGCCTCACCTGGCCAGCCATCCCCATATCCTCCTTGCTTCTCCTTCCCTGGCCCCTGCCCATCTCTCTCTCTCTCTCTTTCTCTCTCTCTCTCCCCCTCTCTCTCTCTCTTTTTAAATACAGAACCTTTTGAAATAATGACACTCATTTTCTGACTCCACTTCTTCCCATTTGTATCCCCACCCCATTGTTCTGCCCCACAAAACTGTTATCCCCAAGGACATGGGAGAGATTATTGCAACTAAATATAATCTCCCTTGATTCTTTAGAAGCATGTGACACTGCTGACATTCCTGTCTTCCTCAAATTTGCATCATTTGGCCTTGATGGCCTCATGCTTTCAGATTTTTCTCCTATGTATTTGTCCACTTTTTGTCAGTCTGCTTTCTCAGATCCCTTCTCCTCCCAGCCTTTAAGGACTAGTGCTTGCCCTCAATTCTTTTTTATGTATTCCTTACTCTCTCCCTGGATAATTAATTGTATCTGTGTTGAAGACTGTCTTTGTTCATGCCCAGATACCTCTCCAGAGTTTCAGATCCATCTAGCTAACCTCATATTGGAAAGCTACTGTTAAACCCATCATGACCCAAATTGCATTCCTTGCTGTCTCTCTAAAACCCACCTCTAAGCCATTCACTTAGAAAACAAAAGTCCTCTTATACTTTCTTTATTACTTATCCTCTTCTTCCCTGTCCATCTCCAAGTCTTAACCCTTCTACCTCCACAACTTTTG
Organism: Chlorocebus sabaeus; assembly: GCF_047675955.1. Taxonomy (NCBI): domain Eukaryota; kingdom Metazoa; phylum Chordata; class Mammalia; order Primates; family Cercopithecidae; genus Chlorocebus; species Chlorocebus sabaeus. The sequence goes on along the minus strand of NC_132904.1, from coordinate 127,043,547 downwards.
AATACCCCCATATCTCTCCTTCTCTGCAACTGTCACTCTGGTGACCTCGTGCCTAACTGGTTGCAATGTCCCTTAGAAAGCTTCCTTTCCTCTAGTCTTGCCCAACTTCAATTCATTTCCCATATTGCAACTAGAATGACACATTACCATTTTCAGCTAACCCAAATCTTGTTGTTTGACCACTACAACTGCAAGTGTGATCATGTTACTCCCAGGCATACAACCCTTCAATGCACCCTTTTCCCTCAGTATAAAATCTTCAATAAAAACAGTTCCGGCCCTGACCTCCACCTACCTCTCTACGTATACCTCTTGTCTTTCCACCTACATTCCTCCTCCCATCACCCCATACAAACACACTCAATCTAGCCAAATTTGATATCACAGTCCTGAGACATTAGCATATACAGTTTCTTCCACTTATAAAACTCATCTCTCCTCTCACCTGGTTAAATCTATTCACTTTTATCTCTCAGCTTCAACATATCTTCCTTCCAGAGAACTTTTCTGTCCTGAAAAGTCTCCCAAATGCTACCATAGCAAACTGCCCTGCTTTGATCCCAGCTCTTACGATGTGATAGTCACTTGTCTATTTAACTGAGTGCAGGAACTATGCCTGCCTTGTCGTTGTGTATGCCTAATACCTAGTAGGGTCTGAACAAATAATTCTGCAATGGATGAAATATAAAGGTAAGTAAGCACTTGGCCATGCTTTCGGATCGATTATGTTGCTCTTTTATCATTAAATTCAATGATGTGGAGATGCCATGTCTGTATCATTTGGAGATAACACAAAGCTGATGAAGACATCTCATCGGGATCCAAAAATAATTTCAATGGATTTAAACAATGGACACAGGGGCAATAAAGCTTTAAGCATTTAAAAAGATCATTTAGAGAAGATCACCTGTGAGCAAGGATAGGCAGGGTCTTGTGGAATCAGTTTTTTTGTGAGAGGAACAAATACAGCCTCAAAATGAGCCAATGATGTGGCATGTCTGAAAAAAAGAATGAGCTATATGTAACTATAAAGTCCAAAATCTGCTAAGTAACAGTTCACTTTCTACTTTGCCAATCAGATTACAGCTGGCAGAGTCTGCTCTGGCAACACCTTTTCAGTTGATCATTATCAAACTGGTCATGTTTCAAAGATAATCATCAGGATGATTAGTGCTCCAGAAACTGTGCCATGCAATGATCACAAGAAAGAACTAAGAATGCCACGATAAGATAAGTAGGGTCTGTGATAGTCATCTCTTAGAAAGTGGATCATACACTATTGCTTCTATCCTGATCGCTCTAAAGGCAAAACTTAGGGAGAGGCAAATTTTTGCTCCACGTAGATTCATTAGAATTGTATTCAGCTGCAAGGAAAAGAAAACTAATTAAATGGAGATTTTTTTTTTCACAAGTGATGATAACTTTAGAGCTATGCATTCTAGAGCTGGTACAGCTGCTAGGTCATCTTGAACCTGAGTTCCCCCTGTGAAATTACCCATACTCAATTATTTTTTTATTTACCCAAACAGTAAGTCCATGTGGTTTGACCTACAAGCATCCTTCTCTGTCATTCTTGGTATGTGTCCTTTCTCCTCCTGTTTGTAAGTGGGACCCTGCACCTCCAGGAGGGATCACAGTCTCCAAGTCAAGAAGGGAAAATAATAGAGTCCAAAAAGCACAGGCCATCCACGTACAACCCTCCACACAGTACCCAGTCATGTTATGCTTGTATTCTGTTGGCCTGAACCGCAGTATATGACCATGTCCTGTGATAACAGAATCTGGAAGTTGAGTATTTTAAATGGGCATGTTCCTACTATGAAAAAATTTAGAGTATTATTTCGAAAGAGAAAGGATAGAATTGATATTGAGGAGGCATCGAAAATGCCTGCCAGAATTGCAAAGTGCTTTCTCACATAGTTTATCAGCTATGAAAAAGAGTGTTAACATCAGTTATGCTTAGCTGTACCTCCCAATAGAATCATCTGTTGTTCTTTTGAAATAGAGATGAACTTGCCCTATTTCGACCTGCGCCAGGAGAATTTTTGAGAGTCAGACCTGGGCATCTGCTTCATGATAATCTCCAGAGGTGATTCTGATAGGCAACCAGAACTGAGAGCCACAACCCAGGTAGTGAGTGTCTGGCCACTAGAAATCTCTGGAATTCTTGAGCAGGAATTAATCAACACAGTTCAGACGGTATTGTTGCCTTGGGGAGGAGACAGGGCAAGTGAAATGCCATGGTATCTGAAAACTCTAGGAGTCCATGAAAAAGCTTCTGAATTTAATTATTAAATTATTTGACCTTGGACAAGGAGTTAGCAGTATGAGAAAATAATGGAAAAGATGACAATATGGCATTTAGATCCTTTTATCGGGAAGTTTTCATGGAAAAGGAAGAGGAAACGTAGAATGATTACTTAATTCTTATTTGTCCTCAGAAGTAGCAAAATGGTTTATCCAACTATAAATATTCATATATCATCAATTGCATTGAGAAAAAAAGCTGTTGATTAATCTATTCCATGTCTGGGCTGAGTTCCCTCTTGACTGTTCAGGAAGAGAGTCAAGTACCCTAGTGGACGCTTTGTGGAAGAAAAGGGAGACTAGATTTGGAGAAATGGCTAAAAAACATTGGACCACTTCACCTTCTCCAGCTGGATAAATTCATCCGGTCATTTTCCTCTTTTCTTAGGTTCAATCTTCCCTATCCCCGTTCTTCCCTCTGATGCCAGCACCTCACCTAGATGTAGAGTGTAGGTTCTTCCCCTTCCCCTACTGATCTGAGCAGTTCACCATTAGAATGACTTTTCCACTCTTGGGTCAGTTGAGCCTGAAATACTGAGCTCCACAAGTACTACTACACAGGTACCCATAACACCCGGTTTATTATTGATTACAGCCAGGAGGGATTACTAATATATGGGGAAAATGAGTTAGGATCTAAAAAAAAGGATCTGTCAGACAGAAGAGATGAGTTGCATCTAAGAAAATGGCTTTATAATAGAAAGGGTAAGTTCTGAGGTCAGGCTCTTGCATACCTAGTGCAACAACTCGGGCTAACGATAAGGAAGAGTTGAATGAACAATAGCTCACCTTAAGTCAGCAGAGTTATAGGGCAGCTGAAATACCTAGTGACATCTCAGGTCTTCCTCCCTTCCTTTCATCCGTAAACACGGAGTGTCACATTTGTCCAAAGGGCTGTGCTACGTGTACTAGGTATATAAAGATAAATAAGACAGTCCTGGTCCTTCTGGAGCCCACAGCCTGGTAAGGGGAGATAGACATGTAAATAGGTCACCTACACTAACATGTTGTGGATATGAACAGAAAAGGTAAGAAAAAGAGCAAGGCAAGCATAAGAGAAGGAGTAAGAGGACTCGGCCGGGCGCGGTGACTCATGCCTGTAATCCCAGCACTTTGAGAGGCTGAGGCAGGCGGATCACCTGAGGTCGGGAGTTCAAGATCAGCCTGACCAACATAGAGAAACCCCATCTCTACTAAAAATAGAAAACAATTAGCTGGGCATGGTGGCACATGCCTGTAATCCCAGCTACTCTGGAGGCTGAGGCAGGAGAATGGCTTGAACCCGGGAGGCTGAGGTTGTGGTAAGATGAGATGGCACCATTGCATCTGAAGCCTGGGCACGAGACTCCATCTCAAAAAAAAGAAAAAAAAAAAAGACTCAAAGGAAAGGGTACCAAACTTTGAATTTAGTCTGAAATTATCAAAAGCATTTTCTAGGTAGAGAGGGGCAGGGTAGGGCCTGAGCATAAGCCGAAGGAACAGCATGCACGTGTGCTATATAGAGGGAGCAACAGGAAACCCCAAAGAGGCCATGGAGCAGGGAGTGCCTCGGTTTAGGAGAGAGGCAAACTGAGGACAGACCCTTAGGATTTACACACCTTGCCAGAGAGCTGAGACTTCACTCTACTTGGATTTGGAATCGGGAGAAGCTATAATATGCTGGGCTCTTATATGCTGAGTTACCAGGACACACTGGGAGAAGACTGGAAGAAGGATGCAGAAGAAGCAGAACAACTCTGGAGAGAACCACCAGCACTCTGTTAATGGATGATTTTATAAAAAATAGGAGGCAAACCTTGGAATATTTAACCCCGTAAAGAGGAGATTCAGGGGAGAAAGGGAGGAAATCACAGTTTCAAATATTTGAAAACAGTCATGTTGTAGAAAAATTAGACCAGTCCTGTGGGTAGTAGAATTAAGTAATATTTATTGAGAGCTTACTATGCACAAGGCAGTATTCAAACACTTTATTTGCATTAACTTATTTAATCTTTATAATAACCTTACAAGGTAAGTCCTATAATTATCTCTATCTTATTGAAGAGGAGCTGAGTTGCACAGAGATCGATGCAATTGCCACAGATCTCAAACTAGAAAGAGGCAGAGCCAGGTTTGGCTCAAGGCAAACTGGCCCTGGGGCCGCTATGTTATAATCACTCTCCAGATACAGGACCTTTGGCTGGATTCTATAAGAAGGCAGAATCTCCTTCTCCTACCTCTTCCCCTGCCTCTTCTTCCCATCCTCCTATCTCCCTGAAATCTGACAGTCAGAGGCAATGGACTTCTGTAGAGATGCAAGTTCCTATCGTTGGCGATAGAGGCTGGAGGACCACTGCAGCTGCATTGAGGGGTCAGAGCCCAAAGAGAGGAACTGAAATGAAGTATCTTGAAAGTCCCTCTGAGCCTGAGCTGGTCGTGCTTCAAGGGTTGTCTGGCAGAGCAGTATGAACACTCTGGGGAGCCAGGTCGGTGTGTGGGTTGTCCAGAGACTAAACTTGGCGCAAATCTGCCAGTAGCCCTGTTCTAATGTGCCTCTTAGATCTGCTGACTCCATCAGAAAACAAACAAGTTTTCACTCCTGCACACACCACAGGAGCTGACCCGGCCATATGAGTGGAGCCAGCATCACTTCTACCTAACACACGAAGCTGCAAAATTGTCATTGAGGTTCTGAGCATGAGTCTTTGTTGACCATGAGAAGGAGGGAGCAGTGGAAGCAATGCAGCTGGATAACTGATTCCTGGGGAGGGGCAGGGAGGCTAGGTGGAAGAGAAATATGTAATTCTCACACCTAAGGATGGAGCTTCTTCTAAGGCTCCTCATTGCTTAGCACTTTCCAATCCAGCTCAAACACATTCCTTTTTGACCCTCAATCAAATGCCTCCTGAATTTCTCTTGAAGGAAGGCTTAGGAATTGATCAATTGAGAGTCATTTTCAGTTCTATTCCCCCTACCCATGACAAGTTAATCCTTTCCTTCCATTCTAAGTACACTTTATAGGTAAATAAATGCATCCATATATGAACACACGGCATCATATATATGAGACAGCATGTAGAGTTTGCACGCACACACACCGCTTACATGTTCTGACTCTGTTCATTCGTCTGTGATGCTGTTTATATTCTTAGCTTCCTGCAGGCAGAGGCTGGTGCTGAGTATTTTCTTTTAGCACCACTACCTATCAATAACTATACTCAAAAAGACTATTTGCAGTATTGCCAAATGTTGAACTTGGAATGAGACTTGAAAATCTTTCAGTCCAAGTGTTTTATTTTAAAGTGAGAAAACTGAAGCCCATATAGGGGATGTGTCTTACCCAAGGTCTTTGAACATGTTCAGATGGCTTTCGAGGTACACTTTTCAACTGACTGCAAATTAGGCCTTCTTGGAGAGCTCTTAAAAATATCAGTGTACGGCCCCATCCAAAGGGATTCTGATTTGATTGGTCTGTGATAGGGTCCAGACATTGATATTTTTAGAAAGTTCCGCAGGTGATTCTATGGTATGGCAAGTTTGCAAACCACTGGCTTGGACAGAGTATTGCAAATAAATGCAGATTGCACCTACCCGCTGAGGGTCATTCTAACTTCTGAGATCAAGCTGGGAGATGTATAATTGCTCTAGACCACTGGACTCGGAAGAATCATGGGTTTATGAGAAAGGTAATTACCTGTTCTTGTTTATAAGAAAACCTAGGAATGATCACTGCCACCATGATGGAAATGCAGATAGCAGCAGCCCCCCTAAAGCATTCAGGGTGCAGCTATAGTACACGGCCTGAGCACCAGAGCACCTTTGCTACTTCTGCACACATAGTTCTGCAAACACGATCCATGGATTAAAAGAAGACGGGTGTGTAGGAGAACAACTATACAATGTGACGTCCAAAACGTTGTATCCCACCAGAAGAAAACAAAGAAATTCCTTTTGTTAATGATGCATTTGTATTATTCCAGGAACTCTAAATTAAGATGTGATGAGTGGGTAGCAAATTAAAGGCGTTCTCATAGAGCAGGTGATCTTAGCTCTACCCTGAAATCTGAATCCCTCCCAGAGGTCAGATGAATAGTATTTGCCCCATCCAGAAAGCTGTCTGAGGCAAATTCTTCCCTGGCCTTGTCTGGTGTTCTCCCTTTATCTTCTTGGCTCTCCAGTTCTGTGCAGAAGTCAGGGCAGAAAGGAGGTGGAGAGGCCAGAGAGGTGACAGTGATGTTCAGCATCAATCAGTAACTCAAACACACAAGACAATGACCACAAAGGCAGTGAACTCACAGCAGCCTTCCCCATCCTATATATACCAAAGACATCCATGAGCTCCTTTTCTACAAGAGGTTGTGTGGAGTAGCAAAGGCAGCATCTCTGTGTTATGAGAACCCAGAGTCAGGGTGTGCACCTCCTCTCCCCAAACCCATCTCGAAACAAGGATTGAGGGCTAGTTACTTTCCTGCCATCTGTCATCACTTGCACAGGAGGCCAGAAGCTGTGTCACGGAGTCTCCACCATTGCTTCTGGTACTGCTGTTGTTGCTTTCCATTTATGATAAAGGATGCCAAGCCAAACCAAATCTGAGAGATGCAACTAGGTCTTTGGTCTTATCCATTAGTTGCTTTTTCATCACTGTTGTATCTCTGGCACCTAAAACAATGCACCGAACATAGTAGGCACTCAATAAGCACTTGGATGTGAGTGAACCAGTGGACAAATAAACCACCAGATGGATTTTGTGTTAGGGTGAGAGTTTGGTGACACTTCCAAGATGAGCAAAGGAAGCACCGCTAGAGAGTGAATTTGAATGAGTAAGTAAAGCCAAAACCAGCAGTCTTTTGATCAGTCTTTTATTATCGCAAAGGGCAATACTCTCACAGAAGCTAAAAAAAAGAATCAAATTTAGTAACCTAAGATGTCCTTAGTAACAGAGCTGAAGAATGTGTTTTCCAATATTTGATTTCTTAGCTTGACAGTCTCTCTTGAAATACTCTCTTCTCCGCAATGAAAATGTGAATCTTTGTTGGTTTGTTTTGCAGTTTGCAAATGACTTACAGAGCTCTTCTGGCAGGGTTCTGTTTCTCCGCTTGCAAATAAACAAAAGGCCATTTCTCTAATATGACTTAAGTAGGGGAGATTCTGTGATCTCCTGTCATGATTTTAGAAGCAGTAGAAAAGGAGAAGAGAAAGGAGGGGCAAGTAGAAAGAAGAAAAAGAAAAACCGAAACAGGCAGCTTATAAAAGCTGAAAAAAAGCAGGAAATAGGCAAAATAAATTTGATATGGAAAATTAGAGTGTGAGAGATACCAAATAATGGAAGACTCTGTAATTAATAGGATCCCAGAGAACCTTTTGATGGGGGCTGAACTTGCCCATGGTCCATTGGCCTCCCTCCTCGCTTCCATCACATCAGCTGGGCTCCTTGTGAACTGTGAAGACAGGCTCTCCCCTCCTTCTCCTAGGCAAGCCTGCATGAAGCAGAGCAACCCCTGCCAGCTTGACCTAGATCTGTCAACTGATCAATTACTTTTCCCATAGAGGAGAAGGAAAAACGAAAGGGAGAAAGAAAAAGGGAAAGAGAAAAAGAAAAGGTGGAGAACAGAGAAGTAGGGGGAGTGGGCAGAAGGAGAGAAGGAGGGAAGGAGGGAGAGAGAATGGGAAGGAAAACGGATGCACTCCTATATCTTTTCAGTGTAAGCAGTGGTAGCAAGAGCAAGCTTAATCCATAAGGTTGCATAAATAAAGACATACATACGTACATGCATACACGCATACATACATGAAAGAAAAAATAAAGCTCTCAGAGGTTACTGACCAAAATCACAGTCAAAGCAGAGGATAGAGCTCTTTTCTCCCACTCTTTGCCAATCCAGATTAGAGCTATTTTTTCTGAAACTCCTACCTCTAGCTCCATCCTCCCTAGTGCTCCCCCTCTCCACCATTCACACTGCAGTCCCACACTGAAGCCTCCTTTTGCAAAGGGGTGGGAGGCATGCTCCCTGCAAGTGCCTTCGAAAGCCCCTCTGCCCTTCCCCAGTGCACTCTGATAAGATGAAGCTACCTCCCACAGAGGGGAGGAGGATGGTACCTCCAACACTAGGATGGTACCCTTCGACCCTTCCAACCTGTATGCCATGGACTCCTTTACTCCTGCATGCTTTCTTTTTTTATGTTTAATTGGTTTTATTGAATTTCAAATGACTACAGACATAAAGTAAACACGTAACAAGACAATAGAGCAGAAAGGAAGTAAACTGCATAAATATAATCTCAGCATGGAGTTCCACTTAGCACCACATGTTTGGAGTGTTACAAGCATTAATGAGTCCTTACAACACCCAAGGGAGTCGCTCCCTGGCCTGGCGGGCAGGTGGGGAGATGGGCCCACAGAGGGAAAGATTTTCCCCTACCGAAAACAGAGCAGTTTGAGCTTAGAAGTACATGTCCCCCATGGAGCTATGTTCAGACCACTAGAAGTGGCTTGAAACCTGGAGACCATACATAGTGGGGGTTTGAAGCATTTGTAGGGTCTCTGCTACAGAAGGATAGAGAGCAATGTGGGTGTTGTTTGTTTGTTTGTTTAACTTTAGCATTCTAGTTTGTGGGCAGAAGCAGACCATGAGCTTGAATTCAAAATACTTGGAAAAAAGCCAAATCACAGACCTGTTCATCTTACCCAAAGTGTGCATCTACCACGATCGAATGGCAAGAGCATTGCAAATCTCTCCAGCATGTGTCTCTTGCACACGTCAGAATCACATGCCCCATACTGATTCAGAAATTCTGCCATTTCTTGGGATATTGAGAGAGCTCACTTCATCCCAAGGAACAAGTTTTGGCTAAAATCAACACCAGGTTATTTGTCCTATCAAGAAAAGGAGCCAGTACCAGCATGGCAGACAGCACGCAGGCAGAGAGCAGAACCCAGGAAACTGCCAGGAGGCAGTCTAGACCCTATCGCCTCAGGCAGGGAACCAAGGAAGACACCAGAAAACACTATTCAGGACCCCTGAATTAAAACCAGCACTACAGAAGGAGGTTACTGAGAAAGAACAGAAGTCAGGGACTGTACATTGCAGCTGATAAGACGGGTTTTCGGGGCTTCTATTAGGCTTTAAGGGAACCAAAAAAGGGAAGAATCAGGACCAGGACCAGGCTCTGTGCCTGGTAACTAAAGCTGCAGTTTCAAGAATGGTCTTCATGCCATGAGACCTGCTGGCCACGGCAGACAGTCTCCAGGCACACTTGAGCGAATGCTCAGAGGGCCGTCCCCGTTGGGGTGGCCTCCTAATACAAAGGGTGGAGGTGAGCTACCTTTGTGCCACTGTGCACGCCTCGCCAGGAACTTGCCCCAAGTTGGCAGCCCCAAGCCTGGCAGGCAGGTTCCACTCAGTGAGGCTCCCTGGCCCCTCCCCTTGCTGCCATGCTTCCAAGAGCCTACAATGCCTATATTGGGCCCAGGGTCCAAACATCCCAGGCTAATGTTTCCACTTTGCCAGTAAATATTGTCATGGTCTCGTCTGCCACCCATGAATATCAGAAGCATTGCCCAGTTCAAGCTGCTGCTGGCACCACATGTGTACTGAGCATGGCAGGAACCTGGCCGGCCTGCCTAGCTGAACGGCGCCCACTGCCCACCTCCTGGGTGCTGCGCGAAGGGGAGTGTGAACTTTGCCAAGGCACCTTTTCCTTCTCCTCTGCCCTGTCTGTGTCTCATGCTAGCTGCTAAGTGGATGCGGGATGTGAGGAGAGGTGAGGAAATGAGAAAGGTAAGAGAGGAACCTACCCAAGCAAATTGGAAAGTGTTAAAAGAAACAATAATCCTTCGAAGGAGAAATGGTCCGTTTTCTAGAAAGAGGAAGCTGCAGCACAACCAGCCATTCCTTTCAGAGGCTCTCAGTGGCAGAAGGTGGGCGGTGGGTGTGCTGCAAAGGACAGCGTCTGATCCAGCTCCGTAGCGTCTGCGCCCAGGAAAGAGATGCCTCTGCTTAATCAACCCTGGTGTATCTTCGGGCCAGAGCGCCAGGGAGCTAATCGCCCCCTCCTGTCCACGTCACTAATCGTGCTGATTCCCTCAGAAACCCCCCTCCCTACCTAAGCTGGATCATGGTTGCTGGTTGGGTTGGGGGGAGGAGCAGGTCAGCGAGGGGTTCCTAACCTGCCACTAGCACCAGGCACCTTTTCAAGAGGCAGGAGGCACAGGAAGTAGCAGCTCCAGGAAGAACCAGCTTAAAACAAAAACAGAGGAGAAGAAAAAATCGCCTTGGAATGTGTACTGCATTCTAACTAGTCCCACTGGGTCAATGCAATAGGGGGGGATTATTGCAGGCAAGACCTGGGCTGCCTCAGTAATTCTGCAAGTTTGATAAGAGAGAGCTGGCAGACTTCAGCGTCCTTCCCCTGAAAGAGAAAATAGACATCACCTTTGCCACATCTGACTGGCATGTAATACGGGGGTCTTTGGGGGTTGTTCTGTCTTAAAATTGGGCAGCCTTGTTCTATTACGACACACTGAAGCCTATTCAGGGCTGATTGGGTGAGGGTAGTACAAATAAGGCCATCATTCTTTTTGAGAAATTCAGGATTTGGTAGAATGTGATAAGGTCTAAGATAGTCCTGTCGCCACCACCCCTACCCCAAGGTAGGAACAAGACCACAAAATCAGATGGTACCTTAGATAAATTTGCACCACCACTTTGCTACTCATCTATTCAGAGACGATTCAAAGTATGAGCAAATATTATGCTTCCCTGCATTTATTCTGATGAAAAAAAAATCACGTATGCTAATTTATATGTAAATTCAGTATGGCCCTGGGGCTCCTGGCATGCAGCCAGCAGGGCTGTTGATGGTGGAAGTTTGGTCATTGTCTCCAGTTCGATGTTACAGACAGAAGAGACATGGATCTCAGGACGGATAGAAATTACTGAGGGCTTGGGACCTTCCCTCTCCCTACCTCTGACCCCTCACCCTACCCCTTCCTGCTTAGTTTTCATTTTTGCCGTCAGCCCCCATAGAAACCGCTTTCCCGAAAGGGCCCGATCCTGAACTCAGTCTCCCCACTTCATTCTTGTGCACCCAGAACAAGCAGGGGCGCACACACATGCACGCACACACACGCTGATACTGCTCCATATTATATAAGAGGAGTCAATCAAGGATGCCTCCAAGTTGACTCCTTTCACTCATACACCCACCAAAGCCCCTAGGGGAGACGAGGGAGATCCTGAGGCCCATGCCTCCTGGCGTTGGGTGCAGCAGGTGACATCATGGACATCCCTGCAAGATTCACCACCTTAGACTTCCTTATCATGCGACACAGATCCTTTCTGTCCCCCTCCTTGCCTTCTTCGTCGAGCCCCAGTCAAGGGTGTACACATTTGGTCTTTTCAGCCTGGTCTCTCCGCCCACCTTACGTGGATCCACACTGCAGCCACTGCAACCTATGTAAAGAGGACAGCAGCAATCCCTAGGTCCTAACCTCAGAGAAGAGTCAGCAGGACTACAGCTCAGGACTCAGTCCAGATCAGGAGAACATATTGCAGGGGGAGAAGAGGGCGAGGGGGTGGGACTCCCCAGTGGTTTTCACTGGGTCAGAGGGAACTTTCCTCTGGGAATACAACTGCATAGGACTGAGCCTCACCTCCCAAGAGAGGGCTCCTCCTCCCACAGCCCTGCTGGGTCACCCTGGGAAAGTTTCTCAGCTTGTCTCCATCCTTAAGAGCTTAGCTGTTTAATACGAAAGAGGCAAACTAGTTACCCCAAAGGACAGGGCAGGTGGGAGCAAGCTGATTAATGGATGATTCTGTTGCTGGAACGAACGGACGTGAGAGCTGGGATGGGGTGTCGGGGGGTGGGGGCACAGTGCAGCAAATGGACTCAAGGTGGAGGCCGATTCCAAATGCACAGAACACAGCACTGGGAACATCAAAGCATGCACCAACTGCAGCCCCCAGGGCTCCGGGCTCAGCCGATAAATAAACAGAAAATTAGCATTCGACTCTTATTGCCTCTCTGCCTTCAACTTCGAAAAGCTTTTTAGAATTTCAGAGCCCCGACTCCCCTTCCTTTTATCTGATTGTTACCCACACCCCCCACCCCAGCCACAAACACACCCCCAAACACATTCAAAACTAAGACAGTTGTCCCCCACTGCTGCAAATTGACTCATCCCTTGAAGCCGGATCGCTGACCAGAACCTCACAAGAAGCACCTGAACCTGATTCTTCCTAGCCTGCATTTTCCCCTTTGCTCCTTTTAAAAGCTTTGCAAGTTTGCTGGCGGATATTTAAAGTTTCCTCTTGTAATTTCTTCCCAGTCGCATAAGCAACACCTTGGCAACCCTGTTGCCCTCCGAATCTGTCATTTCCCCCTGCTTACATGTGTGCTCCGTTGTATATGTGTGCAAGAATGTGCATGAAGCCAGGGAGCCTAGCACACAACCACAGACCTAACAGGAGCACCAAACACGTTTTACTTATGCACATACATTCCCCCATTCCGGTAGCAGCCAGAATCAAATCAATATTCTCACAGCCTAGTCGGGAGAATGAAGTCCCAGCCATGCTGTCTAAACGCTCTCTCCTCCACCTGCAAACAGCGCAGCACAGCCGACTCGGGGAGTCTGCGAATCTTATAAAGCACACTGTACAATTCCTGGGTCTACCGTAGGCAAATCAATAGCAAGCTCTTACCTTGGAAGAGACACAGAGCAGCCAGCCCCGTGAAGACTGCCCAAGAGATAGAATTGTGCATTTTTGGCTGGATGGTTTTCATGATTTTTTTTCTTCTTCTTTTTCTTCTTTTTTGTCAGGTTCGGTTTTTTTCTTTCTTTCCTGATAGACTGTGTTGCTCTCAAGCTTGTGCAAGGAGATTTAAATCCACTGTTTTGCTGAAGGACACAACAAGAAAGCCGAGGGTGTGAGAGAGTATGACTTCTCCGTAATTATCTCCACTCATACTCTGGCACTGAGACACATTGTACAATCTGGCCCTGGACAGCCCTCCTACAAGCTGCAATCATTGGTTCTAATCCAAGGATTGACAGAGCTACAACACACGCGCGCGGGCACACACACACACACACACACTCTCTCTCTCTCTCTCTCTCTCTCTCTCTCAGGAATCATTTACTGGGCAAATCAGGCTAGCTGATTAAAGAGACAGGAGCCTGGAGAGATAGAATGATAAATGCCACTTTGCCCCTTCTATATTACTTTCATTTTTTAAACTGACAGTCTCTGAGTCTTCTGAATATCAGAAAATCCCTTTCCCCCTGGCATTCCCTGGCCTCCTGAACTCAGATTCCCTTTGCACTGGAAAAATCCCATAGCCAGCCATGGCTTATGGGAAATTTTAAAGGGACATTTTCATGCTCAGTGAAACTTGTAAAGATGAGTCAGATTTCATTTGTTGGTACCTATTTTCCCCTCCGATGGAAATATCATTCAGTGACAGCTTTTTTTTTTCTCTTTCATCAACCTTTCTACTTAGTTGCTTTGAAAATAGTAAATAACTTTCTATTTTCTCCTCCTGTCACTCCTGTTTCAGAACATCTATGTTACTCCTCTTTTTCATTCACTTTTAAAAATCAATTTCCTAAAGTCATCCATGTGTATATGATACCATGAAAAGGTAAGTACCTAGTATTTGAGAAGTTCTGCAGTCCGAAGATAGAGAACCTTCTTCAAAAGAAAACAAAGTAGGAGTTTATTGACTTAGCCAATCCACATCCACTAAAGCAATAATATAAGCATCTGTGATTCAAACTGCAGCAAGAAATATTCAGGTTAGACATGTAGAGGGGCTTTCTGAGTGTAAACTTTGTGAAGTTGCTCAGAGCGTTGAAGACATTAATCTCCTCGGTGATAGGAAAGAATAAAAACCAAACAGAAATAACCTAATGGATATACATGATTTCTTAAGAGATCTAATTCTAGGGCCTGGAAGTTTATTCTAATTTTTGGCTTCCCCTTATGAGAGGCAATTTAGAGGATGTGAACAAAACATCTGGAAAATGTAGCTCCTGGCTGGGCACAGAGGCTCACGCCTGTGTATCCAGAACTTCGGACGGCCAAGGAAGGCCTGTAGCCTGAGCTCAGGAATTCGACAGCAGCCTGGACAGCATGGTGAAACCCTATCTCTACTAAAAACATCCAAAAATATCTGGATATGGTGGTGCGCACCTGTGGTTCCAGCCACTTAGGTGGCTGAGGCAGGAGAATCGCTTGAGCCTAGGAGGCAGAGATTGCACCACTACAATCCAGCCTGGCTGACAGAGCCAGACCCTGTCTCAAGAAAAAAAAAAAAAAAAGAAAGAAAAAGAAAATGTAGTTTCTCACAGAACCTTCCTTAGCCAATTCTGACACATTCATACCCCCACTATGCCTGGACACACATTTTACAAATATTCTTCTAGAACTCCACTGCTAATTATTATACTTCCTTGTAACCCCCATAAAAATGTTAATGCATTTTCAAACTGCATAGAAGAAAAGTACTCATTGTCTGTTTGTATTTTAGTGTACAGAGGTGAAATGACAACATCACTGCCATTTTGCACATGTCTAAGACACGCAATTTACCTTGTTTTATTTTTTTTTCTTTTTCTGTCGTTCTTTTTTTGTTTTTACAGATTTTTGCTCTGTCACCAAGGCTGGAGTGCGGTGGTGCAATCACAGCTCACGGCAACTTTGAACTCCTGGGCTCAGGTAACCCTCCTGCCTTACCCACCAGCTAATTGTTTTGTTTGTTTGTTTGTCTAATTTTCTGTGGAGATGAAGTCTCACTATGTTGCTCAGGCTGGTTTCAAACTCCTTGCCTTAAGCAATCCTTCCAGCCTTGGCCTCCCAGAAGTTGACCCTGTGTTGAGTATGAACAGGAACAACACTCCCCGGAATGTGGGATCTTGTGACCATGGGAGGAAGGGGCCCTGGGACCTCAAGATCTGGGGACCTCAAGATCCTACTCACAGCTCTGCACAACCAAAGGGCCTCAGGCAGATCATTTCACCTCTGTGAACCTTGGCTTCTTGTCTGTAAAATTATAGAACTGGAATAATTTCTTATCCTCCTTCCCATTTTAAAGACTTTTTATGTTAACTGGTATTTTTTTCTTCTTCTTGCCATTAAGTTCTAATTCACATGTCTATCAAAATGTCCTTGATACTGTGAGCTCCCAATGGACAAGAATTTTATCTGTAGATGAGACGTTTTGTGCGGTGCTCAGCATAGTGACATGTGTAATTAAATGCTTTGGAACAACTGTGACGGAAGGTGATAACAGTGCTGTGCACAAGGAAGGTGGCTTCCTTTCACCACCGTTTCATTTCTCTCCAGAATGATGACAAAGATCATGGACCACTGGTAAGTCTTTAGTCCCAATCTGGAGAGGCAGACACTAACATTTGTAAATGTCCTCACTCTGAACTATAATAAATCTATACAGTTACCAATGTTTATTAAGCTCCCATGTGTGTACAAATAATAAGAAATTAATCATCAGAGTTGATATTCATTGATATTTATTTGCAATGTGCTAGGCATGATACTCAGTGTTCTGTATGCATTTTTTTCTCATTAAATCCTCATAACCTGTGAAGTGGTGATATTATCCTCCCCATTTTATACATGAGGGCGTTGAGGCTCAGAAAAAGATTGTCCACAGCCACACAACAGTTAAGGAGTGGAATCAGGATTTAAACCTAACCATTTTCATCTTAGATCAACTTCAAAAATAATATCCTGTGCTAAACACCGTGAGGGACTCAAACAGATATCAAGCATCCTAGCGTATAATCTTTTTGCTGTTTTCAATAGCATATGAGATTATTAATAAACCTACAAAACAATACATATGTTGATACAAAACTACAGGAAGACTCATATACTGCTTTCAATCTTAACTGAGTTTCAAATGGTTGGTACATAGAATGAATTTCATCAGACCGCACATGATAGCTGGTCGTTTTCTATGACAGTTTTGTCAAGTTCTTTGGAGATGGTGGGAGTCATGAGTACCTTGAGAGGGACTCTGATCCTAGACCGGAGGCAGAGGGAAGGATATTGCTGGATGAGGATACCATGAATTAAGAACTAGAGTTGGAAATATACCAAGTAGATTTGAGGTTCTAGTGACTTGTCTGAGATTCCCCATCCTACCCTTCTGTATAGCAATAAAAGCTTGAAAATGGTTTTCTTACATAAATCTTAGCACAATATGATTCTTGGCAGTTACTTTCTGCACACAGGTAAGGTAACCATGTCTGGACCCGGCAGGCACAGACACTGGGCATCACTGACATGACTTGTTGATTGAGAGCACAGACTTAGGGCTGCTTTGCTTGGGGTCCAAATCCCAGTTCTGTCCCGTAGGGGCTGTGGGATTAGGTTGAGTCATTTCAACTCCACATCTGAAACAGGATAGCAATTACACCCCCATCCCAACCATAGCCAGACATCCTAACCATCAACTAATTTTCCTTAATTTTACTGTTTTAACAAATTGAGATGGATGTGGTCTACTATGTGGCATTGGTGGAAGCTATCTGTGCTTGGGAACTAAGACTCCTGGACAGAGCAGTCTCAGCATTATGCTTTGTGCATTCATTGAGGCAAAATATATCCTCAGGGATTGCCGAACCAGAAGTCTAATTTGGGCTCTGAACACAGCTAAATGCTAAACTATCTTGAGAGCTATAGCTCTTTCAATGCTTGAATTTGCCACATGAAGTAAAATTTCCCAGTGGCCTTCACGTTTCACAAAAGCACACCATTAACCTCCTTCTAGAGAAGGCATCTTTTTTTCCTCCTTTGTTATTGGGTTTAACACAGCATCACCAATACAGGCCTGTTGGATCCGTCAGCTGCTCATTGCTATAATTACAAGTCGAAAAGCTGATCCTAGGCTACACACAGAAGGGTTTCATTCAACCAAGTACATCTCTTGCCTAATGGAACAGGTCTCATCAATGCAGTCAACAAACTTCCTTTCCATTTTCCATTCTAGTCTCAGGATCTATCAGGCTTAGGACTGAGAATCTCCTTTGTTGCAACTATCCCAAAGAACGCATAGCTTTGTCCTTCTGCTTTGGGGTGGCTTGTGACTATGGTTAGAGATTTCTGCCAGTAGAAGTGAGGCAATGACTAAAGAACCTCTGACTGGGGGAAGCTATGATTGGGGGGAGCTATGATTGGAAGGGGGGACACTTTGAAATCGCAGTTCCCTCCTCAGCAATCAGAGCTCCTTCCTCTGAGTTAGAAGGCTCAAGTACTTCTCATCAGGTGTTTGGAGGATTCACTTTGCCTTTTGCATTAGCCAGATTTATGTTATGCACCATTTGCTTCCCAGTTCATGGGTCCACCTTTTTTGCAGAGGAGGATGAATGTCTTAAGACGAAATTAACGTCCGGAAAGGGACCTTAAATTCTAGACAGAATGGTAATCTTTCACCACCCACACTCCTTGAAGTTAGAAGAACTTTACTACAGACATGATTTTTCTGTTTGCAGATAAGAAACAAGGAAGGGGCATAAAATTTTTGTAAAAAATAAGGAAGGGGAAACAGATGAGGTCTTTAACTCCTTTGGAGAGGGCAGCTAGGATTGCATTTCATAAACCTTTTATCATCGGGCAGCTTAGGAATCTGCACTGTGTGCAATGAGCTGGTACAAACAGGGATTGATTGTCTGTAAACTGCCCCCATGCACACCTGTCACCTCACCCAACGATAGACAATAAGTCCAGTAAGCTCACTGTGGGACCTGGCTGCCCTGCTGTCCAAATCCCAGCTGAACCCTGACAGCAGACATAGGAGAGGGGATGCATAATCACTCACACATGGTGGGCCAGGCTTGAAGGACTGGCAGACAGAATGCCACCATGAGGGGAGGAGGAGGTGGGTGTGTATGTGCCTGTGAGTGAGGGAGGAAGGGGTGTGGGGGCAGTGTTTTTTATTTCTCTCAGCTATTATGGAAAGAACTGCGGGAGCTTAAATCTAAAGAGCAGTGCTGAAATAATGTTCAGGACTTAACAAAAGCCGCTGCTCTGCTGCCATCCGCCTGCTGTGCCCTGCCTCTGCTGAGGCTCCTTGCGGTGGGTGATCTTACATGCCCAGAAGCTTGGAGGAGCCTGCCCTAGGGGAAGAGGAAGCCAGCCTGCCCTTGCACATCTGGGGTTGGGCAGGGTTCAGCTTTGACTTGCAATGCCACTTCAGGGAGGGTGAAAACCATGGCAGGAAGAAGGCAGCCTCCTACCTTAAAGGGAGTCTCCCCAGAAAGGGAGAGCTGCAGCCATCTTGGATGGGGCTCTGAGCACGGTCTCTTGGGTTGGGAATGGAATGGGTCCAGGCACAGGTAATGTCTGAATTGTGTGAGTCTATTTTGAGAATTTGACTTAGAGCAGCAGGTTTTCTGATTTATTGATAAGTTGCCCAAACTGATATTAAAATGAAAGTGTAACTGTTAGCAGCCCAGAAACTAAGGACACAGGGATGTAAGCCCAAAGTCCTACAAAAGGAGAGTTTTCAGTGTTTTCTAATTGAATTACAGGCATCGTCATCTGGCCTTGATTTATATTTATCATATTCATCTCAAAAAGAAGAACTACCATAGAGCAGTATAACAGAAGTAATTTAAGATTTAAAATCAGAAGACCTGGATTCGAGTCTAAGTCCCTTGATCAAATTCAATCCAGTAATGCTCAATGTTCTCATGTCGTCTCATCCCACCTCATCCTTAAGGTGGAAATAATAATACCTACTGCACAGAGTTGTTGTAAATTCATTAAAATGAAGGTTATAAATGTCCCAGTACAGTGATCAGCATGCAGACACATTGGCTCCTGGTTTTTAGGATCAGCTTGCTCGAAAAAACCAAGCAGAGTGCTAAATAATATTCAACAAGAACTTCAGAGTATGATTCGGTGCCTTCAGGATGCTGACTGCCAGAGATTTTTTCCTGGATCTGTAGTAGACAGGGTGACTATTGCATCTGCATCCCCAGAACACTGGGAATCAGTCGGATGTTGTTGGAGTGGGCCCTGCTCTACTGTTGGCATAACAGTGGGCACAGGCCCCTGGCCTGGTCAGTTTCTCTCCTGAGAAATTTCCAAGTGCTTTGGGGAAAGAGGGGCTGCAGCTAGAGGACATCTTTCCTAACACATGGAGAACTCTGCAAGGAAATGGAGTCAACATAAAGGAAAGAAAGAAGGAGCAAGAGGAGAGGCTGTCACTGAAAGGAGAACATGTCATGCCTGGAACCAGACACCCACCTTTCAGAATTCCTGATCCCTTCTTTGCTTAAGTTAGTTTGAGTTGAGCTCCTGTCCCTCACACCTGAGAGGATCTGGACTAAAAGCATCCATCTGGAGGGCCATGAGTAGAAATGTCCTAGTTTTCTTGCCCTTCCCACATGACTTTCCCTGTTACCATGAAAATGTCTAGATAGTAAGTGAAGCTTGTGGGAGAGAATGCCTTAGGCAGAGATGTAGGCATCTGAAGCCATTTACTTAAACAAACAAACAAGTACCCAGTGTTGATATCAAATTGGAATTAAAATAAGATCATAGATGAAATTACAATGGACAAAATCCCTCTTCTTCTAAAGGTTGGGGCTCTGGAAGTGGGGAGCAAAACACCACTTAATGAACCTCTTCTGTGTGAAAATTCCACATGTCATTTTATTTAACCTTTACAGTGTTTCCAGAAGATAAATACTATTATCCTTAATTTTCAAGTAAAGAGGTTAACTAACTTATCCACAGTTGTACAAGTAGTAACTGGCCAGGTCTCTGAACACCCAAAAGCCTGCTCTTTCTCTGTAGTATATTTGGTTATACTTTAAGTGAAACTGGGACTCAAAAGGAAAAGATCATGGTAGCTTGGCATGGTCGGTGAGAGCTCTCAGAACAACACTGGTCTTGATCAGTTTGGAATGAAAGAAAGTGGGAACTTATTTAAACTGAAGGGAATGGCATGGCAAAGGCCGGGTGTGAACATAAAGCTCTGTGGAAATCAGCGTGATCCAACGTGGATGAACCTGAGGCTGTGGTTCAAGAGTACTGAGAGTTCATAGAGTTTGGGTCTAAACTAGAGAGCCTTGAATATCTGTACAGTTTGAATGGAATTTGAGAAGATCACTGCTGTTGATTCTGAGTAAGAAAGTGAAAGCAATAAAATTGGATATTTCTGAAGGTTTAAACAGTGGAATAGATGGTGAATTAGGTCATTCCCCTAGAGAAGCCTCTCTTGGCCCTCTGGATGTGGACAACTTCCCATCTTGTGCTAATCTCTAGTCTAGTTTGGCAGACTGTGGGACAGTGGTTTAGCCCCATCCCCACCCCCATACATCACACGTATGAGTAGCTCTGGTGCACGTGGGCCCTGGAAACCTCTTATTTGCAGTCTGCTGCCCACCAGCCAGTTGAACAGAACACAGTACGATGGTAGGAGTAGACGTCAGGCTTCAAGGAAGGTGGGAAGACTTTAGGGGGTTCCTGGAGCAGATCTGCTTTCCTACACTGGGGCTGATAACACAGCTTATTTGACAGGTAAGTGTCATTTTACTGCTTTTGGCCATTTCTATCCATGGACATATCTATTCTGAAGACTTTACAGGGAGGAACAGTATGGTCTAGGGAAATAATTATATTTTTTAATGATTTGGCTTCATGCTATCTTTTTTTTTTTTTTTTTTTTTTTTTTTTGAGACGGAGTCTTGCTCTGTAGCCCGGGCTGGACTGCAGTGGCCGGATCTCAGCTCACTGCAAGCTCCGCCTCCCGGGTTTACGCCATTCTCCTGCCTCAGCCTCCGGAGTAGCTGGGACTACAGGCGCCCGCCACCTCGCCCGGCTAGTTTTTTTTTTTTGTATTTTTAGTAGAGACGGGGTTTCACCGTGTTAGCCAGGATGGTCTCGATCTCCTGACCTCGTGATCCGCCCGTCTCGGCCTCCCAAAGTGCTGGGATTACAGGCTTGAGCCACCGCGCCCGGCCGGCTTCATGCTATCTTAATACTATCTAAAAACATGTTGAACTCCATCAGCTGAATTTGGAGGACAACTCTGAAATACAGCTTAGGAACCCTTCTATGAGTATCTCACGTTGACATTTTACACTCAGAAGTGGTGTCCAGAGAAGGGCAATCACATGCTTAGGTTCATACAACAGAACTGGGAATAGAATCAACTCATTTGGTCCTTGTCCAATGTTGTTTCTTTTATTCCAGAATGTGTCTGGATGCCTTCAAAGTTTGATTGGATGGCCCCTTGTGAAGAATCCTCTGACCAAGAAATTCACTCTGGCTTGTTTACCCAAAATTGTACTCTTTATAACTGCAAGTTCTAAGTCTTCAAAAATGCAACCATGCCTTTTATAAAGATGGAGAAATTCAGCTGTGGCCTGTCACTGAAAGCTCAGGGTTTTCAGCTTCCTTAGAAAGCATATATTATAAAACAAAGAGTGAGATCATATATAGTGAGACCAGAAGATACCTGGAACCCTGGACAGGGTATGGGCATATGGAGTATGGGGAAAGGGGAAGTGAGGATGAGAACAGAAACCTGAGAGACTGGGTGACAGCAACAATGACCAACGTGGTCCTCTTTGTGATTCTAACGGTTGCTTTTCCAGAGAGGAGATAGGGGAGCGGCAGCAGGAGGGCGTGGGATAATGCTCTTATCATACACCCGACTTGTCCATGTGCTGCCCCCACCAAAACTATGCTGATGACTTTTACAGGGGTGGGAGGAGATAAGATTCCTCGAGGAGGGGATCAGTGGAGTCTCTGTGGGAGGTGACTAGCCCAGGCAGCAAGGACTGTTCATCATAGACATTTGACTGATTCTAACCCACAGTAGAATATAGACAAGACACATAAAGGCTTAAAATCAAATCATGTGTCATGCTGAAGAATAATGGTTCTTTCTGCTAGGGATATGTATATATTTTTAATTTCTGAGTGAATTAAGTCCCTATAAAAGGTGTTGAATTGGCAGCCTAGAAAGCTGGAGCCCTTGATTTATGCCCAGAAGGGGAAAGAGGGAGACAGTTACCTGAATCATTCTGAAGTGCTCTGAGCCACCCACCCATACCCATGCACTCTGCCCTTTGTCTCACTAAGAATTTTGATTCTTGCCCACTGTGCAAGTCCTTCCTGCCATTCTGCATGGGCTTTAGATTAGGCTGCAATCAAAGCTAAATGGTAGTGAAAGCAAATTAACGAATGTTGGGGCCCTTGGCAAAGTATTCTGTGACCATGATATATGAACACATGTATATCTCTAAGTTGCATTTATATTTTCAAAGGGCATTTACATATCCTATTTCATAACCTTCTTATTAAATATGTGTTCATCAGTGCTTGTTATTGTCATTTTTGTTTTAGGGTGGGAGACTGAGGCATAGAAAATGATAGCATGCTCCATCTGGAAGTGATCTTAGAAAAGTAACAGGATGAAAAATAGAACCTGGATTTCCTGACTTTCCCTGAAAAGAGAAACTCCCAGCCAAAAACAAACAATGAGGCAGCAGTGAAGGGGTGGTGGGAACCAAGGTGTCCTAACACCCAACCCTCTTCTCCATGTTCAGGAATCGGTCATCTTTATTTACTACAGAACATAAAAGAAAATATGCACAGATCACATAATGACAACGGTAAAAATATGAATAAAAACACCATATGGAAGAAGAAAGTCCCTGCAGTTAGTTTAGAGGCCTAGAGGCAGAATAGATGGCACGGCTATTGAGGGGAGGTAGACCTGGCTTCTTCTCCCAGTATATGTGTCTCCGTGTATACACAGCTTTTACTTATAGGACACTTAAGCTGTCTGAATCTCAGATGCCCCATTAGTGAGCATGGGGAAGAAAAACAACCTCACAAGATTAAACACAGCACACATGGAAAGCCATTGGTACTCAAGATGCTCAAAGCATATATTAGGTCTCCTATTAGAGGAACATTTTTTTTTCAATTAAGTAGAGATATATGATTATTTTGGGGGAAAGTTTTTAAGGAAATAAAGACTGATTTTATGTTACAATTTTGATTTCTTTGGCTCTATCTTTGATTTCTTTTCTTTTTGTCTTTATTTTCTTTTGTTTGTAAATTAAGTGTAGGTGGTTGACTTAATAGATAAATTAAGCTTCAGTATATCTTCCTTGCATTTAGCCCAAAACAGCTTTCTGGGGGTGGTATATATTGACAAAATGTATTACAACTGGCTACCGAAATATGGGAGAGGAAGTACAGCCCAGGTGAAATGTCGTTCCCCACGTCCATCTCATTCAAAAGAGAAGTCTATTCTTGGGAGAAGGTGAGATTAGGGGCCCTCAATTCACCACTTCCTGTCAATGTCAAGAGAACTGTGCACACACAGATATGGTTTGTGCCTGCTGCAACAGTCCAGAAACATCCTTGTGCCATTGCAAAGGCTTTTGGGGGGGAACATGGCTTTAGTGAGGATGTTTGTGTTTGATGTTATTAGAAATGAAATATCTATAGAAATGTCACTGCAAAAGTAAGGCACCTACATGGGGCAAGGAAATGTAACTCCTAATAAAAGCTGAAGGCACAGTCATACACACACTCACAGCACACTCTCCCCCTTTGACATGCTTTATATGTTTGTCCCCTCTAAATCTCATGCTGAAATGTGACCCTCAGGGTTGGAGGTGGAGCCTGGTGGGAGGTTATTGGATCGTGGGGGAGGACCCCTCACAAATGGTTGAGCACCATCTCCTTGATAATAAGTGAGTCCTCTCTCAGTTCACGTGAGATCTGGTGTGTTTCAGAGTCTGGCCTCCCGCTTCTCCCTCTCTTGCTCCCACTCTCACCATGTGATGGGCCTGCTCCCGCTTCGCCTTCCACCATAAGTAAAAGCTCCCTGAGGCTTCACCAGAAGCAGAGCAGATGCTGGCGCCACACTTCCGGTACAGCCTGCAGAACTGTGGGCCAATTAAACCTCTTTTCTTTACAAGAATATACAGCCTCAGCTATTTTTCTATAGCAAGAAAAAAAAAAAAAAAACCAACGACCTAACACATTCTTTCTCTTCCAGTTTGTGTTCTGCATTTACAAAAGTAGTTCAGTCAAAATCACATGTGAAAGTGAAAGTAGTGAAAATACAACCAGAATTTCCACATGTTTATTGGTTATTATACTATGCTTTACTTAACTTAGTTTTCTTCCTTATCTTATAGGAAGGAAAAGCAAGCAGCAAAATAATCAAGCAGACACAATATAATCAAATCAGGAAAAGAATGCATGAGGTCTGCCCCTCAGCCTTTACATTGCAATTACTGATTCCAGATGATGTCCCCACTTTAGAAAAGCATTGTTCATATTACAGAAGTGCTGAGTGCTTTATTTCCTTTATATATAGCATAGAATTTTATTATGTTTCTCTGTCAAGTTAGACTTAAAGATGTGCATTCATAAATCAAACTATCAACAAGTGTTATCGCGCTCAAGCTACATTCAGGCACTGTGGTTGGCTCTGTCTGATCTAAATATTGTGACCATTCACCCCCGCCATCCAGGAGAACACCATGTATTTTCTCAGTTATGGTCCAGTACTTATTTGGCACCTACTGTGAGGCAGACACTTTCCAACTACTATAGATACAGCTATTAGTATTATTTTTCTGTAAAGTTGTTCACAGTTGAAGTGGGATACTGATCAGCAGTTGTGCATATAATGGTTATTGAATTAATCAAGATGAGTGACAATAACTGACACAAAAGAAAAAACTTTAGAATCTCAGTGGTTTAAGGAAAGTAACTTTGGTCGTGGTTATTGTTATTGTTGTTGTTTTTAGCTCATGCTAAGTCCCAAATGGCAGCAGAAAGACCAATTAGGAGGTCAAAAAACGTTTAGGCAAAAAATGTGAAGGCCTCAAACTAAGGCCATGGCAGTGAGCTAACAAGCAGGAGTTGTGCTCTGGAGCCACCTCCTGTAAGGCACTGTGCTGGAAGATACCTTTCACCAGATACAGACAAATCTCAGGGCAGTTTTATTGAACATAATGATGATAATAAAAAACGCTAAAGGAGACAGAAAGCATATTCTAAATGCCAAAGTGATAGAGAGAAAAGTAATAGTAGAGTAGAAATAAACCAGTATTATGTATCATTCAATTTAAATCATTATTGATGTGATGGTTTTGTAAAAATAAATAAATCTTAACATCTTAAACTTAAATGTCAGATACTTTTGACATAGGAGAGACCAAGGGTTTTGCTAGGGGGATAGCAGTGGAACAAGAAAGCAGGAAGAAAAGACAAGCTAAAGAATAATGACTAGCTCTACATATTTTTAGAAAAATACATGAATTCCAGTCGAACACAATGGCTCATGCCTGAATCTCAGCATTTTGGGAGGCCGAGGTGAGCAGATCACCTGAGGTCAGGAGTTCAAGACCAGCCTGGCCAACATGGAGAAACCCAGTCTCTACTAAAAATACAAAAATTAGCCAGGCATGGTGGCACATGCCTGTAATCCCAGCTACTCAGGAGGCTGAGGCAGGAGAATCGCTTGAACCCGGGAGGCAAAAGTCGCAGTGAGATGAGATTGGGCCCCTATAATCCAGCCTGGGTGACAGAGCAAGACTCCCTCTCAAAAAAAAAAAAAAAAAAAAAAAAAAAAAAAAAAAAAAAAAATTCCATGTGTTAAAGTTGTATAAATAATATGCAGAAAAATGGAAAGATCATAACTTCTAAACTATTGAGAAGAAAAAAAGACAAAAACAGAAATACAAAAACAGAAATACAGAGAACTTTAAAAATACAGCAAAAAATCTGAAAGAGGTAAACAACTTGAAAGAATGGGACATAAAGGCCGGTGACTAGAAAAAGTCTTCCCATTTTACTACTCCCAATAAATATGAATGAATGAATCTTTTCTATAAAAACACAGAGATTTGAAGATTGGAAAAAATACATAATTTATACTATTTTTTAAGGTACATCTAAAATAATGCTATCCAGAAGCTTTAATAATGTGCAAGGAAAATAACAACAAGAAAACAGATACAATGGTGTTAATATCAAAAGGAACAGAAATCAAGATGGAAAGACTAACCATGAGAAAAACAAAGATATTCTAGGATAAATAGTGTAATCCACTAAGAAGAAATAATAGTCATGAGCTTTGATGAAATAAACAAAAAGGTTACTAAATTAAAAACTTTTGTAAATGCAAGGAGAAATTGACAATTCCTCAATTAAAGTAAAAAATATTCATGCAACTTTAAAAACTGAGAGCACAAATAAGAAAAACACATAGGACACAGTGATTTTAGTAATAAATCAACATTCTGAAAATAATTAAATGAGTAAGATGGATGGATGGGTGGATAGGCAGATATAAAAAACAGACAGAAATTTAAATTCATGAATAGAAAATGCTCAGCCTTTCCAAACACAATGAAATTTTCACAAGCAGATCATCTTTAGGTCGTACAAAGTCTACATACACCTTAACAATCAGAATGCTCTGGGCTCATTCTCAGATTGAAATGCAATAACAGAAATTAACAGAGAAATAACGAAATTCTTTTTCTTTACTCCAAAAGAGAAAAATCCTAGTTAAACAGGGATTCAGATACAAATTACAAATATTGATGAAAGAATGAAAACATTATATATTAAACCTTTTTTATTTTTATTTTTTATATTTTTAATTGTTTTTTAATTTTAATTTTTATTTTTTATTTTATAAATATTATTATTTTTATTATTATTATACTTTAAGTTCTAGGGTACATGTACATAATGTGCAGGTTTGTTACATATGTATACTTGTGCCCTGTTGGTGTGCTGCACCCATCAACTCGTCAGCACCCATCAACTCGTACATCAGGTATCACTCCCAATGCAATTCCTCCCCCCACCCCACTCCCCATAATAGGCCCTGGTGTGTGATGTTCCCCTTCCGGAGTCCAAGTGATCTCATTGTTCAGTTCCCACCTATGAGTGAGAACATGAGGTGTTTGGTTTTCTGTTCTTGCGATAGTTTGCTGAGAATGATGGTTTCCAGCTGCATCCATGTCCCTACAAAGGACACGAACTCATCCTTTTTTATGGCTGCATAGTATTCCATGGTGTAATTGTTTTTTAAGGCAGGGTTTCACTCTGTCGCTCAGACTGGAGTGCAGTGGCGTGATTTCAGCTCACTGCAACCTCCACCTCCCAGGCTCAAGCAATTCTCCTGCCTTAGCCTCCAGAGTAGCTGGGATTACAGGCACCCACAACCACACCTGGCTAATCTTTGAATTTTTAGTAGAGATGAGGTTTCATCATGTTAGCAATGCTGATCTCAAACTTGTGACCTCAAATGATCCACCAACTTCAGCCTCCTAAAGTGCTGAGATTACCGAGGTGAGCCACCATGCCTGGCCTTATACATTAAATCTCATGAAAGTGACAAAAGGAAATTTACAGACTTAAAGGAAGTTATTAGATGGTAGAAAAGATTATAAATAAATTCAGTAGGCATGCATATCTGTTATTATTTTGTTATATATATTTCACAAGTAGCAAAATATATGTATATAGTGACTTAAAGAGAACCAGTTGTTATTGCTGTTTTTCTTCACTTGAAAAGAAGTCGGGAGTTGAGCAGACGGTCACTGGCTCAGTGGTTCGGTGGCTAAATGAGAACATGGCCAATGTTGCCGCAATTCCATTTGTCTTCGTCTTGTCTCTCAAAATGTCAATTGGTTCTCCAGATATTACATCCATAGTCCAAGCAGGAAGAAACAGAATATGAAAGGATTTATCAGCTTTTCTCCATCCTCTTTTATCAGGAAAGCAAATGTTTCCCTCACATAGGAAAACGGTACTTTTTCTTGGCCAGAACTTGCCAAATGGCCAACACTGGCTCTAAGGAAAACTTGAAAATGAATAATAAAGTCAACGAAAATAACGAATAGCCAGAAAAGAAAGATCTAACAGAAACGAAAGAGAAAACTTAATCAATACAAGTAAAATCTAGTTATTTGAAAAAAAGAGAAATACATAAAACTCAAGCAGTCAGATCAAAGGAAATGTGTTATCCAAGCAACATTCGAAGTAAGAAAGAAGACGTGAATTAAATTTTAAATATTAGGAGAATTGCTGGGTACAACTTTAAACCAAATCTTTTGAAAATCTGCATAAAATAGAAGCTTTTTTAGGAATATAGAATTGCCAATTTTGACTCAAGAGGAAGAAACTCTGAGTACAATAATCCTCAAATATATTTTAAAAGGTATCTATCAATACATTAAAAGAATACAATGGAGTTTCATAATGTACAAAATTATGTACAGTCGAAATTATCTTTATAATTTCTTAGGAGTTCAGGATAGACAATTCGTTTTTCTCCAGAATTGGAAGAGTTCACTGGGGTTTATATTGAGTGAATTAAAAATGAAGTATCTTGTTGAATTTAGCAGCCATGTTGCATGAAAACATATTATTTTTAGACATTAGAATCACATTCATTTTTACAAAATGTACACAGGAATGGAAGCCAATTGAAAGAGCAATATATAACTATCTTGTCCTTACAATGATCTGGAAAATTCTGGAATATAGAGTCTAGAATAAGAGTTGTGCACCTATCAGAATTTAGTTGATAATGAAAATGGAATTTTAAATCAGGAAATAGTCTATAAAACAAATGGTGTTAAAAAATGGTAGCTGTCTATCTAAAAAGGGTGAGGGAGAGAGAGAAAGAGAGAAGCCCCTTAATTTCTTATCTGGTACAAAAAAAAAAAATTCAAAATGTATTTAAGAGCATAAGGTAAAGAGCAAAATTCTAAAGTGTTTGAGAAAAATATCAGATAATTTATTTTTAATTTATATATTGGAAGGCTTTCTTAAGAAAGATACAAAACCTAGAATTTATAAAGGAAAAGATTGACAGGTTTTGCTGTACAAAAATTATAAATGTCTGCATGACAAAAGACTCCATAAACAAAGTTAAAAGACAAGTGAAAGAAACACCAGTGCAGCGGAATAATATTTTGATATAATAACTGAGTTTTCTCTAACTTCTTGTTACACCCGCCCCAGCCTCACCAACCGCCCCTCCCCACTTGGCAGCAGCCGGGGCATTCTATGTTCATCGCCTCAGAGAAGAGATGACACAGCATAACGCAGAGAACAAAGAGGCCATTCAGTTTTTGAATTTCAAAAGGCTAGGATGGAGCATAGATAAACTATTTGGAAAACTGTGTTTGTAGCCACCTCAATGTTAAGATTTGATTGTCTTGATTCTCATTCAAGATTCTATTGGCTTAGGAAGAAGGGCAGATGAAAGGGAAGTAAAGAGAACTGATGAGAAAGAGATTCTGCCCCAGCCCTGGCCAGGGACTGTGCCTGGTTCTGCAGGGGCAGTGTGTTGGGGCGGCAGGGGGCAAGGGGTAGCGAGGTTTGCTAGTGACAGAAAACTCAAAAAACAAACAATCCGACATCCCTTTTCCAAAGTGGAACAGCCCAGGGAGGAACAAGCCCCTAGTGTTTCCACTCCTTCCCCTCAGCCCAGTGTTATGGGAGAGAAGAGGGGTGGTGTGTCTTACAGGATGGACTTGACACATTCTCACACATTTCCCCCATGCCTGACATGCATAAAAATAGCCAAGTTTTCCCAGTATACCAGTAATGGCACTGAAGTAGCAAGTAAAGTCACCTTGAAGTGGGGCAAGGACTGAGTCAGCTTTAACTTGAGCACCAAGAACCAGAGGGAATAAGTGTTCCCCAGGGAATGCCAATGTGGACAAAAAGTGACTGAGGATCCACCACATGCTGCCACCAGGACCCCCCCAAACCTGGACCCAGACCAGGAAAGGGCTGATGATGGTTGTGTCTAAGATTCAGCTTCTGCCACCTAGTGGAAAGGGCTGACATCAGAGTTGGAGAAAAGGCAAGAGTTTCGCTTCCATGAATTTGGCACCCATTACACTGCCAGCATTCACTTGGTATCCAGAGTGCAAAAGGTCCCGTTAGGCATGAAGAGGATAGAGGCAGAGAGTCTGCTGCAAGGCAGAGGCTCTGGCAAGCCGGCTCTGAGATGGAGCAATGGTGCAGGATGCTTGTTAGGGTACCAAAACCTGAAGAAAAGGGAAAAGAGGTAGGACTGGCCAGGGAAAGAGGTTGAGCTATGAAGTTGGCCCAAAAGCACCAAGCAGACCCCACGGGATCTCTGGAGTACAACTTGTACTCCAGTACAACCTGGAGTACAAGTTGTCTTGCAGGTGCTGGGATGGCCAGGCCATGGCACCTACATCTCAATGAGTCATTAAATATAGTCAGATGTGGGAAGGGTGTGACCCTGGGCAAGGGGGCTCCCAACCCAGAAGGTGATCCCTGAGGGACTGACAGTGCTCCCCTTGCCAGCCAGTGCATTGTCACACACAGAAACACCTCAATATTAAAACAGACAAGCAACAGACAATACACAGAAAGGAAAAACAATCAAATACATAATTAAACATCAGATGTTCAAGATTATTAGCAAGCAAAGGTCTTCAAATAACAACAAGATTCGCTACTCTGCCACCTGCCATAGATTGGTAATACTTGTAGAAATATTGATAAGATCAAGACTTGTTGAGGATGAAAGAAATGAGTGTTTTTACCACTATTGGGCAGTGTCAATCAACATTTTAAATGTGCATTCCCATTGAGTCAACAATTCTACTCTTAGGTCCTCTATTGTAGAGAATTACACGAAGACACAAAGAACCATCCACGATGGGTTTACTACAGCTGCTATGCAACTATAAAAACAAGGACTACCTAGATGTCCTCAAGAAGAGATTTTTTTCTTCTTCTTCTTCTTTTGTTTTTTTGAGACGGAGTCTCACTCTGTCACCAGACCAGAGTACAGTGGCGTGATCTCAGCTCACTGCAACCTTCACCTCCCAGGTTCAAGCGATTCTCCTGCCATAGCCTCCCAAGTAACTGGGACAACAGGAGCATGCCACCACACCCAGCTAATTTTTGTATTTTTAGTGGAGATGGGGTTTCACCATGTTGGCCAGGATGGTTTCAATCTCCTGACCTCGTGATCCTCCCACCTTGGCCTCCCAAAGTGCTGGGATTACAGGCGTGAGCCACTGCGCCTGGCCAAGAAGAGATATTTTAAAGTACACATTTGTTCTTCCATTCTGTGGAATGTTACACAGTTGTTGAAAAGAATGAGATATAGCTCTATGAATTTTGGTATAAGATATGTGTCCTCACATGGAAGTATCTCTGTCCTATTATTATATTTAAAAAATTAAATAGCAATGAAGATCGCATCCCATTTATTGATAAAAGACAGGTATAAATGTACCTATATATTGAGAGGGGAGTCGATGGGGAATCAATGGACAGACAGCAGTGAAGAGTGGCTTTCATATTTCACCTTGAATATTTCCATATTCATTTCTTTATTTGAAAATACAATCATCAAATATTTGTATACAGTTGACAAGTTTGCATGGAAAAAAATAGGCAGAAAATATTTTGCTTTTATTTGATTTTCCTTTTTTTTTTTGGTACTGAGTTTTGTATGATTTCATCCCCTCTGCACTTGCTCCCAGATCCTGGCTCATCAGGATGCCCATCCTGGCACTGAGCACGATGCACGGAGGATGAAATCCCCTTCCTTATTTATCCTCAGGGAGCCACCTCCTGACTGCTGGGGAAGGCAGGACAGGTGAAATGCAGGGATGCCCTGTGGGGGCACGGGAAGCAAAGAGCTGAGGAGCTGTCTGATCATTCCCGGAAAGACTGTGGGCCTGAGAGAGAAGAGAAACAAACCAACAAAGGTGCCTGGTATAGCGGCCCAGAATCATACATGTCCTTCCACTTAGGATTCTGTCTTTTGTCACGAATTCTTTACTAATATGCCTGTATCCCCCTTTCTAGCTCCAGTGTAACCTGGATTTATGTTTTAACCTTTATTTAAAACATAAACAAAGGACACAGTTTATGTTTTAATCTTCGGGATCCCCCAGAACATAAGAAATCCACTAATTGTGTGTGAGTGGATTGGTCTATCCCCGCATTGCTTCTGTTGGCTGAACTCCGCAGCATGCCAGGTACCACTCAATTATGTAGTAGAAAGACAAGGGATTCCTCCATTGGAAACACCTGCTCCAAGGCCACATAGCAAAGCTAAAGCAGCTGCCGTTCCTAATGATCTTGTGTATCTGCTGCACTGAATTCATTTTAAGAAGTAGATTTATAAAGGGGATGTTTCTATAAGGTGAGATCGTGTCTCTCTGATCTTGAGTCAGGGAAAACTTCCTAAAGGAGCTCAGTTTGAGAGACAGCAGGTGTTTGAGGAAGTCGGCATGTGTTCTGTGTGTAACGGATGCCTTACAGGCACTCTTTGAGGCATGAATTGGGAATGACATGAGTGGGAGAAAAAGAGGAGATGGACAAAGAGACATTTTGCTGAGCTTTAGCAAAAAGCCGATAGGGGAACACAGAAGAGGACAAAGAAGGAAATCCAGGGCAAAGGAGCTGGCTCTGAGACGAGCAAATGCTAGAGAGAAGCGGATGGTGGGTGCCAGTAAACCACAAGGGAGGTCGTTTAGCCCTGGCGTGGAATTTTGAAATAATAAGACACACATGATTGAGAGGCAACGATGAGACACCCAAAAGATGATTGGGCCCTTGGAGCGATGCCCAGGCAGCTCTGAACACAGAGCAGGTTGAATGAATCTTATCCAAGCCCACACTCTGGCCGTTTAAATATACCTTGGGTTTTATTCAGAGTTGCTGAATCAGGGCCTTCCCATGCCCCAGAAACTCCCTGACTATATTCTTGGCTGCTCTGAAAAAGCACCTTGCTCTTCCAGCCATTCTATACAATTCAGTAAATTGCTCTTTCTCTACTAAGTGAAACCTTGGTAGCTGGGGAAATAAACAATATTTTTACATGGGCCACTCCTTTACAACTATATGTTCCAGGTACCAGGAAATTGCTTGACCCCCTGTAATGCTTTCAGCTATGGAGATGGGCATACTACTCCAATGATCCCTTCTGCAATCTCCTCCTCTAGAAGGGAAGCTCCCTGAAGGCAGGGATGTTTAAAACATGTTGCTGTGCTCCAATTACTAACACAGTATCTGGAATGCAGTCAGTGTTTTTTGAATTGATCTGAACTTACATTTCTTCTGTCCTTCCAACTAAAATTGGCTTCCTAAACAAAGGTTATGAAACTGGTGACAATGTGACAACCAGTTTGCTTGTACAGAGTATTTCACATTGATCTCTTCTTCCATGCATCCTCTATTACCATTATTGCCTGTATCAAACATTTGGAATGAAGTTGTGATCCCAAATTCTATCATCCTTGGTTATTTCATGTGATGTCTTGTGCTCCATGATTGTCATGTGACCTAAATGGAGTGACTCAGCCTTTCTCAACCTATTTCCTCACCTGGAACATAAAAAAGAACAATACATATCTCACAGGATTTTTGCTGAGATTAAAAGAAAAAACACAAGAGAGTCTAGCCGGGTGCCTGGTGGAGGGGAGGAGCTTAGACATATCAGTTGATTTTTGCTTCCCTGGATTAGGCCCCCAGACTAGAAATACATGTTAAACCTGTTCGTATCCCACAGTGCCTTGCACGAGGCTCAATACAAAGTAGAAGCATCATAGGATTATGACGGAATTTCAGGTGTAAGAGGGACCTAAAAGACATATACACCAATGGCTTTCAATTTGTTTTTATCACAATTCACGTTTTATATCGAGATACATTGTGAGGGGTGCGTGTGTGTGTATCCATCCTGAAATTTTACATTCTTTTCTATCCTATTCTTTTTTTAAAAAAGAAATGCTGACTGTGGCTTAATAAGTTAATTTTGTGACCATTAATGTGGCAAGACTTGCAGTTAGAAAAGAGCAATCGAGATTCTAGACCAAGTCAGGAGACTGTGCATGTCTTCCCTGTATCACCCATCCCATAGTGATGGTCCAGCATCCATCTACTTAGATAAACAATACTCGCTACCAAATAGTGTGCCACATTTGAGGCATTAAACATAAAGCGACGCGATGGCCATAGAAGATGCTGTCAGAGAACATATCCTGCACAGCTGCATGCATGCACCAGACACTGCATGCATGCACCAGACAGTCCGCATGCAGGCCCCTCCACTCTCCTGCATGAGGCGCTGGTTTTGGCCATTCAATTATGCATGCCTCTTTTGTGAGAGATCCAGATAAATGAAGTGGCTGCAGCAAGAATACCCATGAATTCTTCGTAAGTGCAGGCAAGGGCATGCCTCCAGTCTTCACTCCACAATGCCTTCCAGATGTGTTCTTCATCACTCCTCGCGCCCTCTCACTCTCCAACTCTGTTGGGATGTGTGTGAGAATTGGGGTGTATCCATCACTGCCAATGCATCTTGCTGGCTGAGGAGTGGGAGTTGCCTTATGGAGGGAGACTGAACAGAAAAGATGGGTTTTTGTCTCCCAAGAGAAAAAAGGACCCCCAGGAGGTCTCGGAGACAGAGGTGTTCATTTGCTTCCAGATCAGGAAAGCAGAAATCCTTCCAGCAAAGACATTTTGCCTCTACAAAACGTAACCTGGTCTGATCTTCAAAACACACCTTAAGCCTTGCCTAAGGTGTAGAGGTTTAGTGATCTGCCATTGCAACCAATGTCAGTTTTCCTTCTGAAGAGTGTCTCCCAACACTCATCCCATTAAAGGCAGAGAGGAATCCAGCTAAAGATGCAGAAGTCAGGGTAGGTTCAGGTAAGATCCTTTCTCCTAGCAAAGGTGTTGCCCTCCTGACTGACTGTGCTTGAAAGGCAAGCCCCACTCTTTTCTTCCTTATTCAGTGAAGAGTCTGAAGTTGTGGCAGCTGTTAAGGGAGACTTACCTGAAAGAAAAAAGACACCTTCCAAAGGGTTTCTTTTTGACCAAGGCCAAGAATTGCATCTCCGAAGTACCTGTTGGTGTTGCTAATAATGCAGCCAGAGGCTGGGCGTGGAGGTTCACTCCTGTAATCCCAGTACTTTGGGAGGCCGAGGCAGGTGGATCCCGAGGTTGGGAGTTTGAGACCAGCCTGGCCAACATGGTGAAACTCTGTCTCTACTAAAAATACAAAAATTAGCCAGGTGTGGTGGCGTATGCCTGTAATACCAGCTACTCATGAGGCTGAGGCAGGAGAATTGCTTGAACCAGGAAGGCAGAGGTTGCAGTGAGCCAAGATCATGCCATTGCACTCCAGCCTGAGCAACAGAGCAAGACTCTGTCTCAAAAAAAAAAAAAAAAAAAAAAGTATGCAGCGAGGATAAAAGAGATGAATAAGATGAGGCCTGGACTAGGACAGGACCTGGCTCCAGGAGGAGATGCTCACTGAATTTGAGTTCTGTCAAATGTTAATATAAATATCAATTAAGATTTTGATTGGATTTGATCACAGCAATATGTAATTTTATTAACAAATTGTTTTATTCAATACTTTGTGTTATTCATGGAAAGCATGCGAAGATCCTCTAACTTCATAACTTTCCTGAACCCTAGACCAGTTCAACACAGCTCCACTAGAGAAAAATATCCAGCTGGCATTAGACACTTCTGGGGAGAAGGGTGAGTTCCTATGTGCTTCACCTGCATTTTGAGAGCTCACATTTTCTGGTATGCATTTGCATCATCCCTGGCTGGACATGCTGAGGACATGGATGCAGGAGTCCTGGACAATTTCTAGACTCTGACTGATTTCATTCACCTGCTTTCCAGAATATTGAGCACTGGTTAAAGATGAAGTCTTCAAAAGGAGCATCTCACTTCTCAGCGACTTACTAGGATCCCCATGCAGTTCTTACACCAAGAGCACCCTGGTCAAGGAGAGAGTTGGCAGGGTAGGGAGATTTTTGGAGTGGGGTTGTCATTCAACCAATATGGCTCCTTCTTAAGTGTCAGCTCTGAAGTCTGTTCTTGCCTAATCTATGTTTCAGGCATGCAGGCTCCCTTTGCTTCCTTCTCTCTTCTTCTGACACAACTTCTTCTCCCCTACACACCATCCTCCTTCCAATAGCTACTTCACCTGAGTAATTAATCACCCTCCTTCGGTAAGAATTTAAGGTGACTATGTCCAGGAAACCTGCCCTGCTTTCCTTAGGCTGAGCCAGGCATACTGCCCTTGCATTTTTACAGATCCTGGGCTTCTTCCCATCATAGCACTTACCACTTACATTATTGCAATCATCAGTTTCCTGATCTCTCTTCCAAAATTGACTGTGAACATTTTGAAATCAGGGTTCACGTCTCATTTGTCCTTGTGCATTGTGTGCCTATTATAGTACTTGCTATATGATTAGTACATAAGAATGCCAAAAAAAATGAACAAATTATATTTTTCCTTGAGCCCTACCTTTCCAAAGAGATTGATCATAGCATTTTTACCCAATAGGGAAGTTTGGGGTTGGAGTGTAAGTGTGTGTGTTTTGCTGTTGTGGTGATAGGACAAAGAAAGACTTTCCTACTTGGCAGTAACTGCAGGGTCACTAGAAATAAATTTCACAAATGAATCCTTGAGATAAGTTGACTGACAGTGATAAATTTCACTGATACAACTGAAGCAGTAATAGGCAAACTGGGATGATGGTCCTACCTGAAGACTACCTGATTCTCCACCTATAAGGCTTCTATAATAAACCCCTTCTTGGATCTTTGGCTCTGAGGCTCTCTGCAATTCAGCTACATGGACCGTCCTACCTCTCATTCAGCTCTGGCGGATGAAAGGTAACCTCACCTTGCAAAGAACTTTCCAAGTCTTCCAGATGCCTAAAACTAATGTGCCTTTGCCATATTTTTTACCCAACTTCCCTTTCCCAGGGTCGCCTTGTTCTCTTCTTTCCTACCCATTACCCATTTTCCTCTTGCAGCAATGGAATTCCCTGTGAGTTTTAGGGGTGAATAAACTGGAGCAGCTTCTTTGGACTCAGAAGCAGAAGCCACGTGACCATGACAGAGCTGCTCCACTGGTTTTGTGCCACTACCTGTGGGACCGTTAGATGAGAGAAGAATAAACTTCTATTTTGTTGACAGCACTGTAATTTAGTATCTCTTTGTTGTGGAGATTAGCACCTGTCCTAAATAATATATTAACCACATATTATTTTCTCCACATATTATTTTCTAACTACAGAGGTCACAACTATTTACCTGTTGAGAAAAACTCAGAGATTTCCCCACCTCAGAAACCTCATGGACACCAATAATGACAAAATCAACAATAAACACTACTATCATTTAATAAGCACTTACTCAATGCCAGATGGGACCTCTGTCAGATGCCCTTAGGATACATAATCTCATTTTATCCTCACAATAGCTTTCTGAGGTGAGCTTTAGTTTCTCAGTTTGCATATGAGAAAAAAATGAAACTGAAAGATGATGTAATTGATCCAGGTCTTATGCCCAATAAATGGGAGAGTCAGGATTTGAATCTGACCAGTCTTTCGAACATAAACTATAAGGAATCCAATTCATCTTTCCTTATACCCAACTCCTTAGACAC
Source organism: Chlorocebus sabaeus (assembly GCF_047675955.1). Classification (NCBI taxonomy): domain Eukaryota; kingdom Metazoa; phylum Chordata; class Mammalia; order Primates; family Cercopithecidae; genus Chlorocebus; species Chlorocebus sabaeus. The sequence goes on along the minus strand of NC_132904.1, from coordinate 127,005,735 downwards.
AGAAAAGTTAATGAGAGGTCAGATGAACCTCTCACTTCTTCCAGTTTCCTGCCAAGACAACCACCTTGGCTGTGACATTCCCAGCCTCTCTGCGCCTGCAACTCAGTCTCTCCCACCTATGTGTTTTCCACATGACCATCAGAGCTATGTGTGTAAATCAAGACCTATCAAAACAAAAAACAAATGGGCAAACCAACAACACAATAGAATACCAATATTTATCGAACACTTATTCCATACAGGCAATATGCAGTGTCTATGCCATCTAAAGTATTTCTTTAAATATAGTAGTTGAATTTGCATATCTTATCTCCTTCAATCCTCATAAATGTTCCATGAGAAAAATGTTATTATTATCCTTAGTTTTAAAATAAGAAAATGGAGACCTAGAGAGAAGAATTCATCAAAGATCACACACCAGTAAGTTCCGGAGTCTAAATTCAACCTGGGTCTTGATTCTAAATGTAGATCCCCTTCCATAGAGCCATCCCTAAGCACGGTATGTAAGACCCTTGCCCGGCTGAGACTCATCGCACCTCCTGTCAAGTCTGCTCATTCAGCTCCATCTCACACAGGGCATGCCTTGCCTGCCTCCATTCATTAGGATGTGCAATGCACTGTGCCTGGAATTCTCAATTTCGTTACCATGAAGGCTGCTCCTTCCTCCTTCCCAATCTGTCAGTTCCCTTCTGTTCTTCTTTCTTTCTCTCTCTAGGCAAAACTCCATGGTCTAACATTTCAACCCTACTCCTGTCAAGTTCCCAGAATGCTCTTGCCCTCTTTTTTTCATTATCTTGACCCAGAAAAAGCTTCAACCCTGGATCTATCCAACCGTCATCTCCCTTTCTACGTGGGAGTTGCTAAGAAACTTTGGAGAAAATCACAACTCATAAACAACGTCATGGCCTCCACCTTCCCCTGGAGCCTTAATGCTGCATGGCAATACGTCTGTCCTTCCTTAGATATGTCTTTTCCCCATTGTCACATTCTCTTCTCCTCCCTTATCCACGACTTTGCCTCCTATTTCACTGGAGGAAAAATAGAAGTCATCATTCATTCATTCATTCATTCATTCAGTGGGTATTTATTGAGTTCCTTCTATGAGTCCTGGATGCTTCTGGCTGGGATGGGCTGCTAAGAATGTAGTGATAAACACAACAGACAAAAATCCCTGCCCATGAAGCTTCTGTTCCACTGGGAATGGACAGACAGTAAACAAATAATCAAGTTCATTACCATAGAGTATGTCTGATAGTGAAGCTGTCACGGAGAAGAATGAAGAAGGGGTGGGGAAGGCGCAAATCGATATTTTAAATAGGTAGTAAAGAGAGGCTTCATCGATAAGGTGCTGAGTGGGGACTCCAAAGGAACATAACATGAACGTTTGTCAGGCTCTTCTCCCTCTTCTAAGAAGAACTCTGCGCCCACAGCCACCTGCACTGTGTCCCCTCCCGTTCCCATCACCGTGGGATCCAGGGTCTCTCTCCACTGTCATTCATCAATGCCCCAGATGGCATTTCTTCCTCCTCAGAGACTTCCTCCCATTCATCATATCACCTCTTTCCTCTTCTCCAACTTCGCTTTTCTTTGCCAGGCCTTTTCTAATACCATTTAAACATATCACGTTTTAAAAATCGCAAAACAAAATCCCATTCTCACATCTCTATACTAACAACTCCCAAGTCTGTTTCTCGCCAGATCTCTCCCTGCGCCCCAGACTCAGATCCAGCATTTAAAGGATATCTCCATTTAGTAGATGCCTCAGGGACACCTAGCACTGTGTGCCCCAAACTGAACTCACTCTCTTCTCCCATCACCCACTCCTAATCCTAATCCCTGCACAATTTCCCTAGTTGAGATGACAGCATCATCATCCACTTACTGCTCCTCCAGAAATCTATAAGTCCTCTTGTCTTCCCATCTCTCTCTCGCCTCTCATCATCTGCCAAGTTTTCTGGATCCTGGTCTCTGACTATCTCCAGACTGCACCTTTTTCTCTCTGTTTGCACCGTCTCTTTCATCTGTATGGCAACACCTTCTTACCTGCCTCCCTTGTCTCAGGTTTTCTATCTCTTCTTATCCAATCCTCCAAATGCAGCCAGAATGATCACTTTCAAATGCCAGGTTACTTCCCCTACCCACTCTTCGAAATCCCTTCAGTGAATACAGTTGAAAACATAAAGTCCAAACTGCTGGCATAGCACCAAAAGTCTTTCATAAGATAGTTTTTCTTACCTCTTCCGTCTTATCTCCCACTGATCTGTTCCCCAGCCTGTCCTGTCCAGACGTATGAGCTTACGTATGTGCACTCTCCCTTGTACATACGTAAGCTCATAACCAATCTTCATTTTCCAGATGGTCTTGAATATATCATGCTAGCTATTATATTTGAGCCTCTGTATGAGTGTCCCACTTCTTTGATCATCTTTCCTCTCCTTCCAACTTCTCTTTACTCAGGACTTAATTTACATGCATCTCTTCTTCGAGGCAGTTTTTGCTGACCATTGCTCAAGGCTTGCTTTTGAACTTATTGAATGTTTCCTCTTCACATTCTCTGCTTACTTCTATTATACCACAGTACTAGGGCAGATTTAACTAGGATATAACACATAACAAACAACCCCAAAGTCTCAGCAGTTTATGCGAAAACAAGAATATGTATATCATTTGTTATCCATGTTGCATGTTGCAGATTAGGCTGGCTGATGAATCTGCTTCAGGCTGTGGGTCAAGTTCAGGTCTTCTCCATGTATCCCCTCTCCTAGGACTAAAACCTAAAGGGAAGCCCCCTTCTGAGACATGCCTTTCTCATGGCAGATGACACAGGAACGTAAGAGGCTGAGTTGAACAATGCCATAGAATTTAAAGCTTCTGATAGGACATGCGCAGGTTGCATATATTCACATTCAACTGGCCACAGGAAGCTACATGGCCCAGCCCAACATCAATGAGGCAGAAAAACATACTCCTCTTTCAGGGAGGCAAGGCAAGAATGGGCATGTGCACTCCTACAGAGGATGAAACCAATGATTGTAAACACTATTACAATCTGCCACAAGTGCTTAGACTTGAATGCCTTATCATTTGTCTGTCTCTCCCACTAAAATGTAAGTTCCTTTAGAACCAAAAGGATTCTGCATCTTTTTTTTTCTAATGCTTTACAGGACACCTGACACATCATAGATGTTCAATAGATGTAGCTTGGGTAAATACACGCTCAAGGATCGCTTCTTATATGCTCTCCTGATGTTGTAAGCTAAGAGAATTACTTCTTTCTGTGTACTTTTCTAGAACAATAGTCTAAGTCTATTCTAGCTCTTATAACATTGTACTTTTAAAAAATTGTTTATGGGTGAATTTTTCTCTCCGGACTAGAACTAGAGAGGAAAATCATCTCATTTCTAGTACCTAGTACAACATCTGGAAGAGAGAAATTCAATAAATATCTGAATAATGGAATTAAATTATTCTCCAGTTGCAATCAGCATGTGTTTATTGATTGCCTGCTACAGGTGCTAGGCATTAACAGTCTGGCTAAAAGCTAGGAGGTCCCAAAGGCCCATCAGGTCAAGGAGGAAGAAGCAGCAAGGGACGAGAGAATTCTTGTGGTCCAGCGTTGAAGAGCAATGCTTGCTTCCCAGCGGGTAGACTCCGTCACTCCACCCACTGGTCCTGCTCCTTCCACACCCCCTCTGCCTGTCTGCACCTCTTACCCCAATGGCGTGGCTGTGATCTAATCTTCCCATCCAGTTTATTGCTTTACACTGCGCAGCTCACCAAGCACATTTGTGTTTATTGTGCAATTAGTGCTGAGCACACTGAACAAGGTAATGACATGCAGCAAAGGCCAAGGGGTGATGCCTTGGCTCTGTGCATTGCTTAATATCTCAGGAGAATGAGGTGCTCCTCTCCCACTTTCTGAGGCCCTGCTGCACTGTGTATTCAAGCCTGAACCATAGGCTCCCTTGAGAAACACCCACTGGAATGCAGCCCAAGGAGCTCAAGGAGCTCTTCAGATGCTAACCTGTCAATGAGCAGCACCAGTTATTTGGAGCAAAGAACATTGTTTCTTATTGAAATGTAACTGGCAAGGAATTTAGTGAGTGTGAACAATATGCTATAACCTTCTAGGTACTGAGTATAAGGGAGAGAGAGGCTCGACCTTGAATTCAGAGAAAAGTGAGCACTTAGAACTATATAATGGGAGCAAGGGCCTGGAAAAACAATGGGAAATTCTGGGTTATGCCTTCCTGTCCTGGGTCAGGGGAAGGCAAATTCTTCTAAGGAGATGAAAAGACTTTCCTGTGATAGACCATTGGGCAGAGTGCTCAAAAACCTGGGCCACTACCGTCCTTCAAACAATCAATGCCATCTCTCCCCTAAAGGTAGGGTCTCCCACCCTGCCATCCTTTTTATATCTGTATAAAAAAGGTAAATTGAAACACCTCTCTCCCTAAACCTCCCTAGCCAGTCCACCTATTTACAAAATGCCTAAGTAGCTTCTGGTGGTCAAAGGAACACCAATAAGCACTCATTCATTCATTCATTCATTCATTCATCTGTTAAAACTCATCTTACTGATAACTGAGACACAGATTCCCTACAAAGTGCTGGGTGTTCATCTTTGAACAACATAAACTGTCCCTGCTATTGTGAAACTTGCAATCTAGTAGGGGAGAGAAATATTAAATAAGTAAATGAATGAATATATAAATACAGATTATGATATGTGTTATGAACACTTGTATTTTCTTTTATAGCAGGAGTCTTTTCAACCTAAAGGCGTCAAGGTTATATTATTATCTATATATTTTTATTATCTATCGATATATTATTATCTATATATAAAATTATTTATATATTATTATTTATATATTATAGTCTATTTATATATTACCTATATATTATTTTCTATATATTATATTCTATCTATATATTATTATCTCTATATTATTATCTATATTTTATTATCTATATATTCAAGGGAACTGCTTTTGGGAGTCCATATATTTCTTAAGATTGTATGTAAAATATTCTATGAATATAGGTTGATGCTTTTTTCCTCTGAAAAGTATCCATGTCTTTCAGCAAAATCTCAAAGAGATATAATCTCCTAAAAGTCAAGAACTGATGCCTTAGAACCACACCAGACAATATTTTCTTCTTTTCCCATTGCCATCCCTCAGAACTGATCAAATTTGCTAGTGTTTATGGTTGGCACTGAAGCAGCCAGCTCAGAAAAGCAGAGCTAGAGAGGCCGGTGCTGTCTCCTGCAGGGCATGTGGGCAGGTTGAGGGAGGGCTATGCCCAGAGAGTGCCCACCAAGACCTCAATGCTGACTGCCTTTCAGGAGTGGGAAATAAGGTGATGTTTGCATTCTCTCAATATGTGTCTCTGTTGTCTGAATTGTTTACAATAAACATGTTGTGTTTATAATCAGGAAAACTAACACATTAAAGCTATTTTTACTTGGGGAGAAATTATGAATTTTACTACTTGTACACATCTCTTGTTGACTAAGGCATAGAGATTTACTACACAAAAAATAGATTGTATCAGCAATGTGATGATATAAAATTTTCCCCTAACTAAAGTTAGCCCAGGTGAGGAGATAGATTGAGAAAATGTTGTCTGTTCAGCTATGGACTACACGGATGCCAATGGGCTCCTCACTGGAAAGCGCGCATCTTGGGCATGTACAGCTCCTTTGAACTTGATTCCACCACATGTGGTTTCCAAGTCACCAATCAGGGATCTCATTCAGGAACAAGGCTAAGAGAGCAGGGGTAGACTTCTCTAGGTCACAAGTCATGACTGAGAAGACAGTCCAGGACTTAGAGTCAAATGATAAAGTTTCACATCCAACCTCTTCAAATTAAATTTATTTCTCTCTTTCTCTTTCTCTCTTTCTCTTTCTCTCCTTCCTTCCTTCCTTCCTTCCTTCCTTCCTTCCTTCCTTCCTTCCTTCCTTCCTTCCTTCCTTCCTTCTCTCTCTCTCTCTCTCTCTCTCTCTCTCTCTCTCTCTCTCTCTCGACGGAGTCTTACTCTGTCGCCCAGGCTGGAGTGCAGTGGCACAATTCTTGGCTCACTGCATCCTCTGCCTCCCTAGTTCAAGTGATTCTCCTGCCTCAGCCTCCTGAGTAGCTGGGATTACAGGCATACACCACAATATCTGGCTAATTTTTGTATTTTTAGTAGAGACTGGGTTTTGCCATGTTGGCCAGGCCGGTCTCAAGCTCCTGACCTCAAGTGATCCATCCACCTTGGCCTCCCAAAGTGCTGGGATTACGGGTGTGAGCCACAATGCCTGGCCTTTTCAAATTTCTATTAGCTGATCTGTGCCTCGATTCACTTGCCTACAAAAAGGGCATGTCATATCATCCCTGCCCATCTCATAGGGTAACTGTGAGGCATAAACAAGCTTATGAGAGCCAGGATCACATAAAGAGTAGAGAAGAAAGGCTATGTTACATGTCAGCCAAAGATATCATTTTGCATCTAATATGACAATACCTGAGAATACATACATTATTGAAATGCATACTTTTCATGGATGTAAATAACAATGTAGATCTAGGTATCACTCCAGAGATAGCTCTTGTACATTGTTCTTTAACTGTAGGTACATTGGGGAAGGAAGTATTATATGCCTAGGCCAGGAGCTATGTTTTCCAATAGTGTATGTCCAACTCGTGGCTCCAGCTCATCCATCTTATCTGAAAACTTTTATCCCCAGAAAAGTCCACCTGTCACATCACATTACACAGAATACGAGCTAATGATAAAAAAGACATGAGCATGTAGTAGGTGGCTCATGGTTCAAGGGGCTTTGAGGGCAGGAAGGGGGTCTAGAGAATGGCAGATCATTTGTCTGCAGCCCTCAGTTTGTGAGTTCTCCTGCCCGGGAAAGCCATGGGGTGATTACTGCTGTTATTTATAGAGCAATTTTCCCCCTCATTTAGACATAGAGTCTAGCGAGACACCTAGGCACAGATAAATAATACCTAACAGTTCTGCCCAGACATTTGTTCTCAAATTTTTATTTGTTTCTGTGCCCTGAGATCCAAAATGAACAGAGAAGCTCAGTGGTAAAAGGAAGACTATCCCTTTCTGCAGGAACAAAGTGGGGGATGTGGCATGAAAACAGGCAGGGAAAGAAAGCCCCGAGTCCTGGACCAGGGTGGGAAGTGGGAGTCTGACAGTGTCAGTAAATGGAAAAAGAGTATATGTTTTCATGCTTAATGACTTTCTCTATTATGAAGTGAGTAAGAAATGAGGAACTTGATGCTGAATTATGTCAAAGTTGGGTTCCCATATGACATGGTTTGACTGGGTCCTCACCCAAATCTCACCTTGAATTGTGGTTCCCATAATCCCCACATGTTGTGGCAGGGATCTGGTGGGAGGTAATTGGATCATGGGGACAGTTGTCCCCATACTGCTGTTCTTGTGATAGTAAGTGAATTATCATGAAAACATGATGGTTTTATAAGCGACTTCTCCCCCACTTTGCTCTGCACTTCTTGCTGCTGCCATGTGAAGAAGGTTGTGGTTACTTCCCCTTCTGCCACAACTGTAAGTTTCCTGAGGTCTCCCTAGCCTTGTGGAACTGAGTCAATCACACCTTTTTCCTTTATAAATTACCCAGTCTTGGGTATGTTTTTATTAGCAGGGTGGGAATGGATTAATACACAATCCTATACCACTTCTGGGTCACAACGGACTGAACACGTAATCTCTCTGGCCTATGAATTAATCTTCGATTAAATGTGAGGTTTAGACTAGCTCAGGATTTCTCAACTTGTGTTCAACAGAACATTAGTTCTACAGTATATTAATGCGCAGTAATGTGAAGAAAAAAGAAGAGGGCGCTGTGGTCAATTAAGTTTGGGGGACGCTGGGTTAAACAGAGTTGAAAGATTTCTTGACTCCAAGAATTCTTGGAGTTTTTAATATGTTAATGTGACTTCTGAGTGTCCAACAGCTGATTATAAATAGGAGAAACATTTTTCTCAACTGATCTAGCCATAGGATTAGGGGGTTTTGTATTGGTTTTGTTTTATTTTTGCTTTGCTTTGTTTTGGTTTGGTTAGCATCAGCAAAGATACAGAGACACTTTGGGAAGACTAAACTAGATGGTCTTAAATATCTCTTCCAATTCTCCAAAACTGTGGGATTCTACGAAAGACCATTAAGTGGCCATTATGCTATTTTATGCTTGGGGATGGGCAAGAGAGACCAGCCTCATATTGAGTGACAGCAAGAAGTATAACACCATGTGTGTGTCTTTTTCATTCCATCTTAATAATAGTCTAGCAAGGTGAGCCCTATCATTCTTATCTTACATGAGAGGATATTGAAGTTTTAAGGGATTAAGCTAATTTCTCAATAAATTCATTTTGGATGTTGTGGATTCTCTAGTCAAACATAGGGATGTGTGGATACAATTTTAAATAAGATGACATTTAAGCAAAACCTTGAAGGATGTGAAGGAGATAGCTATGTGTATACTTGGGGAAGAGTGTTCTAAGCAGAGGGAATAGCCAGTGCAAAGTTAAAATATAGGAGTCTGCCTGACTTGTTTGAGAAGTAGGAAGGAGGTCAGCAGCACTGGGATTGGAAGGGGTGGAAAGTGGGGCACATCGGGCCAGAAAGGCAATGGGGCAGCAGATCAGGCAGCACCCTGTACTAATCTTGGGAGTTCTGGCTTCGACTCTGTGGGAATGCAGATCAGAACAGTGACATCATCTGGCTTACGATTTTAAAAAGATCACTTACTTGGTCTATTGGATTTAATACAGATTCTAGGGAGGTGTGATAGTCATTTGTACTGTCCGCAAATTATTTCTGGTTCTCCTGGAACATGAATGAGTTGTACTTTCCTTCTCCCTTAAAGTTAGGCATGGCCATAGGACTAAGTTGGCCAAAGAACTGCAAACAGAAGTGATAGGTTTCTCTTCCTGGTGGAAGGTTTAAGGGCTTGTGGGCAATTTGGCCTCTACCGTGTGACTGGTGATGAGGGCTGCTTTGTCAGTCTGGGTCCAGCAGAGGCAATGGTGAACAGAGCTCCTCTTCCAACCAACGTCGAATGTGAGAGTGAGTGAGAACTAACCCTGGTAGTTAAGCCACAGAGAAGTTGATGTGACTTATTTCTGGAGCATAATATAGCCAATTCTTACCAATATAGGGGCAAGAGAAGAAACAGAAGATACTACAAGAATTTATATGAGAGAAGATGTTGGGTGAGTGTGGGTATGAGTATTAGAAATGATAGAAGTGTTTGGGTTGTGGATATATTTTAAAGGTAGAGTCAACAGTTTCCTGCTGGATTTGATATGGGGTGAAAGAGAGGGAGAGGATTCAGCATCATCTCTTGGTTTTTTGGCCTGACCAATTAGTCAGACAGAATTGCCATCAGTTAGCATGAGGAAGACTAGGTAAATGAGACTTGGGAGTAAAAAGGTTTGTTGTGCTTTTTACGTTTAATTTTCCATTTTATTCTTTTGAAAATGTTTTATACTTTCTGGTTATCTGCTGACGTTTTTGAGTTTAGCTTTTATCTTCTTGGATACAGTATGGGAAATCATAAAAGGTTCTAAGCAGTAGAACGACAGGATCCAATTCATGAGTCCTTCAGAAAACTAAGTGCAAGAAGATAGCATCTTGTTTTGTTTTTCTCTGATTTCTTTTTTCTTTGTTTTGGAGTGAACAGACTAAAGTGCTTAGCAAAGACATCAGCAGCATTTTATGTGACTCCCTTTTAGAGCCAGGGTTCAAAACAAACCATTTGGAACTCATTGATTTCAGTTTTCTCTTTATTGTTTTCCACCTTGATTGAGTCCTTTGACTATAAAGAGCAGATTGATTCTGACTCTTCTAATTTTCTGCCTGCTTGATGATTCTCACCTATCACATCTGCTTCCTGTCTACAGGCAATCATTATTCCCCTTCTTCTGGACACACTAAAATTAGAGCATCTTGGGAGGACACCCAGTCTGATTCTAAATTCCTTTGCTTTTGGTGGTTTGCTCTGTGAGGATCCACTCAGCTCTCATGACACTGCCAACATCCCTGAAGCCCTTAACTAGGCAGAAGTTGCAAACTGTCAGGCTCATGGCCAAATCCTTCTGCTTGATTCCCAAAGTTTTTGTTTGACCCACATAGTGATTTTAAACATTATCAATATTTAAAAATAGGAAAAATTCTTTTGGGAAGTCAGAAATGTTACCAACACCAAGAATCTTCTTTCTGAGTCTCAGGCAAAGGTGTGCTAGAACTGAGTAGCTTCGCGCTCTTTAAAAGGATCAGGTACTCGTCGGCACTCCCTGTCCTCACCTGGATGGCTGAATTCATTCATGTTACTTGTGCTGCTCTCTGCTTTCAAGATTGCAGAGGCCTTCCATATACATTGTCATATTTAATCCTCACAACCTTTTAAGGTCAGTATTTTATAGAGCAGGAACCCATCCTTCTCAGAGCTGTATTAATTGCACACTTTATTTCAGTACACGTAAGGTTACTTAAGTGTTTCTATTCGGATTATCTAAGGGCCAGAATTAAATATTTGGCTTTCTTTTTTGTTTTCTAAGCAGAATGCATCCTAGACTTTGCTCAGGAGTATTCATCCTTGGAGGTGTCGGATCGTGCTATGCTGAGGAGGAGCATGAACTTTGGGCTCACGCTGCCTCTCGCATGTGTTTGCTGTGTCTCCTTGAGCATGTTATTTAATTATGCCATGTCTTGGTTGTCTCATCTATAAAACAAATATAAAAAAATAATACTTAATCTTTTCTCAGTGTTTTTTTTTCCCCCTATGCAATATAAACTGGAAGACAGTAAGCGACAAGGAATGAGACTGGAAAGAAGTCGAGGCCAGGTCTTGGAGGAGCTTGCCACGGTCACAGCAAGATAGTCTTATTCTCTAAGCCAGGGACTTTCAAACTTTATACCTGGGAGCTCTCAGGCTATGCAGACTTATTTCTCCTGCAGGGCTCATCCTAGGAGAAAGTAATGAGTGGCCTGAGCCCCATACTCCCAACCTCACTCTGTTGAAGGATGTGGCGAGCCACTCCACAGTTTTCAGTGGAAACTGAGCTATCCGGATGCTGAAATGCACTATATTGAGGGGAGGTGTGAGGGGACAAATCTGGTGACAGGCAGGAATGCAAATTGGAGACACATGCTTAGTAAGATGGAGAAGAGAAAAAGGCTTATGAATGAAAAGTGAACCTAAACATGATGAATAATGATTGGGTGGCCATGAGCATCATGAAGAAAAAGGATCCAGGCTGAATTCTGTGTTTTTCATTTCGTTAATGGTTATAAGAAATTAAGGAGTGGGGAACATTTGGGAGCAAGAAATAATTTTAGAGAAATGGGAGTGAATGTTAGAATTATGACGTACCCATGGAACATCTAAATTAAGGTATTGATCATGATATTGGAGGAAATGTTAGACAATGAAACAAAGAGATTCCCCCACATCCCCGCCACTTAGCTACCCAAGACCTTGGGAGTGAGCTGGGGAATGTTGGATTCTGTCTCTGACCCCATTTCATCATTCACTAAGTAATGCACTTGTGCATTGAGAAGATCAGAGAAGTAACAGACATTCAAGTATTTGAACATCATTAGGTTGTATGTGAATGTTGTTTTACTTACTGGCTCAGTCAGTAAAAGTGAGAGACTAAAGCAAAAACTTACAGCATTTTGAAGTTGGAAGTTCCCCAGAGGTGGGTCCACTCTACCTTGGAGCTCAGGCAGGACCCACACTACGGTCTGCAGGGGAATCTCTCCATAGCTGTTCAGCACTCTGGCCTGCTCTAAAGGATCATGGAACAAAATGATGCCCAACTGTTGACTCTGGGGCTTTCTGTACGGTCCAAACAGAACTTACCTCTTCTTAGATGTCTTCCTTTGTCAGTTAATCATTTCTTGGGCAGCTTCTTTATTCTCTAGAAAAAATTATTTAATTTGTGCCTATCTGAGATTTCCTTTTCAGTATCCTTAAGAACACAAAATGGGGAGATATAATATGTGCACATGAAAGTGGAGACTTTCCAGTTACAGAAAATGAGAGGCTATGATTTAACTTCTCCCACTGCTTCCACGCCCCTATTTCTTGATTGCTGCCACACAGGTAGCTATTAAACAGTGTGAGATATGGTAACATGTCATGTTTTATGTTTTATTTTCATCACATGCAAGTGATTTATTAAGAAAGAGCTCCCAAAGGATCCATTGGAGGGAGAGGGACAGGACAGGGAAGAGGAGAAACCAGACAAGCAGGAGACCTCAGAGGCTCGCTTTAGCCTTATCTCAGGTAAAGCATTCCTCAGAGCTGTGCCCACGGAGGGGCTGGGCTTCCCTACTCCCACACCTGGTAGTCACTTTCACATAGATGAATATAGGCAAAAGGGCATTGTAAAATGACAAGCTCTCTCAGCAGTGCTCGCTATGCATGACGAAGTTTTAATGAAGATGCGTGGACTCAGGAGCAGTGAATATACTCACAGCAGAAACCCAAATGCTGGTGGTGAGTTCACCTGCTGTTATCATTTCTTCCTCTTGCTCTGGGAAAATCTCCTGCTCTTAAGGTTTGTGCCACGGGTTGGTCAAATAAAGATGCTAGATGAGATCCTCTCAGCCTTGCTATTTCCTGGGTAGGGCATATGGTGCACCACTCAGTACATGCCAGTGCTAAGCCCCTCTTAGCCCTGTGCTGCTGAAGGTGTGGCTGTGATGTGGCCCTCAGGGTAGAGTGTGTGAAGAAGAATGGATGGAATATTGCTCTTCTTTTTAGAGGGACGTTGGAGCCCCTGTCAAGATCAGCCAAGCCTAACAATCCAGCTCCTTGGTGGCTAGGAGTGGTCCCTCTCTCTGGTCACCCTGGCTGGAGTGCAATGGCGCTATCTCGGCTCACTGCAACCTCTGCTCCCTGGGTTCAGGTGATTCTCCTGCCTCAGCCTCCCGAGCAGCTGGGACTACAGGGGTGCATCACCACACCCAGCTAATTTTTGTATTTTTAGTAGAGATGGGGTTTCACCATGTTTGCCAGACTGGTCTAGAACTCCTGACCTCAAGTGATCTGCCCGCCTTGGCCTCCCAAAGTGCTGGGATTACAGGTGTGCACCACCACGCCTGACCCCATCTTCTTCATTCTAAATGATATCAACAAGAATCAGGGGTTGGCTCTGGAGGACATTGATTTAAAAAAACCCCAGGAAGATGACAGGATTCCTCCCAACTGCCTTCCTCGCCAGCCCTGCTCCCTGTGTCCCTGTGTCTGCCATATCTCTGTTGGCTGCTCAGTCCTTCAGCATCCAAAGGAAGATCTGGAGGATTAGCTCTATAACCCTGCCCACAGGAACCTGAAGAAAATTGAATGTGGGAAGAAAGGAGCCCAGATGTAAAAGGAGAGAGTTTGGGGGTGGGATTTCTTTCTTTTTTGTTCTTCTTTGGTTGTTTCTGCTTGTAAAAGATGTATTTCCTCCCTCAACCTCATCCAGCTGTCTTCCCAGCACATTGAAGAAAGGAAGGAAAAAGCTATTTAAATTTATACTACTGAATTTCTGTAGGACACTGAAATATTTCTGAAGTTAATAGGGGAGTGCTGAATAGTTTGTTCCAAATAATTACAGAAAAAAAATACATTGAAATAATTAGTAGTTGCTACTAGAACATTCAGCAAAATGAAATGACATCTTTGCATGCCTATTAAGCAGCACTTTATTTTCAGTTTAGGGTGTTTTGGATGAAATTAGATGGCAAACATACTGCATCGTTGAGTGATTAGATGAACTAGTATCATTTAGAGTTAGACTAGTATCATCAGCAGCTTTTTTTCTTTTCCTCTTTAATAAAAAAAAAAAAAAAGTTACTGTGCTCTCCTGTTAGGCAAGACTTTAATAGAAACGGGACCAACTGCAACCCTTGAGACTTCAGCTTAAGTGGCTTAGGTGTAATCTCCCTGGATGCAAGGAAAGGCGTTAAACAGAATCTGATTATTCCATATTTTCTAATTCTGGGATTCTCTTCCTACTCTGCTTAGAGAATACATAAAAGCTCCCACACCACTGTTAACTTTAAAAAAATCCAAACTTAAAAATTTGGAAAAGGAAAGGGAGAGACTTTACTTCTTATAGGGGGTTACAGCCTGCAAGATGGCCATCCGCGGGCTGAGACCTGCCTCCGCCAAAACCCTACGGGCACTTCACAGGAGGAGGGGCCGGACTGAAAGCTTTATGCTGAATGGGTTGGCTCAACATACCTGCTTAACAGGTGACAGGAGGAGCTATGAATATTCATGAAGGTGATCCTGACACACACGTATTGAACAAACACGCGTGTAACATATGACCCATGTTCACTCTGGGGTGGAGACGGAGCATTTTAAATGTATTACAATTAGGTCTCATTTGTCAAAAGGTCTCAGGACATGAAGGCACACAAGTGCACAGTCTCTGTACACCGGCCAGAACCGCTGCATGGTCAGTGTTCTCACCTGGAGAAAGTTACTGAAATCAGTCCCTGTCTAATCAAAGGTGTTGTCGTGGCTGGTGAAACAGGGGTCTGTTACTCAGCCTCTGTGAGCTGATGAGTTGTGATTGTTTTAATTTTGCTTATCTCAGGGCCAGTGCTTGTTTAGCTGCTAGAGAAAAAGACAGACCCTTGTGGTAATTGGAACCTAGTTTATGCTTTAAGCGTGGGGTGCGTGACTTAACCGCTGCCTGGCACGGCCTTAGGTCCTGTTTATCATTTGAAATCTTGTTGCCACAAAGCGTCCGTTACGTCTGTCTTATGGTCTCTGTTAACGCCGGCTGGTTGTTGTGTCCAAACTGCAAAAGGGCGGGGGACACCGTCAACGTGTTTGATCTCCCACCTTGCCATGGCTGGGAACTAAGTTTTTAAGGTTTTTCTGGGGTCCCGTTGGCCAAGAAGGGGTCCACTCAGCCTATGGCAGGGGCTTAGGATTTTATTTTTAGCTTACACCACCCGCCTCTTTACTTTCAAAGCAGAATCTAATTAGCCAAAAACAGTAAATGGTCTTAGTCTAATGAGAAAAACCAAATTTGCCTTCAGCTCCACTCCTAGCCACTTTTACATTTCTCCTCTCTATTAAAAACAAAAACAAAAACAAAAAAAACCTATTGACCAGGAATGTGATTTCAGCATTTTAATTTATGGCAGGTGTTTGAGCACTAACGCCCTTGCCCCTTTCCCCTCTGTGTTCTGTCTTCCTCTTCCCCCTTTCACTCCATTCTGGTCCCTCTGCCCCTCTGTGTCCCTTCTTCTAAGTGCTCCCCATTTCCCCTCTTCTTTCCTTACTCCAATGAGAGAAGAGGAAACAGAAGGGAAAACAAAGGGACAGACAAGGAGTCCAGGTGTCACAACAGTGCCACGCACACTCGAGTGTCTGTACTGCATAATCAAGCATTGTGATTTTTTTACTGTTTAATACACTATTTCAGATGAATATTTAGGAGGCAAAATGGACTTAGAAAAATCTATATGAGACTGTTCTACTTTTCTCTGATATTTTATTATTGTGCTCCAAGAAATTTGTTCAGCTCGCTGCTTCCTCATTAAAAAAAAAAATTAAAATGTTTGAGAGTTCTGAGATTCCATCTTGTGCAGAAAGGAAAGAGGAAATGGGGGAGAAATGACCCATGAGAAATGACCCCTGATTCAGGGTGGGAAACAGCAAAGGAATGAGACAGCTGGAGACCACTGAGCTCCGTCGTTGACTTGGGGCTGCCATGTTTCTTTCCTGGGGCCCAGCTGTTTGTTCTCACGCTGCTGGGCCTCTTTGCCAGCTCTGCCTGGCACTTCCTTAGCCCAGCACACTCACCTCTCCCTCCCCAGGCTCGTTTGTCCAGGGTCACCCATTAGGATTCTCTGCCTGCTCCCACCCCCTTAGATCCCCGGGTTGTGCCTACTGTGCCCCAGGAGAAGGGGACACCATCGGCCTTTCCTGTCCTGGAAGCTGAGCTTTCCACGTGTCCTCCAATGGGGCAGCTGAGCAAGGTTCTGATGCCCTCATGAGAGGTCGCATTTACACTCGCCACTTTTGCTTTGTAATATTTGCTATTCAAGTGGATCCCTTCCAAAGACCAGCTTGTGGTTTACCCCAGAAGAGTGACACCAAATTTGACATTTAAGACAAAAGTAAAAGGAAGAAAGGGCAGATAAGCTATGGAATTTATGTGGGGGTGGGAAGGGCCTTCCAGGATGCCTAGAGCTGGCTGTGCCATCTGCCTCCCCTTAGCTTCGGTGCCCCCTTGGCTCCTTGGCCTGCTATCAGCCTTGCCTCTGATACAGCGGTGGCGATGAAAAGAGTTAAGGCCGCTTCTGCAGGCAACACTTGGGCCTCCCAGCTAGGGAAGCTTTCTTTGCAACATTGCTCAGCTCTGTGAGTTAGTGGGGCCACTTCCCCCTTCCCTCTAATGCTCCATCTTCTCTTGCAGGTCATGCTCCCTTCAACTCTGCCTTCCTCTCGTCCTGCACCAGTGGCTTTGGTGGACTGTGCTCCCCTGCTTGTTCTTCCCACGGATAGAGCCCCATCAGCATACGGGTTTGTCTGTTTCTTGCAGCGCTGCATGGATGCAGTCATTCCTCTGTATCTCCTCTTCCCCGATCTTTTCTATGGCAACCTCTCCAGTTGCCCCACTTAGACAGTGCCTATCTTGTTGAGTTTGATGTAGGGGCTGTTCAAATCTTCATCACTAGCCTGCCTCCACACAAAAGGCTCCCCTGCAACTCATTCGCAGATTTCCTACTGGGATAAGCTCTGGACCCAGTAGCTACAAATTCAGGACACTGTTTCCTAAATGGCAGCAAGGCCTCTTGGCCATGCTGGCCTGCCCTTACTGGGGCAAGAGGGGATTTCAGGCCGTGATGCAAAAAGAAACTGAAACCTAGTCATGGGTGCTGCTTGGAAATATCCCGAGAGGCAGTGCTGCCTCTTAAAACTGATTTCCTCACTCACTGCTGACTGCCTGCCTACCCACCCTTAGCTCTGAAAACTCATCTCGACCCTGAGACAGTGGGAAGGTGTGAGTGCTTGCCTCTGCCTGTTCCATGATCCCAGTCATGGCTCTGTGGTGCTTCTTTCCCAGCCCCATCAGCCTTGGTTGTAAGGGAAGACAGTGTGGCTCTGCCAGGTAGCAGGTGCTGCAGTAAGGAACAGGATAAAATTTGGTTTTATAGGGCAGCAAATACACAGCAAGCCCTCGGGGAAAAGTCACAGCCTCAGTTCCCAAACCAGGTCGGTTCAGAGGCTTTGTGCTCTGGATTTATAGTGTCTGTACTGAGCCAATTTAAACAATTTCAATCAACAGGACCCATATGATAAATTGCATATAACTCATCCTGTAAGAGAGAGAATAGGCTTGGATTGAATTTGAACTTTTAGGGGTGGAGGGTCATCCAAGGAGCCTCAGAGTGTTCTCTCATAGCCATTAAAACCAACAACTAGGCAAAAAAGGACCAGCCTGTATGTAAGCAACAGCACCTGTGCCTTGGAAACAGGATGGAGGCAGGCGGGTAGTCCCATAACAAAGGTCTGGCTGTGGGGTGCTTGAGGGTGGCTCTGTGGATCTGAGCCTTACCAGCAGGCTGGATTTGAGGGAGTGAAGTAACCTCACCAAATGTCATAATAATAATAACAATAACAATAATAACAGTATCTATTAATAATAGTATCTGTGTGGTTTTGAGTATTACAAGAGATAAAATAATACTTAATATTTATTATGTACTTAATATGTGCCACATACTATTCTAACTGCTTTATATGTTCCTAATGTGGTTCCCAGAATATAGTAAGTATTCAGTAATTGCTGAATGTCTTTTTTAAATAATGACAGTCATAAAAACATTTTTAAAGCACACCTCATGTATCAAAGCTCTGTTCTAAAAACTTTACATATTGACACACTTAATCTTTGTAACAGCTCTGTGAAGCAGATACTACACCATCATCCCCACTTTACAGATGAAGAGACCAAGGTGCAGAGAGGCTAAGTAAAGGATTGCCCAAGGTGAAGAGCTAGTAAGAGGTGGACCTGGAATCTGAGCCTCCGAGGTTCCCGTAAAGGCCGGTTCTTAACTACTGGATGTCCTCCAATCAATATTGACTGAGTTCCTTCTAAATGCCAGGTACTATTCTGAGGGCTTGGAATACATTAGAGCTCCACACAGACAAAAATCTCTTCTTCACCTCCTCGAGAGGGAGACAGACAATAAACAAGTCAAATCAGTAAAATATCTACCGTGTTAGAAAGTGGTCAGCGCTAAGGAATACGAATGGAGCAGGAGAGGGCAATGAGATGTTGTTTCCGCCTGGGGAAACTTTGGAAAGTCGGATCAGGAAAAGCCTCGCTGAGGAAGTGGTGTGTGAGTCAGGACCTAAGGAAGTGAGAGAGCTAGGCCTGCAGCCCAGGGTAAGAGCATCCTGGGCGGAGGCAGCCCATGCAAAGACCCCGGGACCTAGGTTGTCGGAATTAATTACATTGATTGGATCCACACACCCTCCTCATCTCAAATATCTGAGCTTAGCAAACATCTCAGCACCAGAGTGGAAGGCACAAGGGTTTGGAAGTAGACTTTGAAATGTCCCTTCTTGCTTACAAATCCAGCTGGTAACCTCTGCAAGTTAATACGACCCATTCCTTCCATGAGCACCCGTGCAGGTTTGAGGACCAAGTTTGAGTCTTCTGCTTGCAGATGGAGAGTGTGAGAGAGGGTCTAAAGCTGAAGACAACCTTACTTAAAACCACTTTGATCCAAGGATTGTAGCCATTTAGTGCGTATTGATTTTTCTTTCCTATTTTTAGGAAGGTGGGAGCATGTTAATTAAACATTTTTGAGTAGAACTGGTTTCCAGGGAGGATGGCCCCAGAGAGCAGAATCTTTTATTTACCTTCCACTAGAGGCCCTAACGAATGCAAGAGCCAGTGGAGCTGCACGTTCCACACCTCCCGGCCACCCAGGCTCTGCATCGGGGCGGAGGCTCTCTGAACCCCATGTGTCCTGTGCCTCGTCTTCTATCCTTGCCTCCTGTGAGGAGAGGCATCAGGAGGATGGACAAAGAGAAAATGTTTTTAAACAAGAGATGAGGACAGCCCTGCCTTGTCTATTGGAACACGGCTCCAGGAAATGTGAGTCTGTCAAGACCAGACCCCCCTAGAACCTCAGCTGACCCCACATGCTCAACTGAGGGTGCCTGGCAGATGGTCACAGTTGGCCCTGCCACCAGCTTCTGGAAACACACAAGGGCTGAATGTCAGGGCACTGCTGGCTGGACCATCCCATCCCAAATGTTCTCCGCAGCACAGCCCAAGAAGTTGCCTTCACAGGAGGACCCTCCAGGGCTCCTGGGCCGGATGAGGCCCTTGAGTGCTTTATCACAGAAACAAACACACAACACAGCACCTTACATTTCTCTCTCCATGGATTTCTTTCCTTTCCAATCTTATATGTATTTCTTATTCTGTTAAGGGTCCAACAGTATTTTATTGTACTTTTAACGATAACAGTAACATTCAGCGCAACACTATCTTCCTTTGCCTAATGGATTATTTTCAAACTCTGAAAGGCGTATATTATCATCCCCATTTTCCAGATAAGAAGGAAGGCTTATACATGTTACATACCCCACTTAAAATCAAAAGTTAGTAACTGGCAGAGCTGAAGTTTGACCCAGATCTGAAGACTCTGCAGCACACACTTTCAGTGTGGTATTAACTTTCCTGTGTCAGCTATTGAAGATCTGAAAATGTGTATAAATGCACATCTATACACATTAATACAAATAATATGCATGCATACTGTAGGAAAAACAAATACTTTTTCATGTTACCACATGTTACAAAACAGATTGACAAGAGAAAAGCACACGTATGTATTTAACACAAATTTTATAAAACGTGAGAGACTTCAGAAATAAACACCTCCCAAAACAAGGGAATGCATGCATTTCTCTACTGAGGTCTGACGAAGAGTGGACAACCGTGGGGAAGTGTGATTGGACATAAGGGTTGGCTCTAATGGCAATGAACTGGGGATAGAGTTAACAAGGCCCTGTTTGTTCAGATTCTGCTCGGTGTTCAGGTGTCTTCAGAGATAACGGTGCTCCTTCCCTCCAGGTAGAGTGAGGGCATCTCTGGAATGAGGGTCTCATGACCTGCTTCAGGGGAAAATGATGTGGGGGAAGTGAGAGCAATCTTCCTGCTTCTGCTGTTTTCTCAAATGCCAAGGTGCTATGTCTTGGAATAGCGTGTCCTTAATCATATTAATGGTTACACACACGTGTTTGCATGTGTGCACATGCACGCACGCACACACACAGAGCATGTTCGGCTATAGGAATGGTTGGAAAGAATTAAGAGTGCTATACACTGGGCAATGTTGCATGGAGCAGGGCGTAGAAGGTGAATATGAGGCATGAGATGTAGTTATTGTGGGTGGGGAACGTTAATACCTCGAGCTCCAAGTGTCTCCCAAGGACCCTAGCAAGAGGGGGCAGGGCTGAGCATCGGTTTGCTGTGGGACTTTCTGTACATGTGGGCTGACAATAAAGCTGTTTGCACAGTGTAAGCTCACATTAGAAAATGCAGACCACTGGCTGTCTCTCCGAGTGTCTATGTGGTGTTTGCACACAGATAAGTACCAGGAGCCTAAGCGTGTCTGTCCTGGAGGTGAGCAGAAGGACAGAGGCTGTGGGAACAGAAACATCCCTCTCTGTGCCTGCCAGGCAGCGGACCTGGGCTTTGAGCATTTTCATCTGAGCTGGACTAGATGTTTTTGCCTCATCCATGACAGGAAAACAAGCTGGCTGTTGGATAGAGCACCCAAGGGTGGAGGTTTTGTTTTAAAAAGGTAAACAAATAGTTCACTGCTCTTGTCCCTTCTCCCTGGTGTTTCTCATGCCTGGACAGACTACCCCATCAATGTAAACTCTTCCATTCCCTCAGAATGTTGCTGAAAACCTCTTCGCTCATCCACCTGGGATGCACTGCCTGCTGATATGGCATGGGGTGGGGGTGTCTCTACATTTGTTTCTCTGTTCATCATAATATTCAGTGGACTCCTGCTTTCATAGGCATGTGGTCCTGTGGAATCCTCCAGGAACACTCCTGTGACTATTGTCTTAAATGATAACATCTACAGAGCACATCACACTGCAGAGCTCATCAACACCCCTCACATCCCCTCCGATCTCTGTGCCCTTTCTCACACTAGGTCACACCACCCTCCACACAGACACTCACACTTTCCCCTTCTCTTCCCTCTCTATCAAATCAATTTCTTTTGTTTATTTATTCATTCAACAACAGAAGTTTACTGAATACCCAGTATACGAAAGGCACCGTTCTAGCACTACGGATGCAGCTGAGGACACAGCAGACAACACTTGTGAGGAGGCAGACAGTAAGGAAGATAACTGAAATATGTCAGCTTGTGAGAGGGTCAAGGAGAGGCATGAAGTGGAAGGGGATAGAATGCATCAGAGGCATGGCAGTGCCACATGGGTGTCTGGAAAGGCCTTGCCGAGCTGGCAGGTGAAGACAGACCTGCGAGAAATGAGCGAATGAGCCACGCGTTCAGCAAAGGAAGAGCCTCTGGTACCAGCAGATGGCAAGGACCCAGGAGCACACCTGGCCAATAGGAGGACAGAGGAGGTGCAGGTGTCCAGAGTGGAAGGAATGGTGGGAGACAAGACAAGGCAGGAGGGGTACGGAGGAGGGGAGCTGTCGGTCATGCAGACTTGAAGGGAATTTTGGGGACTTCGGTTTCTACTGAGTGAGATGGGGAGCTATGAGGGATTTTGACCGGGCATGTGTTAATAGGATCTCTGGTCAGAGAATAACCTGAAGGAGGGGGAGAGGAGAAGTCACAAGACCCACCAGGAGGCCACTGCAACACTCTCACTGAGAAACACTAGCAGTGAGGTCCACAGTCCTGGCAGTGGAGGGGCCGAATTCTAAAGGACAGGCCTCTCTATTGGAGAGAAACGGAGCCAAAGGTGACTCCAAGGGCCTTTGAACTGATCAAGTGGAAGAACAGAGTTGGCATTTGCTAAGATGATTTGTGATTAAAAATCACTTTCCAAGCCTTGCTGATTTTATCTCTTAGGGATTTCTAGACTCTTTTTCTTTCATCCCTAAGACAATTTCCCTAATTTATCCACCCATTGTTTCTTACCAGGATTAGTGCAGCAGATCTCTAACTGACTTCCCGTCTGCTAATTGTTCCCTAATGCGGCCTCGTCACAGAGTTAGCTACGCCAAATAAAAATCTGGTGAAATTACTCCCAGACTAAAATCACCATCCACCCCCATCATCCGCTCTGCCTACAGGGAAAATTCA
This sequence comes from Chlorocebus sabaeus, assembly GCF_047675955.1. Lineage (NCBI taxonomy): Eukaryota > Metazoa > Chordata > Mammalia > Primates > Cercopithecidae > Chlorocebus > Chlorocebus sabaeus. Next base: position 126,983,364 of record NC_132904.1, on the reverse strand, counting down.
AGATCCTTCACATGGCTCATAAGACTTCCCTTATCTGGCGTCTACCTATCTGTTCACTCTTGACTATCAGTACACCCTTCTTCAGAATTTGCGCTTCAACAACTTGCGGTCAACCACCCCACCCCAACACAAACACACACATAACTGCCTGTGCCGTGTCTCATCTCTGTTGTTGCTTCTCTGTGGCTTCTGCTGCAAGGCTCTTCCTACCTGTTGTTTGCCTGGCTAACTCCTACAGGCCCTTGACAAGACATCTGAGGCTTCACTTTCTTCAAAAATCCTCTTTAATTGCCCCCTTACCCAATGTGTGTGTCCATACTCCATGCTGCCATAATCACCATGAAGCCTCCATGGTTAGGCTGGCCACATGCTTGCAGAGATGCTATTTCCACAGTGGTTGCTTCCATGGAAGCTGGGCTTGAGGGTAAGGGTCATGGCTTAGTCATCTCTTTATCCTGAGTTCCCAGCCCAGTACAAAGTCAGGGATTGATACATAATTGAGAAATGAGTGAATCAAAATGATTGGCTAAACTACTATTTTGAGAGGAAAGTTACATATTTGATTTTAATAATTTTGCATTCTGTAATGATACAATAAATAAATAAGTTTCAAAAACAAATATTTATGAAGTGCAGCTCTTAAAAATATAACTTCACTTAGCTTCTCATCCAGGAAGTCTCAACAAGTTTCCTAATATATTTTAAAATGTATACTAAGTTTGAACTCTATTTCACAGCTGCTTACATGTAGATTGATAAGTGTTTCTGTATTGTATGAATGTGTATATGTATGCATGAGAGAAAGAGAAGGAAAGAGATCTCTCCTCAATTCCAAGCTTCTTGAGGGCAGGGGATTTTGTCAGCTACAATTATCCTACACTGGAAAACTTGTGAATCTACAGAGAGGAAACTTCCAACAAACATTATGAATTACTAGAGAAATGTCTTTCTCACTGGCAGGAGATTTTAGTGAAATATTTGCCAAGTGACTTGAAACAACTTAGATGAAAGCCAGTCCACCTCTACCTCTAGAGCTCAGAAGTACCAAAATCTATCTTGCTGGGAAATCAAGCTGGGAATTTCTTTAAGAATTGTATGCACATTGTGTCAAAATGTGCAAATATGCTTCCAACACAGGAGAGTAGTCTCTCAAAACCAAATTGCAGCCTGTAAGTGTCTCCCTGGGCCAAAGTCCTATGGCAACTCGATTGCTGACTTTATATATACATATACATACATACATATACATATATATACACACATATATATACACACATATATATAAAAACAGGTAAACTTATAAAAAAGTATTCAATAAAGTATTGGGACACACACACACACACGAATACCCATGTTTTATAATAATCCTTCTTACTGGGTCAATATTCTCTGCTATAGTTGGTAACACAAATCTTAGCAATGGAAAAAGCAAAAAAAAAAAAAAAAAGGTCAAAGGGTCAAGCTGAAGACTTAACAAAAACCAGTGTAGGCTAGGCACAGTGGCTCACACCTGTAATCTCAATGCTTTGGGAGGCCAAGGCAGGAGAATACCTTGAAATCAGCAGTTCGAGGCTGCGGTGATCTATGAGAGCACCACTGCATTCCAGCCTGGGTAACAGAGTGAGATCCCATCTGTACAAAAATGTTAAAAATTTAGCCCAGTGTCGTGGCAAGAGATATGCTCTGTTGCCCAGTCCAGGCGATAGAGCAAGACTCTGACTCAAAAAAAAAAGAAGAAGAAGGCAATGAGACAGAAAGAGAAGTCATGGAGGATCATAAAGAAGCACTATCCCCTTTGAGAGATGAATATAGACTTTAGAAACTTCAATTACTTTTTAGATGTTGGACTTAGTCTTGAAAAACAGTAGAGCTCTGAGGCTGACCCACATGGAGCCTGGGAATATATTCCGTTTGTGCTCTAGAGGTGAGAGGGCATAGGAAGTACAGATACAAGGTTCACAATTTGTATTCTTAAAGATTTGCGGCAGTTTTTTTTTCAATTTGTTTGCTCGTTTCTGATTTCTCTTCTTCATTCTCAGAAGATAGCCCCTATCTTTGTTCTACAACAAGATTGCAGGAGCAAAACAGATTCTATGGGATCATTTAAAAAGTCCCCAGTAGTGATGGTTAAGTAAAGGGACCTCGACTGAGGTCAAAGCAGAGATACAAATCCAGAAACTTCTCAATGAGTAAGTGGCAATTGTTTCCTGGGTGGAGGCAGCAAAGCCACCCATGGTGAATTCTGGGGCCTTCTTTTTAGAGGCCTTGGTGATTTTGTCATTGGGGTTACATTTACAACAGACTGGGCACTTTCCTGGCTCCTCCAGCCCACTTGGCAGAAAGAGCTAGAAGATAGTTTCCGACAATAGAAGATGCACTAGTTGCCAACCAGAAAAGCAAAACCTAGGAAGCACAAATGGAGATGTGACCAGAGGGAGAGAACAGAGGCGGGAAGAGAAGGTCCTGATTAAGAAAGAGAAGAAAGGATGAAATGGATAAAATTCAGAAGCAGCACTTAATAAAGACTGTCAGAAGCCTAGAAAAGGAGAAAAAAAGAGAATCAGTTGAGGCTAAAACAAAGTTTCTCAGAGAAAGTGACTCGGGCAGGGCCTAGGAAGAATGATTTGAAGTGGGCATGACCACAGAATCCAGAGATGAGAATTGGTAACCCAGGGTTAAGGGGAAGCTCCATTTTCAAAGCAGGTTTGTGTCTGAACTACAGATACGTGGCTTAGTCATAGACTCTGCTAGGCAGAGTGGATCACTTGAGGTCAGGAGTTTGAGACCAGCCTGGCCAACATGGTGACACCTCATCTCTACTAAAAATACAAAAATTAGCCAGGCATGGTGGTGTGCACCTGTAATCCCAGCTACTCTGTAGGCTGAGGCAGGAGAATCGTTTGAACCCCGGAGGCAGAGTTTGCAATGAGCCGAGATTGTGCCACTGCACTCCAGCTGGTCAACAGAGCAAGATTCCATCAAAAAAAAAAAAAAAAAAAAAAAAAAAAAAAAAAAAAAAAAAAAGAAAAAGAAAAAGAAAAGAAAAGAAAGAAAAATTTAAAAAGAAACACCCGCTTATTCCCCAGGAGGGTGATGACAGATGATTAACCTCAAGACCATGCACTGCTCTTTTGAGGGAACTCTGATCTTTCAGCCACAGGTGTGATCTCCACAGAGAAGGCTCTGCAAATCGCCTTGGTGCCAACCATGAGGCAGCATTCGTGCATTGGGTACAAAGAACCCATTATCCCACTGGCCTCCATGAAGGAACTCAAATGGCAGTCCCATTATTCTGACAACAGCAAAAAACACCCCACTTCCTTGAGACTGGCCTCTTCCTGAGCCTCCTTCATGCCAGCTTAACTCTTTCTTCTGCCTCCTGCGGTTTTTCCTGGAATAATTTTCTCTCTGCCACTCTGAATTCTGCTCTTTCTTCAATAAGCACAGTGAGCAGTGTCTCTTCCTGGATGATTATTAAATAGTTCAACTCCTGACAACATGCCAGTATGGCTTAGAATCCAGGCCACACCATGTATTCCACCTTATTCAGATCTCTTATGAACTTTGAGCAAACTTTGATGCTTTGAGCAAATTTCTTAACTCCTCTCATTCCCAACTTATCATCTGCAATAAAGGATATCAATAAACCTATACTTTATAGCCACATACTAGGCTGGTTATTCAGTTCCTAATGATTCTCTCTGTGGGCACCCCTACTTACCCACTTTTTAGGGGAAAATACTCACTTCCCATATCCTTCAGTCTAATGTGTGGCCTGAATGGGAATGGCAATCTTCTTATGACCTTCCTTTGCTATTCATTGTGTTTAGTCTTAGACTAGGTACTTGATAGAAGGAAAGTCAATCTATGTATTTACTGAGAATTTTCTTAGAGCTGAGGGAGAAACCTCTTACCCTGATGGTAAAGACATAAATGTATCAGCCATGGGCTCCTTTATTTGTCTCTTACATGTGAAACAGAAGTTTGTATGTAGTAGATAAGAGTGACGCGGTGAAGGTGCAATGGAAAGTGGAGAAAAATGACATGGAGAGAATGATGAAGAAAGAAGAAGAAGAAGGAGGAAGAGGAGGAGGAGGGAAGGAGGAGGGGAGGAGGAGGGGAGGAGGAGGAGGGTGAGGAGGAGGAGGGAGGAGCATGGGGGGGGAGAAAGAAGAGAAAGAGCTGAGAATGGATAAAAGATGAGAGAGAGAGAGAAGCAGAAAGAGAATAGAGAGAGAGAATGGAGAATAAGATAAAGAACAAGAATGAGAAAAAAGGAGATTCCCAACAGTGTTCATATCTCTAGTTCCAGTCACTATGGCTGGAGGATCTGCCCTACATTCTTTCACCTTATGATCTACTTGTGCTAATTCTTCTTTTCACTTAAGCTATTTCTTACAATCAAGATGCATGAGTACCTGACTGGGTAGTTCTAAGCACTAAATTCTATGATGACATGTTAAATGGTTAGTGTGTTGGCAGCCTATAGTTCAAGCATTCAAAAAGGGTGGTTATTTTATCCTTGTCACTCATCTTTGTGGGAAGCTGTACAGCATGGTGTTTAAATGCCTGTATTCTGGATACCAACTTCTTAGGTTCCAATCCCAAATCTACTCATTAGTATCTGTGTGATCTTGGGCAAGTTATTTCTCTGTGCTTTATGGCCTTGTCTATAAAATGTCTACAGATTGAATAGCTCAGTATTTTCCAGGTACTTAAAATATTATTGTTATCATTCCTATCTAAACTATGAAATTAGATTAGTTTACAATCTAATCTAAACATAATTTAGATCCTAGTATCCCCTAGATACTAAAGGATACTAGAATCAGAACTTCCTTTTTTTTTTATTATTGTACTTTAAGTTCTAGGGTACATGTGCACAATGTGCAGGCTTGTTACATATGTACACATGTGCCATGTTGGTGAGCTGCACCCATTAACTCATCATTTGCATTAGGTATTTCTCCCAATGCCATCCCTCCCCCATCCCCCAACCCCGTAAGAGGTGATGTGATGTTCCCTGCCCTGTGTCCAAGTATTCTCATTGTTCAATTCCCACCCATGAATGAGAATACGCGGTGTCTGGTTTTCTGTTCTTGAGATAGTTTGCTCAGAACGATGGTTTCCAGTTTCATCCATGCCCCTGCAAAGAATATGAACTCATCCTTTTGTATGGCTACATAGTATTCCATGGTGTATATGTGCCACATTTTCTTAATCCTGTCTATCATTGATGGACATTTGGGTTGGTTCCAAGTATTTTCTATTGTGAATAGTGCCACAATAAACATACTTGTGCATGTGTCTTCATCGTAGCATGATTTATAATCCTTTGGGTATATACCCAGTAATGGGATTACTGGGTCAAATGGTATTTCTAGTTCTAGATCCTTGAGGAATCACCACACTGTCTTCCAAGGTGGTTGAACTAGTTTACACTCCCACCAACATTGTAAAAGCATTCCTATTTCTCCACATTCTTTCCAGCACCTGTTGTTCCCTGACTTTTTTTTTGAGATGGAGTCCTGCTCCACCACCCGGGCTGGAGTGCAGTGGTGTGATCTCGGCTCACTGCAAGCTACGCCTCCCAGGCTCACGCCATTCTCCTGCCTCAGCCTCCCGAGTAGCTGGGACTACAGGCGCACACCACCACGCTCGGCTAATTTTTTGTATTTTTAGTAGAGACGGGGTTTCACTGTGTTAGCCAGAATGGTCTTGATCTCCTGACCTTGTGATCCACCCGCCTTGGACCCCCAAAGTGCTGGGATTACAGGCGTAGGCCACCGTGCCTGGGTAGTTCCCTGACTTTTTAATGATCACCATTCTAACTGTTGTGAGGTGGTATCTCATTGTGATTTTGATTTGCATTTCTCTGATGACACTAGTGATGATGAACATTTTTTCATGTGTCTGTTGGCTGCATAAATGTCTTCTTTGGAAAAGTATCTGTTCATATCCTTTGCCAACTTTCTGATGGGGTTGTTTGATGGTTTTCTTGTAAATTTATTTGAGTTCTTTGTAGATTCTGGATATTAGCCTTTGTCAGATGAGTAGATTGCAAAAATTTTCTCCCATTCTGTAGGTTGCCTGTTCACTCTGATGGCAGTTTCTTTTGCTGTACAGAAGTTCCTTAGTTTAATTAGATCCCATTTGTCTATTTTGGTTTTTGCTGCCATTGCTTTTGGTATTTTAGTCATGAAATCCTTGCCCATGCCTATGACCTGAATGGTATTTGCCTAGGTTTTCTTCTAGGGTTTTCATGGTTTTAGGTCTAACATTTAAGTCTTTAATACATCTTGGATTAATTTTTGTATAAGGTGTAAGGAAGGGATCCAGTTTCAGCTTTCTACATATGGCTAGTCAGTTTTCCCAGCACCATTTATTAAATAGGGAATCCTTTCTCCATTTCTTGTTTTTGTCAGGTTTGTCAAAGATCAGATGGTTGTAGATGTGCGGTGTTATTTCCGAGGCCTCTGTTCTGTTCCATTCATCTATACATCTGTTTTGGTACCCGTACCATACTGCTTTGGTTACTGCAGCCTTATAGTACAGTTTGAAGTCAGGTAGTGCGATGGCTCCAGCTTTGTTCTTTTTGCTTAGGATTGTCTTGGCAATGCAGTCTCCTTTTTAGTTCTATATGACTTTAAAGTAGTTTTTCCAATTCTGTGAAGAAAGTCATTGGTAGCTTGATGGGGATACCATTGAATCTATACATTACCTTTGGCAGTATGGCTATTTTCACAATATTGATTCTTCCTATCCATGAGCATGGAATGTTCTTCCATTTGTCTGTGTCCTCTTTTATTTCATTGAGCAGTGGTTTGTAGTTCTCCTTGAAGAGGTCCTTCACATCCCTCATAAGTTGGATTCCTAGGTATTTTATTCTCTTTGTAGCAATTGTGAATGGGAGTTCACTCATGATTTGGCTCTCTGTTTGTTATTGGTATATAGGAATGCTTGTGACGTTTGCACATTTATTTTGTATCCTGAGATTGTGCTGAAGTTGCTTATCAGCTTAAGGAGATTTTGGGCTGAGACGATGGGGTTTTCTAAATATACAATCATATCATCTGCAAAGAGGGACAATTTGACTTCCTCTTTTCCTAATTGAATATGCTTTCTTTCTCTTGCTTGATTGCCCTGGCCAGAACTTCCAACACTATGTTGAATAGGCGTGGTGAGAGAGGGCATCCCTGTCTTGTGCCAGTTTTCAGAGGGAATGCTTCCAGTTTTTGCCCATTCAGTTTGATATTAGCTGTGGGTTTGTCACAAATAGCTCTTATTATTTTGAGATACATTCCATCATTATCTAGTTTATTGAGACTTTTTAGCATGAAGGGCTGTTGAATTTTGTCAAAGGCCTTTTGTGCATCTATTGAGATAATCATGTGGTTTTTGTCTTTGGTTCTCTTTATGTGATGGATTATGTTTATTGATTTGCATATGTTGAACCAACCTTGCATCCCAGGGATGAAACCCACTTGCTTGTGGTGGATAAACTTTTTGATGTGCTGCTGGATTCGGTTTGCCACTATTTTATTGAGGAATTTCTCATCGATGTTTATTAAGGATATTGGTCTAAAATTCCCTTTTTTGTGTGTGTGTCTCTGCCAGGCTTTGGTATCAGGATGATGGTGGCTTATAAAATGAATTAGGGAGGATTCCCTTTTTTTTCCATTGATTGGAATAGTTTCAGAAGGAATGGTACCAGCTCCTGTTTGTACCTCTGGTAGAATTCGGCTGTGAATCCATCTGGTCCTGGACTTTTTTTGGTTGGTAGGCTACTAATTATTGCCTCAATTTCAGAGCCTGTTATTGGTCTATTCAGGGATTCAACGTCTTCCTGGTTAGTTTTGGGAGGGTGTATGTGTCCAGGAATTTATCTATTTCTTCTAGATTTTCTAGTTTATTTGTGTAGAGGTGTTTATAGTATTCTCTAATGGTAGTTTGTATTTCTGTGGGATCAGTGGTGATATCTCCTGTATCATTTTTTATTGCATCTATTTGATTCTTCTCTCTTTTCTTCTTTATTAGTCTTGCTAGCAGACTATCTATTTGGTTCATCTTTCCAAAAAAAAGAAAAAAGAAAAAAGAACAGAACAGCTCCTGGATTCATTGATTTTTTGAAGGTTTTTTTGCATCTCTATCTCCTTCAGTTCTCCTCTGATCTTAGTTATTTCTTGCCTTCTGCTAGCTTTTGAATTTGTTTGCTCTTGCTTCTCTAGTTCTGTTAATTGTGATGTTAGGATGTCGATTTTAGATTTTTCCCGCTTTCTTTTGTGGGCATTTAGTGCTATAAATTTCCCTCTGCATACTGCTTTAAATGTGTCCCAGAGATTCTTGTACATTGTATCTCTGTTCTCAGTGTTTTAAAATGACATCTTTATTTCTGCCTTCATTTCATTATTTACCCAGTAGTCATTCAGGAGCAGGTTGAATGACTTTCCATGTAGGTGCGGTTTTTAGTGAGTTTCTTAATCCCGAGTTCTAATTTGATTGCACTGTGGTCTGAGAGAAAATTTGTTGTGATTTCTGTTCTTTTACATTTGCTGAGGAGTGCTTTACTTCCAACTATGTGGTCAATTTTGGAATAAGTGCTATGTGGTGCTGAGAAGAAAGTATATTCTATTGATTTGGGATGGGGAGTTCTGTAGATGTCTATTAGGTCTGCTTGGTGCAGAGCTGAGTTCAAGTCCTGGATATACTTATTAACCTTCTGTCTCATTGATCTGTCTAATATTAACAATGGGGTGTTAAAGTCTCCCATTATTATTGTGTGGCAGTCTAAGTCTCTTTGTAGGTCTCTAAGGATTTGCTTTATGAATCTGGGTGCTCCTGTATTGGGTCCATATATATTTAGGATAGTTAGCTCTTCTTGTTGAATTGATCCCTTTACCATTATTGTAATGCCCTTCTTTGTCTCTTTTGATCTTTGTTGGTTTAAAGTCTGTTTTATCAGAGACTAGGATTTGCAATCCCTGCTTTTTTTTGCTTTCCATTTCCTTGGTAGATCTTCTTCCATACCTTTATTTTGAGCCTGTATGTGTCTCTGCACATGAGATGGGTCTCCTGAATACAGCACACTGATGGATCTTGACTCTATCTAATTTGCCAGTCTGTGTCTTTTAATTGGGGCATTTAACCCATTTACGTGTAAGGTTGATGTTGTTATGTGTGAATTTTATCCTCTCATTATGATGTTAGCTGGTTATTTTGCCCATTAGTTGATGCAGTTTCTTCCTAGCATCGAAGATCTTTACAGTTTGGCATGTTTTTGCAGTGGCATGTACTGCTTCTTCCTTTCCATGTTTAGTGCTTCCTTCAGGAGCTCTTGTAAGGGATGCCTGGTGATGACAAAATCTCTCAGCATTTTCCTGTCTGTAAAGGATTTTATTTCTCCTTCATTTATAAAGCTTAGTTTGGCTGGATATGAAATTCTGGGTTGAAAATTCTTTTCTTTAAGAATGTTGAATATTGGCTGCCACTCTCTTCCTTTTTTTTTTTTTTTTTTTGAGACGGAGTCTCGCTCTGTCGTCTGGGCTGGAGTGCAGTGGCCGGATCTCAGCTCACTGCAAGCTCCGCCTCCCAGGTTCACACCATTCTCCTGCCTCAGCCTCCCGAGTAGCTGGGACTACAGGCGCCCACGACCTCGCCTGTCTAGTTTTTTGTATTTTTTAGTAGAGACGGGGTTTCACCGTGTTAGCCAGGATGGTCTCGATCTCCTGACCTCGTGATCCACCTGTCTCGGCCTCCCAAAGTGCTGGGATTACAGGCTTGAGCCACCGCACCCGGCCCACTGTCTTCTGACTTGTAAAGTTTCTGCTGTTAGTCTGATAGGCTTCCCTTCATAGGTAACCTGACCTTTCTCTCTGGCTGCCCTTAAAATTTTTTCCTTCATTTCAACCTCGGTGAATCTGAAAATTATGTGTCTTGGGGTTGCTCTTCTCAAGGAGTATCTTTGTGGTATTCTCTGGATTTCCTGAATTTGAATGTTGGCCTGCCTTGCTAGCTTGGGGAAGTTCTCTGGGATAATGTCCTGAAGAGTGTTTTCCAGCTTGGTTCCATTCTCCCCATCAATTTTAGGTACACCGATCAAACGTAGATTTGGTCTTTTCACATAGTCCTGTATTTCTTGGAGGATTTGTTCATGTCTTTTTACTCCTTTTTCTCACAACTTCTCTGCTTGCTTCATTTCATTCATTTGATCTTCAATCACTGATACCTTTTCTTCCACTTGATTGACTTCGCTATTGAAGTTTATGTATGCGTCACATAGTTCTCGTGCCATGGTTTTCAGCTCCGTCAGGTCATTTAAGGTCTTCTCTACACTGTTTATTCTAGTTAGCCATTTGTCTAATCTGTTTTCAAGGTTTTTAGCTTCCTTGCAATGGGTTCAAACATTGTCCTTTAGCTCGGAGAAGTTTGTTATTACCGACCATCTGAAGCCTACTTCTGACAGCTCATCAATGTCATTCTCCGTCCAGCTTTGTTCCATTGCTGGTGAGGAGTGGCAATCTTTTGGAGGAAAAGAGGTGCTCTGGTTTTTAGGATTTTCAGCTTTTCTGCTCTGGTTTCTCCCCATCTTTGTGGTTTTATCTATCTTTGGTCTTTGATGATGGAGACCTACAGATGGGGTTTTGGTGCGGATGTCCTTTTTGTTGATGTTGATGCTATTCCTTTCGGTTTGTTAGTTTTCCTTCTCACAGTCAGGTCCCTCAGCTGCAGGTCTGTTGGTGTTTGGTGGAGTTCCACTCCAGACACTGTTTGCCTGGGTATCACCAGCAGAGGCTGCAGAACAGCAGATATTGCAGAACAGCAAATATTGTTGCCTGATCCTTCCTTTGGAAGCTTCATCTCAGAGGAGCACCCAGCTGTATGAGGTGTCAGTCAGCCCCTACTGGGAGGTGTCTCCCAGTTAGGCTACACAGGGGTCAGGGGCCCACTTGAGGAGGCAGCCTGTCCTTTCTCAGGACTTAAACACTGTGCTGGGAGAACCACTGCTCTCTTCAGAGCTTTCAGACAGGGTCGTTTAAGTCTGCAGAAGTTTCTGCTGCCTTTTGTTCAGCTATGCCCTGTCCCCAGATGTGGAGTCTACAAAGGCAGGCAGGCCTCATTGAGCTGCAGTAGGCTCTACCCAGTTTGAGCTTCACAGCTGCTTTGTTTACTTATTCAACTTTTTCTACTCAGAACTTTCTTAAATACAGGAATTTTGTCTTCAACTTGGTATATCAAGTCTCACATGTAAAATGCATAGTAGGCCTTCAGTAAATGTTGAATAAATAACTAGACGAATTTTATTTTATGAGATGCTGTTTAATAAGGGCTAGCTTTCTCTTCCCAATTAGATCCTTTGTAAGAACGGGTGACAGGTCTGATGCTAGGGACATTGTAGGAACTGTATATATAGTATTTGCCTGATTTCTGGGCCATATCTGAAGAACAAAAAGGATGCACTGAAGGCATTTTTGAGTCATTGCCCATGTTGCCTATGTGCTTTCTTGACAATTCTCTAGCAGTTCCTCAGAAGCAAATGGGAACTGCTACATGGTGGTGACATAGCTACTTAGTCCCATTCCCCAAAGCCCTGGTCTTTGGATGTTAAGTGAGGTTGTTCTTAGATTTTTCTCCAAGCAAGTGCTTTGTACAATACTAGGGATCCTTTGAGATGACAGTCATGGGGCACCCTAGGGTGATCTTACCCTGAAGGGTGTTTATGAGATGGTCCCCCGTATCCACTGGGGACTGTCAAAAACAGCAGTGCAGAGCAGCTGCAGTATCCAAAGGAGGATGAAAAATAGCCTCCCCTGGGCATGGTGCCTCCATGCCATCAGTGAATGCAGCCTCTATCTCCAGCTGATTTCATCTAATGTGATAACACTCATGATAATAAATATTGTTAAAAATAAAAGTCACTCTGGGGATTGAGAATCACTGGGACAGGTGTTCAGAATGAGAAGAGTGCAGTAATTGGGTGACATATTCATTATTGGAAATGCCTTTTAAAATCTATTGCATTTAAAAAAACAATACTTCAGCTGCTCTCTGGCCTTCCAAAGTCATTAGCTGGTGTTCTTTATCTGTTTGTTTTCCTCACTGAAGTGAGGTTTTTAATGTCACATAAGAACTAACTTGACTCGGTGCCAGCATTTCAGAGTGAATGATGAAGCCTTCTGAGGCTCACATATCACTCCCCATGATGTTTCTCCTCCTTAGAGCTCGCAGTCCCTGCAGTCAGGTTAGAGCAAGCAGGGAGGGAGAGAGAGCGATTATAATTCCTGCTGGACAACAAAGTCACAGAGGCAGGGGAGGGGCCACGTTTTCCTCCAGTTCCCACAATCAGGCTGTTAAAGGGCTTTGAGGGAGGCCTAGGTGTCCAAACCCTCAGTCCACTCTCCCTAATAAGGGATGCAAATAAGGAATAAACTGTTTCAGACAGTACCCTTCTCTGGTGTTTCTGAAGTCCTTCATCTGTGTTACAATTGGGAAAAGAGTATCTTGATGGCAGTAATCCCATACTGGAAACTTCAAGGAGTAAGGCCCCAATAGAAACAACGAGCTCCCAATAGCATGCAGCAAGTTAGGAACTCAATTTATACTTGAAGTTGGCTTTGAAACATGCATTTAACATTTTTAAAAACGTTAGTTTCCCATTCTGCATGAATTATCCATGATTTGAATTTTTAAAGCTGTGTTTGCTTCTAGCCATGGGAGAAATCCTCACCATATTATAATGTGTGTGAGAAATTGGATTTGAGACCTTGCTTTGGCCTAGAAAATCTGCTCACCTTCTGCGGGGATCACCTACTATGTTCGTGCTGAGTTTCATCTTTTGAAGCGGCCTCATCAGGATATTTTCTGAGTTATCAGGGGAAATGTATGTGTGAGTAGGGAACTGTATAGGTACTTTATCCCTATTTTGACCTTGCATAAAGTTATTTGAGGAAGTCTTGGGCTAAAGCTTCATTTCTCAATTTCTAAAGGTAAATCCTTGGGTGTTATTTCCTTCCAAAAATACTCCTAGTGGGGTTGGAAGAAGAGAGTGAAGAGTAGCTACAATATTCTCCTATCCTTTTGAGAGAGTAGACCAAGCAATTTATAGTCATATACCAAGGGTAGACACCCAGGAAATGTTGAAAATAAATAGGAAAATGTCTCTCTTCCCATGGAACTCTTAAGACGATGCAATGCACTGAAGACTGGAAACCATAAGATCAAAGAGGGCCTCCCAGGATAGCTTCCCTGTGGCAATTCATGGGTGCTAGCCCTAATGTGCCTAGATTTTAGAGACGCAGCAAAAGGACCAACCCCAGCCTGATGAGACACCTGCCATGGAGCAAGATGAGGGCTGAAAGCAATGACACCTGAATCCTACTCTCCCCTCAACCATGAAATGCTCCTTATCTCTTGGCTCTTAATCATCCTTCAAAATATAATTTAAAACATATTTCCTCAAAGAGAATTTACCTGGAATCCTCCAGTCTAGATTAGGTCACCTGTGTGTTTCTCTCGTGACATTTATCAAAACTGTAACGAGGTAGACTTTTGTGTGGTTGTTTGTGCACCACCCAACAGGCTAGGGCACGCTGGACAGGAATCGTGCGTCTCTTGTCCCTACTCTATCCTCAGACCCAGCGCTGTGCCTGACTTAAGGGAGATACTCATTAAACATTTGGGAATAAAGAAACCAGGACAGGAAGTGTTGTCTCTCTTGGAAATAATGCCAAAGTCAATAGCTAATATCAAAAAGTTAAAAACTACTTGATCCATAGGAAAACTACTTAGTCCCCTTGATTTGCCCCATAGATACGGACCTTTTACTTAGATAGTAGTGACTTCTTTTTTTTTGTTTTTTTTTTGTTTTTTTTTTTTGAGACGGAGTCTCACTCTGCCGCCCAGGCTGGAGTGCAGTGGCCGGATCTCAGCTCACTGCAAGCTCCGCCTCCCGGGTTTACGCCATTCTCCTGCCTCAGCCTCCCGAGCAGCTGGGACTACAGGCGCCCACCACCTCACCCGGCTAGTTTTTTGTATTTTTTTAGTAGAGACGGGGTTTCACTGTGTTAGCCAGGATGGTCTCAAGCTCCTGACCTCGTGATCCGCCCGTCTCGGCCTCCCAAAGTGCTGGGATTACAGGCTTGAGCCACCGCGCCCGGCCGATAGTAGTGACTTCTTTACTGATGAGAACACTGTGGGAGAAGACAGTCCATAATGCCCAGAAAGACGGTAAATGCAGGTCTTTTGTGCTCATCTGTCCCTGTCATGCGGCTCTTTCCAATTTTCTTCACTAATGGCCACCTGTGGAGGAGGGGAAGGGAGCCTGGAAAGGCAGGGCCGCCCTTGTCCTCCCTGGGCTGAACTGAAGTCCTCTGCAGCATGTGCGGTAGAAACAGCCAGAGTGTATCTCATCATGGAGCAGCTTACAGGGCAAGGAACTCCCAATTGGCTGCTGAATAGTGTCTCGAAGATACCAAAGAGGTAAATTAAATGCATTAATCTCTGTGAGAGGCACAATTGAGGCATTCAGGGCTGCACAGAAATTTCCAACAATTGGCCTCATTTGCTTCAATAACAAATAAAAAGAGGAAGACGGGGGCCAGGATGGGTGTGGGCGGCCGTTTCTTGCTCTCCTTTTCCAGACGGGTAATCAAAATGAAGTTCCTCCCTGAGAATATGCATTTCATTTTATTCTGTACTTGAAAGCAAACACATTTGGCCCTTTCTCCTGCAATAAAGCAAATCCTTTCTCTGTTTTCATTTAAGAACATAAAGATGATGCCAATGACACCAAGACCCTGAAAGCTTCATTTCAGCTTCCTCTCAGCATAAAAAGGCAAATTTATTCTGCTTGAGATAGTTTTGTCCTGGGTACATGGCATTTGTTCTACTAAACTCATGGAGGCTGCAGCTATATGGCTTTATGAATGTTTTTATTTCTATTTTTCAACCATTGAAGACTTCCTGCTCCCAAGTCATGCACTCTGATTGAATAATATTTTATAGGAATTGAGAGAAAGTTTAACACAAATCTAACAACAAAATGCATGATTTGGGTCAATTGCAGAATTTAACCAAAAATATGAAATGATGGAAAGAACATAAGACTTAACAGTCACAAGATCTGGCTTCAAGCTCTGTCTAGTTCGGGCAATTTTGACTGAGTCAGTTAATAGTAACACCAGGGTCTATCAGCACTTGCTATGAGCCAGCGAGTAGTCTTTCCTTCCATTATTCCATTTAAGCTTCGGGACACTCCAGTGGAGTGGGACTATTACAAATTTGACTTCATATTTGAGAAAACAATCTTAGGAAAGTGCAGAAAATTATCTCAGGTACACAGTGAGTGAACAAAGGAGCCAAGAATTGGACTCAGGTCAACTGATTGAGAAGTCTCAGTTCTTAATAGCTAGTTTCACTCCTTAGGGACAGAATTACCCTCTTAGGTATTTGATCTTCTTCTTGATAATATCTAATAATGTCTCTCTCCCAGGAGGTTGGTAGAATTGGCTCAGAAAATACAAGTGCATTGGAAATTATAAAAACAATGGAAAGGTAAGGCATTATTATTATTATTAATATATGAGATAATATACAGGACTTAACCAATCCATATACTGGAAAACATTCCACTGAGAGATCACCTTCTAACTGTTCATCAGGATATAGGGACAAAACACACTCCTGGAGGCATGGCTGTGCTTCCCCTAAAAGGAATTTGTGTGGCACACTGAGAGTCTGTTAGGGAAGACACTTTATCCTAAGGCAGAAAATTAGGACTCTGGGAGTTAGAGAAGGGTGTGAAACAAGGAATGGAGAGGGAGTATTTTCTCTCTAGAACCAGAGGTCGTTTTTTTTCTGGACCCACAGTGAAGACAGAATGGAAACAATGAAATTGGGTTGGAGTGAGCTTTTTCAGGTTTTCAGGGGGCCAGAGTCAAAGAAGAAAGCTGATCATCTGGTGAGAGCCCTTGGGTTGCTACTCTAGGCTCTTGGTGCCCATGTGGTATTCCCTTGGCCCTCGATGTTCCCATGCACATCCACAGCACCCCAGGGTAAGCACCTGAGATTCTCCACCCCCCAGTCTTCTCTCCTGCCATTGGGCAGTGCCTTAGCACAGAAGACACTGAGCGAGTGCTGCAGGAGAAGCCCTCAGTCAATGACATCTGAGAACTGGAGGACAAACCCAACCCTTCTTCACCCCTGCAGTGAGACCACCAAGGATGCTCTAAGTGGTCTCCAAGAGGTCCTGAAACAGATAGCGCCCAGTTGCCCCAGGGATAATCTCATTAATAACATGCCCCTCATTAGGCTTTTCTTGTTCCTCTCTTCCCCATTCCTATTCCAGTGCTTCCTGAAGTCCCTGTCCACATAAAACATTTACATTCAAATTCTTATCTCAGGTCTCCTTCTGGAGAAGCCCAACATAAGATGTAGAATGAGAGTTACTCTGTCTTTCTGCTACTTCACAAGAAGTGTGATAATGTGCTTTCCAAAACCAGCAGCAAGGAGGACTCTGGTGATGAAAGGGTAAGGCCCGTGGCAGGCTGTTCGCGAGGTGCAACACTGGGCCTTTGCTTCTTGCTGCTGGCAGCTGACAAGAGGTAACCTCCTTCCAAGGAAACCAGTATCCAAGGCGAGGGCTCTGGAGATGCCGAGAGGTAAGGGCACATCTCTTCTAGGAAACAGAGAGCTCATGTGACCCCAACCATTTAGCAAGCACAGTCATCCCATAAGGAGTCACCCGGAGGGACACAGGAAAATCGACCCCCTTCTAAACTCAAAATATGTGTTCTCAAAACTATTGTTTTGGGGGGCACCAGTGTAATCTGCTAATGTTTGTATCCTAATGTTATGCAGCTGGATATAAAGGATTAACATTTTTAGGGCCCAGCATGGTGGCTCACACCTGTAATCCCAGCAATTTGGGAGGCCAAGGTGGGCAAATCACTTGAGGTCAGGAGTTTCAGACCAGCCTGGCCAACATGGTGAAAACTCATTTCTACTAAAAATACCAAAATTAACGGGGCATGGTGGCACGTGCCTGTAATCCCAGCTACTGGGGAAGCAGAGGAAGGAGAATCACTTGAACCTGGGAGGCGGAGGTTGCAGTGAGCCAAGGTTGTGCCATTGCACACCAGCCTGGGCGACAGAGTGAGACTGTTTCAAACAACAACAACAACAAAATGGCAGTTTTAGTAATGTAGCTATGTTTTATTTTTTATCTCATCCTTAATTGTTTGTTGGCATAGTTCTTTTCCCAAATGAAAAAGAGAGAAAGAATATATTTTGGAGAGGGGAGGATCATGGATCTGAAAAATGAAGTTCTCCCAAGGCTTTGCTTCTCACTAATCCTGACGCTCTGAAGAGGAGCTGCAACACTTGGATTTTAATTCAGTCCATTAATAAATGAATTATGCAATTAGTTGATATACAATTAACTGGATTCACAACGCATGTAGAGCTAACTGGGTCAGTCTGCATCTGTATGACTGTAATGTGCCTAAATGAATTTGCCATCAAAGGACAGGCAGTGGAATGGGGAGTCAAATTTGTCTCCGGCAGAGAATCATGCCTGCCAGCTGCCGAAAGTTCTGCAGATAAAGCCTTGGTCTGAGTTGGCAGGAGAAACAAAAGCAGCATAATGCAGGACCCCAAGTGGCGCTCTCTCCATTATAGAAGCATTGTTCTCCCCAGATGAGCTTGGACAGAGATCAATACATCCCGAATCCTTCTGGGCAGAAAGCATGAGCAATTAGATTTGGATTGGGATCTATCAATCAATCACTCGCCAAAAGTGGTTCTGGCGGCACAAAATGAAAATCTCTTAGTGCAACATAGCCCTTCCCTGGGACCCGCAATTTTCACTGACCCAGATGCAAAGTCAATCAAAATACTCAATCCTGTGGTATCTAATTTCAGCTGGAAAATGTAAGCCAATAAAACATTCAGTTGTGGTTTGTGGGTGTGACCAATCAATCCATGTCCAGGAATTTTCTTAGAGTCAAGACTTTGGTGATCAAGTTAAGGCTGATATCAGAAGCTCACTGATATCTGGGGTCAAGGCTGGGGTGTGTGTGTGTGTGTGTGTGTGTGTGTGTCCCACAGGAAGAGAGGGAATCTTACGGGAATTTTTTTATATAATGTACTTAATTTTAGTTTTGAATTCCTCAAAATGTTTTTGAGATTCCCAAGACTTTCTGCATCAGAATCTGTACTTTAACAAGATGTCCACCTGATTCACATGTATCTTCTGTGAGAGAAGCATGGCTGTAAAGCACTCCATATTCATAGGAATAATCACCGTAATCACATAAGGCACTGAGGGCTTTTCATGTTTGAGCAAGTTCTCTGATATGATAACTCATAACTGATCTAATGATACGGACACGCCATTCTTAGCTCCATCACTAGACAGAGAAATCCTGAATATGAGATCTGGTCTGGGCTTCACTACCAATTTGCTACGTAAATTTCCCTACCTCTAACAGTTTGTTTTCTTTTTTATACAATGAGAAGGTTAAGCCAGAGTGCTAGTTCCCAACCTGTACTACCTCCATCTATGAATACAGTCATGAGGGAAGGCAGGGTAACATGGTAGTGATGAGGATGGCATTGAAATTCAATGGTCCTTGGGTCAGGTTTGGGGTCTGTCACTTAATAAATGTGTGGCATTAAGGCATTTACTTAATCTTTCTCCATTTCAACTGTAAATTGCACACATTTTAAGTGCTTAGTTGCATGAATTTTGATGCATGTAAATTCCATGTAACCCAAACCTAATCAAAACACAGATCATTTCCATCAGCCAACCACTCACTCCTCACCACCATGCTATCCTAGCCTACCAACGGCATGCCATTGTGGTGGACATGGTGGAGAGGGTGATGGAAATACTCTACTATCTTGATTGGGGGGTATTTATATGAAAACACATTTCTCAAAATTTGTAGACTGTGCACGGTAGTTCTATAACTGTCCCTTTATCATATGTAAATTGTGCCTCAGGAAAGATGATCTTAAAAGAAAAAAAAAAAAAAGAAACAAAAAAAAAACCACTTTGAGGTAGAGAAGTTCTTTAGCTCTCACTCCAAGAGCTAAAGTGGATTCCCTATTGTAATTCCTAGAGCACAGACCCAAATTGTAGAGGGACACGAAGAGGTGAATTGAAGCGTTAGAGGATAGGATGGGTATTTGTGAAAAAGTCATTAGATCTATCTATCTTTGTGGTTGACCCTGGCCAGTGCTTCATGAGTCATTATTATTTTTTTAGAGGGGGAGAAGGTACAACGTCTCCCATAACCCGCGAGTGAAGGTTGCCCTGACTCCCCGTGTGGTGAGCCCTCCTGGGGCAGAGGCATCAGAAGTCTCCAGGCAAAGGTAGAAAGCTCAGCCTCCCTTGCAGACCTGTGTGCCATCCTACAGGCCCCTCAGAGGGGAAATGAAATGAGAGAGACATCTTCAGCACACTCTCTCAGTGCTCAGAGGACTCACAAACACAAAAGCGCACACAGAAAAACAGTTACAGATCTAACCCCAAGGGCCAGATGTATAGAAGTGAGCAAATTGCTAAAATGAGTTGAAACACAGCCTCAAGACTTCTTACCTCAAGCTGTTAGTCTCTGACCTGGGTTTATGGTCAGATTCAATTAGCAGGTGCTACGTTAAAATTATAGAGCTACAAGGGCACCTTAGAGATCATCTAGTCCAGGGACTTCAGATTATTTTTAGCCATCAGATATTTTTTTCAAACCGAATCTTATGCAGAGATGTAAATCAGTAAGAGATAAACACATAAGTAATCCACTGGAAGCAGAAGCGGGGATTCCAGTGTCCCACCTACCACCATTCCACCGTGTTCTCTGAGGAATACAGCTCAACAAGCATAAAATCTGACCCCATGCCCTCTTTCGATCGATTAGGAAACTGAGGCTCTGAGAGGTCATAGCTCTCGAGTTAGGCAGTGACAGAGGCAGATCTAGAGAACTCCTGACAACCAGTTAAAAAAAAAAAAAATGCTTTTTCTGTTACACTAAGCTGCCTCAACTAATAGCACAGAAACCCATTACTCTGGGCCAAATGATTTGTTCCATTCTTAGTCACTCCATGGAGAATCCTGAGAACTCCATGCAGAAGTCAGGCAGCTCAGATTTGCTTAGCAACCATGAGCCATCATTCACTAAGCATTTCTTCCCAGAGTCAGCACCCTAATTTAGAGAATCTTGTACTGCTTAGACTGGAAAGGAAAAGTGTATTTGCATCTCAAGAGGAAAGGGGGCCTGGAAGAGGAAAGTGGGGAGAACAGGAGCACTCCATGATGGAAAATGTATGTGGTCCCACTGTGGGGAGTGAGGGGCAGAATTCAGAGACAGAGTGAGACCCTGTCTCTGCCTGGCATCCCAGAATCACCCACAGGACTGTCTCAGCCTCCCATACTCTATCTCCCTTACACCTAATATCCAAGCAAACCACAAACATCTAGAAGCAGGGCCACCAAGGTTGGTGAAAGCCACGATTACACCTTCTTCATATCCTGAAGAGAGCATCAACAGGCTATTCCAAGAGCGAGCCCTCAGGTCAGAACAGAGCTGAGACACAAGGTGCCTCCAGCTGGTGCCTGCTATGGTAACCCAGTCCAACTGGGAAGATTAGTGATTCAATTACTTAAAACCCAGGGGTCTCACATCACCCAGGGGCCACTAGCCCTCTCTGATTTCCTTTTTCAGCCACACTGGACGGCAGGAAGTAGATTGCTATTCCTTCAGAGTTGGCCTAACAGCTCCGTGTGAAAGCTCCTGCCTCACTTCCTGCCGTTCCTTACTCTTTATTGAATTTTAAGGTAGGTCGCAGGCACTCTGAAAGGAAGACATCAAACTAAATGAGTATCAATACGTTCCTAAAGTACTAATTCATGAAATACCTATGGAAGTGCCCTGATGTTTGAACCCTGGAAGACAATAAAGTGTTCCCAAGGAGATGCCTTCAACCTTGGTGTTGCCCTGTGCCCTAATCTCTACCCTAAATCCCTCCTCGAGACTGCAAATGCTTGAGCTTTGTCCATCTATGGTCAGCTTCCCACAGTGCTGAGCTGAGGAGAAAAATGGACCCAAAATGACCCTATGAAGAGATGAAGATGTCTATCTTACTGTCATGGAAGGATTTGGAGCTCACAGAGAATCAAATTCTCATATTTCCTTATAAATTGCTATCTTGGACAAATAGCTAATGAAAGTAGAAGTTCTCAAAAGGCATTTCAGGATGAGCTAGACATGTTCCAAGAAGCATGGCTGAATTTACCCAAGAGCAGAATCAGCTGGGCCTGATTGGCCCCCATGGCCTTCATGGTTAATGAGTTTTCTGATGGCAGCAATGGCGGGAGCACAGAAAGCACCAGGTATCCAGACATGTGTTGTCCTATACAACAGCCAAAGCCACATGTTGCTGCTGGCTGCTGCTCTGGACAGCACAGATTAAAGTACATCCCTATTATTGCAAGAATTCTGTTGCACAAAACAGCTCTAGACTTTTGCTTAGTCACTTATTTATCTGTCAACAAATATCGAACACTTATTAGGTAGGCGCTGCTGTTCTAAGCACTATGTCATGTCGTTAGATTACAAGACCTAACTGGGGATGTTGGGGAAAGCTTCAGAGAGGTGATGACTTACCTGACTCTCAAAGGTTGAATAGTAGTTCTTTATGTTAGGATGGGGTTGGGTAGACAGGAAGTACTTTACAGCAAATAGAACTAGTATATGCATAGGAACTTCTCTCCCTCCCTTTGTTTCTCTGGACTCTGCCTTTGGTCAATTCTCAGTATTTCTGCTGAATTCCTTTACTTAGCTACTGACTCCGCTCTCCAGATGGGTGACTTTCTTGAGCCTCAGTTTTCTTATTTGTAGAATGGGAGTAAGATACACCACACAAGATTATTTTCAGAAGCAAAGAAAGTACAGTAGTGGGAGGTATATAGTACCATGAGGAACACATATTAGAAGTTTAATGAATATCAGCTCATATTTTTCTCTTTACCAAATCCAAGGCTGGAGGTCCATGGGTACCACTCTCCACCAGGTTTTCCTGCCCAGGCCCTGACTGCAGAGGGCTATGCCTTGTGGCTGCCTCATGATCTGCCTATGTGCTGGGCTAGAGTGCTACTGTTAATTGCAGCTATTTCCAGACCACAGTGAAGCTTTCTTTTCTTTTCCTTGCTTTGTTTTGCAGCAGGTGGTTCTCATTATTGTGCAGTGAGGTGGTGGCAGCAGACATACTGGCATGTGCAATGTGATTTACAAACCACGTGTCTCATGCCTAGGCATTGTAGGCAAACTCTACTAGTCATGCAGTCTGGAATTTTCTCTGGTTAACCTTCAGTCTCCTAGGATTCAGTCTAGTGATGGGGAAAGGGATGGATTTTAAAATCAAAACCAGTATGGAGCTCCAGCTCTGTGATTTATCAGCAACCTAAACTTGCACAAATTAGTAATTCTTTCTGTAATTCAGTTTCCTCATCTATTAAGTTTTTCAGTTTCCTCATCTATTTTATGCTGCTTTAATAGAGTACCACAGACTGGGTGATTTATAATCAACAGAAATTTATTGGCTCAAACTTCTGGAGGTTGAGAAGTCCAAGATCAAGAGGTGATATCTGGCAAGGACCTTCTTGCTGTATCATCATGGCAGAAAGTAGAATGGCAAGAGAGAGTGAGAGAGAGGCAAAAGGGGGCAAACTCATTATTTTTTAAAGATCCCATGTCCGTAATAATGGTATTAATCCATTCATAACCATAGAGCCCTTGTGGTCTAATCACTTCTCATCAGGCTCCACCTCTTGACATTGTTGCATTGAGGGTTAACTTTCCAACACACGTTTTTTGGGGGACATACGCAAACCAGAGCAGTGGACTACTACTCTTCAGTTTCTAAGGCTGTGGAGGGGAGTGATATGATGACATACACCAGGCACCTACTATAGTCTAGCACTTTTATTCAATGTTGGTTTTTCTTCCCTTCTGGTTTTAGGAATTCAAAAATTCAAGAGTAGAGACAGCTCTCAAGAGACCATTGTGTATACTCAACAGTCATGTACTCCTCACCTACTATGTGTCAGCACTTGCATCTCCTGGTCTCTGGTTCCAGAGACTATGAGAGAGGGATTATCATCTTGGTATGAAGGAAGATGGGGCTCAGAGAGGTGTGGCAATATCCTCAAAGTCACATTGCTAATGATGATGGAGCTGGGAATCTCATTTCCAGTCTCCTTTCTCTAAACTCACCCCCTCAGGCCCTTTCCCACTCAACTCACAACCCTGTTTCATGAGGAAAGAAAAGGGCAGGATGAGAGTGGCTGGGTTTCCCTGCTACAGGCATGTTATGGATCCCACACCTAATATCGCTGGGGAACTGGAGAAGAGCTTGGGCCACAGAGAGAGGTACTCATAGGAAAAGGCCTATGAGTTTGGCCTAGGCGGGGCCACG
The DNA here is from genome assembly GCF_047675955.1 of Chlorocebus sabaeus. Taxonomy (NCBI): domain Eukaryota; kingdom Metazoa; phylum Chordata; class Mammalia; order Primates; family Cercopithecidae; genus Chlorocebus; species Chlorocebus sabaeus. Next base: position 126,959,892 of record NC_132904.1, on the reverse strand, counting down.
TTGGGCACTTTAGCCAGGCAACCTTCCCAAGGCAGAATGATTGGCTGAGCTATTTGCCAGAAGAGCTAACAGTTAGGCAACAGCCTGGAAAATGAAATGGGGAAAACTGACAAATAAAATGACCAGATGGGAAAGGTTTGATCAGGAGGTAAAAGCACTGTGTCCTTCTCCTGCCAGTCCCCTGAGCCCTCTTGCTTAGCCTAGTTAGATACCCAGTTGTTTCCCTCAGTCCAGGCCCCACTTTATCACCCAGAGCAAATTGTAATTATCAAAACTTTCAGCCGCCTACTGCTGATTCACCCATCTCTCCTGCATCAGCAGAACTGGAGGAAATGCACTCCCCAGAGAATCCTGCCTCCGGCTCTGCTCCTGGAGGTGCTGGTGACGATGTCATGCCTGATATTTAAAGCACAGGTCCTGAAAACTCCACTTTCACATTCTATATATAGTGCCTTTTGTCCAATTTCCACTAAGTGCACATCTTACACAACATACCCCTTAGACATAGTGCAATGGCCTGGGATCTAATGTTTTGGGGTGCTGGGCCCCCAAAAGAACTTCTTTTTGGATAAAGAAATAGGGCTAATCTTCACAAACAGGAGATTAGAGCAGGTAGCAGTTTCAACAATGTGGAGGTTTTCCTGGGGGCACACACATATTAATATGATGTATTTGCTAGTGATTGCTTCTCCAGTTTGTTTATCATGACAGGTGTCCATGCACTGTAAATAGTGTGGATCCATTACATTTATCCAACACTTTACATTTTTACTTTACATATGTGAATATACAAATACTTTACAGATAGGAATATATAAACATATAAATAGTTTGTCTATATGCAGCCATCTGTTTCTTTAGAGATTATTATCCCCATTTCCCAATAAGGAAACTGAGACACAGGGCAATAGCTGTATAGCTGGTTCCCAGTGAGGCTAGGACAAAAGCATGATGACTGGTCTTCAATCATTTCTTCACTCAACCAATATCTACTGAGTGTCTGCTGTGTAGCAAGTGGGATGCTAAGTACTGGGGGTAAAACAATGGGCAAAATGCTAAAAAATAACAAAACAAAGCCAAAACCTTTTCTAGAATAGATTTGGGTGAGAAGGACAATGAACACAATAAATAAGTAAACAGCATATTATGTTGGAAGGGGAGGAGGAGGGGCCAGCGAGTGGGAAGTGGGGTGTCACTAGCCTCAGTGAATATGAGCAGAGAGACTGAGGCCTTGGAGGAGGTGTTACAGCTATGCGTTTTTCCATTTTGCATTTCCAACCCGAGCCACAAGTTGTGCATGGGAACACTGTCAGAGAAGATGAATGGGCGATGTGTCAGAAGCCGAGAATTCCTGGGCTTGCCCCAGCCAGCAGCTGGGGTCACCTTGCCGGAGGGTGGCTTCTGAACAGCAGAAGAACAGAGGCTGAAGCTGAGTCCAGGCATCGTTGTTCCTCGTCGGGGACCTGATTCTAGGACTCAGGAAACAAAGGGATGCCTGTGTCACCAGAAGAAAATCATAATGAGAACTGGGAATGCAAGCAGTGGGGCTGAGGTTTTAATTAGTGCGGGGGAAGATCAGAAGGGCTTCCCATTTCATGATGAGACCAGCCTGGCCAGGGTGTGTGTCCCAGTCTCACTTGTGGATCCGATTCCTTCAGTGAAGGAAGTCTGGCGGTGCAGCCTCCCCCGTTTTTACTTCCTCTCACCTCCTGGCTGTCTGGTCCTTCTCTTTCCCTTGACACCCACGTGCTCAGATTCACAACCTCCTCTTGGTGCCCTTGGGCCCACCAGTCCACACTGTGGTTTAACCCTTCTTCTTTCTGCCTCCAGTTCCCTCTCAACATCCCCCAACGTTTCTTCCTGCTCCCTTTTATGCTGGGGCCAGGCCACAGCCTGTCATCCATTTATCGATGCATTGGAACTGTAACTCAGGTATTGATCTGTGTTTGTTGGTGTTTTTCCTGGAAACTCGGGCTGTAAAGGTTTCATTAGCCTGCCTCACAGTCATTACGTCAAGTAATAGGAAACATCCATCTTCCTCGGGCTTCACTTCTGCACCCAATGGAGATCGGTTTGAAGAGCGTTAATCAAGCTATGAAAATCATTGGCAGCTCATTCCTTTATGATGAAAAAGCTGGTTTGCAGCCTCACTGGGTAGCAGAGACCTGACACCTTAGATACCTACAGCAATTATGGGCTGTGTGGTTTCCTGCTTAGGGAGTCTATTCTTTGTTGCATGCCTGTATGCAAATCTCATTCTTTGCTTTAATGTGATTCCCTGAGTGGTGTGCAGTAAGAACAAGGCATAGATAAGGCTGGGCTTCTCTGCAGAATTGTGGGTGAAAAGGAGGGTTGTCCGTTACTTTGATGGATCCCTGCCAAGACCAGACCTGCACAGAGGTGGAAAAGATTTACCAACATGGTGTGATGCCTGCAGGTGAGAGCTTGAGTGTCACCCATTCGCCCACCTCTTCCTTCCACCCACCCTTCCAGATGGAAGCAAATCAGCTACCTAGGTGGGGTAACAAAGTACCCAACTATACACAACACTCTTACATATGTTAAGTGTGCAGGGGCCAGAGTAAATCCCTGGGGCAATAAGCACTAGAACAAGTAAAACTGGAGATCGGCAGTGAGAAAATCAGAAAAGAACTTGGAAGGCCATGTGCTGGGGAGGTGAGGCAGGGCAGAGCTGCAAGTGGCCTTAGACTACAGGTTTCAGTGCACAGCCTCTGAACCAGCAGCAGCAGCACCGTCTGGGAACTTGCCAGAAGCCCCAGATCGTGGGCCCCATTACAGACCTCCTGAATCAGAGAGTCTGGAGGGGGATACATGGTCTGTGATTTAAGAGGCCTTCCAGATGATCCTGGTCCACTATCCTAAGCATAAAGGAGTCACATGACAGCATCAGGTAAGAGAAAGGAAAAATAAGGATGTGGAAAGGACAAGTGTGAACATGGAAAACACAAAATGTGCCTTGGACTGGTCCTGTGAACACCAGAATGAGGACAAGTGATGTTCTGGGCTGCCTCACTTCTCTGGGCTGAGAGAAGAGGTTGGTTCTGGCAGAAGAAGGAAAGTACCATCCAATGGTTAGTACCAGGCCCTGGAGCAGCAATGCATAGGCCTCGAGACTGGGATTGCCATGTGCCAGTTATGCGTGATGGGGGAAATTATGCCCTCTGCCTATGATTTATCATCTGCAAAAAGGAGTGATAATAATAATAATGCTTTCTTGAGAAGGTTCTTTAAAAAATCACAAGACTTAACACATGGAAATAAGCCTTTAAACAGTGTCTGGCACAGAGTAAGTGCTGAATAAATGATAGCTATGGGTATCATTTCACACAGCTACATAGAAGCACATAAAAGACAAGGGAGTAGCAAACAGAATCGATTAGCTGACCAAAATATAGTCAGATGAGTATGGACATTGTGTTATATTAGTGTAGCAGAAAAGAGTTCATAATGCCCAGAATGAATCAAAGAAGCAAATGCACCAAGAAATAGATGGTTATTGAATCACAGGTTCATTTATTTATTCACTCATTCAGCATACACCGAGTAACACCCTAGGGGTGCACCGTGCACCTTGAGCAGTGCAGAGATGCTGAGAAGCAGCAGTCTAGTGAGACCCTAGGGTCATAAAGACATCAAGAAATGACACCAAGCAGAGAGGCAGCTTCAGGTTAGGCCCAGAGATTGATGGGGATACGAGGAGGGACATCGGAGGCAAACTGGGCGCTTGGCTTCCTGGAGGAGGTAAGTGCCAAGAGGGTACTGCAGGTACACAGGGCAAGATGAACAAAAGATACAGGATTGAGAAATGATAGCAGGAGAGCAAAACAGATTGGGGTACCGGGAGCATGGGCTGTGACCAGACAGTCACAAGGGAGATAGGTCTGCAGAAGCACTGTGGTGGGTCTTACGGGCCAAATTCATGAACATTATCCTCCAAATCGTGGGGAGGAATTAGGAGATTTAAGAAGAAGACTGATCCGTTCACGCTTTAGCTCTCTTTCTCTGAGCCATGCGGAGGTTGGGTTTGAAAAGAGTGAGGCCAGGAGGAGGGAAATCAGCTAGAAGCTCTAGTTCAGGGCTCACCGTCTCTTGCTGGGGTTCCATTGCCTTCTCTCTCACACAGGAAGTGGCATTTCATCTGGGACTTGAAGGATGTGAATGGATCAGCCTCGAGGTGACCGGAACAAAGGGCAGCTGGGAGAGGGGCTGGCAGTCTGAGTTTCTGGGACGGGAATGTGCTCAGGAACACAAAGAAGTGAAGTGTGGTCCTGGGGAGAAGGTTGGAGCATGAGGAGGAGAGGCAGCCTGGGTTAATGCTGGTAAGGAGCCTGGATTTTATTCCAAGCATAATGCAAAGCCAACAGAGAGCTGCAGGAGATAAAAGGTATGAAGCTAGTGCAGTTCCTCAAAGATGTTCTGGCTGGACTCTGGTTACTGGAGGCAGGGTGGGAAAGAACAGAAACAGGGATGCTGGCTTGAAGGATGTTGCAGGAGCTCAGGTCATGGTGGAGGTGACTGTGGTCAGGCTAGTAACAGCTCTGATTCTGGGTAGGGCTGGGAAATGTGGGTGGTAGCTTAGAGATGTAGATCTAATCCCACAGTGCTGTGAGGTAAGTATTAGAAACCCCATTTACCAGATGAGAAAACTGAGGTCCAAAGAATTTGAGAAACTTACTCCTACTCACAAAGCTTCCAAACCAGCTTCCCTCCAGATAACAATTCCTACAATATCTTCCCTATATCCATGAAGAGAGCATTTGTTTGGTGGGAGGAGCTGGACAGAGATGATCAAGGAAATAGGGGTAAATGTCTGTGTAAAAAGAGCCAAGAATAATCTAAACCTCCTTCTTAACCATCCATAGCTAACACATTGATCTTCTCCCTGCAAATATATTTCCTGTGTTCTTCCCTTTGTGACTTAAGCTTTATTGTTTATTACCAAAGTCTTTGAAATACCTTGAAGAGCAGAGAAAAAAGCTTCTCCCCTCAGGCTGTCAGAGGGGGAGCCCAAAGCAACACACAACAGAAAGAAAGTTTTGGGAAGTTGCCTGTTTAATCTGAAAGATTTATATGAATGTTGTACTCTACTTCACCATGCAACTCTGCTTATTTCAATGTTTAAAACTATGTTTTAAATTGCAGCGATGTATCACAGGATTAAACAAAAGGTTTACCTTCCCAAATCTTGTATGGTAATATAATGAGGACTCTGTCTCACTGCTTACTGTGTGCCAGGCCCTCGTCTTGCTGTGTTAGATGCATTGCCTCACTGTGAAGGTGAGTTTCACTATGTCATTTGCAGATGAGGAACTGAGGGTTCAGACAAGGAAGTGACTTGCCTAAGGACACACAGCTAGCATGTGCAGACTCAGGACTCGAACCCAGTTATATCTGTCCCAGCACCTGTGCATGTAGCCCTATTCCTCAGGTATGGTAGCCCAGGATATTACAGAACACTTGACTCTAAATGTATCAGAAAGTTCATGCATGAATATATGATTTCTTGTGGTTCAGGCGGATTAGCTACAGAGCAAGCTCAGGCTTTTAGTTTTGGGGGCTCTGTAGAAAGAGGATGACAGAGTCTGAGAGGAAGAAATTGTTGTGATTCTGGTAGCTGGCAGCTCAGCTGTCCTGACCGTGGCTCAACGTAGGCACTGTTGGCAAGTGCTCAGGACGACAACAGTAACTGGGCTTTCTGGGCACAGGGATCATCCACTCGCAGTGGGACCTAGCTCAGGGCTGAAGAATGAAGCCTGTTTCAGCCCTTGCTGGAGGAGGTTGGTAAGAAAGACAAGGTGCACGGCCCAGGTAAACAGATCCTGGTTCTAAAATGAACACTAGCTCTGAATGTAAAAACTGGGAAATCCACCCTCCAGATTGAACACCGTGTAAGAATTGTTGGGAAGAGAGAGAGGAGGCTGCAATTTGGTGGGTATCTGGGGTTGCTGGTCTATACCAAGCTCATCATTGAAGTTTCTTCCCCACCACCCAATGGGCCTAAGCTTGCCATTCCACTGCCGGTTCTGGCCAAGAGGTAGGGAGGGAGGAATACACTCAGATTAGGAAGCAGGAGTGGCTATAGCTGAGGGATGCTTAGAAAGACGACTGACATTACATAATAACTCTCCTGTTTTAGGCCAGGCACAGTAGCTCATGCCTGTAATCCCAGCACTTTGGAAGGCTGAGGCAGGCAGATCATCTGAGGTCAGGAGTTCAAGACCAGCATGGCCAACATGGTGAAAGCCCGTTTCTACTAAAAATATAAAAATTAGCTGGCATGGTGGTGGGTGCCTGTAGTCCCAGCTACTCGGAAGGCTAAGGCAGGAGAATCATTTGAACCCGGGAGGCAGAGGTTGCAGTGAGCTGGGATCGCACCATTGCACTCCAGCCTGGGTGACAGAGTGAGACTCTGCCTCAAAATTAATAATAATAATAATAATAATAATAATAACTCTCCTGCTTTATAGCAGAGGCGGGGTATGGGCAGCCTCTTTTTTAACTCATTCAGGGTTAAAACCCCTGTTCCATGGTCCAGCCCTCCTGCAATTCTAACTTTAATTACAGTGTGCTCCTATTGTAATTCATTTACTGTTTATATTTCTAATGAAAGAAACTAGCTTCAGACAAGTCTTTAAACAACAGCCTTCACATGTAAAACATTTTTTAAGATGAAAAGAATTATGCCAAAAATCCTAAGGTTATTGGCAACCTTCTTCCTTTTCTCCCAAAGTTCTGAAGCATCTTCATGCAGGTATAATAGGGACTGACACAGGATAGAGGGACCCATATCTGAGAGTCTCCCTTCTCCTGACAGGCCTCTTGACATTTTGCCATGTCTTGTTCCCTGCTGTCCTCCAAGCCAGTTGAAAACAAAGCTAGGGCCATTTTCACTCAGTCAGTAACAAGGGGCCAAGATTCAGGCAAAGAGACGAATGAGTTCATTTGCAACCTCAGGGCTGAAAACAGAGTCTCCTTGTAAATCCAAAACAAATCAAGAGACAGGAGGCAAAGATTGAGAGTACATTGTCAATAACCATCCTGGGAAAAGGTTAATCTGGAGCTTGGGGTAACTCAAGTGAGGGTTGAGATAATTCAGGACATGTTCAATATGTTAAAAGGCCGTCACTGCCCTGAAACACAGAACACCTGGCTGTGGAAGGGGTGGAGGAAGTATTGAAGGGAGGAAAAATTTCTAGTAAATTGCATAACGACTGCTATTCATTAATTAACATTTATTAAGTTCATCTCCAATGCCAGCCACTGTGCTAAGTGTTCTTTTGTATATAGTTGAAGTGATTTAATACCTCAAAAGCATTGTGACAGAGGAATTATTTCTGTTTTACAGATGAGGAAAGTAAGACTCAGTAAGTGAATTGCCCAAGATCACACAACTCGGATGTGCTGAAATTGGGACTTCAACTCGGGTGTGTGTAACTATGAATCTCTTAACCATTATATTTTATTGTCCCTTTTTACTGCTTTTAATAACTTTACTATTGTTGTCTTGAGTTGATAACTAAACCTTAGATTACTCCAAATTTTGCATATGAATAGCTTGGGTTTTCTATCTAGTTATGAGTTACATTAGGAAGAGACAGTTTTATGCTTTTTAAATATCCCCTCAAGTGAAAAAAATGCCCTAGATGTAATAATTTGCTTTTCCACAGTACGTTACAATCTTCAAAACATTTCCATATATGTATATTTTCTCACTCCATCCCTGTGAGAGGAATAGGCTATTATTACCCCTAATTTATAGGTAAGAGCACAGAGGCATAGAGAGTTTTACAATGTGCCTCAGTTAGCAAATGAAAGAAAAAGACCTGACTTCTTTGTTCATTTTACTTCTAGGCCAATGTCCTTTTGTGTCAGGTACTGCTAATTGCCTCCCCAAAAGCTGGTTCTTCTTGCTAACAGGCAGAATTTTGCCCCATATTTATTTAGGAATCAGAGGGGATCTTTTGATCTTAGGAAACACAGCTCAGCCCATTAATCCTATTTTAGGCAATAACATGGAAACAAGGAGGGTTTTCCTCCCTGATAGAAGAATACTCTGTGCCATGCTTCCTAACTGGAATGTAGGACGTGATTTCTGGCACTGCTGCAGCCATTTTATGACCATGAAAAGGTCAATAGCATTGCAGACATACGACCTTGAGCCCTGGCATTATTAAGCTGCTAAATCTACATAAGCCACTACCAACTAGCACATCTTTGTTATAATAAAACATAAAATGAACCTCTGTTACCCATAACTGAAAGATTTCCTACTGATTTAACTTTGTACTGCACCAGTGAAATAGCACTCTGTTAATGTGAGTCTGGAAGGTGATCTACAGATATACTTTGTACAGCATGGTCAGTCAATGAAAGCCCTACATGAATGCAAGTGTCATTATTATTGTCACTATGTTATATTAAACACTCTTTGATATGATTTCGTATTTGCATTTGGATTCTGGAACTCAACTCCCCACAATGGAGAGTGAATGTCCTTGACTGAGAGTAAAGGCTGCTCTGATCAATTGTCACCGAGCCAAGTGCTGGGCCTGTGCTTTGAACTGTTACGAAATCAAACCAAAGGCCAATCTTTCCCTGCCTCAGTTTTGCTTTCTGTACACTAGCATCACAACTTTCATTCTCTCTGCTCGGAGTATAGAGTCAACAGGAAATAGAGATGGGAGAGAAAACTAAGGGAACAGCAAGAAAGGATTTCAACACTTCCAAAATTGATTATTATGCTTGGGCAATGCCTTTGGCACTGTACAGGAGCAGGATCACTAACCAACAGCTTTGCAAGGAAAGCATTGTCTTCTCTGAACACTGAGGGACATGCCTGGACCATCATGGGGAAACTGAGATGTCTTGATTAATCCCATGCCCACCAAGGATTTGAGATGTGTTATTTGGGTCCTCCACCTTTCCCTGCTACCCACAAGAGCTGCAGAATATAAAGCAGTGTGAGGAGGACCTCTCTGAGGCCAGGGTGCTAGCTCGCAAAAAGCAAAGTCAATGGAATTGATTTCCTGGATGGAACAAACGGGGGTCTTTGAATCCTTACGGTGATAGTGTATTGAATTACAGACATAAGAGGAACTTTGGGGAAAAATGAGCTCAGCACCTCAGTTCTGTACAGTCAACAGTTACATCAAAACCAGAATCTCCCTTTCTCTCCTCTAAAGACAACAACGTTTGATCAGAGGAAGCTACAAAATTTGCCAGGCATGAGCAGGGAAAGGATTGTTCAAAGTGCAGGGAGAAGAAAAAGAATTTAGAAAAAACAAGATGAATATGGAACCACCTTCCAGAGCCCTTGCAATAAAGGAAGTAGTTCAATTAGAAGCTCCCCACCCACCCTTCCACACTCACTCCTCTCAGATTCTATGTGCCTTTGAATCAATCCCTGGACCATTGAAAGAAGTGTGTTTAAGTCTTCCTCAGAGACTAGCACAGATTTCATATATAGATGAAGAAAGCATGGCTCCTGTCCTCAAAGTGCTCAGTGTCTACTATGGGCAAACCTTTTAATATCCGATGTGACAATCATGGCATTGCCTTCATTATTTGTAGCTGGAGGCTCTGAGCTTTGCTTCCTCCTTTATTGTAATCAGTAAGGTCTTTGTAACAGACTGAGATATAGCTTCATTTGGATGAGAGATAGAAACATGAAGTTCTTCAAATAGGGCGTACTATCACTGAAATTTAGATAAGGCATAGGAAGCACTTCACGCCTGCCTATGACATAGTAAGAAGGTGACTGGTTTTCAAAAGTTCAGGCTCTGGAACCAGAGTGACTGGGTTGAATCCTGCCTCTTCCACTTACTAACTATATGCCCATAGTCAAGTGCTCTGTGCACCTTAATTTTCTTATCTGTAAAATGGAATAATAATTGAACCTATCAGAGTCATAAAGAGGACTAAATGAGTTAACACATGTAATGTTCTTAAAATATGCCTGGCACATAGTAAGTGCTCAATGAATTTTAGCCATTAAGAGGAACTGCTCTTACCTGGCAAATAGTTGTGGTAGTAGTAAGAGTAAGCTGGAGTTGAAAAAGCAGGAACAGATGCAACTGGTAGGTGATTTATTACCCGTTTGGAAGACCCAGAAAGTGAGAAGTGTCACAAGCTCTAGAAGCACTATTTTGTCAAGGGAAATGTCTACGATTTGATGAAGCTTGAAAAACTCGTAAATGCCTGATTCTACTCAAATTTACTCCGGGCTATGGCAGCAGATCACTGTGCTTCCAACAAACTCAACAACCACCACAACAAAAAAGAGGTGAAAAGGAAAAAGAAAAGGAAACCATTATGGAGCTACAATTTACTGCATCTTTTCAATCACAAAATTAAGGTGAATTTGGGATAGGGACAAGTACTCTGATGTAATCTGAAATGACTTTTCTGTTTGATATAAAGCCATAGAGAATGCACAGCGACAGTTTAAAGCACCAGCAAGGTGAGTGAGCTGCATTAAAATGGAAATGAAAAATAACCCAGAAAATGCTATTTATTGTAAAAATTGCCGGCATGCTTAGAGCTGCTTTGATCATCTTTGCCTCAAAGAAAGCAGAGCCAACAAAGTGAAGTTTCAGAAAAGGGCAGCGAAATGATCAGAGACATAATGGGTGAAAGGAGGTCTTTATCCAGAGAAGGAAAGAAACAATTGCAGAAAAATTCTTTGGCTTAATAGAGATCTATTGGATAATGAATGGCGAGGAGCGGCCATTCAGGTGCTGCCCTCTCCCCTGTCCCAAATCACAAGAATGAGAAGGAATTTGAAAGGACTGAAAATAGATAAATGGCCATCATATGTTTAAAGCCTCAACTGGGGAAACTGGCAGCCTCGGGGCATTTTTGAAGCAAACAATAGAGAGCCTTCCTAAGAAGATCAAACGTTCTGCACTTGCCCAATTGCAGCTCATCCTCCAGGGGTGTTTGCTGAAAAACAGAGGGGCAAAGCTGTACTAGACCCTCTGGAATACACAGAGCCCTCCCCCATGCTGTCCACAGGGGCAGTCTGTTGAGATGGAGGCAGGGAGGGGAAAAAAAAAAGACTGAATTTATTTTCCCTTTGGGATTTAGAAAATGCAATAGAAAGAAACTTTCAGATTTTAGTTGATGTGAGGGAAATTTTCCTACCCTCCATTCCCCCCACCCCATTCCTGAAGGAAGAAAGAATTCCCTCTTGGCCTTGGGCACTCAGAGGTGATCCAGGACCAGTGACACCACCCTCCTGACAGAGTGTGTTAAAAATGGAGACTCTCAGCCCATCCCAGATCCCAGAATCAGAATCTGCATTGTAATACAACTCACAGGCACATCAAAGTTGAGGGATTTACTACAGTCTCTGCAATCAGGAAGGTACAGAAAAGACTGGGTGTGCTTCCCTCACAGCTGTGCCATAAACCTCCTGCGGGGACAGTCAGTGTAGTACCTCCAAAGCCTCCATATCTTCATCCAGAAACAAGGAATCAAATTCCTGTGAGTATCAAATTAGATAATTCATTTAAAGCATTTGGAAATCTATGAATATCTGACACATAACAAGAATTTAAAGGCATTAGTGTAGGTTGCAATGACTGATATGGATAATGACCCAGCCAACAAGAAATGGAAAGAAAGATAATGAGCCATAATGGAGAACAGAGAAATAGTACAAGCAGTAAGAAAAAGGGACAAGGACATTGACTCTGAACCTACCAACCTGTGAATGGCATGTGTAAGAGACGGAGCAGGGGACAATGGAAGCTGGCTCCCCAGCTCCAGAGTATATAGATGGCTTTACAGAGAGCCCAGCTGTGAGCAGGCTTGAGTGACAGGTAAACAGGTTACAAGTTCATTAAGAAAGACAATGCATAGCTCATGTGCGTTTTCCTTGGCCATTTATCAAACATTTTGGTATTGTTTGATTTGTTCTTGTGGTAGTTAATTAAGGTATGTTGTTTATTTTATATGCTTCTAAAGAAGTATTATTTTACTTTTTAATTAAAAAAAATACTGCAAGATGGACCGGGCACGGTGGCTCACGCCTGTAATCTCAGCACTTTGGGAGGCCGAGGTGGGCGGATCACGAGGTCAGAAGATCGAGACCATCCTGGCTAACACGGTGAAACCCTGTCTCTACTAAAAATACAAAAAAGTAGCCGGGCGTGGTGGCGGGCACCTGTAGTCCCAGCTACTTGGGAGGCTGAGACAGGAGAATGGCGTGAACCCAGGAGGTGGAGCTTGCAGTGAGCCAAGATTGTGTCTCTGCACTCCAGCCTAGGTGACAGAGTGAGACTCCGTCTCAAAAATAAAAAATAAAAAATACTGCAAGGTAATTTCTCACTTACTTTACCAAAATTCAACCCAAGACTCAAGTTATTTCTGTATTAGATATATTGTCCCAACAATGAAGAAGAAATAACTCAGTGAAGTCTGTTAGAGAAAGGCATACATTTCAGGAGATCCAAATCCCCAAAATAGTGGTAAGGGTACATCACAATAGTAGAAATGATACAGGTTGCTTTTAGATTTCACTTTATATGGAATTCTGGGAGAAGATGCAATTTGAGTTTAGGGAGCAGGGCATTCAGGCGATGTAAGGTCAGCCTCTTGTTGTATCTGTGCCCATAGCAGAACAGAAGCAGTTGATGTCCCATCTATGAAGGAGTCACTGCAACCTCTTAGCTCATACTCTCGCCATTTAGACACTCTCTGGAGTATGCACCCCACCCCATCTTTAGTCTAATTAATAGCTTGGGTAATAAACAGAGGCCTATTATTCACAGACAGGTGTATACCCTTGTCAAAGGTCTTGGCTAAATCATGCTGATTGTCTATAATAACAATGTTAACGACCCTTTGCATTAGCTTTACATTGTAAAACATCTTTCCTTGATGTTTGTTCAATAATTTCATGAGAATTAGAAACATCTATTACAAACCTTAGGATACTAAAGGGCTCCTGGAACATAGGGCTGTAATTCATGTTGGAGTCTTAGCGGAAACCACAATTACTTGGAGCCCTGCTCTATCAACTCTCAGAAAGAGAGAAATGTGGTTCTGGGCTACAATGAGACTGCCTAGAATATTTTCTACAGAAAATATAAAGGCTCACAATTAGAAATCATGAATTTAAATGCATTTAAATGGTTCAGTAACTTTTAACACAATGTTTACCATGCCACAAAGGTGAGTTTTGTAGCCAAACTGCATTTTCTGGTACTGAATTATGTATTTGATTAACCTGTAGATGTGCAGTAAGGCAAATATAAGAACAATTAAGGTGATCAGGAATGTGGACTAATCAAGACCTTAAAAAAAATACCCAAGAGCTTATGTAGGGAGTACTGAGGAACCAATAAAGGTGACTTCTTTTATTTAAAAAATGTTTCCTCTTACCATGCTTAGTGGTCCTGGGACTGAGGGATCCAGGAGAATGAGCAGAAAAGACAGCCCCTTGAGGGTTTCCTCTCAGAATAATGAACAAATATCTTCTGCTTGTTCATTCAAAGTCTCTTTGAACTTAGAAGGCAACTCAAGTCATAGTTGGACTTTTCAAAAGGCAGAATTTTCAAGTTTTAGTTTTTGTTTTCATTTGGTACAAATTTCCTCTTGCTATATCCACAAATGTCATTCTAAACAGCTGGCATATCTATATAAACTTAAAACATTGGCCCATTCTGTAACTTTCAGACTGGAGGTAACGTGACATCTTTCTCTCCTTCAGTTCAGACCACTCATTCATACCCCATATATTTAGCCATCTACCATAAGTCTGCAGTTAGATTACCTGATATCACCCAATGTTAACTAGCTGAAAATGGAACTCGTATTCTGCCTTATTTCCTCCCTCTAACTTTCTTCATTCCAAATACCTCCATTCTGCTCCCAGTGACTGACTCTGCTATCAGTAGAACCAGCACTCACAGGCTGGAAAGTTTTTACCATTGGTGATCCCTCTTCCCCTTTGTTCTTGAACCTAATTTATCACTTGGAAATGTTTATCTTCTCATCATTATTTTCAAATTTACTCTCCTCATTACCAACATTCATTCACTTATTCATTCATTTAATAATGTGTTGGGGGCATTTGCTATATTCTGGATCTCAGTCAGTACCTTTGAAGTGCTAGATTCTAGGAGTAAGAAAGACCCAGAAGTGGCTTTGCAGTGGGGAACCCTGCCTTTGTTAGCTCACTCTGTGATTGGACTGGTGTGATTTGTTTCTATTCTAATGGCTGCCAGAGAGTAAGGTAAATTGCTCTATAGAAAGACAACATCAACCAGAGCTGTTTAATTCTTTATATAAAATGTCTGATTTTTTAAAAAAAATACCAAACATATTAATTGACAAAATAAAAATAAAAATAGTAACAGAAAACAGTCACATAGGATACAGATTGGGCTTTTCAAAAATGAATTTAAAATAGTTGTAATTAATATGTTCAATAAGATGAATGACAAGATGAAGAATTTCACTGGAGAATGTAATCTCTATACCTATCTCTAACAGAAATTCTTGAACTGGAAAATAAACTCTGAAATTATAAACCCTACAAATGTATTACACAGCAGATTGAACTTAACTAGTTTTATGAGGCCAACATAACTTTCTTATCAAAACATGACCCAAATATTATAAAAGAGATAAAAGTACAGGCCTTCTTTCTCAAAATCACAGTTTCACAAATCTAAAACAAAATAATATAATTGAGCAAATTGTAGACTAAATAAAAGATATCATTTCCTTAGATGCAAAAGACTTGATGGCATTCAACACCATTTATGATCTAAAATGACACAAAACTCTTACCAAAATAGAAATATGAGAGCTTTCTTAATTTGATGACAATTATCTAAAAAAAAAAACAACAACAACAAACTATGGCACTAACATTTAATGGAATTTTGAAAACTTTCCTTTGAGTCTAAGAACAAGACAAAGATACCCATTATCACCGTCTTTATTCAAGACTGTACTGGAAATTACAGACTATGAAGTAGGCAGGGAAGAAAAGGGCATCATAATTGGAATGAAAGAAATAAAGCCATCATTATTCACAGGTGGCATGATGGGGAGCCTAGAAAACGTAAAACGATCTACAAAAAGCAAGTATTATAATTAATACACAGGTATAGCAAGTCAATAAATCAGATTAATTACACAAAAATCATTATATTTCTACATGCCACCAATAATGAGATTTTTATAATACTATATTGTTTATATACTATCAAACGCTGGGAATAAACTTAACAAAAAAGATGTACAATATTTATACAAGAAAACTATAAATTGTTACAAAGAGAAATTAAAGAAAATCTGAATATATGGAGAAATGGAACGCGTTATTTATTGGTGATTTAATATTTTAAAGCTGCCAATTTTTCTTTAATTAATGCATAGATTCCATACAGTATGAATCAATATCTCTGCAGTAGATTTTGGTGGAAATTGACCAGTTGATACTTAAATTATCAGAATACAAAGGGCTAAAAATAACCAAAGCTATCTGGAAAAAGAAGAACAATGTTAGGGGACTTAACTTGCTAAATACCATGACTCATTCACTGTAGCTATAAAGGTACACTAATTAAGAAAGTGCAGTGTGTGCAGTGGCTGGATAGAGAACCCAGAAATAAGTCCACATAAATACAGTCACTTGGTTTATGAAAAAGTTGGTACTGTGGCAGAGTAAAGGAAGGATAATCTTTCCAATAAATGGTGCTGAATGAATTTAACTTCAACGCTGGAAAGAATAAAATTTTACTTTCTACCTCATGTCATATTCAAAAGTAAATTTCAGATGGATTTTAGTTTCTAATGTAAAAGGAAAACAAAATAAATTTTCTAGGAGATAGAAAGAACACTACATTACCTTGATTTATGTAGATTTTTGAAAGGATATAAACAATACTATCCTAGAGAAAAATGGACTATGTTAAAATTAAAAATGTATGTTTTCACACCTACAAAAGTAAAAATCAAAGCCATAGAGTGGAAGGAAATATTTGCAATACATGTAACCGATAAAGAACTCATATCCAGGATATATTCATTATGCCTTTACATCAATAAGAAAAAGACATAATTTCAATTTAAAAAGTGAGCAAAATTTTAATTTTAAAAAGTAAGCAAATGTTAGATAACGTTGGGTGATATCAGGTAATCTAATTCTAACTTTCTGAAAGTTCTATCTAAAAAGATTTGAACAGGACTTTTACAAAGTAACAGCTCTAAATGCCAAATAATCATAAAGTGCTTAGTTTCATGAGCAATCACAGAGCTATGACTTAAAATAATGAAATATGACTACATCTTACATCAAAAAGACCAATACCAAGTGTCACTGAAGAAACAGAGCAACTGGAACTGTCACACACTAATTGCGGGAGTATAAGTTGTTACAACCACTCTGGAACACGATTTTGCAGTATGTACAAAATGTACTGAAGGTAGATGTATGACCCAGAAATTTCTCTTCTAGGTAGATGACCAAAAGAAATGTGTGCATATAGGCACCAAAAAATATGTATGATGGTTTTCATAAAAGTAGGATTCATAGTAGACACAAATTGGAAATAACCCAAATGTCTGTTAACACTGCAATGCTCCATTAAATTTTATCTATGGAATGAAACACTACACAAGAATAAACAAACTACAGCTATATGCAAAACATGGATGAATCCTACAGACATACTATTTAGCACTGCAAGCCAGAAACAAAAGAATACACAATATATGATCCCATTTTTGAAGAGCACTCAAATCAGCCAAGCAAATTGATGGTGTTAGAGATCAGGCTAGCGGTTACCTTTGGAGATGTGGAAGGTGAATAGGAAATGATATGAGAGGACTCCTGTGGTGTTGGTAGTGTCTTATTTCCTTGGTGGTGGTTCCATGGGTATTCTGACTTTATGAAAACTAATTTATGTGTACACTTCTAATTTGTGCATTTTCCTGTATCTATATGTATATATTATACCTGAGTCAAAAACTTACTTGAAGACCAGTTTCAAAAAGAAGAAAGTGAATGACAATGCCCAAAATATTAAAGAATTAAATAAACTGAAGACAGTCAATGTATATGATCTTTTTTTTTTTTTTTTTTTTTTTTTTTTTTTTTTTTTTTTAGTGGAGGTATTGCTAATCTTGACAAGAACAATTCTAGTTTTCTCGTACTAGCTAAGTATCTGAGCTTCTTTAACTTATTTCACCACTGATACCTGCTGGAAAATTCTCCCTGCTTACAGAAGAGCTCTGGGAAGTGTGATTTTTTGCCCCTTTTCTATTCTACTTTCAGAATACTTTTCTCTTATACACTTATACACCAGACTGCAACAAGAGAAACTCCCTCACCGGGCTCACTAAACAGGGCAAGGCAAACCCCTTTGCTGGGTCAGAGGTATGATGAGCATGTCAGCGAGTAAGTATCAGCCTGAGGGCACTCATGCCTGTCACTGTTCACCCTGCTGTGGATCTGGAAGCTCCACCTGCCTCCCCAGCTTGGAGCCTCCCTCCTGTCTACTGTTGCTGAAGCACTCCCAGGAGGCACCAAGGTAAAGCTCTTTGCTTCCCACGTGGCTGCCGTCTCTGCAACACAGACACAGAGATGCTACCGGAGATGGAACCCATTAATGAGCAGGCTTGAAACCAGGCTCCTGGCTGCAGGAAGCTCCCAATCTGGCATCTATTAGTACTGGGATGTCCCAGGACTTCCACATCAAACCCAAACATGAGACAGCTGAGGAACTGGCAGATGTGAGCAGAAAATAGAAGAAGGACGCAGCATAGAGAGTCCAGTTCCAAAAAAGCATTGTTCTCCTTGCTGTCCTGCCCTGTGACCAGGAAATCCACCAGTGTTCAAAAGAGCAAGTCTCTTTGCTGGAATGCCCCTCTCTTCACAGACCCTGAAGTGATATGCACCTCTTGGCAAATCTGATACAGAATGATGCTCCACACGCATTTGAACACAGCTCTATGACCTGTCTGCCAGGCCCTGGGTGACCAGTCTTCCCTCCAAATATGTGTCCCCCTCCCTACCTCTAGCTGGACTCTGGGGTTGACTCCCCACACTGTGTCCTTTCCAGCACAACATAGGCCATCAATGGAGCATCTGCTATTGTGGAGCATCTGCTATTGTGGAGCATCTGCTATTGTGGAGCACCTGCTATTGTGGAGCACCTGCTATTGTGGAGCATCTGCTATTGTGGAGCACCTGCTATTGTGGAGCACCTGCTATTGTGGAGCATCTGCTATTGTGGAGCATGAGTGGCACAGAATCTTGGAGTGGAATTGCATATAAATGAGGAAATCAAAAGGACGCAGCCTCGTGTTGTTCACATCTGTTTGGCATGGTTTTCTTCTTGCGCGGAGCCTGGACAGCTCCTGGGAACCTCCTGTCTATTTCTCTCTCACCTCAGCCCCCAGTAGCCTGGAGCTCTTTCTCTGGGCCCCTTTGGCACTGAGAAGGTCAGCCCATCTTGACTATGGCATAGGCCACTCTTTGTTATTCTCAGGTTAAGTTGTTTTTCTATTTTTTAAATCACTCAAGGCCTAATTCAGTGGCATTACTAAGTTTTTGCTACAGAACTAGCCTGAATTAAATTCATTTTCCTCTAGATCACAGCCTAGAATAAGAGGGCAAATTAAGTTTCCTCTCCACAGGGCTCATTCTTACCACAACCCTGTGCACATCTCTGCTCAGCCTCTCCCGGCTTTCTCTCAAAGCAGTTTTGTTTTCTTTACAATTCTATCAAATAGTTCATGAGAGGAGTAGTTACTTCCAAGTTAATGTCTTCTCAAGTCAAATTTCAATAAAATTCACTTATCATGGATTGAAAAAGGATTAAAGAATTTTAGAATGTTCGTTGACAGTTTCTTCTAGAATAAATTGAATTTATGATTTGGATGATGTATGTTAAGCATGACCATTTATGCTTTGTTCAACAACTATAAGAGAAGGGGGACATTTTTCAAATAGTAAAAAGAAAAAAAAATGAGAGAAAGACTTGTTATTTTCTCCAGGGACAAATAATTTACAAATTAATATATATTAGAGTTCCCAAAGAAGTAGAACTAATATGGGGTGTGTGTGTGTGGTGTGTGTGTGTAGACAGAAATTGGCTCACATGATTCTACAAGCTAAGAAGTCCCAAAATCTTCAGCCAGCAGGCTGGAGACCCAGGAGAACCAATGTGGAACTCCAGCCCAAAAGCCAGGAGGCTCAAGATCCAAGGGGACTAGTGTTTCTGTCTGAATCTGAAAGCTGGAGTAAAAACAATGGCCCAGCTCAAGTCGTCAGGCAGGACGAGTTCCTTCTTACTCAGCAGTCTTGTTCTGGATTCAGTGGCTTGGATGAGGCCTACCTCTATGGTTTGGATATGCCATCATCTCATGTTGAAATGTGATCCCCAGTGCTGGAGGTGGGCCTGGTAGGGGGTGTTTGGGTCATGGGAGAGGATCTCTCATGAAGGCTTAGTGCAGTCCTCCTAGTGATGGCTGAGTCCTCTTCTCACTATATTAGTCTGCAAAAAAATTCTAGTTGTTAAAAAGCACCTGGCACCTCCCACCCCTTTCTTACACTTAAAGCCATATAATCTCTCCATGTCAGCTTCCATTCACCTTCCGCCATAAATGGAAGCTCCCTGAGGCCCTCACCAGAAGCAGATGCTGGCATCATGCTTCCTGTATAGCCTACAGAACCATGAACCAAGTCAGACCCTTTTCTTTATAAATGACCCAGCCCCAGGTATTCTTTCATAGCAACACAAAAATTGACAAAGGCACCCACCCACCATAGGGAGAGCCATTTGCCTCATTCCGTCCATCAGTTTAAATGTTAATCCCACACAAAACACCCTCACGGGCACAACTAGAATGTGTGACCAGATGTGTGGACACACCGGCCAGGTTGACAGACAAAATTAGCCATCAAAAGAGGATTATTGGGACTATTATGGACCTTCTCATTTAAAATGAATAAGGCAAGAGACATAGCCACCCCAGTAGGCTATGAGGAGAATGCAAAATTAATTGACCAGAGGGTCATAATAATGAGGGGAATCCTTGAATATGAGGATGAGAAGAGAGGGCAGAAGGGTATCCGTCGGGGGCTCCTGCTGTTCTTGAAGGGGTCAAGTTAACCAGGGGTGGGTGTAGTCAGTGTGCTTAATTTGGTCAGCACAAGCAGAACATGTGGCTAGGGAGGTAGACAACTACATAGCCAGAGCAGAGTCCCTTAACATTCCAGGAAGTTCAAAACCTAAGTTTAGGAGACAGATGACTAAAGGGAGATTGTAGCATTGAGAAGTGGGTGCAAACAGCCCACAGAAAGGTCATACAGCTCACTGTTAGTGGAGGTCAAGGAAAGCTGTCACCAGCATGGATCAATGCTATGCTTCAAGTACACAGCACAGCAGATTAAAGTAAAGTTGCTTCTCCTAACAAGACTGAAGCAAATGTCTCACACCCACAGTGCCCTGCAATGTGTGGATATGCAAATGCAAAAATACAGGAATAGCTGAAAGATATAACAAACACTACTAATAATAACAGCGTAACAGTACAGTGGCAGCTTTTAAAATAAAATGGCTGAAACAACATAAATCTGACTTTAATTAGTTAAGAGCACTGGGAGCCAACATTCTCTAGAGACATTATTATCACATAAGATGATGACCAGTCTACAGGGACAAATTTGAAGGCCCAGGAGAAACCTATACAGGATAGGACCAACTCTGAGACTTTGCCTGTAGTTGTCCATAGCTGCAGGAATCTGCTAATCCATTTGTGAGATAGCATCACACCTGTATTATAAATATTTCAATCATTTATATATGTGACTAGGTTAACTATTTAATAAACCTCTGTCTAATTTAAGCATAGTCCCTGTAAGTTTTTCTAAATTAATCCTTTAGTGTTTAAATTCCCCATTATATAATAAATTTATTGCAGGTTATGTGGCTTTCGTACCCAAGTAGGATCAACCTTGACTAAGTCATCCCAACAATGCTCCTCTCCCCAACAAAATACAATTTACTGATCTTAACTTGTGTAACAGATAGCTTTTGCTGCCTAACAAATTGCCCCAGAACTGTGGTTTTGAACCACAAAGCTTTCTTATTTTTCATGAATGCTGGTAGGGTGCCTGGACAGTTTTGGGCAGTTTGTCTGGAAGGGTTGGGTTGATTATTGCGATCGGCTGGTGGCTCAAATGAGGCCTTCCCTCACTTGGTGGTTGGGGAAGTCAGCTGGGGCAATAAAGGTGACTTGTTCCTATGTCTCACATCATCCACAGGTTAGCCTGGGCTCCTTCTCATGGTGGTGTTCACAGGATCCACCAGAGCAGCCAAAAAGGGCAAGCCACGAAAGTTCAAGCTGCTGGGTGTGCCCCATTTGCTATTGTCTTATCGACCATCAGAAATTACATGGGCAGACCCAGAGTCAGTGCGGGAGGGGATTAACCAAGGAAAGTTATCCCTGTGTTTTTGTAAATAATACACTACAACTGGGTGTTGCCAGCCACTGCTGCTATTCCACTGGCATAGCTGCCACCACACTGCAACTCAATTATGACAGCCTCAATAACCAATCCATGGGAATTTTCAACAACAGCTTATGTACACTGTCTTCAACTTTCCATGTCAGAGAATGCTGTCACCCCAACACAGGGTGACTGCTACAAATGTATGAAAATTCCAGTCACTTCAGTACAGCCCCTTTACCTATTAACAGGGCTCTTCTTTTTGGTTACATAAAATTTGATTATGTGAAAACTTACATCCAAAGTCTTCCTTTCTGCTTCAGGCCCTTTGATGACTCAGCAATATGTGGCTAATACACATAAGGGAAGAACAACTTAATATGCAAAATTCCAAACTTAAAAAACAGGTAAGTTAGAAAGTAGAGAGTGATTCATCCCATCACAATAGAATTATTCGCTCTTACATCAGGAGTCTTTAAAATAGCCAACTCCCTTCGGGCCGCTAAAATAAAACTCATCTCCAAACTTACTTTACTAATGGAGTCTCAGGACGACACCACTACATAGGGCAAGTTGTGACTGATTATTCTCTCACTGGATTCAACTTGACTGAAGGAGCAGTAAAGAACTAGGTCCTACTTGGAAGAGAAGACAAACCAAAGCAGCAATGTTATGTCCAGAGAACATAAAAAAAAAAAAAAAAAAACACACCATTATATGATTTCAAACATGTGAAAATCTCATCTCATATCCTCTGTGGAACTGAACCTACATCCCTTCCCAAAGGGGGAGAACTGAGCTCAACCATCAGCCTTCAGTTGGCACGTGGTATGTGGGAGGGTGAGGCCAGCCTGGTAGACCAGGGGCAGCACTGGAGTGAGCCCGCTGCATCACGCAGGGCACTACCCCAAGGGACTAGCCACCACAGAGAACCTACATCTTTCTACTCTGCTGTCTTTCCAACTTTGCCATAAGTAGCGTCCCTTGCTTGATTGACACAGCCCTTAAAGAGAAGGCACTTCCATTCCCATGTTGTGTATTCAAGCATGGCAATGCAGGAGGCAAGGAATCCATTAAGGAAAAGAATAGCGGGGCCTCGTCCTCCATCCTGCAGCCGCTTCTCATCGGTGCTGCCCCCGTTCCATTCCACTGGGGCTGTTGTGAGCCAGCAAGTTACGTAACATCCCATAGATGGCTCCTATTTAAAACTCTGATAGGTGACAGCCTGTTTGACAAACAGGCTTCAGTCTGTCAAGCCAGCATCTCCAAAGCATCTGCATTTTCCGGGCCGCTGTTTTCTTGCTTATAGTCCATCAGGGCTGCACTGGGCTATTCAGGCCCTTCCCAGGGATGGAAGCCGCTGTGTCTCAGCAAGGGGCTGTCAAATTGTCCCACTTTCCCTGCCTAATTCATACAGGGATATCCATATTTATATTGATCTAGGCACATGAATGGCATGCCATGCTAGGCAGCAACTTGGCAGAGATGATCCAAAACAACTCTGCACTCACTTGAAATTTAAATTCACCCACAAAATGCATAGGTTTAGCCTGGTCACTGATGTGATTGGTTTCTCCACTATAAGCAGAAACTGCCTCAGTGACTGAATACGTGTGAGTGATATATGTGTGTGTGCGCGCGCGTGTGTGTGTATAGTCTGTCTTCACATTAACTATTTAGAAGTCCTGTCCATAGTCCAGTTTGCCAATTTCCCCCTACAGTTTCCCTATAAATTAAGTGATTATAGCTGTTGTTAACACATCACCTCAGAGCTGTCATCTAGCACACATTCAGATGCAACCCCCCCAATCCTGACGGTGGTCAGAACAAAACAGGAGGGGGAAGAAGGGGAGCTTTTTACCATCCAGGACTATTGCAGGGGTTGCTACCTGGCCCCCTCCCGCCCTCCGCCTTTGTCAAGTACATACCTTTGGGATGTACTTGCCTCCTCTGGTTTTTGTCATTTTCCCCTGGTGTCTTTTGTTGATATCCACCATTCCAGAATGTTCTGTGAGATCCAGGAGCAAACACCATGCATTGTCTCTTTTTTAAGCCCAGGCTACTCCAGTTCTATCTACTCTCTCATCCCTTAGTGCCTTGCTGCAGTCTCAGGACCTTCCAGTTGCTCTTTTGGTACTGGACCATGCTGCACGTATGCTTTGAAGCTGCACCTGGGCCCACCTGTCTAGCACCTTATTCAACCCAGACTACCCTGCAGCTAAGGCAGCCCCTGCCCAAGTATGCCTGCAGCTGGGAAGGAAGGTAGAAGCCTCTCTGTCATCCTCATATTAAGCTTATCTTCTTGGATACTCCACCCATCCCTGACCCTAGGATGGGATGGAGGGGAGGGGTCCTATTTACTGATGTCGTAGCTTTGACACTGTCTTCATATCCACTTCTACATCTCTCTAGAAACCGTTGCAACTGGAAAGGGTCACCTCTTCTGGTTGTGTGGAGTCTAACTTTTTCTCTCTCATGTGTTTTCTACCCAGCTGCTGGTGTGGCACATATTTTATGCCCTGAGCCTTTTCTTCTCTCTGAAGCCCAGGACTTGCAAATCAAAAGCTTTCATTTTCAAGACTATTGTTTCTGCTGCACATTAAATTACATATTTAATAACACAAGAAATTTATATGTTTTAGTATTTATCTAAACTCCCACAAGGACAGTGCATACAGAAAGCTATTGCCTAAATCTTGGCAAGAAGGGTCATAGGCACATGAAAACTGGATCTTCTGGGGTGGGGGGAAGAAGAAAGAGTTTATACCTAAAAATTGTATTTACTACATTCTTATGAAAAACCTGCACTCCTTTTCCTTCAGCGTAAATAGCCCTTGGTATACATATGGGTGCTTAATTATTTACTACCATTACCCACTATATTTGTTTGTTCTCACGGTGCTAATGAAGATAAACTCAAGACTGGGTAATGTATAAAGGCCCCCTGCGTATAAAGGAAAGAGGTTTAATGGACTGACAGCTCCACATGGCTGGGGAGGCCTCACAATCATGGCGGAAGGTGAGAGGCACATCTTACACGGTGGCAGGCAACAGAGAGAATGAGAACCAAGTGAAAGGGGTTTCCCCTTACAAAACAATCAGATTTCGGGAGATTCATTCACTACCAGGAGAACAACAGGGGGAAAACCATCCCAATGATTCAATTACCTCCCACAACACATGAGAATTATGGAAATTACAATTCAAGATGAGATTTGGGTGGGGCATAGCCAAACCATATCACCCATGATCAGTTGCAATAGTAAAAATAAGGCATTTATTTAACTCTTTTGTAAGGATGAAGTGTTCATATTTACTTAAAAGTAGTAACTTCACTGCATGTGCATGTCAGCAGGAGGAAATGCCATGCACAGCATCTACACAGGTGTAGGCAGCTCCTTGGGGCAAGGGCAGGCTCTGTCTGATTTGCTGCACACTGTCTGTGCCCAGCTCTGTTACCACTGGTTGAGTGACTGACTGACTCCTATTCTCTTTCCTGATGGTTCAGACGCTGCTCCAAGCAGAGCAGCGGTAAAATATCCAGATTCATGTTCTGTCCACACCAATAAAAATGCACTTGCTGAGAAAAGCCTGACATAAATCTATGACAAATCAGAATGCTTATTGGGTCTGTTGGTAGCTTGTCAAAATGGGGCAGGTCTTCAGTTCAGAATCCCCTAACCGTGCCGACTCTACGTTAACCTTCATCTCCAACCCGATGTTGCCTACATTATCATCTACTGCCTTTGAAATTCTGAAAATTATTTAAAATTATTTATTCACTGCCCTCTTGTTCAGCTAATGGATTTCCTTAGGTTCTCCAAAACCTTGCTTTCTGGTTTTAAAAAACTTCGTCCTGAGAAAATGAACCCAATTTAGAGCATGCTGCTTAAGAAACAGAGAAGGAACAAAACCCATTGTTTCTCGCAAGAGAAACTCAAGACCAAGCATGCCTGTGTTCCAGGATCACCTTAGCCTAAGAGCCAGATGAAAAGCCACTGCTAATAAAAACTTGGCCTTCACAGACCATGCCTGGTGCTCAGCTGCAAAACTGTCAAGTAGAGAATTTCAAAAGCAGCTCTCTCAGTGCTGCCTCTCAGAGAAAATACAGCCAGACCTTGCTCCCAAACTCTCCTTGGGCCAAGATTAGTGCGCGTGAATGAGCAGGGAACAGGGAAGCCTCTTTAATAATGTAGGGAAGGATTTCTGGGAAGGGCAAGTGGAAGCATCTTCCAGAGCGCAGAGGCAGCTGGAACAAATGGATTGAAAGAGCCGTCCTGAGGCATGCCCCAGTTACGCACAATCACAGAGTCCTCCACACTTTGCTCTTAGAATAGCCCTTCAGGCGAGAGCGGTTTAGAGAGCCAATACCTTACACACTCAGATCACTAACCTTTCCCTTTCATGTTTAAAACAAGGCCAAAAGCAGGCAGTTCATACTTTTCTTTGCCTTAACCCTTCAATAGAGCTCCAACTTTATTCCCGTTGTTACCCTTACAATTTTATCCAGCTCTATAGATAACATGTCCTATAATTTGTGAAATAATTTTAAAAATCAACTCAATTTGTATTAGTTTTATGTATTTTAAAAACATTTATATCAATAATAATGATAATAGGTACTCATATCTTGGGATTTCTACGTGCTTTAGAAATAGTAAATACTTCCTACCTACTTCAGGAAATGGCGAATACCTGTTGAATCAGACTTTCTGCGTCTGAATCGTGTCTCTGCTGTTTCCTAGCTGCAGGACCTCTGGGTCTCGATTTTTATCTTTCACAAAATAGGAGTAATAGAACCTTACTTCAGTAAATTATTGTAAAGATTAAATTAGTTCATAAAAATAAATTATTTAAAACATTGCCCAGAAGACAATATATGTTAATATGTTAATTAATACTGGTATTATTTATCCCTTTACAACACTTATTCACCACCCCTTTTAGAATCCAAAGATGTTTCTCAGGTGCCCCATTGGGCACTGTCAAAATCAGAAGAAAAGATACCTGCCTGGTAGCTTCAACCTTTTAGGTCTTAGCTTGAATGTCACTTTCTCAGAAGTTTCCTTGGGCATCCTGTGTCCACTGTTCCACCCACTCCCCTAATTCTTATCAGAGCCCTTTGGTTCATTTAATTTACCAAATGAAATCTCTAGTGCGTACAACAGAGTAGTGGTTTCATTCATTTATTTCTTTGTTAAATATTTATATATTGTTTTTGTCTAAATAAATACTCATACACACACACACATACTGTTTTGGTCTCCTCTAGGGTATAAAGTGAGTGCAAGAATTTAGTCTGTCTTTTCATGGCTTTATTCTCAGGGCCTTATGCACGAGCAGTGCATATAACACCAGACAGTAAATACTTGTTGAATGAATGAATACATAAGTCAATGAATGCTATTGTTTTGCAAACAAGGAAACTGAAGCTCAATAGATAAAGTGCCCTCCCCAAGGCCACATAGATTCTCAAAAGCAGGACAGTGAAGAAGAGGAGGGCTGGCACTGTTGTGACATGCCACTTTTGCAATAGGCTAGAACAGTCATCTGTTTGCAGATCCCTGGGAGTCTTGGACATGCTTTCAGGAGTCTTTGGGGTCAAAATTATTTCAATAATCATACGAAGAAAGTTATTTCATTTTTTACCTCTGTTGACATTTGCACCGATGAACTAAAGTAATTGTGGGTAAAACTCTGGCCTCTTAGCACAAATCAAGCCAGAGGCACCCAACTTTATCAGCAACCATGGGGTTCTTCTGTATTGCCACACACTCACAGTGAGGGCAAGAGAAGCCGGCTCACTTAAGCATGCTCTTTGATGAAACAGGAAAAATGATTAATTTTATTAAATCTCAATCCTTAAATACAAACCCTTTTCATATTCTGTGTGGCAAACCAATAAAGCACATATGCTGCTAAATGAAGTACGATGGCTATTTTGAGGAACAGCACTTGTGCCACTGAGTTGTGCACTGAACTAGCCACTTTCTTCCTTGTAACACAATCTTTGCTTGAAATGACAAATTCCAGACAAACTGTGGTTATTCAGACTTGGGCATTTGGCAGGCATTTTCTCAAAAATGAGCAAAGTGAGCCTGTCACTTAAAGGAAAACAACTGAGAGTATTGGTTGCCAATGATAAAAGTTGAACTTCTGAGCAAAAATCAGAATAAAAAAACATGTGTCTACCACTGTGAGCTTGACAGCTTTCCGATACTCAGACTTTTCTGATGTAATCAGGAATTATATTAATAAGAGTGATTTTTTTGATATTGTGTAATGAAATGTGTCAGCTTTTGGAAGAGGTGAATAACTCAGCACACTAGTATTTTTTAGTGTCCAGTGCCTGATGTTATGAAATTAGGCATGGATAAAATATCTGTTAAGAGTATAAAATAGAGCCAGACTGCCTCTCTAGATTTCTCCCCACTGGGCAGGTCATCTCTGAAAGAAAGGCAGCAGCCCCCGTCGGGGGCTTTAGATAAAACTCCCATCTCCCTGGGACAGAGTACCTGGCAGAAGGGGAGGCTCTGGGTGCAGCTTCAGCAGACTTAAACGTTCCTGACTGCCGGCTCTGATGAGAGCAGCACATCTCCTAGCACAGCACCGGAGTGCTGCTAAGGGACAGACTGCCTCCTCAAGTGAGTCCCTGATCCTCGTGCCTCCTGACAGGGAGATATCTCCCAGCAGGGGTCGACAGACACCTAATACAGGAGAGGTCTGGCTGGCATCTGGAGGGGGCCCCTTTGGGATGAAGCCTCCAGAGGAAGGAGCAGACAGCAATCTTTGCTGTTCTGCAGCCTCTGCTGGTAATACCCAGGCAAACAGGGTCTGAAGTGGACCTCCAGCAAACTCCAGCAGACCTGTGGAACAGGGACCTAACCATGAGAAGGAAAACTAACAAACAGAAAGCAATAGCATCAACATCAACAAAAAAAACGACCATGCAAAAACCCTATCCGAAGGTCACCAACATCAAAGACCAAAGGTAGGTAAATCCACAAAGATGAGGAAAAACCAGTGCAAAAAGGCTGAAAATTCCAAAAGCCAGAATGCCTCTTCTCCTCCAAAGGATCACAACTCCTCGCCAGCAAGGGAACAAAACTGGATGGAGAATGAGTTTGACGAATTGGCAGAGGTAGGCTTCATATGGTGAGTAACAACAAACTTCTCTGAGCTAAAGGAGCATATTCTAACCCAATGCAAGGAAGCTAAGAACCTTGAAAAAAGGTTAGAGGAATTGCTAACTAGAATAACCAGTTTAGAGAAGAACATAAAAGACCTGATGGAGCTGAAAAACACAGCATGAGAACTTTGTGAAGCATATACAAGTTATCAATAGCCGAATCAATCAAGTGGAAGAAAGGATATCAGAGACTGAAGATCAATTTAATGAAATAAAGCATGAACACAAGATTAGAGAAAAAAGAATAAAAAGGGGCGAAGAAAGCCTCCAAGACATACAGGACTATGCGAAAAGATCAAACCTATGTTTGATTGGCGTACCTGAAAGTGATGGGGAGAATGGAACCAAGTTAGAAAACACACTTCAGGATATTATCCAGCAGAACTTCACCAACCCAGCAAGACAGGCCAACATTCAAATTCAGGAAATACAGAGAACACCACAAATATACTCTTTGGGAAGAGCAACCCAAAGACACACAATCATCAGAGTCACCAAGGTTGAAACAGAGGAAAAAATGTTAAGGGCAGCCAGAAAGGTCAGGCTACCCACAGGTTAGTCAGGAAGCCCATCAGACTAACAGCAGATCTATTTGCAGAAACTCTGCAAGCCAGAAGAGAGTGGGGGCCAACATTCAACATTCTTAAAGAAAATAATCTTCAACCAGGATTTCATATCCAGCCAAACTAAGCTTCATAAGTGAAGGAGAAATAAAATCCTTTATAGACAAGCAAATGTTGAGGCATCACCAGGCCTGCCTTACAAGGGCTCCTGAAGGAAGCACTTAATATGGAAAGGAAAAACCAGTATCAGCCACTGCAAAAACATACCAAAATGTAAAGACCATCAACACTATGAAAAAACTGCATCAACTAATGGCCAAAATAACCAGCTAGTATCATAATGACAGGATCTAATTCACACATAACAATATAAAACTTAAATGTAAATGGGCTAAATGCCCCCAATTAAAAGACACAGACTGGCAAATTGGATAGAGTCAAGACCCATTGGTGTGCTGTATTCAGGAGACCCATCTCACATGCAAAGACACACATAGGGATGGAGGAATATTCACCAAGCAAATGGAAAGCAAACAAACAAACAAACAAAGTAGGGATTGCAATCCTAGTCTCTGATAAAACAGACTTTAAACCAACAAAGATAAAAAGCAACAAAGAAGGGCATTACATAATGGTAAAGGAGTCAATGCAACAAGAAGAGCTAACTGTCCTAAATATATATGAACCCAATACAGGAGCACCCAGACTCATAAAGCAAGTTCTTAGAGACCTACAGAGAGACTTAGACTCCTACACAATAATAGTGGGAGATTTTAACACCTCACTGTCAATATTAGACAGATCAATGAGACAGAAAATTAACACGAATATTCAGGACTTGAACCCTCAGTTCTGGACCAAGTGGACCTAATAGACATCTACAGAACTCTCCACCACAAATCAACAAATATACATTATTCTCAGCACCACAAAGCACTTATTCTAAAATTGACCACGTAATTGGAAGTAAAATACTCCTCGGCAAATGCAAAAGAATGGAAATCATAACAAACAGTCTCTCAGACCACAGTGCAATCAAATTAAAACTTGGGATTAAGAAACCCACTTAAAACTACACAATGACAAGGGAACTGAACGACTTACTCCGGAATAACTACAGGGTAAATAATGAAATTAATACATACATAAATAAGTTCTTTGAAACCAATGAGAACAAAGACACAACACACCAGAATCTCTGGGACACAGCTAGAGCAGTGTTTAGAGGGAAATTGATAGCACTAAATGCCCACAGTAGAAAGCAGGAAGGATCTAAAATTCACACCCTAACATCACAATTGAAAGATCAAGAGAAGGAAGAGCAAACAATTTCAAAAGCTAACAGAAAACAAGAAATAGCTAAGATCAGAACAGAACTGAAGGAGAGAGAGACATGAAAAAACCCTTCAAAAAATCAATGAATCCAGGAGCTGTTTTTTTGAAAAGGTTAACAAAATAGATCGCTAGCCAGATAAATAAAGAAGAAAAGAGAGAAGAATGAAATAGACACAATAAAAAATGATAAAGAGATACCACCTCTGATCCCACAGAAATACAAACTACCATCAGAGAATACTATAAACACCGCTA
This sequence comes from Chlorocebus sabaeus, assembly GCF_047675955.1. NCBI lineage: Eukaryota > Metazoa > Chordata > Mammalia > Primates > Cercopithecidae > Chlorocebus > Chlorocebus sabaeus. Next base: position 126,929,054 of record NC_132904.1, on the reverse strand, counting down.
TGCAAATAAACTAGAAAATCTAGAAGAAATGGATAAAATCCTGGAGACATACACCATCCCAAGACTAAACCAGGAAGAAGTTGAACTCCTGAATAGACCAATAACAAGTTCTGAAATTGAGTCAGTAATTAATGGCCTACCATCCAAAAAAAGTCCAGGACCACAGGGATTCACAGCCAAATTCTACAAGAGGTGCAAAGAAGAGCTGATACCATTCCTTCTAAAACTATTCCAAACAATTGAAAAAGAGGGACTCCTCCCTAACTCATTCTATGAGGCCATCATCATCCTGATACCAAAATCTGGTATAGACACAACAATAAAAGAAAATTTCAGGCCAATATCCCTGATGAACATTGATCTAAAAATCTTCAATAAAATACTGGCAAACTGAATCCAGCAGCATATTAAAAAGCTTATCCACCACAATCAAGTTGGCTTCATCTCTGGGATGCACGGCTGGTTCAGTATATGCAAATCAATAAATGTACTCCATTACATATACAGGAGCAAAGACAAAAACCACATGATTATCTCAATAGATGCAGAAAAGTCCTTTGATAAAATTCAACACCCTTCATGCTAAAAAACACTCAATAAACTAGGCATTGATGAAACATATCTCAAAATAATAAGAGCTATTCATGACAAACCCACAGCCAATATCATAATGAATGGGCAAAAGCTGGAAGTACTTCCTTTGAAAACCAGCACACAACAAGGATGTCCTCTCTCACCACTCCTATTCAACATAGTATTGGAAGCTCCAGCCAGGGCAATCAGGCAAGAGAAAATATTCACATAGGAAGAGAGGAAGTCAAATTGTCTGTTTGCAGATGATATGATTGTATATTTAGAAAACCCCATTGTCTCAGCCCAAAATCTTCTTAAGGTGATAAGCAACTTCAGCAAAGTCTCAGGATACAAAATCAATGTGCAAAAATCACTAGCATTCCTATACACCAATAATAGACAAATAGAGAGCAAAATCATGAGTGAACTCCCATTCACATGTGCTACAAAGAGAATAAAATACCTAGGAATCCAACTTACAAGAGATGTGAAGAACCTCTTCAAGGAGAGCTATAAACCACTGCTCAACAAAATAAGAGAGAACAAATGGAAAAACATTCCATGCTTATGGATAGGAAGAATCAATATCATGAAAACGGCCATACTGTCCAAAGTAATTTATAGATTCAATGCTATCCCCATCAAGGTACCATTGACTTTCTTCACAGAACTAGAAAAAACTACTTTACATTTCATATGGAACCAAAAAAAAAGAGCCTGAATAGCCAAGACAATCTTAAGCAAAAAGAACAAAGCTGAAGGTATCACCCTACCTGACTTCAAACTATACTACAAGGCTACAGTAACCAAAACAGCATGGTACTTGGTACCAAAACAGATATATATACCAATGGAACAGAAGAGAGGCCTCAGAAATAACACCACACATCTACAACCATCTGATCTTTGACAAACCTGACAAAAACAAGCAATGGGGAAAGGATTTCCTATTTAATAAATAGTGCTGGGAAAACAGGCTAACCATATGCAGAAAACTGAAACTGGACCCCTTCTTTATACAAAAATTAACTCAAGAGGGATTAAAGACTTAAATGTAAGACCTAAAACCATAAAACCCCCAGAAGAAAACCTAGGCAATATCATTCAGGACATAAGCATGGGCAAAGGCTTCATGACTAAAACACCAAAAGCAATGGCAACGAAAGCCAAAATTGACAAATGGGATCTAATTAAACTAACTAGCTTCTACACAACAAAATAAACTACCATCAGAGTGAACAGGCAACCTACAGAATGGGAGAAAATTTTTGCAATCTATCCATCTGACAAAGGGCTAACATCCAGAATCTACAAGGAACTTAAACAAATTTATAAGAAAAAAAATCAAAAAGTAGGCTAAGGATATGAACAGACACTTCTCAAAAGAAGGCATTTATGCAGCCAATAATCATGAAAAAAAAAGCTCATCCTCACTTGTCATTAGAGAAATGCAAATCAAAACAACAATGAGATACCATCTCATGCCAGTAAGAAGGGTGATCATTAAAAAGTCAGGAAACAACAGATGCTGGAGAGGATGTGGAGAAATAGGAACACTTTTACTGGTGTTGTGTAAATTAATTCTGCCATTGTGGAAGGCAATGTAGTGATTCCTCAAGGATCTAGAATTAGAAATATCATTTGACCCAGCAATACCATTACTGGGTGTATACCCAAAAGATTATAAATCATTCTACTATAAAGACATATGCACATGTATGTCTATTGCAGCACTACTCACAATAGCGAAGACTTGGAACCAACCCAAATGCCCATCAATGATAGAATGGATCAAAAAATGTGGCACATATACACCATGGAATACTATGCAGCCATAAAAAAGAATGAGTTCTTGTCCTTTGCAGGGACATGGATGAAGCTGGAAACATTATTCTCAGCAAACTAACATGGAACAGAAAACCAAACACTACATGTTCTCACTCATAAGTGGGAGTTGAACAATGAGAACACATGGACACAGGGAGGGGAACATCGCACACCAGGGCCTGTCGTGGTGTGGGGTCAAGGGGAGGGATAGCATTAGGATAAATATCTAATGTAGATGACTGGTTGATGGCTGCAGCAAACCACCATGGCACATTTATAGCTACGTAACAAACCTGCACGTTCTGCGCATGAATCCCAGAACTTAAACTATAATTTAAATAGTATAAAATAAGCCAATAATGTTTATTTAACAGAGTATGAAAAGTTTCCTGTTATTGTGTCAGACTTCATATCTGATTGGCCTTTAAAAGACTACTACTACCTGTCAATTTACGGGTCAGTGTCAAAGAAGAAAAGCCACAGTTACCAGAAAAGTCTATTAGAGTATTTCTCCCTTTCCCAGTACATATCTGTATGAGGCCAGATTTTCAGACACTTTGATCAAAACAACTTATTATAACAGATTGAATACAAAAGCAGATATGAGTGTCTAGCTAAATTCTATTAAATCAGACATTAATGATACTGGCAAAATGTAAAATAATGACACATTCTTTTACTTTATTTGTGAAAATACACTTATTCTTATTTTTGTTACTATGTAAAGGAATTATTGTTGCTTTTACATTCATTGATACTCATTTTTTTTCAGTTTTTATTGCTAATATGGCAATATTCACAGCAATAACCCACATGTAATATTAATTCCTTTTAAAGGAGAATGGCATAAATCCGGGAGGCGGAGCTTGCAGTGAGCCGAGATCTGGCCACTGCACTCCAGCCTGGGCGAGAGAGCGAGACTCCGCCTCAAAAAAAAAAAAAAAAAAATCTCTTATTTCGATAAAAATTTTCAATATTCAATATTATTCAATAAATATTCAATAAGATAAATTTATTTTATTCAGTAACAAAATTTATAGGTTTTTGGGAAACAGGTTGTGTTTGTGTTTTTTTATTTTATTCAATAAAAAAATTTATTTCTAGGTTTTCGGGAAACAGGTTGTGTTTGCTTACATGAGTAGGTTCTTTAGTGGTGATCTGTGAGATTTTGGTGCACCCATCACCTGAGCAGTGTATGCTGTACCCAGTGTGTAGTCTTTTATCCCTCACCCACCTTGCACTCTTTCCCCATGAGTCCCCAAGGTCCATTGTAACATTCTTATGCCTTTGCAGCCTCATAGCTTAGCTCCCACTTATGAGTGAGAATATACGATGTTTAATTTTCCATTCCTGAGTTACTTCACTTAGAATAATGGTCTTCAATTCCATCCAAGTTGCTGCAAGCGCCATTATTTTGTTCCTTTTTATGGCTGAGTAGTGTTCTATGGTATATACATAATAATTTCTTTATCCCTTCATTGACTGATGAGCATTTGGGCTGGTTTCATATTTTTGCAACTGTGGAACTGCACTGCTATAAACATGTGTGTGCAAGTATCTTTTTTGTATAATGACTTCTTTTCCTCTGGGTAAATACCCAGAGGATTATCTAGATCAAATGGTAGTTCTACTCTTAGTTCTTTAAGGAATTTCCACACTGTTTTCCATAGGAGTTGTACTAGTTTACATTCCCACCAGCAGTGTAAAAGTGTTCCCTTTTCACTGCATCCCTGCCAACATCTATCATTTTTTAAAATTATGTCCATTCTTACAGGAGTAAGGTGGTAGTGTACTGTTGTTTCGATTTGCATTACCCCGATCTTCAGTGAAGTTGAGCATTTTTTCAAATGTTTGTTAGTCATTTGTATATCTTCTTTTGAGAATTTTCTATTCATGTCATTAGCCCACTTTTTGATGGGATTGTTTGTTTTTTTCTTGCTAATTTGTTTGAGTTCACTGTAGATTCTGGATATTAGTCCTTCATCAGATGTATAAATTGTGAAGATTGTCTGTACAATCTCCGTAGATTGTCTGTGGGTTGTCTGTTTATTTTGCTGATGGTTTCTTTTGCTGTGCAGAAACTTTTTAGTTTAATGAAGTCCTACCTATTTATCATTGTTTTTGTTGCATTTGGTTTTGGGTTCTTGGTTATAAAGTCTTTGCCTAAGTTAATGTCTGGAAGGGTTTTTCCAATGTTGTCTTCTAGAATTCTTAGGGTTTCAGGTGATAGATTTAAGTCCTTGATCCATCTTGAGTTGATTTTTGTATAAGGTGAGAGATGAGGATCTAGTTTTATTCATCTGCATGTGGCTTGCCAATTATCCCAGCACCATTTGTTGAATAGGGTGTCCTTTCCCCACAATACGTTTTTGTTTGCTTTGTTGAAGATCAGTTGGCTGTATTTGGCATTATTTCTGGGTTCTCTGTTCAGTTCCATTGGTCTATGTGCCTAGTTTTATACCAGTACCATGCTGTTTTGGTGACTATGGCCTTATAGTATAGTTTGAAGTCAGGTAACATGATGCCTCTAGATTTGTTCCTTTTGCTTAGTCTTGCTTTGGCTATGTGGGCTCTTTTTTGGTTCCATATGAATTTTAGGATTTTCTTTTCTTATTCTGTGAAGAATGATGGTTTTTTTTTTTTTTTTTTGAGATGGAGTCTTGCTTTGTCACCCAGGCTGGAGTGCAGTGGCACCATCTCAGCTCACTGCAAGCTCCACCTCCTGGGTTCCCGCTATTCTCCTGCCTCAGCCTCCCAAGTAGCTGAGGCTACAGGTGCCTGCCATCATGGCCAGCTAATTTTTTTGTATTTTTAGTAGAGATGGGGTTTCACCGTGTTAGCCAAGATGGTCTTGATCTCCTGACCTCGTAATCCACCCGCCTTTGTCTCCTAAAGTGCTGGGATTACAGGTGTGAGCCACTGCACCTGGCCATGATGGTGGTATTTTTATGGGAATTGCATTGAATTTGTAGATTGCTTTTGGCAGGATGGTCATTTTCACAATATTGATTCTACCCATCCATGAGCATGGGATGTGTTTCCATTTGTGTGTGTCATCTATGATTTCTTTCAGCAGTGTTTTGTGGTTTTCCTTGTAGAGGTCTTTCACCTCCTTGTTAGATATATTCCTAAGTGTTTTATTTATTTGTAGCTGTTGTAAAAGGGGTTGAGTTGTTGACTTGATTCTCAGCTTGGTCACTGTTTGTGTATAGCACTGCTACTGATAAATGAATTCAGCAAAATTTCAGGATACAAAATTAATGTACACAAATTGGTAACCCTGCTGTACACCAAGAACTTCATGTTTTTGAATGGCATAAAGGGTTCCAGAGACCAAAAAGTTTTAGAATTACTGGCTTAGAACATACCAGGTGGTGTTCAGACCCTTTCATGCTTGCAGACGTGCAAGGAGTTTTTCTAGGTGGTGGGTCTAAGGACATAAAGCCCATGGCATCCTGTGATCTGTTAGGATCTGCAAGGCCATATCAGGATCATTTCAGAAATAATAAGCTGTCTACAAAGTTTAAAAAATATATATACATATCTGCACTGATCGGGATATTGGTTAGAAAAACCATTTCAGGGCTCAAAGTAACAAAATTTTATTTCTCACATTTGCTAAGTATACATTTCAGGTCATCTGGGTCTATGTTTCACATCCTTTCACTCCAGAATTCAGGTTGACAGAACATCTAACATACAAAGTGCTGTCAGTTGCAATGGTAGGAAGAAAGGAATATGCTAAATTGTCCATGTGAAGAGAGCTGGCTTGAATTTAAGGGAAAGACCCCCCGAGAAAACCCGTGTGGCTCTTACACTTACATGGTTTTGGCCTAAGCAAATCTCATGACTTTGCCTAACTTCAAAAAGGTCAGGAACCTGCCATCCTACCATGATACTGTGATCTGGGAAGTAGGAAGGGTGGGATGTGAAGACAGTCAACATCAGGAGCTCTCGTGACTGCCACAATCCTCCTCCTCCATTTGAAACTAAATTCCCATTGAAAAAATTCACTGATATCTGATTCTTAGGTTGTTCATGCACTTTTCATATGTCTAGCTAAATTTTTGAGATGGAGTCTTGCATTGTATACATATGATTTTGTCTTCTTTCCATTTGACATTATTTGTCATGTCTCTTTAGTTCTCATATTTGTAATTTGGATTTCACTGTTAACTTTTATTCTATTAATAAATTATTATAATTTTAAACATTGCTTGCTTGGGTATTTGGATAGTAGGCAGCTAGTCTTTCACTATTATAGATGGTTCAGCAACGCACATCAATATATGAAAATACTTTTTAAATAGTATTTATTTGTGCTTACTGAATCAAGAAGTAAGATGGAGTTTTGTGATGACACATTACATATGCCAACCATTTCATAAGCTTTTGTTGGTAAGGATCTGGCCTCATTCATTCAGTATCCCCAGAACCTAACAAAATATCTGGTTGGTAGGCATTCAACACTTTTCTATTGAATGAATGACTCTTAGCAGATTGCTTTCTGGAAATCTTATACCAATTTACAATGCTGTCAGTACAGAATTATATTGCTCTAACAGGCTCTTTAATAGTTTGAGCAGTGGTTTTCTCTTCACTAATTTAATGATTAGCAGGTTTAAGCATATTTCCAAAATATTTCTCTTTTAGTGTTTGTGTTCTCACTTGTGCTCTACTGAGTAAAGTAAATCTGACAATTTCGCTTAGGAATTGTCCCTATATATTTTGTTTTTTAAATATTTGGGACTGTTGTGGGGTCATTGAGAAAAGAGAACAAACTAGGAATAGGTGGAAGTGGAGGTGGCGGGTCTAGCTGAAGAAGCATAGAATTATATTATTATCATCTTCCTCTTCCTCATCAACAGTTATCATTTACTGAATACATTTTGTAAATACTATACCTAGTCCTTGTATTACTGAAAGGTAGATACAATGGTAACTCCATGATGGGGAGAAGATATTGAGGCTCAGAAAAGTTACAATTGCCCAAGACCTCACAGGTAGGAAGAAGCAAGTCAGGTTTTGCATCTATGTTTTTCCGCACTTGGAGCCCGAGTTCCTTCTCACTGCTTCAAGCTGCCTTGCCAGCACTCACAGGAACACGTGGCTGACAACCCGAAGCACAGGGTGGGGAGGACCGCCCTCTCGGGTCAGTGGGGACTGATGTGGACCCACCCACTCTGTGGGCAAGACGTCTGCAGAGGCACTCAAGGAGATGTCGTTCAAATACTAAGGACATCTGACCAGAGGCAGGGCCCTGGCAGCATCTGGGGTTTTGGACAGAGTGGAGTTCTCAAAGGCAGGCACGTGCATGAGAGGGGCAGGTTGTCACAGCCCTTTATTGTCAGGTGCCGTTTTGGGGCTGGTACCATTCACTGGGGAGCAGAGGACAAACCAGAGAGCAAGGTGGCAGCTCAGTCAGGGACTTGGCACACAAGGACACCAGCAGGGCAGGGAGGAGCCTGCTGGGCACTGAGAGTTCCCAAGGGGCTTAGACTCAGGACCCAGTTGCAGACATTGCCTTCCACTGGCAAGAACTGGCTCCCAAGCCGACTGTCAGGGCCTCTTCCTCAGCAATCCCTCAGGCAGCCCTTAGTTACATATGGCTGTCTATGGCTATTTACAGCCAAGTGCGGTGGCTCACGCCTGTAATCCCAGCACTTTGGGAGGCCGAGTGGGGCGAATCACCTGAGGTCAGGAGTTCGAGACCAGCCTGGCCAATATGATGAAGCCTTGTCTCTACTAAAAATACAAAAATTAGCTGGGCTTGGTGGTGGGCACCTGTAGTCCCAGCTACTTGGGAGGCTGAGGCAGGAGACCCACTTGAACCTGGGAGGCGGAGGTTGCAGTGAGCTGAGATTGCACCACTATGCTCCAGTCTGGGCAACAGGCAGAGACTCTGTCTCAAACAAAAAAAAAAAAAAAAAAAAAAAAAGAAAAGAAAAGAAAAGAAAGAAAAGGCTATTTACATGTAAACTAAGTGAATGAACAAAAGTTAAAACCCTGGTCCCTCAGTGACACTCAGTCACACTAGCTAGCTGTCCAGGCCTCGGCCGTGGCTAGTGTGTCGGGCATCACCGATGCAGAACAAGCCACCGTCTCAGGACATGCTGTGGAACGGGGCTTCAGCCCTTGCTTCTCCAGGTGGGCCAGCACGGGCCGCAGTGGCAGCTCCTGCTTCGCCTGGGAGCCTGTGCTGGGATCAGAACCTCAGGCCTCTCCCAGGCTTCCTGCCCTGGAAACTTCAGGCAACAAGACCCCAGGTGCTGCTCCAGCATATCCAGGCTCAGCGACTCTCCTCTCTTCCCAACGGGTCCTGCGCATCTGCTGTTGCTGTGGAGAGCTGTGGACCTGAGTGAGCTGCGAGGCGGGGGACAAGGGAGAAAGACTAACCTTTCATTTTTCCTCTTTACAGCAAACGTTTCCCCAGTCTATTGCTCTTCCTTTTATTTTAGTTTTGTTCATTTTTTATGAATATATTTTTGGATCCTATTAATATTTAAAAGATTGTGATGGTGGGAGCCTGCCTTGGCTCTTACTTGGGAACAAATCGCATCCCTCCACCCCCCACCCCTCCCGCTTTGGCTCTGTCGCCAGCACCTCTGCAGGCCGCCCTCCTCTGAGTCTGTGATTTCAGCAGCTCAGAGACACGCAGTTTTAGCAGCACCACAGAGGGGTGGAGCGGAAAGACTCCGCGCCCAGCTTCTGCAGAGCAGTTCCACGCACTGTGGGAGAGCAGGGAACTCACACCTGCCCTAGCGGTGATAGGGCCCATCGTGCAGGACTTCATAAATATTTAAGAATGAGCACTTTGTAAAAGAAGAGTATTATTAAGCGTGGTGCCGCCAGCCGCTTCAAATGTGCCCCGTATATCAAGAGCTGCTAATGCTCTGTGGACAGAACCCTTTTGCAATAGCCCTAGGCAAATCAACTCCTTATCTTTTAAGGGAGTGGGGAAATAATTTAGAGGAATTTGTAAACATTTCTGACCCTCAGAGGAAGTAAGCTGGATCCTCTCCTAATAGAGAATGGCATTCCAATGAATCATTTATCTAAGACAGAAAAAGCAGTGACCAGAAAGAAAAAATATATGTACACGCCTCTCCCACCCCTGCATCCCCGGGATGTCCACAGCGAGCAGCAGCTGCCCGGCCAGTGTTTAGTGAGACTTCTTTTATTCTGGTGCTACCAGATGAATCTCTTATCGCCCTGGAAGCCAGTCCCAGGCCACTTATTTCAACACTTCAACCTTTAATGATACTGGTTCAGTTTTCTTTACTCTATGGATTGGATACACCACATTGCAATTCAAATCACCCCAAACACCACAGTAAGCATGAGGTGATCACATTTCTTCCTAAGTGTAAATGGCTCTCCACAGGGGACTCATTCTGGGAGCTAGGGGCTGGGACAGCATTGCCCTGGCAACTCCTTTTTTCCCCAGATGATCATCACTGGAGGTAAATGCTTGCAAGATTAAAGTCTCCAATCCACGTAGCACAAACTCCTGTTAGCTCAGGAAAATATCCTCCATTGGCCATCTTTAGTATAACCCATAAATCACAAGGGACTGTAAAATGAAAGGGGGGTGTGTGTATGCATATCATGCTTATTACATTTTCCCAGTAAAATTCTGCTTTCTTTTATCTCATGATAACCCTCCTTGTGAAGAGTCTGAAAAGTTAAATTGACTAGTTCAAGGTTACCCATATAAGCTCGCAAAACAGCACTTGGGTGCTGGCTATTATAAAATACTTCCTCCTAAGGCCTACCAGGAAAGAAACTGACTTCAGAACCCTTCTGTAGATTGTATTTCTGTAAGAATAAACATTTCCGTGGAACTCACCTTTCACATGCAGGAGGAGGATCCTAGACTATGCACCTGAATGTGAGCCCCTTAAGAAAAGTAGGGGTCCATTGGCCTTGTCACAAGTGGTTCTGCATTTCAGTCAGTAAATTGCCCAGAGCATGATCAATTGCCATTTGTTTGCTGGGAACAGGTAGAAGAACACAGAGAAAATGCTGGTGTGCTAACTGAACCACATACCAGCTTACCCCACAAACCTAGCCTACATATTCATGAGCAAGCACTTTCCAATGTATATGCTTTATTCCAAGTTGTAATCAAAAAGTTCATTTTTAAGTTAGTTGCTTGGGACCTGGAATAAACTTTCCCATAGAAACGATGTTATAAATAGTGCTCTAGCCTAGCCCACAAATGCACATCTAGCTCAAAATGTGGTACTGGTATTATAGAGTTGCAAGGAAACTTTGTAGAAAACAACAGTGCAATACCCGTAATTAAACCAAACAGTAGAACAATAAGATAAAATGTTTCTCTCCCTCTCCCTCTCTCTCTCTTCCTCTCTCTTTCACATACATACACACACTCTGTCTCTCTCTCACACACACATACACACACACGCAAACACGGAAGTTCATTCTTGAGGAAAGTAAGATTAACTGGACAGGAATGAGGAGGTAATGGAGATGGTGCGGTGCTCTTGAAGGAGGCTTTGGGTTATGTCAAGAGCTGTTGAGGCTGATGGTTCAGGCTGCTGAATGCGTCTCATTTCACTTCAAAGCTTATGCCTCGCCTTTTGCTTGATACAGGCGTATAGCTGGCACCACTTCTACTTATCCCCCATAATTAAAGTCGGGTTTTGCTTTTCCCTTACTGATTGAGAAAGGGAGCAAGAGAAACAGGGTGAGGCATGGAGGAAAATAAGGAGAGAGGCCAGGAAGACAAAAGGGGAGAGACATTTTCTTGAAGCAACTAAGCAAGGGATCCAAACGAAGAGGAAAAATTAGAAGTTTAAAGAACATCTGTATTTGTGAGTGAAAGATCAGCCCAGAGGTGTCAGATGAATCAATCATAAGATGGAGAGTGGGGAGAGAGGAAGAGAGAGAAGAATATGTCTACTCCCATGAAGAGGGGGCGACACCTTAAGCAGTGTTTTTGCAGATAGTTAGAGGACAGGATCTTTGTTGTTGATTGACACCAGTGAGACAGGGGACCGCCTTGGGGTGAAGCGGGGCAGGTAAGGATAATGAACAGCTGCCCCTCCACTCAGGAGGGCCTGTGCTAACTTCAGGACCTAAAAGACAGCTCTGACGTTACTGGAGGTGAATGATCTCCTTGTGTGTTATCATCACCATCATTTCTTCCATCATCTAAGTATGTCCCAGTCATCCAGTCTTCCCAAGTGGCCCTCTCCAGTTAGACAGTCCAGCACAGTCCTCCAGATTTCCAAGTCCCCTGGGCTCCCAGTCTCCCTCTCTCTTTGCCTCCCTCCCTCCGCCATCCTAGCTCTGCATTTCTTCACCTCAGTCATCTCCTCATGCCCCAAAGATCCATTCTCAGGGATGGCTGTTTTGGAGAAACGAGGGATGACTCTAAGAGAAACAGTATCAAATTCAATTCCAGATGCCACTATTCCCAAATAGTCACTGACTCATCTGGGAGCACAGCGGCTCCCCTCTCCCCTGTCTTTGGGAATTGCCCTGAAGCCACATTTTGTCCTGTCCTCTATCCCTAGAGCACCTATCATTGTCAGACTACCTAGGCTTCTGGGGTGCCTAAGTTCCCTTCCTTTCAACGCAACTTCCAATAACTTTCAGGACAATACCAACTTATTACTATGTAAAAGCTTATAATTGTCCCCATCATGCCCATGTAGGGTTCAGTGGGTGCATGTTACCAAGCTTCCCCACTGTCCTCTGCTCACTGCAAGAGAAAAGACAATAGCCATGTGAAAGAATTCTCAGAACTGCAGCCACCATGGAATACAGATCATGCCCTGCATGGCCCTTGCTCTGGGGGCCTGACCCGTTAGTAGGAGGTCCTGCAAAATGGTGGGAACAGGGAGAGAGGTGAAGACAGAATTTTGTCTTCCAAGCAAGATGGAGATGATGACATGGGATGGTTTGTATGAAAGAAACAACCTTGGGGGAAGGGACTCTAGAAGCTCCCAAAGGTCACTGAGTGCTCAGGAACCCTGGGCTCTGTTGAAGATCTGGTAAAGACTTAAGAGATGCAAACCTGGAATTCCAGTTTGGACTGTACTGCTTTAAACGTGACACAACTCTCTGGTCCAGGCTTCTGTTTTAGTATGCAGAAGGATTTAATTCTTTTTTGTCTCAATCCTCCACTGCAGACTGGGCTTTGGAGTCTAACCCAAAGGCCTATTAATTGCCTTTCCTAAACAAAAGAGTCATCTTCCCTGAGATAAAACTCTACTCCCTTATAATGCACAAGTGGATGAAGTCATTTTTTTTTTTAAATAGCAATCTTTTGCCTTCAGCTTACACTTATTCTCTGTGTTCCTCTACAATTCACACAGAGCTCCCATATAGTCTCCCCCTGATAACCCTCACCCCAAAAACAGATTCTTATTATTCACGTAGTAGCTGCTTAATAGTAAAAATATTTTAATCTCCACCGAAAGAAAGTAAAACAGGAAAATATTGCCACCTGCAATGCTGGATCAAAGCTGAATGACAGTTGTCTTCCCATGACTGGCTGTTAGACCTGCGGAGGGTGAGAGCAAGCAGGAGGCAGGAGGACTAGGTACCTGTGGGCTGGACACACAGGGTCACCTGGAGCCGGGCTCAAGGGCACTAGGAAATTGACTCTACCTGCCATTGTTAAGAACACAGAACGTGGCAGGTCCTCTTGGCGGCTCTGCAGACCCTCCCTAGTCTTATTCTCTCCAGCCTGATCTCCTGAACCTCCAGCCTGATCTCTTGAACCATGGTGAGTCCTTTATTTTCCTGACTTTATGGCTTAACTTAGCTGTGTTATGAACTGAATGTTTGTGTCTCCCTCAAAATTGATATGTTGAATTATAACCTCCAGTGTGATGGAGGTGGGGCCTTTGGGAGGTAATTAGAGCATGAGGGTGGAGAACTCAGGAATAGGATTAGTCCCCTAATAAAAGAGACCCCAGAAAGCTCTCTCATCCTCTTTTGCCATATAAGGATGCAGTGAGAAGACAGATGTCTAAACCAAGAAGCGAGAAATGGACCCTCATCAGAACACAGTCTGCTGGCCCCTTCATCTTGGACTTCCAGCCTTCAGAACTGTGAGAGATAACTGTTAGTTATTCATAAGCCACCCAGTTTATGGTACTTCGTAATGACAGCTTGCAATGACTGACAGCTGCCTTCCGTTTTCCTCCCCTTACTTCATACTTGGCTTGACAAAGTTGGGTGTGGCAAATAATTTGGGGGTGGGGATTTTTATCTTGAACTTCCCTGACCCTCCAAGTCCCACTGTGGTAACTGAGCAGAAGGCTACCAAGTCTCCTTTTTTGGAATATCTACTTTAAGATTTCATTTGTGAAGACTGAAAAGAGTGAGCTGCAGATTTCATTTTGCTGTTATTTTAGTAGTGAATCCTAAATATAAAAGGATTATTCTGAAAGCAAGTTTACATGAATTTTGTAAAGAAAAAAACACACCAGATCTATTGTCAAGAAAAATATAATTAAGTGATGTAAATGCAATTGACTAATTTGAAATCAATTAATTTGACCTGGCTTACAATAATACAGAGTTACAATACCCCAAAAAATTCTGTTATGTTTTCTTTATAATCACACGTAACTTTAAATGCTCTTCACAGAGTGACAAGATAGAAAAATTGAAATTGTAGTGGAGATGCCAAGATGCAGTAGGTAGAACATTCCAAAGTAAGTGGTCAGACAGTGTAGATTACACAAGGAAATTAATAAAAACTCTGCACAGTGCTACACTTTTCCCGCTTTCAGGATGTAAAGGGTTAAGGGAGGGTATGATGAGTTTTCCTTTACCAATAGCTATCACTATGCTTTCAGACTCAGCCTCTGGGGGTATTGGGTGGAGTGGCTTCCTTCTTTTCCCAAGAGATGTTGTGAGGCTGAGTTTCCAGTGGTCAGTGTCAGGGCAAGTGGCCAGAACCTGACTCACAAGGAAAGGTGGAATAGGAGGGTGGCCTCCAATTAGCCTGCACTCCCAGCTAGTCCGAGTGAGCAATGCTTCTTCTGCTCAGACATGGCCATGCCAGAGCAAGAGAGCTGGGCCTGACCTCCTTTGAGTCTTGCCCAAGAAGGCTCCCACCAGAGTGTGGGAGGAACACAATCGTAAGGAGCATCCGTGGGACCTCATGCTGTTGTTTTGCCATGAACATGCACCTTTCCTCAGCTGCCAGGGCCTGATTGCTCTATGGGGAAGGGAAGGACACCCCTGTTCCTGTGACCATCCTTCCTCCTAGGTTCCTCTGCCCAGCCCCATCAGAGGCTGCCTTCAAGTTCCAAGTGGGTTGGGAGGAAGGTTACTGTCACGCTGGTGCAGGGTTGATCTGATATTAAATTCAGTTCAGAATGGTGATGAAAATCCTAGACTGCATATTCTAATTCCCAAACTCAGTTTGCATTTGTAACTTAAATAGAAGATCCGTTGCTTAAGAACCAATGTGATATTGAACCAGCCAGCCACAGTGCTGTCACAGAGATTGCTTACTGCCTGTGTTCATTCTGACTGGCCAGTGTGCATACCTGCTTAAGAGTGAGCAAAAATGTCATGAGCCTGTCAGGATTTTCTTCAAATACAGGTAGAGATTATAATAGTGTAAAGAAAAACCTTTTAAAATATTGAATAAAATGTGAGATTTCAAGCTTTTTAGACCGACTTAATGTACCTCAAACTTGTTTACATGCTCTTTTGTATTTTTTTCATGTGCTATTTAATATATGTTATTGGTGTCATCTTTTGGATTTCAAAAGATAATACAATCTAGCATATGCTGAAATTGGGTAGGAATGAAAGACCACTAAGAGACAGGAGTAATTCAGGAGTTAATAATCATTTAAAACGGTTTTTCAAACTATCAATTATGATCCATTAATTAGCTATGAAATAAATCTAGCAAGCTACGGCTGAGTGTTTTTGTAAGTGAAATTGAATAGATGAAATAAAATAGAAAAAGACAGATTAGAATATAAAATGTCAGAGTACATCCTCCATCGTAAGATTAAATGTTATTCAGTGATGCTTTTGTTTGTTATATGTGTATGTGAGTTTATAGTTCTGTGTGTGTTCTGAGCTGAAGCTATAAAATCTATTTCATACTGTGCTTCAGTCAAAAAAATTTTGAAAGCATCTGAATTCCAGCATATACAAAATCCATTAAAAAAAAAGTCAGGAATCAAAGGCATAAAGGCAGCATGAGAAATAGCATAGAACAAGGAAAAGGGAAGAATACATGTAGGGATCAGACAAGTTCCCGGTTTCTGCAGCCAACCCCTTTTCATTCTATTTTTCTAGAGTAGAAGGTAGTGCACTCACCCAGAGCTCCTTAAAAGACATCTTACTCATTTCACCTTTGTCAACAGAAGGAAAGAAGGAAAGGAGAAAGAAAGGGTAGGATAAAGACAAAAGAGAAGGAAGAAAGGGACAAAATTAAAAAGCAAGCATGTTAGTGAGGACAGTGGGGAAACTGTCACCCCCATCCCCCTTTTAAAACAATCTCCACCTACTCAGGATCTGGGGGACGTGTGCCTCTAAAAGCCCACTTTGAAATGAAGGAAGTTCCAAGTTACAATTAATGAACAGCACAAACCACTTTGCAGTGTTGTCACACATGACATATAAAAGGTTGTGATACTAACAAAGTGATTGCACTATATGGAATGCCCTGGTAATTAACCTTATACACTGTTTTATTGAACACTCATCTTGTGCTGATCAAGTCAAACTGACACGTTTCGATAGAGTTTGCAGGAATATTTCACTACACATAGCATCTTCCCAGGGTTTACACTGTTTGAAGAAGACACTACCATGCAGGATGAACTACACTCAGGGCCACCACTTTGTGCTGAGTTTAGGTGGCACCTTTCCCAGTGCATGCAACATGAATGGCACTCCCTGGAGTCCTGAAACACAGTGGTCCTGACTACACATGGCTGGGGCTCCAGGGCTTCTGCTACAGTGCCCCCTGATGGCCAGAATCCCACCTGCATCTGGGCATTGAGTGCCGGGTATTGATTTTTGCCTCTATAGCAGGTCCCAGCTTAGTCTTCATGTGCTCCCACCATGGCCTTCTCCTGGGCTGCTGAGGTCTCTTGACTTCCAGGTAGTGAGTATGGCCTCATTTTTATAGTATCCCTAAGTCATCTGGTAGGCCTGATTCCAAGAAAATCTTTTTTTTTTTTTTTTTTTTTTTTTTTTTTCAGTTCACTGCCAACAAAAGTCTCACCCTATCTCCTCCCTCAAGTGTACTTTTTCAACGCCTGGGGAAGCCTCCAGAGCATCTGCAGTCAAACCCTTTCCAGCACGCCCAGCTCTCATTGACCTTCCTCTCAGCACTTAGGTTTTGCACCACCTAATTGAGCTCTCATTAACTGCTATCTGTGCTGCTCACTGTAGTTTCATGTATTGCTGTTAGTCTTGGCTCCTTAGAATGTGAATCCCACAGTCTTTGGTATCCTTTGCAGCAGCCAGCCCCCTGCAGTGCCTGAAAGTACTAGCCACACCTAGAGGTCAGTGGCAAGAAATTGGTTCTTTGAGCATCCTCCTCTTTATGTGTGAAAAGTGACTTCAGGACCAATGGATCCCTTTTGGAGAACTTATGAATGCTTTGATCATGGTTTCTGAAAACATGAAACAGAATATATATATATATATATGTGCTTTGCACACATAGGTTTTCTTAACACTGACCATTACCCTATTTGGTAGGTATTTTTTTCACCACAGTTTAACTGAAAAAGAAATGGAAAACCAAAGAGGTTAATTTCTCCAAAGCTGTACATCTAGCAAATGGCAGAGCCTGGACCCCAAGTCTGTACTCCTCAAGAAAATACTGTCTCTTATGTAGGTTATCCCTGTCTTAAACTTTAAATAACTAAGGTTTAAATGCCAAGGAGTCATTCCAGTTCCCCAGGAGGCCTGAGGACATTCCTTCCAGGGAACTATTAGCTAGTTATCCAGGAGCTAGAAGAGCTTCAGGCTGTGTCCCACGGTCTCACAGTGGGCACAGGTCTTTCATAAGAAAATCACCTATAACCATTGGGATGCCAGAAAGGCAATGGAAAAAGACATGATTCAAGTGAGTCACAAAATCTGGAGGAAAATAACAAAGAAATCCAGATTCAAAAGATTTAAATGAACAAATGAAGATACAATAGTAAGGTGAAGTCATTGAGGAAATACACGAAGCAGGTCAGAATGTATGGACAGCTTTCTACAGACTTGATACTCTTTTAGAAGGGCTATGGGCTCATTGCTACAGGAAACAGAACTCAAGGTATACATGGCCAGAAGTCTAGGTACTGCCAAACCCAAGTGAAGCTACAATAATGATTTTAAAATTGTATTGAGCATATATTATGCTGAGCACTGCATTCAACTTTTAATTTATGTATATTACCTAAACTAATGAAAACCTGGTGAGGTTGATTGCATCCACAAATGGGCATTGGTCTTCTAGCCAATAGGAATACAGCAGTGAACAAAAGAGATAACACTCTCTTTCCTGTTGGAGTCTACATCCTCAGAGGAATGCATTATTAGAAGTAAGATTATTCCTATATGACAGATAAGTAACCCAAGGCTTACAAGGGTTAAGCAACTTGTCTGAATCACACAGTTACTTGATTGCAGAAGGCTCAGGTTTAAATCCAAATCTGTCTGACTCCAAAGCCCAAATCGAGACCCACCCTCCACTGTCTGCAGCTGCACTTGGAGTACAGTGCCAGTTTAGCCAACTATAAGATCCCACTGTCAATTATCTTACTTACTGGAGCATTATACACACAGTTTTTATTGTCTATTCTGGCCCTTGATCATATTGTCATTTACTATTTTCTAAAAGTTTCATGGATGTAAGACTTGCTTGCCCACCTACATTGAAAATTCCTAGAAGGTTGGACAAGATAATATATTCTGCAGTATTCCCCAGAGGGCTGGGCAGATGCATTTCACACAGGTTTTAAGCACCTGTGAATATGCCAGGGCATAGTATACAGCACCATGGAAAATTTTTTTAAAAATCAAATAAAATATTGTTCTTGCCATCCACAGTCTTATAACTTAGTGGACATGTCATTAAAAATTGACTGATGGAACTGTAGTTTCAACAAATCCTGTTTTTGAGAATTCATGAAGGACTGGATAAGGTTTCCAAAGACAAGAAACAAATAAATGCAATGTATGTGTTAAAAAGGCAGGAAGGCGACTTGGAAAGTTAGAGATTGATAACAAAACCTAATTTTCCTATGAGAAAGCTCTCAGGGCAAATCAAAAGAGAATCAATTGGGAGACAGACGAACCGCAGAGTGCTGGGAAATACCAATGTGGCTTTGAAAGAAGCACATTGTGTCTGACCCATCCAGGTTACTCCTACCTCAAAGAAAAAGATGATTCTTGTAGAAGTTATGACACAATAAACATATTAGAGCTCAAGTACAGGAAGGTTGTTGATTCTGCCTATGTGACATCCTCATAAATAAGCTAACAAAATATAGCCTAGGAGACTGCCCTAGAAGGTGGGTGCACTCAAATGACTGTGATAACCAGCCAGCTGTCGGCCCAAGAAGCCAAGAAAGAGGCACTGGGGAGGAATGTGTCCTGAGTCCTGAAGTATGTACAACTTCCATTGATGACGTGGGTGACAGGAGCGAGGATGGGCTTATTAAGTCATGGGTGGCACTGGAAGTGGAATGCAGGTGGCTTCCTGTTGAACTGGCCTGGAATTCTCTATGGCTTGGGCAGGTCATTAAAGAAGTAGTTGAAAATGGGAACAGGTTAAATTATAATAAAGAAAGCATGTAGGGAAAATTTAACTTCTAATCCTTCTCTTTCTCTCTTGATTTTACTCCTGGGAGCCAAGGGCAAAGGAAGCCTTCACTTGAAGCCAGGGGCTTGGATATGCAAGGGTTGCCTGGCTTTCGATTGGGAGCTGCTGTACTGGGACCTTGGTTTTCTCATCTGTGCAATGGGGTAACAGTTAACCTGCTGCACAACCATCACCATGTGTGGATTAGCTCATTATTGATCATTCGAGACCCTAAAAATGCCAAGTGTTGCATAAATGCTAAGTATTATTATGCTTCACATAAAGGGCAAAGATTTTGACTTGGAAAGAAAATGGGAGGAAAAATTACAGAAGATAGAACAAGAACACACAGGAGAGAAGCTATTAGCCAGTTTAGGGAGTACAACTGCAAGGGCTTGAGCATCATAAAACATCTGTGGTCATTTCCACTCACCTCCAGTTACCGTGAGGGAGAAAGCAGTCTGTTGTCTTTAAGCAAAGAATAAGGAAAAGCAACAAAGTGAGCATTTGCCCTTGACAAGGTCAAGGAAATCTCTCAAATGTCATACAATTTAGGGTGTTCTAAATGAAGAAATTACTTAAGCTACCTGGGGGACTGTAGCCATTACACAAACCAACGTAAACAAGCCTCCAAAATCCAGCAACGAAGGATGCTTTGGTTCCATAGCAGACAGCTTGAAATTGACAAGTTTCCTAGGCTGCCCTTGAAACTCAATTTTCTGACACTCAGTTCATCCCAAATTAATGAAGACCCCTGTTCAACACCCAAAGTTGCCCTTTTGCGTTGCCCTCAAGAGCCCTTCCTGGGGTATAAAGAAGGCCATAAAGACAAATTCTAAATGTTGTAATATGATAAGGTGATGTCAATTAAATAAAATGCATTGATCTTAGTTAGAGGAGGGGAAGGGGCACTATAAATAAGTATTCCCCCGTTGGTCAGCTGAGCTACAAAAGGGTCAAAGGGATTAGGGGTGGAAGTTGCTCCGCAAGCCAATGCCATATGCAAAATAGAAACAATTTTCCCCATTTTTTTCCTCCCTAGTACCAACCACCTGCTATCTGAGGCATCCCTCTAATAAATTAAAAGAGCCTTGTCAAGTAGCTCATTCTATTATTAACTAGACATGTGTCTCTCCCGGGCTTCCTGGCAGATCAAGAAGACTGTCTGCTTTCTCCACAGGGTCCAAGGGCCACTTAGCTGAGCTCAGCAGCCTTCATGAAAGAAGGACAAGGAAGATAATGGCCTTAATTTGGCCAAGTAGCCCAGAAGAGGTCCAGTGCTAAACTATGTGATCACAGTCAGCGTGCTTTTGGTGCTGTCCCTCCCAGGCCACTCAAGGAAGCTGGTGCTGGCTGTGGGTCTGGGCAGTAGGTGAGTGAAAGTGATACAATTTGGGCCTGAAATATCCTATCTGAAGACCCATTGGACTTTTTACCTGACTACATAGCTCTGGAGACCTGACTAATAGAGAATTAATGTTCTGTCCTTGCAACCCAGTTGTCACAGGATAATGCAGAACAAATTAGCACATGCCCAGGCTACAAGGAAATCAGGACAGACAAAAACGAGACAGGCAGGATTCTAGACTACATTTTTGAAATGTGACCTCTCCTAAGACAGTTTGATGGGTCATTTCTGGGCACTTTGGTTTAGAAATAAATGTATATCTTTTTTTTTTTTTTTTTGAGACGGAGTCTCGCTGTGTCACCCAGGCTGGAGTACAGTGGCATGATCTCGGCTCACTGCAAGCTCTGCCTCCCGGGTTCACACCACTCTCCTGCCTCAGCCTCCCAAGTAGCTGGGACTACAGGTGCCCACCACTGTGCCCAGCTAATTTTTTTTGTATTTTCAGGAGAGAAAGGATTTCACCGTGATCTTGATTTCCTGACCTCTTGATCTACCCACCTCAGCCTCCCAGAGTGCTGAGATTACAGGCGTGAGCCACCATGCTCAGCCCAATAAATGTATATCTTCTTATGTCATGTTGGCAGGAAGAGAAAGAGGAAAGAAACAGTCAAGATGTCAGGAATCAGAAATGAATGCAGATGGGAACGTTACTCATATTAACTCAGTGACACTTGGGAGGCCCAACCACTTGAGCTCCATCTAGTCAGCTAAAGGAGCAGAAAATAACAAATATAGAAAGAAAATAACTTTACTTACATGTCTGAGAACACTGCCCTCCCCCACTAAACTGGGAGCATCTCCAAGGTAGTGGCCATTGAAAAAAATCTTTTCTGAAGCTTCTAGCACAGCATCTTACACGTAGTAGGTCTTCCACAGATGCCTGGGAATTAGCAAATGGTTAAATGTAGACTCCAAAATGCCCAGAAATTAAGCATAATAACCTAACAGTTTTTGAAAAAATAGAGGAAATCATGTTCTAATTTCATAAGTGCAACTTAGGCAAACCTACTAATAAACGTAACCTATGTTAGGGCCTTGGAGCCCTCTCCTTTAGAAGTCAATTTTCACAGGCCCCCCAGTCAGGGAGGGCACAGTGTGGAGCTGACAATAGCTGCTCCCGTCTCCTCCCTACTCATGTCTACTACTCAGGAAATCAAAGATCTGTGCAGCTGCTTAGGCCACCCTGAGCATAATTCATGTTGGTTTAGGATTTAGGCTTATAGGATTAGACTGATGATCATAAACCTTGCCCATTATAAAATTCTAAAATCATTATTAATCTTAAAATGAGTATAAAACCTTGGGCAAAACCAATAACAAATGCCTGCCAACTCTAAGACCAAGACGAAGCCTAAATCCTGTCTAATTTGGAGACCTCAGGCTGCAGCGGATTATGGAGAGAGGCTGAGGATGCTCCCTCCCTGGAGAGGATGAGGATGAGGAGGACAGCATCACTACTTCTGTCCAAAGCCAGGGACCAGTAAGGATCCTCCAGGCAGCTCTCTAGTCTGCAACCTGAATAGAGGGCTGGGGGAACTACTGTAGAATCAATACTACCAGGCTGAGGAATGCCCAAGGGAAAAAAGGAGCTGGGACCAAGGACAGAACCCAGGGAGGCAAGGGCTCTGTGACCTTGCTTAGTTACGGGCCTTGCAATGGCTGCTTGCTTTTCAGAGAGTGAAAGGTGAGAAATGGAAGAAAGTCATACATTGGCATTCCAAGGATGGGGAATATAATCAAATATGAAAGTTGCTTCTGACAAGATGGAATGTGAATTTGCCCATGCAGACAAACAATCCACTGCTGGCACACAGAGCAGGATGCAGAAATGAAGGGGAGGAGAGGCCAGTCTCAACTAGGGGTGTTTGATTTACAACTGAAGTTCAAAGTGATGATAATACCATGTTTTCACTTTTTAAATGGTTTTATCCTGTTTTTCCAGCCCATAAGGAATGCACCTTGGTGTCAACAAAACCCCTTTGTCTTTGTAAGCTATTTTGAAGCA
Source organism: Chlorocebus sabaeus (assembly GCF_047675955.1). Taxonomy (NCBI): domain Eukaryota; kingdom Metazoa; phylum Chordata; class Mammalia; order Primates; family Cercopithecidae; genus Chlorocebus; species Chlorocebus sabaeus. The sequence continues at coordinate 126,906,419 of NC_132904.1, read as the reverse complement.
AAATATCAGTAAATTACTTCCCAAACCACCACACAACTAGATCACGCTGAGAAAATGGGCTCTGCAAGAATGCAGTAAATTGTTTCTGTCACAGAAGAAAATACAACCAGTAGAAATCGTTATGGATGAGTCATTATGAGAAGGGGCCAAAAAAATTAACCTTCATCCGTTTTCTTTGTCTTTGTGCATGTAAGAGAGGCGGGGGTGTATATGTATGTGTTTATTTGAATTCACCAGCCACATGTAGGACCGGAGCTAGGAAGGATTTTAGAGATAAGCCCGGCCAGCCCCTTTGCTGACAAGGGTGGAGGAGGGAGAGGAAGAGAAAGAGCTGACTCCAGAAATGATATTGCTGAGAAGATACTTAGTATGATTGAAGGACAAGTGGCTCTGTGATTAAAGGAAGAGAGAGAAGAAAACTTTTATTCTAAAACATTTATTGACATTTATGAAGTAGCACCAAGCACAGAACTAAATGCTTTCATATGCTTGAGCTCTTCTAATTCTATTTCTTCCAAGGGCAGTCCTATTGGTTAGGACCTCCATTTTATAGATGAAGACATTGAAGTTTAAAAAGGTTGGGTGACTTGTCTGAAGCCCCACAGCCATGAAGTGACTGGGGCTGGGATTCACATCATTATGTTCTGATTTCAAGCCCGTGTCTGTTAGCCCATTTTCATACGACTCTGAAGAAATACCTGAGACTGGGTAATTTATAAAGTTGTTTAATGGACTCACAGTTCCACATGGCTAGGGAGGCCTCACAATCATGGTGGAAGATGAAAGAGGAACAAAGGCACGTTTTACATGGCGGCAGGCAAGAGAACATGTGTAGGGAAACTGCCCTTTATTAAACCATCAGATCCCATGAGACTTATTCACTATCACAACAACAGCATGGGAAAAACCTGCCCCTCATGATTCTATCACCTCCCACCAGGTCCCTCCCACAACATGTGAGGATTAAAGGAGCTACAATTCAAGATGAGATTTGGGTGGGGACACAGCCAAGCCATGTTACCATGCCTTCAAGCATGACACTATTCCTTTTCGGGTGAGCAATGTGCTGTGTGTGAAGCCTACTGTGAGCAAAAGCCAGCACCAGGCAGAATGGCTGGAGAATGTGAGTGTGAGCTGAGGTGTACATCTATGAGATTCAGAGGAAGTGATTGGCATTCCCCAGATTTGCACATGGACTTTCAGAATTTTCCAGTGAATCCTCAGTCCGCATGCAGCTCTCTCAACCCCTTCAGCCACTGGGAGGCCCTGTATAGGGACTTTGTAAAGTTCCCTGGGGCATTCTGAATTCACTTCACTAGGCTCCAGTCTCTCCTCTCTGCCAATACAAAATCCATTGCTGGTCACTTGGTAATGATTCCTCATATCCCCTCTATGCAAACAATGATAGAGAAAAATGCTCTATTAAAGTGTTAAACATCCCCTAACGTGTGGTAATTGATTTCACGTGTGGAATCAGGGACAGGCCAACACTGTGAGACAGTGGATTTGACACAGGCACTGTCTGATTTGATGAACACAGCAGTAAGGTGCTGGTTTCTGTGCAAGTGTTTGTTAATCATCTGGTAGACCTGGCCAAAAGGCCTGCTTCCACGTACCAGTGCCCTAGGTGGACAAGATAGGACACAGAGGGCCACCCTCCTCCCTGTCAGTAACTATTTCATTTCAGTAACTATATCAGTTTACAAGCCACATGAATTTGAGGGCTGTGTCCTGCTCCATGGATCTGCAGCATGAAGCCACCTCTGAAGTCAACCAGGCTGGGGAGACACTCTGAGGCAGATGGAGACCCACACAAGTTGCCCAGGGAGAGTCAGAGAGGAACGGAGGTTGTGGAAAGCAGCAAGTGGGGAGATGAGGACTGCACAGCAAAAACCATGTTCACTGTTCACCTACAGCAGTGCATCTGGAAGCCAACGTGTAAATCTGTCTAAAAGCCAAACGCAACAAGAGACATATGTACGTATGTTGCTGTATAGCTGACAAGGAGCTTCCACAGACATGACTCAGTTTGCATCTCCTCATCAATCTTGCAAGGCTGGTATTTTTGCCAACATAGAGAAAGAACTAGATTACTAATTCTCAAATGGGGTTGCATAGTTACCTGGGAATCTTTAAAAGAGAAACTGACACTCAAGACCCCTCCTTCCCACCCTCAACCCAGATTCCTATGTTTAAATTATCCCAAGTGATTCAAACATATGCCAGGTTGAGAGCCACTGAATTAGAAAAACGTGTGCAGATGGATTGATTGAAGACAAATGTATTCCAAATAGAGAAGGGCATAAAATTTAAATAAATAAATTTAGGACATAGGAGAGGAAGGACTAGAAACACAAAAACCTTTCAATCTGGCTTGGTCTGAGAGAAAAGGCTGAGGGATATGGATAAAGCCATGGGGTCAGTGCAAGGTGATCACATTCTGTGCTCTTAGTAGCAGATACTTCTCAGGTGACGTGCAAGGACCCAGAGTCAAGCATCCCCAATCCATATGATGTGGAGAAGAGAGGAGACAGGCACCTCTTCAGATGGAAGCTGTGCTCAGACCAAAGTCAAAACATGAGCACAAAAGAGGCCTGAGGAAAAGACTGTTCTCTGTCCTTGCTTTATACTCCACAGACTGACTTGAAACAATTTTTAGAAGTGTCCTTAACTCCTGGGGGACTCATTTAGCAACACACCGCTTCCTCTAATGAACTATGAATTGTGCTGATATTCTCATCTCCAGGCGATGAAGATACTCTCTGCAGCTTCTAGGTTTCAACAGGAACTTGGACAACTCCTACAGATTTGATGCATGAGTAGTACAATAATTATCATGATGATTATAATAATAGCTGCCATTTATCAACTCGGTGCCATGACTTTGTGCTGTGTTTTAGATGGGTTCTCTCCTCTTTCCCTTTTTTCTTTTCTTTTCCTTTTTTTTTTTTTTTTTTTTTTTTTTTGAAACGGGGTCTCACTCTGTCACCAAGCTGGAGTGCAGTGGTGCAATCTCGTCTCACTGAAACCTCTGCCTCCCAGGTTCAAGCGATTCCCCTGCATCAGCCTCACAAGTAGCTGGGACTACAGGTGTGCACCACCATGCCCGGCTAATTTTTCATATTTTAGTAGGGACAGGGTTTCACCATGTTGGCCAGGATGGTCTCGATCTCCTGACCTTGTGATCCCAAAGTGTTGGGATTACAGGCATGAGCCACTTGCCCAGCCCCTCTTTCCCTTTTCTTATACACCACCTTAGACGGTAGAGACCATGAACTTCCCCTTTTGCAAATGAGAAACCTGAGTCTCAGAGAGGGAAGTATGGTGCTCAATATCACAAGTCTGGCAGGCCCAGATGGGATCTAGACACACCTGGCTCCAAGCCCTGGTGCTTGCAGGTGCAGATGTGCAGCAGGAACTGCTGCAGCTTTGCTACTTACCACCTGGAAAAGGAAATAATTAACAATGCTGGTTACCCTTTCCTGAGCACTTCTTTAAGCCTGGCACTGTGTTCAGCCATTTACATACATTATTTTATTTAATGCCCACAAGACCCAGAGAGGCAAGTGTTTTATCCTTAATTTACTCTTGAATCATTTGAGCCTCAAAGATGATGTAAGCATGCTGGCAAGGAGCAAAGGCATCCCGTGGACCTTTGCCTACCAGCTCCTGTTCCTCACCTCAGCCCCGGTGCATACAGGTACATTCAGATGTTGTTGCTTTGGTATTCACAGGACTATCTCTCATCAGCATCACTTCACCCACCAGTGAAGGAGTGAATTCTGTCTGTTAGCTGGGGAAGGAAAAGTACACTTGCCCTATCCAAAGTCAGATAAATCTTCGGTTCTGGAGGACAGAAGAAGCCCCTCATTCTAAAGGTCCTCCCAGTCAAGACCATTCAGGGACCACCATTCCTTTGGCATCAGCCCATGGCCCGAGGAGTGCTTAACCTGGATAGCAGGCTGCATCAGAGCGGACTGGTTAAGAGCAGGGCTTTGACAGTAATGTATTCTGCAGATCAAGTTCTGGCTGTGTTGCACGAATTGCATGAGTCATGTTCCCCCCGAGCCTCAGTTTTCTCATCTGTAAACTTGTGATTAGAAAGGCAACTTCTCAGGGTTGTTGAAAGATTATAAGAAATAATGTATGCAAACACATAAAATGCTCAGCCTAGTGCTTGATTGCTTGATTAATGGAAGCTATTATTACTCTTAATGACTGAGGGCACCGGGGCTGAGACAGTTTTCCGGCTGCCTCCAAGCAGAAGGAGAAACGGCATGCTCCCCCAAGCCGATCGCACATTTCACCCCCAGTTCCAGGTGTGGGGAAAGCGCCATCACGCTGCTCCCATCAACAACAGTTGATTCCAATCCCAAGAGAGAGCCCAACTGCACGGGGACTTGCAGCTGGAAGGAAACTGAGGCACAAAAGTAAGCATGGAGGGAACCAAGGACGTGTGGCCCTCCAGTGTGTGGTAGAGCCTCGAGTTCCGCAGACCCCTGCACATACCAGCATGTGTGGCCCAGGCAAAGCAGCCTGCAGGAGGCCAGCGACCCTGTGCCCTGTCTCAAGGATCCGATGTGTGCCCAGGATCCCTGTGGAGGCAAAGATCCTGCCGCCTTCTCCATCCACCAGCACACCACTCCCACGTGCATGCACACACATGCACACATGTGCACAGGCACATGCACACACAGACACATGCACACACACACATGCCTCCCCCACCCCCGACACACACACAGCAGTCAACGTGCCCTGCAGAGAGACCTCACTGGTCAGGCACGGGAGCCTCCTTGGGGGCGGGGTGTCCTGTGAGGCACTTGCAGCCCCTCCATGGCTACAGAAACTCACTTTCCCCTCAGCCCTCTTTCTGCCAGTCACCTTCTGTCAAGGAGTGATTACGCTCCTTTCTGTCAGGAACACTGAGTGATTGTGGCAAGAAAATTGCCTTCAGCGATAGGGATTTAAGAAACGCTTTTCCTGAAAATAGTGCTCAAATTAATTAACTTGGAGGAAAGGGTTGCTTTTTTTTTCTTTTTTTTTTTTTGGTCTGGATTTAATTTATTTTTTCCCAAAGAGTTTTTTGTTGTGTGATGAATAGTGAGGAGGGTGTTACCTCCTTGGACATACACCTGGAGTCAGGGAGGCATTGCAGGCCCCCATCCTGTGAGACACCAGAGGCATGTTCCTCGGAGCTGAGGAGGCAGGGAAGTGGGAGGGACCGGCCGGAAGCAGGATGTGTTTGCAGGAGGTAGTGGGTGTCCATAGTAAGAATGTAAGATAATAGTGGCAGTGGAAAGCACACGGGGTAGGCACACAGCTGCCTGGGTGCTGGCACCGTCCCTGACACTAACTGGAAATGTTCACTCGGCTTCTCTACAATAGGGATGTGATTCTGATTGCAGCTGCCAGTCGGGCTGGTTGCTGGGAGGACCAGATGAGGCACACCTGGGGTTGTATTTGGTGCTCAGTTCTGTGATTCCTTCATGGACTCTGACAGGAGAGTGGTTCAAGGCCACGGGGCAGAGGGCAGAGGGCAAAGAACAAGGGCTTTCTGAAATCAAGGCCGGTACCAGTGTCACAAGCTGCATGATCTTGGCTCAGTAATCTGATCTCTTTCAGCTTTTATGCCCTCGTTGTAAGATGGGGGTAAAAAATAAACACATCAGCATCATTGTGAAAAGCAATGAATCAACTAAAAGACTCAACCTAAAATTGATTGATAAATAGTAATTCCTTCCTCCATCCTAGTCCTATGCAATACACTAATAGGCACTCAAAAAATGTATGTGTATAATGTATTTTGAATGGACAAAAGTGATTAAATATTATGCATGCATTAATTAATAATGACTTTTTTTTGCATGCACACTTTGATCTCTGTCAGGTCAGAGTGAAAACCATTAAAATATCACATAAAGGAACTCCCAGTGTCCGTGGAACTTCGAGATCACCTCTGTGACTCACTCAGCTTTCTGACAGCTGCCTTTTCTGGGCCTTGTCCTCCACTTATATTCAAGAAATACAAAGATATTTCTTCTTCACCTTGACCAGCATTTCTTACCTGGAGTACATGGACGGACTTTCTAGGGTCCACAATCCACCCCTGCATTTGATTCATCGAGTACTCTTGGGCATTAAATCCATAGCTTTCACTGGGACAGGGATGGGCACAGCTGTGACCACACACACACACATTCCCCAGTCCTGATGCCCCCACCTGGCAGCTGCACACTCCTGAGGACTGAAGAGCTGTGGTCCTGCAGCCTCTGCCTCTCAGGAGCCTGCAGATGTTTCAGAGCATCTCACCAGCCTGGCTCCAGGCTGGGTGTGCACAGTTTGCAGGTGAAACAAAAGGAAGGAAATTATCTTGCCCTGAGACATGCAACAAGAACATTCCACTCATCTTTGACTACTAACCCATAATTGAGAGGAAGGCAAGAAGCAGATCTCATGCAATCAGGGTGACTGCTGAGGAGTTTTAAAGCAATCAAAAGGACGCTCCCAGTGGGAACCACTGGGGCTCAGGTCCACCTCAGGGATACAGCCCTGAGGTCCCTGCTTCGAGATCCCAGCTGTGGTCAGAAGAATGGCAGGCGCGCAAACACCATTTCTGATCAAAGGCAAGAGGGAGGCATGCATGATGCCTTTCCTACTTTCAAAGAATTTTAAAAGCAAGGCCATGCTATGAAATGTGTTTCGCATCATTTTCATATAGACTGTAGGACATCTTTGGGTTGGACACAGCCCAGGACCTGCATTCAGATACTCCTACTATTACTACTACCATTAATAATATAAGTATTACCTTATTTTCCTGATTAGTTTCTGTGTTTATACAGTAGTCAAACACCGAAGGCAGGAGGCCTAGGGAAGCGAATGCAGAAGTGGGTACCCAAGCACATTGTGACATGGATAAATTAGCCCCGTTTCAAAACTTAGAGGAGTAATTAAAGACAGATGGAGAACTGCTGATACGGACCTCGGCTTCTATTTCCTCGCCTCCCACTCAGTGCCTAGCGCAGAACTTTACATACAGCGAGCACTCGATACTTGTGAAATATCAGGGAGTAGTCACGATTTTTTTCCTCACCTTCATCTCAAGAATAATGACAGCTTTTATTCATTTCAACTTGGCTTCTCAGAGTGCAGTCCATGAACCTTCGCTTCAGAATCACCTGGGGACCTTGTTTAATATGCAGCTCCCTGGCTCCTTTCTCAGATATCCTGAGCCAGGCCCTTTAGAGGTGAGGCCTGGGAAAATGCAGTCTAGTAAGACCACCAAGTGTGCCTTACGTTCTTTGAAGTTTGAGAAATCCTGACTTAGATAAATGAATGTTTGTTCAGTAGTAGCTTTAAGTCCTTTTCAGAAGCACTTAGTAAATTTTCTAAACCATGTATTGAGGCATCTTTAAAATCACGTTCTACAAAGCCTTTCTTCTGACTGATTCAGAATTAAGTATAGGAAGGTTTAAGCAATAAAGTGTGGGGGTAAATTTTTCTCATACTTCCTGTTACTTCATTAAGACTGTCGGCCTGCATATCAGAGAGGATGATCCAAGAATGTTCTTAGCTCCTAACTCATCTTCCTAGCTGACCGAATAGGCACCTGTGGCCAGGGGAAATCTGCTGGCCTCTCTCACTGGGTTTCCCTTGGTTTGTGACATTACAGATGGACTGTGGTGGTCATTGCTATTATCTTGATAAAACATATTATGGGGCCGGCACAGTGGCTCACACCTGTAATTCCAATACTTTGGGAGGCCAAGGCGGGTGGATCACTTGAGGTCAGAAGTTTGAGACCAGCTTGGCCAACCCCGTCTCTACTTAAAAAATACAAAAATTAGCCAGGTGTGGTGGCACACACCTGTAGTCCCAGCTACTTGGGAGGCTGAGGCAGGATAATCCCTTGAACCTGGGAGGCAGAGGTGTGAGCCGATATCATGCCATTACACCTGGGTGACAGAGAGCGACTCTATCTCAAAAAACAAAACATGATGGAGGTATCAGACGAGACGAAGAAACAGAAGGAGATGAAATTAGTGAAAATGAGAGAAGAGAAAAAGAGAGGAGAGGAGAGGAGGGAAGGGGAGGAGAGGGGAGAGGAGGAAAGAGAGGAGAGTTGATTATCTAGTTGGAATAAACCCCCGTTGCCTTGAGAGTATTCTGCATAAGCAAAGCCTTTAATGGAGTGAGGATCGAAGGACAGGCCCAGAGGAACAAAAGGAAGGAATAAAGAAAGGTGACAAATCGAAGAAAAGAGCAAAGAGAAATAAGGATTGGCAAGAGCAAAAAGAACGTGAAGTACAAAGACTCCAAAGGAGTGAGGGTTTTTTTTTTAACTTTGCAAACATTCCATTTTACTACACTTAATTAATCATAACACAGGAACATAAATGTTTAAAGGGTGAAATAAAATGTACAGAAATATAGTCATACTCAACAAAAATGAGAACACATAAATTTAACATAAGGTTGTCATCCCTGCAGTCTCCAAGCTCGCGGGAGTCAGCATCTCCACTTCAATTCCTCCAGCCACAAGCAAGTTCATAGTAATGAAGCTCTTTCTTCATTCTGGCTGAAATCAGTGAGTGAAATGCAGGAGGAAGAGAAAAAAATGTTCCAAAGAGAGAGGAAAAGGGCAGAGAAAAAGAGCAAGTATGACAGCGACAGAAATAACTTTATTCTCTCATGCTGGTGCCCTTCAGGCCAGGAAGTCCTCTGACGTGTCTAACTCAAATATCTCCTGCAATTCCAGCCAGTTTCATGATTTCCTGGGTCCATCCAATAAAAGCTGTGACAATTTACTGATTCAAAATACTGCAACATAAAAGAACAAAAATTTAAATAGAGTTCGACAGAGCTTCTTTCTGAAATCTTGGATCTGCATGAAAGCAGAGCAGAGGCAGAGAATACACCAGGAACGAGAAAAATCTCTCCCCCTTTTCAACTACAAAAACCATCTGGATTTCCTGTCTCCTTGCCCCAAAGCCTTCTGCTATCAATATCTGGACATTTTGATCACGCTGCTTGAATCAACAGTGATTCAGGCCTATGTAGGGGGTGAAACTAATATAGTCCTCTGTTGGGGCAACTGAGGAATCATCACGTGACATCCTCAAGCTGACTTTATTCTCAGGCTTGACCTTCTGATGGTCTGTCTTGGTTCTGGTAACTGAGGTTTTGGGAAGCCGAAGGGCACCATTCTCTCAAATCTGAACTCTGCCCATGTCTCAGCTTCCACGTTGGGGGCCTTTTCATGCCAGGCAGGTTGCTGTTGCTGTCCCAGAATGACCAACCAGATGGACTTCTAGAACCTGTTTACATTTCCTTAGTGCACAGTTTCCTCCCCTGCCTGCTCTTGTACACACAAGCTCCCTTTCACTGGACTTGTATAATGAGCAATTCTTCCTCTATGAAGCCCCGGGAGCTTATCAATCTCCAAATCCCACTTGTGTAGAGGCCCCCGAAGCTTGTTCGACTGGCCCCTACAGACACCCTTCTTCGCCTGCTTTGGGGGCTGCATTTCAGTGGGCTGAGTCCTCCTTGGTTGACCAAAGCACACTGGGAAGGTTACAGCTGGTCTGTTGTGCCTTCAATGGACGGCAAAGGAAAATGGCTTAGATTCATGGTGGGCCTATGGTTTGGCTATGGCTGCTTCAACCTTCCCTTGTATCCAAATCTGTGCGGTTTGTCCACCTTGGAAGTTTGTGTTTATCTCTGGGACAAACCAAACTAACCCCTGCCTTTTCCAAAGTTCTCAAATCCTTACAAGGCCATGGAGTGTTAGAAATGGATAAGGATATAAATTTCAGTGTCACATATCTGAGCTATATACTGACTCCTGTGGAACCTTGGCCAACAAACTTCATTCTCAGCTCTCTCTAACATGTGGCTAGAGTCTCACAGGAATGGGGTAAAGGTTCAGAATGATTGTGTGACATTCTTATCATAGTGTCTAGCACAGAGATACTGCGGAGGAAAAGCTGATGAATAGTTTCTGCCTTTCTGAAGTCCCCAGGGTTCCATAAGTGTTCTTTGGAAGTTTTGTCATTGTTATAGAGGCAAACCTCAGAGAATGCCAAGGTAGGGAGACCTTCTCCCTTGTCAGGAATTCCACCCCCACCCCCACCCAGTCTACAGTGCTGGCTCCCCATGTCCTTTGATCCTGGGAAGCCACTCCTATGGCCCAGTGGGTGAGGACATCATTCTTGTATCAGCAAAAGCCTCATCATACCTCGCAACTCCCAGTCCCCATGCCTTCTGCTTCTTTTCTCCAAGACTATGGGAGAGCATAGAAAACACGACTTTATGAATGCTTGGAATTCAGACTCAGTATGTGACCTAAAGCATTTAGCACCCTTTTATGCCGTTCCTGAGAACTCCGATTATTGTAACCACATCTATTATAATTGATAACCCCAAAACTAACAGAAATACACTGTGTCTTCACCCAGAGAAGCTTGGAGGACCCCACGTGCAACCTAAGGCTACTTGCCCTATGTGGGAGAACACGTTTTCCTTCACAAATGTCTGGCTGTAATTTGCTTTTCAATAGGTAGTAGATGCTCTCGGGCCTTGTAACTGAGCCACAGTGATCTGTGAGGGGTCACGATCTATATCTGAGAGGGTGTGGCCACCACCACCTCTAACCACCAGTGCATGTCCAGCCCCTGAAGGGGCTGTGGGACTCCTGAGCCACCGCTGTGTGTCCATAATTATGGTGTTGACTGATAGATTTCAACAAATAAATCCAATTCTGAAAGATTCTAAAAGCCGCATTCAAGTGAATGAGCAGAGTACACGAATCAATTAATTGTGTCTATTTTGGTCTCTTGAAGGAAAGGGACAATATTTCAACAGCAGCCTTTAGGGTAGGGATGACAAGCACTAACATCTGGAATCTGAGATCACCCTGATATCTTGGAGAATGTGGAAGCTCAAACAATGAGCCACGTCCTGGTCAGCTGTTTCAAAATGGCCCCAATCCTTTCCCTTTCTTTATCCATTGCCCTTTCAAGTGGAGCCCACGTCTCCACGCCTAGAATCCAGTCTGGTCCTGCAGTAAGAATGACCGCACCCCAGTTCCAAGCCCAGGCCTCGAGAGGCCTTGCATTTCTCTGTGTGCTCTCTTGGAACCCTGTAACTGTCATAAGAACAAGGCCAAGCTTGTCTGCTGGAGAATAGAAGACCACAGGGACTGGGGCCAGACCATTCATGAGAGGCCATCCTAGACCAGCTCTTCCCAGACAGCCAACAGCTGACTCCAGAACATGAGATTCCAGCCCAGAAGAGTTGCCAGTGAGCTAAATGAATGTCCATTGTTTGATGCCACAGGGCTTTGTGTTTGTTTGTCTGCTTTTCTTACACAGTATTATTGTAGCAATACATAACAGATAAAAAAGGTAGCACCACATTATATCCCAATGAATCCAGCCATAACTACTGACCATAACCTTAAGATGTTTTTTCTCTTTTATAAGTTGCTCTTCCCATGTGTAGCTGATTGGGTCCAAGGCTACTGATTCCCTAACTATCTGTGGTCAAGGACCAGCTTTTTATTTACATATTCTTTTGTCCTATTTCTGTTTTGCTTTTACTTCTTATTTGAAATAATTATGGATTTATAAGAAATTGCAAAAAAATCAAATAATACAGGGAGGGCCAATATTTTTTTTCTGTTTCCCCAATCCATTGTGGATCAAATATTTTTGTAAAATCAAAAAAGAAAGAGAGAAAAAGAAAGAAAGAAAGAAAGAAAGAAAGAAAGAAAGAAAGAAAGAAAGAAAGAAAGAAAGAAAGAAAGAAAGAAAAGGAAGGAAGGAAGGAAGGAAGGAAGGAAGGAAGGAAGGAAGGAAGGAAGGAAGGAAGGAAGGAAAGAAAGAAAAAAAGAAGAAAAGAAAAGAAGGAAAGAAAGACAGACATACAGAAAGAGAAATAAGTTACCGAGAATATGAAACAAAATCTTGAAAGATGTGTAAAGTATTAGTCCAAATTCTTTATGATTAGATTAAAAGGAATAGACATAAAGTTACACACATTTTTATGAAAATTTCTAAATGCTTATTTTGGGTTTGTACATGTAGCTCATGTTTTGTGGCTTGGCCCCAATCCACAGACCACTTCTAAGTAGTATTACTTTCAACTTTTCTGGAGATGAGAAATGGAAACTAAGCTTAAGTACAGTGGGAATAATTTTGGTCTCGAATGAACCTAAGGTCTTTCACAGAGGATATTTTTACAATATCTTTTACCCTAAGTGCTATAAAAGAGTGCTTTTGTGGTTATCTAACCCTGGGTGATGGGAAGAAAAAACACAAAATACATTTCAGCCTTTATACAGGAATTTTCCTTACTGATTTTCTTTCTTCTCTTCATCACTAAAACAAACAACAAAAACAAAACACAAACACTGGCCAAGCGCCGTGGCTCATGCCTGTAATTCCAGCACTTTGGGAGGCTGAAGTTGGCAGATCACTTAAGCTCAGCGGTTCGAGACCAGCCTGAGCAACATGGTGAGACCCCATCTCTATAAAAAATAAAAAAATTAGCCAGACATGATGTGTGCACCTATAGTCCCAGCTACTTGGGAGGCTGAAGTAGGAGGATCACTTGAGCTTGGGAGGTTGAGGCTGCAGTGAACCTTGATGGCACCACTGAATTCCAGCCTGGGTGACAGAGCAAGACCCTGTCTCAAAAAAAAAAAAAAAAAAAAAAAAATACAAAAAATACAAAAAACACAATGCAAGGCCATGCCAGCGTTGAGGTTCAGATATTCAATATGCTTGCCTCTAAACAATGTAAATAAAAATGAATGTATTACTAGCTAATATGCCCCTACGCCCCTTATGAAAGTTTTAGAGTTTTTCATTTTTTTTGTTTAAATTTCCATTGAGAGGTAGACCCTAATGTCATGCCTTCTGCCTTTCCTGGATCTTGGGGAAGTAAGCTCCCAGAGAAAAGTCCTCTGTTTCCAAGATGATTCAATGTAGAGATGAAGTGGAAACCTAGTTTTGTTCTAAAAGGCAGGAGAGGGAGAGGAACTTTAAAAGATCTGGCTGCAGACCAGGCTGCTGAGGTTGGTACAATATCCCAACTCATTAAGATGATACTCTGATATCCATGACTGCTCCCTCTGACAATTCCCCCCAGCATGGGAAAGACAGCCCACAGCCCACGCATGAGAGGCATCATCCACACCATGCATCAGCCTGTCAAGGAGTGGGCACAATGACAGTGGCGGAAGTGAGGGCAGGTTACTTGTGCCATTTTTCTCTTTTCCTCTTTGTCCACTTACCTAATATATGGCCGCCACTCCCTAAGTGTTACAGAAGAGTGTTTAATTTGGTGGGACCATGCAAAAGGATAAGAGGAGGGCAGAGATCACTTGCAAATCATGGAAAGCTCACCCCATTTCCACCCCTGTGCACCGTTTTTCTGCATCTGTTCCTAGCTCTTTCCAATCCCTTCTCCAGGAAAAGGCAAATCTGATCACAGCACTATTACATTTCCAAAGCATTTGAAGTCTTCCCGTTGATCTTAGAACAAACCTTCAAGGTCATAGTATGGTTTCTATGGTCCAGCATGGCTGAGCCCCTAAGAACATGTCATCTTCAGGCCATCTCAAGTGCCTCACTCACTTGGGCACCTTCATATTGGTCTTTTCTCCCTCAGACTTAACAAGCTCCTTCCCATGTCTGGATCTCCACCCCATCCTCAATCACACTCCTTTTCTCCTAACTTCCCATGTTTCATTTCTCAGCCTTCACTCCCAAATGAAATTAAACCCCCGACATCAGTTCTGAGCCCTTTTGCCCCCATCCCACCACAGACACTATTGCAACTGTACAACTGTAGGCATATCATTTTGTGTGTGATTTCTGTTTAGTTTTTTGTTGTTGTTGTTAACCATGCTCTCTAGCTTGTACACACCTTGCTGTTATCTTGGCTTCTCTACTTGACAACTCTAGCCTTACACTTTTGATAAAACCAGTGATGCACTGGTTGTCAATATAGTGACCACCTGCAAAACTTCTGAAATATCCTCTGTAGAGAAGCCCCAATATGGCTGTGCACCCGTTGTATATGCCCTTTTAGAGAGAGCCCCCTAAAGTACCTTGTTTGTCAAAAAAGAGACCTTCCAAAATGACTCAGATACCTTGCTCTCTCCTTCACCATCAGGACGATGAGCGCCAACTCTAGGTCCAGACATTCCCCAGTCCTAGCTGCTTCCAACATGGAGGAACTAAAAGACAAAGTTGAACAGATATTTATTCTTTCAGCTACAACTTGAGTGGCTGCTCAATATTTAAGTCAAAGGAGAATCCCTACAGTCATGCATCAAACTTCAGTTACTAGGCTTCGTTTAGAATACCTGCTTATCCACACTAAGCCCTCACCCATAAACACACCTCCTTTGTCCCTCATAGTTGCAGTCCATTCCGAATATATACCATAAATGTATTTAAAATAGTGTTCATGTGGAAAGAAATGAGTATAATTTTGAATTCATACTTGCTATTTGTCATTTTGAGTTTTTAGTAAAAATTATTTTTTCAATAATTTTTAATATTAATTATTAATGTGATATTAATATTATCACATGTGATAAAACTGGCCAGTATTCAGCACAATGTTTTGGTCAATGTATTTTAGTGAACATTAATTTTCCATTTAAAAAATTCAGATTACAACTACTATTTCTGTAGAGTCTCATGATGTCAAACACTATTGAACCTGCAGTAGCATCAATCCATGAAACAGGTCAGACATCACCAAACCTACCAGGATTCTTTCATTTATTATACATCTGTTAGGTAGAGGCTTAAACAGTTAGCCACTTTGTCATAGAAGAATATATTAAGAAACTGCATGTAAATATAAACAGGGATTCTCTTGTGATGTCTCCTTTTTGGAGGGCTGAGAAGGCTGCTGCTTCCTGCCATGATGGGGTAACAAAAATCGGGCTTAACTGACCATAATAAACAATCAGAAAACTAAACAAAATGTATGAATTAACTGTTTTCAGACATTAAATAACAAAAACAAAAGATAATAAATGCTGAAAGAAGATAAAATTTCTGGAGGAAATTTCTAAACTGCATTCAGGAAGGGTAACCCTAACAATATGTAATAGCCTTTATGAATCAAGGACAGAGAGAACAGAGTTCAAGAAACCTTTGACTACGGAATGTTGTAGGACAGAGTTCCAGAAAGGAGGAAACTAACCTGGGAATCCTAAAATATTAACTTGGTGTTTACAAAAAAGTTTGCCAACCCTTGCCCTAGAAATAAAAACCACAGTTTATAAAGTAATAGTTTTACTGGATGAAAGTAACAACAGATTAGACACTGTGGAAGAAAAGATCAGTAAACATGAAGACAATAATAGAATCTATGTAAAATAAAGCATCCAGAGAAAAAAGACTGCAAATAAAATAAACAGAGCCACAATGATTTGGGGACAATATTTAGTGGTCTAATGTACATGTAACAGGAGTAGTAGAAAGAAAGGGAAAAGAGAATAAAGGATAAAATTATTTTAAAAATATAATGGCTCAAGTTTTTAAAAATTTTATAAAAACTATAAACTCAGAAATGAAATAAGGTCAATTAATTCCACACAGAACAAACACAAAGAAAACCTCACTGAGGCATACTGTAATCAAATTGCTTAAAACTGGCAATAAAGACAAAATATTAAACAAATATTAAACACTGCTGGAGGAAAAAGAAGTCACTTTATGTAATAAGAACTAGAGCAGGGAACTATGCAAGCTTTAAATCAATAGAATAACATCTTTAAAGTACTAAAAAGAGAAAAGAAGCTACATTCAGTTAAAACAGTCCCTAAAAATGAAGACAAAATAAAATCTTTCGCAGACAAACAAAAACTGAAAGAATTTATTACCAATAAATCATTTCTATATGAAATATTGAAACAAGTTGTTTGGGCAGAAGGAAAACAATGACAGATGAAAATGTAGACTTACACACACACAAAAGAGCACTGAAAGAGGTCAATAGTTTCTTTTCTTTTTAATTTCTTTATCAGATAAATGAATGTTCAAAGCAAAAAGAAACCAACGTATAATGGGATTTTATAATATACGTAGAAGTAAAATGTATGATCACAACAGCACAAAGAACGGGAGGGGGAATGTAAGGACATTCATTTCATTTTTTACATTACACAAGAAATAATATTATTTCAAGGCAGTCTATGATAACTTAAGTGCATATTATAAACCCTAGAACAACCATTAAAAGAAAAGTAAACAAGATATATAGCTAATAAGCCAACTGTGGATATAAATGGAATAATAGAAAATTTATCTTTTATCCAAACAGTAGCAGAAAATGATGAAATAAATCTAAAGAACACGTGAAACAAATACAAAACAAGTAGCACAATGATAGGCTTCAAACCAATTATATCAATAATTATATTAAATATAAATGGTCTAAATGCATAAAGAAAAAGGCAAATATTATCAGACTGAATACACAAGCAATACCAAACTACATGATGTCCACTAGAAATCTTTTAATATCAAAAAATAGATGTGCTTCAAAAATATGTCATGCAAAAATTAACCATAAGGAAGCTGGAGATGCTGTATTAATATGAAACAAAGTAGAACAAAAGGTATTACCATGAATAAAGAATGGCATTTCAAAATAAAGGGCTACAGAATTATACATTTTCAATTCCAGCACAATTAAAATGAATTTTCTTACGGTATTTCTATTATCAAGCATCCCAGCTGATTAAAGTTAAGCCCTGTTTCAGCTACTTTGGACTTGAATTTTTAAAAACTAGGAAGTAGATTACATACTCCTTTCCTGTTTCAATCCTACTTTCTAGTATATACAACTTTGTTGGTCACTCTTTATCTAATTCCTTTTATTTATCTAAAGTTCTCTTCAGTCCTTCTCTTTTATTCTTCAGTTGCTATCTTGACCCAAGCAGACTGATATCTTGAGTTCCATTTTGTCTTACTTTACTTCTACCTGTGGCAGAGCCTGCAAATTGTCCACCAATACCATTTTATCCTTCTTCCTTTCATAGCAGAACTCCTGTCTTTAATCTGGGAATACTGGTGCCCAGTGGAAGGCCGACGTTCGAGCCTTGCCTGGCTGTGTGGCCATGTGACAAAGCTCCGTCATTTCCTGGTTGTGCTTTAAAAGGAACCTGTATGTGAGCTTCACGCTTCTGTCCATCTTCCCACTGGCTGAGAAGCACTTGTGATAAAGTGGCTGAGATTCCTTCTTTTGTTTAAGCTCTATATTACTGGGTGGCTCTCTTTGTAATAGCAGCTTAGAATAAATCCTAACTAATACTGTATAGTACCTCTTT
Organism: Chlorocebus sabaeus; assembly: GCF_047675955.1. Lineage (NCBI taxonomy): Eukaryota > Metazoa > Chordata > Mammalia > Primates > Cercopithecidae > Chlorocebus > Chlorocebus sabaeus. Next base: position 126,889,057 of record NC_132904.1, on the reverse strand, counting down.
AATTTTCTTTGCCCAAGAGAGCTGATAAATTTGCATAGTAACTCAAATTTCTCCTGCCATCCCTGTATTATCCCTATTTAAAGAAAACAATGAGAAATTGCTGTTACTTTTTAAACTGGGAACAAGGACTCTGAGAAAAGAATCCAGCCCCTACTTTTACTCTTGCTAACTTTATCCATGATAGAGTCAACTTATTTCTTTAAAACACATGCAGGTGACTGTTAGTCTCTAAAGAAGTGAAGACCCCCTAGAGAAAGCTGTTAATGTGACTTTTCAGTAAAAGAAAACAATAGGCACATATAGATTCCAGTGTCAATTTGTTAGGCTCAGGATGAGCCCCCTCATCCTTCTCAACCTCTCCAGGCTGCCTCATGAAAGGGGAAGGGTGTGCCTGTTCTCCACACTATACAGGCTTTCCTAAGCCTGGCCTCACACCTAGCTGCTTCTGGGCTGCAGGTTTTCTTTCCTCCCAGCTTCAGCTGCTCCTGTTTTCCTGTTTCTAACACTCTCCTTTTGTCCTCAGGAGTCATTATGGAGACATAACTAACCATCAGTCTCTGTATATAATCAGGATTAGAATAATTAAGGTAATATGAAGAGTTGGAAATTCGGAACACTCAGCAAAGCTGAATTGGATTCCTACTATCAAGTTATTTGAATCCTTTCAAACAGCCAGTGGTATAGACTGTAGAGCCTCCCAGCCCCTGCCTAACCCCTGGAAAAATCTCTTCGCAAAACAAACACTACTGCAGATTAAAACCAAGATTCTCAGGAGGGACCGCTTAGCATCAACATGTTGCCTTGCTTACGTTAAGCCATCTCTGCTCTGGTGCCGGGATGGAGAATAATTGCCAGGATTGTGTGGAGGCCCATCATTTTGCTTTCTCTGAAGCAGCTTTATCAGGAACGAGCCCCAGGGTGGCATTACTTAATCAATAGCAGAGATACAGAGAGAGAAAGAGAGTTCACAATAAACTGATTGCTGCATCTGGTTTCCTATGAGCAGTTACAAGACCAGTGAAAGTCCTCTAATCTCATCAAGCAACCAGACAGATTGATTTTGAGTTCATTAATAGTTGCTGGGGTGAAGGAGAGAGAAAGGAAAAAGAGGAAATGAATGCATCATTGGGATCTACACCCTTAATGCAGATCAAGAAGTTCTTTCAAAAACCATTCCTGGCTAGGAGAGAGCACTGAGCAAGGATCTGGTGCCTGGCCTGGAACCACAATTAACACCAAGGACCAAGGAGTAACATCTTCCAACCAGGAAACCACATGTTTTCAATTCATCTGCAAAGCACCCAAAATACAAGTGAAAAGAAAACTCCTGTGTTATTTATGCAGATATTTTGTTTACATGATATCAAATAGCTTTCATCCAAATATTTGGCACCATTTACATTTATAGAAGTGCTTTAGCAAACTCAGAGCTACCGATCAGCCTTACCCACCAAAGGGAAAAAGAAAACAAACTGAGACTATGCCTAAAAAGAACATGAAATAACAATAAGTCAATTTGATTTTGGATGTAGGTGCTTCTAACTCCGCTAATTCAGAATTGGTAGAGGGCAGGCATATCTAGACTACATTGTCCCTACAAGTTCTTTTTATTCCCTTCTCTGATAACCAACATGTTAATGTTGGGAAGAGCTAGCGACCCATCAAAAAGTGGATATTTTTGATACAGGTGTCTTGTTGCTTTATAGAACAGGTATATTCCTTGAAGGCTGTATACAAATTGATTCAATAGTAAAATACACAGAAGTGGCCAGTTTTACTTAGAGGAATTACAATCCTCTTATGAATAGATAACTGTCTCCTAATATATCAAGCTTTTAATACTAAATTTTAAAATACTGTGCTTTCTTGCAGCAGTCACAACTGTTTCCTGTCAGTGTGAAGTTCAGTCAAAGGCAAGCAAGGTGCTTTCAGACAGGCTGTTAAGACTTTTACAGCAACATTTTAGCAGCGACATTTCTCTGTGCTGTTTCTTTCTCAGTAGTCCGTGGTAACTTATGAGACTCCTTTATGAGCTACACAAATATTTATTGACTATCTATTATGGGCTCAGCATTGAACTATTATTAGTGATATAATAGACACTCGTGTGGGCATGGTTTTTCACCTGCAACGACACAGGGCCGCTAATGAGAGTTGTTAAATGTGTTAGCTTCAAAAGGTATGAGCTGTTACAACTTGGATGAGTAGGGTCTGCCCTGGGAAGGAGAGGTAAGTTATTCCAGCAGAACCAACAGTTGAGTACAACCTGAGGGGAAAGAGCAAGGTGTGTTTGAGGAGCTCAAACGTGTATGGTAAACGTTTAGGGAGAAAGGCAGAGAGCAACTGGATTTGTGGCCACGAAATGTGAAGGGGGACAGCAGCTGCAGCACTCACAGGGAATGTGGATTGATGTAGATACTCCAGAGAGGACGAGGAAGGCCCAGAAGACTTGTTCACAAAAGTCGTAACAGATGAGAAGACATATATATATATATATATATATACACACACACACACACACACACACACACACACACATACATATATACACTTTTTTTTTTTTTTTTGAGACAGAGTCTTGCTCTGTCGCCCAGGCTGGAGTACAGAGGTACAATCTCGGCTCACTGCAAACTCTGCCTCCGGGTTCATGCCATTCTCCTGCCTCAGCCACCCAAGTTGCTGGCACTACAGGTGCCCACCACCATGCCCGGCTAATTTTTTGTATTTTTAGTAGAGACGGGGTTTCACCGTGTTAGCTGGGATGGTCTCGATCTCCTGACCTTGTGATCCGCCCACCTCGGCCTCCCAAAGTGCTGGCATTACAGGCATGAGCCACCGCGCCTGGCCCAGAAGAGACCATTTTGATGGTAGACTGGAGAATCCATTGTGGGTGGAGCATGGAAAAGAAGGTTAAGATACTTGATGGAAGACGCTGCAGCCGCTGGGGAGATGCACAGTGATGAACCTGTGTGCAGTTGGCTCACATCTTTTGTGGGTCACCCCACCCACCTTGTGCTTCCTACTGCTCAGAGCCTAGTCGGGCTTCCCCAGTCCTGACCCAGCTTGGTGAATGAGCCGGGTCATCAGATCCTCCCTTTCTCCCATTTGTGAGGCTCTGTTAGGAAGGCAGTGATGTTGCTGGGCCGTTAAAAGGGTAAAGACAGTAACAACAACCGTGAAACTAAACCAGGTACATTCTAAATCTTCTGTGAAGTAGACACAATTTTTCCTTGTAGAAAGGGAAGTTTTAGATAAATAGCAAAGAATCAGTAAATAATTCAGCCTATGACCTTGATGCTTATTGATTCCTGCAGCTGTTTATCTTTCTCTAGGCTACACAGGAAAGAAAAAGCCCTCCAAAAAAAAAACAAAAACAAAAACAAAAAAAACAATTACCACTTAATTATAAAATTGCCTGACTTCGGAGAGCCTTCTGGTTAGCTTCTGAACACTACGAGGAGCTAAGTTAATCTCTGTAAACCACCCAGCCTGACCAAAGCTTCTGTTTAAAAATTTTAAAGGCAAGCTTTGTTATTCTCTGGTATGGATGAAAACATAAAAGAAACACCCAGATATTCTTCTCATTTTCAGACACGTTGTATATTCAGCCATTCAAATGACTTGAATGGCTGCTTATTTCTCACCTATGTGATCTGAATACAGGTTGATCCTAGCCACAGGGGAACTAGATACATTAAACATTTGGGGTGCATCTGTGAGATGCAGTAAGCCCTTGATCCGTGTCTGGGGATAGTAACAGTGATAGTTAGACAGATAGTTAGAGGGAAGTTAGTTAGTTACACAGAGGATAGTTAGATAATAGATAGATAGATAGATAGATAGATAGATAGATAGATAGATAGAGGGAAGTTAGTTAGATAGTTACATAGAGGATAGTTAGATAGTTAGACAGATAGAGGGAAGTTAGATAGTTACATAGAGGATAGTTAGATAGATAGTTAGAGGGAAGTTAGTTAGATAGTTACATAGAGGATAGTTAGATAGTTAGACAGATAGAGGGAAGTTAGATAGTTACATAGAGGATAGTTAGATAGATAGTTAGAGGGAAATTAGTTAGATAGTTACACAGAGGATAGTTAGATAGATAGATAGATAGAGGGAAGTTAGTTAGATAGTTACACAGAGGATAGTTAGATAGATAGATAGTTAGAGGGAAGTTAGTTAGATAGTTACACAGAGGATAGTTAGATAGTTAGATAGTTAGAGGGAAGTTAGTTCGATAGTTACACAGAGGATAGTTAGATAGATAGTTAGAGGGAAGTTAGTTAGATAGTTACATAGAGGATAGTTAGATAGTTAGACAGATAGTTAGAGGGAAGTTAGTTAGATAGTTACATAGAGGATAGTTAGATAGATAGTTAGACAGATAGTTAGAGGGAAGTTAGTTAGATAGTTACATAGAGGATGGATGGATAGATAGATAGATAGATAGATAGATAGAGGGAAGTTAGTTAGATAGTTACATAGAGGACAGTTAGATGGATAGATAGTTAGACAGATAGAGGGAAGTTAGTTAGATAGTTACACAGAGGATAGTTAGATAGATACATAGATAGATAGACAGATAGTTAGAGGGAAGTTAGTTAGATAGTTACACAGAGGATAGTTAGATAGTTAGATAGTTAGAGGGAAGTTAGTTCGATAGTTACACAGAGGATAGTTAGATAGATAGATAGTTAGACAGATAGAGGGAAGTTAGATAGTTACATAGAGGATAGTTAGATAGTTAGATAGATAGTTAGAGGGAAGTTAGATAGTTACATAGAGGATAGTTAGATAGTTAGACAGATAGTTAGAGGGAAGTTAGTTAGATAGCTACATAGAGGATAGTTAGATAGATAGATAGTTAGAAGGAAATGGTAATAATTGCTGGGGTGGCTGTAGTGGCAAAGCTTCAGATTGGGCCGCGAGGGCAGAAGGAAAAGGACATGTTGTTGTTTGTTGTTGTGTTTTTAACACAAATGATTTATCCTTCAACCTCAGTTTGGATAAAAGTTAGGATACTAAAGTCAGCTCTGGTTTCCTGGTTTCACCAGTCACTCCTTAGATGTTGGGAATTTCTCACCATGAGCGCCCACAGCCACTCTGAGCATGAGGCTTGATCATGGCGGTGAGTTGGTGAGGAAGTCACCAACTAGAATGTTGGAGTCTGAATAGACACCCTTAGCCCAGCTTGGCCTCTTTTTTTGTTTTTGTTTTTGATTCAGAGTCTTGTTCTGTCGCCCAGGCTGGAGTGCAGTGGTGCGATCTCGGCTCACCGCAAGCTCTGCCTCCCCAGCTTGGCCTATTTCTTTATACTTAATACCTTAGCTCATGGTCGATAAAAATGCTTGGCTAGCAAACAGCCAGCCATATTAGAAAGTGGACAAAAGACTTGAGTAAACATTTCTCCAAAGAAGGTATGCAAATGGTTAATAAGTACATGAAAAAAAAAAATGTTCAACATCACTGATCGTTAGGGAAGTGCAAATTAAAACCAGAAGATACCACTTTATACCCAGGAGGATGGCTACTATCAATAATAATAATAATAAACAGAAAATAAGTGTTGAGGAGGATGTATAGAAATTAGGACCCCTATGAACTACTGATGGGAACGTAAAATGGTATAACTGCTTGGAAAACAGTATGGAGGTTCCTCAAAAAATTAAAAATAGAATTACTATATGATCCAGCAATTTTCCTTCTGGACATATACCTAAAACAGTTGAAAATAGGGATCCTAAGGGATATTTGTACACCCATGTTCATAGCAGCATTATTCACAATAGCCAAATGGTGAAAGCCACTGAAGTTGCGTCCTTTGACAGTTGAATGGTTAAACAAACATACCTACAATTAAATACTGTTTAGTCTTAAAAAGGAAAGAAATTCTGACACACATTGCAGCATGAATGAATGTGAATACACATTACGGCATTGAGGACATTACACTACGTGATAAAAAGCCAATCACAATAAGATAACTACTATATGAGTCCGCTTACATGAGGTGCCTAAAGCAGTTGAAGTCAGAGACATGAGGTACCTAAAGCCGCTGAAGTCACAGAAACAGAAAGGAGAAGAGTGGTTGCTAGGAGCTGGGGAAAGGGGGAATGGGGAGTTGATAAATGGGTGATTAATGGCTTTCAGCTTTGTAAGATGAAAAGACTTCTGGAGATTGGTTACACGACAATGTGAACGTACCTAACACTATTGAACTCTACACTTAAAAATAGTTAATGTGAAAAATTTTATGTTACATATATTTCACAATTAAAATTTTTTTTAAAAAGCTGGAAATGAGTCGTTTTCAACAAGAATATGAACAGAACCACGCAGCTCTATCTCAGCCCTTCTTCCAAGAGCTGATTTGCTGAAAGACTTCGAACATCTAAGTGTTCTCGTAGTTCCCCACTTTCTAAAATATGATGGACAATAATACCTAATTAATATCTCATTAAGGGGTTGGGATTGAGAGAAGCCATTTAGACCAAGAAAAGCATACAACCTGTCACAGAGACCAGCCACCTGCCTCTAACTAAATCAGGAAGGAAAACTGCAGCTCACACATTCACCTCCGGTGCTGGGGGAGTGCTGGATTCCTGAGTCACCTGTTCCTGCAGGGTCATTGATAAAATCTCCCTCTCTTAATAATGCGCTCTCACCTTTCTTTAGCACACACCATGCCGGCACACACATAACTGCATATCACAGGGAGGTTTGTGCCACTCTCCCATCCTGTCATTGTGGATGCTGGGGTACACACATGGGGCTGGAACCCACATCCTGTGAAGCCAAGTTCAGAGGACATACTCTGCTCTCAGCCTTCCATCTTTCTTCATGATTGTTGCTCATGTCTAGAGAGCTTGCTTTCTTTCCTTCCTTCCTTACTTCCTTCTTCTTTAAATATCCACACTCTACCCATCCTCTAGATGTGATTCAACTCTTTCCTTCACTCCTGACCTCCCTGCCTTCCCCCAACTCTTGAAGCCTCTTCCAATATCATTTCAATATCCCGCTCTGACCATTGCCTCCTTTATCCCTTAATCCCCTCTCTCCACACGCCGCCTCTCACTTGACAGGCTCCTGACTTCCTTGTTGTCCTTCAAATGTAGCAGGCACATTCCAGCCTCTGGAAATAGGTCCTCAGTGATGTTTCTGCTTGGAATGCTTTTCCATCCAATGACCACCTGGCCAATCTCCTTCGGAAACTTCCCTGACCACTCTATGTAAAATATCAGTCCATCACCCTCACCCTTTGAACCCCTGTCCACTTCATATCAGGTAGAGATTACTGCTGTCCACCGTATGCATCACCATCTGATGTATCAAATATTTTACATATTCACTTATGGCCCATCTCTCCCCACAAGAATGCAAGCTCCATGAGGCAAAGAATTGTGTTCTACTCATTGCTGCATCAGGGTTTGGTGCTCAGTAGGTTCTCAGAAATATGTTGGAGTGGATGAATGAACTCCTACAGTTTTACACACAGTCTAGCACAGAGCTGTGTATAACTCTGTATTGTTTACAGTATGTTCTGAGAAACAATAGCTCTACGGGGTGTTAATAGTGGCTATGCAGGGAAAAAAAGCTTTTTCCTTCCAACCTAATTTGGTGAAAGCCCAGCTAAAGGAATGTTTTTCCTTCAAGACTCCTGAGACCCTTTCATATTATGCTTTGACATATTGATGTGGTCCCGGAGCTCTGGGGAGCAGGCACCCTGTCCAGGACTCTCCCAGCTGCATGCCCACAGTGATAATTTTGGAGGGGCGTCTGCAAAACACTGCTGACATGCTGTGTGGTGTTAATGACTTCTGCCTGCTGGTGAATTTCTTCCTCCTCTGTGGCCTCAAATTCTCAATTTCTTTATGGTTAAGAACAGGGTTCTGATTGGCCAAAGGCTTGTTTTGATGGTAGGATTTTAGTCTCAAAGAGACACTCTTGGTTCTGTTTGATTCCCATTCACTCAAAGGTATTCTGCTCCATAGAAACACTGGCCATGCCCCCTCAGCACACGCATTCCATCTGGTAATCAGGAAAGCTGCTGAAAATAGGGGAGACCCTAAGCTTAATAAAACTGAAAGCTCCAAACCAAACAGAGCCCTCATGCCTTGCTTGCCACTAAAGCACAAAGCAGGAGTTGGTGGGAAGCATGACCAAGAGCCAAGTGAGAGTCTGTTTAGGGTTTCTTCTCCACGGTTAGGAAGGAGCCACCAGAGATGCGTAAGAGACTCCAGGACTGAGCTATGGAGCCACACAAGTGAGAAATCCAAATGCTTACACTCAGAGTTCAGCCAGACGTCCAAGCTCCCTGCCTCAGGAATCCCCGGGGGCTTGGTCCTTGCTGGGCACCCATCCCTGCTTAGCCCTTCACAGCCATCAGCGGGGAGCCCACTAGATGGCAACCTCATGTCAGCTGTAATGAAAGAGAGGTAGAGTCCGACAGAGAGATTCTAAGCAGTTAATATTTATTGAGTGCTCACCTTGTGCCTGGCACAGTTAGAAGCTTTTTCACTCCTTATTCATTTGATCTGCATAATAGTTGTGAAACTCATATTATATCCCTGTTTTACAAATCTGAAAACTGAGACTCAGAGAGGTCACAGCAATAATTTGCTCAAGGTCACATGGCTAGTAAGTTATGCAGCCTGACCTCCTTGCTGGAAGACAAGGTTTACTATACCCAGCAGTACCTGAGAGACAGTGAGAACAGGAGCAGAGCTCTGAGAGATGCAAAACTGGCGAGGAGTGGAGTAGAGGATGGAGATGCAGAAGGCAGGTCATTCTGCTTCTCTGAAAATCTACATTCTACTCTCTTGAGCCCAGATGAGAGTCCTGGAACTTGTCTCCAGAAAACAGAAGGCAAATAGCAAAAAGTGGGGGGATTGTATTGAACCCTGGTGAGAAAATCCTAACTTTGCAAAAGGAGTCAGGAAGAAGGTAGGGATATAGAGTGGAGAGTCTTTCAGTTTTCAGCTTTCTCAGATGACCCATTGACTTCTCAACGCAACACAACCCTAGGTCCAAGCATCCATCTGGGAGACTTGGTGAAGAGGAAACAACTTCTTTGGAATGAGGCCGAAATTTAGGACGGTGGCATTTACACAATCAGTAATGGTTTCATGGGTTCCTAACATACGCTAAGGTTTTTCCAGGAATCCCTGGCTAGGAAGCATTTTTGCTACTAAGGAATATGCAAAATGGCCCCCACTCTCAAGTAGCCTACAGCAGGGTTGGGGGAATGGAAGGCAAAGTCTCGAGTGAGCACCTAACAACACAAGAGAAGATACAGAGAATGCGGAGATGATAAACACTAAAAGCTTTTAGCTAAGTGTGTCCAGGTGTTGCAGGAAGTTCTCACATAGGAGGTCACAGGCATCACAGCACATTCGGAAAAGCATGGGAAACAACAGCAGGCAGTGTGTGTACCTGGAGGGCTACACAGAAACTGCACAGAGACAGAGGGGAGAGGCCAGGCCACTGTGCTGGGCTTGTAATGCTAGTTTAAGACATTTGGACTTTAACCTCTGAGGGCCACAGACTTACAAACAAGAAAGTAGCAGATCAGAGGGTATATTTAATGAGTTCAAAATGATTGCAGGATGCAGACAGGATGGCCCTAGGGAGAAGAGGCTTGGACACACTCATGGAAGGGTTTGCAGGAGTCTAGTCAATATGGGTTCTTTTCTCCTGTTCAGTACTCATTTCCCCTTCTCCTAATGGATGGGCTGATTGGGCCTGGATTTTCCTTTGGGATCCATTTCCTGTCCATCTCAAGCCCTGTGTTTTGGGAGGAGCTGATTCCACTCCCACTTCCTTTGAGAGACAGATGTGAGGCCCAGGCCTGGTTAGGCAGAATGGTCCTCGCCCCACAGAGTGGTAAACAGGCCCCATCTCAAGGTGGCCCTGTGAGATTCAGCTCTTGTGTTTTTCCAGGAACCACTGGCTAGGAAGCATGTTCTTGGCATGGAGGATGCCAGGTGGGGGTTAAAGCCCAAAGAAGCAGGTGGTCTCTTGCAATGCTGTGGAAAGAGGAATGACACTGGAACAGGGCATGGGGAGCAAGATTTCCAAAGTAACGGAGCCCCTGGATTCAACCGTGTCTGATATGTGCTCTGGAGAAGAACACTCAAACCAAGTAAAGAGGCTGCAGATGGTCAGACATGGTGAGGAACAGTGCTCTGATAAGGTGACACTGGCCATCTTTCCCATCTTCTCTCCTTGGGAGCTCTCTGTATAATCCAGCTGGTCTATGGTGAAGTACACTAAGGAGTGAGAGCTACGGGAGCGTGCAGCAAGTGGGAAGAGCAGAGCGCAGCCCTTGGCCACGCATGCTCACGATGCCTGAGGGGCAGCAGGAAGGCCAGTTTGTCTGGAACTGGCTGAGCAGGAGGGAGAGTGGCAACCAGGAATCAAGCCATGCAAAGCCTTGTCATCCTTTTAAAGGAACTGAAGTCTACTCTTAGAATGGATGGAAGCCATTAGAGAGTTCTGATTTGAGGAGTGAGATGATGCAACTAATGTTTGAAAGGGTCACTCTGGTCAGAGTGCTGAGAATAGATCGGACAGGACAAGGGTAGGGGGTAAGGAGATGAGCTGAAAGTCAGGAAACACCCCCCTGGGCTGCAGCCAGTTTTCTCTGAGATTCTGTCATTAGAAATCAGGGTCTGGAGTAGGATGATGGCTAGAAAATGAGATGGAAGGGAGGGCTGAGCAGGAACAGTGACAGAAGAGTGGGCACACAGAGGAAGAGGGCAGGGGAAAGAGTGTATGAGCTCTTGGCCAGGCTCAGAAAGGAAGTACATACTGAAGCCAGCTACCTCCTCCCTCACCTCCATTCTGCCAGCCCAGTTTCTTCTTTCTTTTCCCCACGGAGTGCTGAAAATCAGAGCATGCTCAAACGTCCATTTGAAGGGAACCTTGGCCATGGAAGAGGGCAGAGGCACGTGTAAATGCCAGCTGTAAATATGAAGCCCCCGTCAGTTCTATAGCTCAGGGATCCACCATTGAGGTCAGGAGGCTTCTCCTGCACAGTGGAAAAGTCGGAAATTGATCTCGCTTTTAGCATTTACCAGGCATTCTCCAAGGAGGCCGCTTCATCAGCCTCAGGGTTTGTCTTTGCAAAAGACAACTTGTTCTTCCTCTTCCCATCCCCAGCCATGCTCCTGCTGCTCCCAACTGTCCTTTGTTTCCTAGTGTTAGTTTTGAGTGTGCACATCTTTTTCCAGGCTTTCTTACTGGCACTTGGACCCTAGAACCCATCTCAGCATTTGGCATACAGGGGGTATTCAATGAATAAATATCTGTTGAATGCTGTGGAATGAATAAGTTATTGTCATTGATTGCCAACCACCTCATTCTTTAACATTACCTCACATCTGCTCTGGGTCCTGAGAAGAAGCCAGATTTCAGTCCAAGGAGGTGTGTGAAAGATACTCTTAATCTTACCTCCCACAACTTCCTGCTTGAGGAAACTAGACCACATAGTCTGCTCTTCTTGACCTATGACAAATGCAGATGCATACTTTTGTCTCAAACACTATCTAATTCAAAGGCTTTATACTAATTGCTACGGGGCTACAAAACTGTGAAACAACCCCCACCTTCTAGAAAACAGGGTTAAACAACGCTTCAACGGACTGGCAATTAGGGGACTTGACTTCTAATCCCTGTTCTGCCAATGAGCTGACTTTTGCAATCTTGGATAAAGTATTCCCATTTTGAGATCTCTGTTTCCTAATCTATATAATGAGAGTGTTGGGAGGGACAATCTCCAGGCCATTTGCAATTCAGGTATTTTATGATTAGAAATGAAGTAAAATCTGAGGCAATGAGATATAGGAGATATCACAGCAAATGGGAGGTAGGACAATGACTTATTTAAGAGCAGAGCCTTGGAGTCAGGATGGGAATTATAATAGCACCACCCTCATTTGGTTGTGTAAACTAAGAGTATCTGAGACAGGTTTCAATCAATTTAGAAAGTTTATTTTGCCATGGTTAAGGACATGCCCATGACATGGCCTCAGGAGACCCTGACAACATGTGCCCAAAGTGGCTGAGGCACAGCTCTGTTTTATACATTTTAGGGAGACATAAGACATCAATTAATATATGTAAGATGTACATTGGTTTGGTCCAGAAAGGTGGGACAGCTCGAAGTTGGGAGGGGGCTTCCAGGTCATAGCTAGATAAAAGACAAATGGTTGCATTCTTTTCCGTTTCTGATTAGCCCTTCACTGAATACACAATTTACAGGAATAGTCACTTATGCCTTAATCTGGCTTAGTGAAACGATAGGGCAAAGGAAGCAATCAGACAGGCATTTGTCTCATGTGAGCAGAGGGATGACTTTGAGTTCTGTCTGTCCTTTGTCCACAAGGAATTTCCTTATGGTCAAATTGTGAGGGAGGTATGTAGCTTCCTTATCTTAGTAGCTATCCTTTTCAAAAACAGAATAGAAGGCAGGTTTTCCCTAAGCAGTTCCCAGCTTGACTTTTCCCTTTGGCTTAGTGATTTTGGGGTCCTGAGATTTATTTTCCTTTCACAGTTGTTAGTAAGAGTAAATGAGTTAATGCATGTTAATATGGCAAAGTATTTAACTGTAGTAGAACCTCAATACCTTATCATATCTAATGACCAAGTCAATAGTCCATAGCAGTACTATCCAATAGAACCTTCTATGCTCCACATCTAGACTATCTAAATGAGGTAATCACTCACCACTTGTGGCTATTGACAGTTTCAATGACTAGTGAGACCGAGGAACTGAATTTTTAATTTTGATTAATTTAAGTTATTTTAAACATAAACAGCCATATGTAGCCAGTGGCTCCTGCAACTGACAGAATAGGTTTAGACAATAAGAACTACCAGAGATGTAAAAGGAGCGGGGAGGTGTGGTACGTATCTAGATAATGGAATATTATTCAGAGCTAAAAAGAAAGGAGCTATTGGGACATGAAAAAAGCCTGGAGGGATCTTAAATGTATATTACCAAGTGAAAGAAGTCAATCTAAAAAGGAGTCTGTACGATCTGTATGATGCTAACTGTATGGCATTCAGGAATAGGCAAAACTATGGAGACAATAATAGGATCACTGGTTGCCAGGGGGTAAGGGAAGGGAAAGATGCATAGGCAGAGCACATAGGATCTTTAGTGGAATGAGATTTTTTTACTGTATGAGACTGTAATGGTGGATGCATGTCATCATACATATGTTCAGACCCATAGAATGTATAGAATCAAGAGTGAACCCCAGTACAAATTATGGACTTTGGGTGACAATGATGTGCTGATGTAGCTTCATCAATTGTAACAAATGTACCATTCTGGTGGGGGGTGTTGATAATGGAGAGGCTATGCTCATGTCGGGAGAGGCTATGCTCATGTCAGGGCGCAGATATACGGAGACTCTCTGCACCTTCCTCTCAATTTTGCTGTGAATCTAAAAATACTCTAAAAACTTGTGTATTTAGAAGAAAAAAACAGTCACAAGAGGATGCTTGGAAAAAGTGGGGTTTGCAGTAACCTCTCAAGAATGGATGGGTATGGACATCCACGGGATTGTGTTGGTAACAACCAGTAGCCTTCAGGAGCTATGAGTTAGCCAATGGGGTCAGAACAGAAGGTTACCATGAAAGAGAAGTGTGAGATAGGCTGGAAGATTCCTGAACTCAGGCTGGGGAAAACTGTGAATTCCAGGTTAAAGAGCCTAAAATGTACTCAGCAACCCATTGAGTGCCTCAGATTTTCAGCTAGTACTCTGAGATATCCAAAATGTGTTTTAGAAATATGAATGCCCTAAATAAGCAATGTTATTTGGGACATTAAGTTTTTTGAGGGTCAGATCTATGACTTCAAGTTAAATCATGTGAGCTGCCTGCTATCACACCAGGAACTCAAAAGTACTTAAAACAATTTAAATCAAATAAATAGATAGCTTTGCTCAGGATCATGCTGCTTTACAAGAATCTTCCATTACCAATGTGGTGTGTTGCCCATATTGGCTGGAAAATTACAGGCTTTTAGGGACTCCTGCTTGATGGATTTGTCTAAATGTGTCTAAAAGGAAGTGTACAATGTAGACCAAATCAGCACTGGGGGCTCGGCATTCGTAACGCTTAAGTATCAAGGAAAGATTTTCATTTGTGCTCTCCTGCAGTGCGCCATCTTCAAAGGTCCCAGATTTATTATTTCATCAACAGATCGGAGAGGGGAGTTTGTATGAGATCAAACAAACACGAGTACTATGGGAAGGCTGGCAGGTGACAGTGTATAAATTGCACGATGGAAAATGTCAAAAGTTGACATCAGAGCAGTAGGAGGGTAGGGAACACACAGAACTGAGAACAAATGATCCTGCCTTTCTGGGAGCCAATTCCTTATACAGTCCGGCTAATGCACTGCAAGAAACTCAGGGCTCAAAAACCCACTGAAAATCCACTGCAACCCATTAACTCAAAATACATCCTTTATTTTGAGTTATATATTGTATATTTGTGTTTATTTTTTATTTATTAAATTTTTTAAAAAGCATCTCTTCATTTCTATACCTGTTCCCATCTCATTTCCATTGTTATCTTCGCTTTCTTCCTCATCCTCTCTCTCTCTCACACACACACACACACGCTTTCTTTTTAATCTTCCCTATGTGTATCCCCTTGTTTCTTTTACATCTCGTTCTTTGCATTTGCTTGTCCAATCTTTCAAGAGCTGTGCCTTGATAGTTAAAGCATCTCCAAGGTAGAAAATTATTATACCTTGCGTTAATGTTAGAGGCTTGTGGACACAGAGACTTAGATACAAGAAAGACAGTTAAAAGTCTATCCTACCAAACTCCGTGTTCCTGAACAGACACTTTGTCCTGAATCAGATTCTGTATATCTGAGGAACAGGGCAGCAGGCAGTTATGGGACATTCACTTTGTGCCGGAAAGATCGTCTGAGCTTTATGTGTATCAGCTCATTTCCGCACTGCCCCCATCACCTCCAGTAGTCGCTGCCAAAAGGCCGAGAGTGAGACTTTCTTATTTTAATTTTATTCTGTGTTATTTTTATGGGTACACAGTAGATGTGTATATTTATGGGGTACATGAGGTCACTTTTCATTACTTAAAACTAGAGTAATATTTCTTTATTGATAGAAATAAATATTTCTTTTCTCCTCTATTAAAATGCAAGTGCCAGCCCAGCATGGTGGCTCACGCCTGTAATCCCAGCACTTTGGGAGGCCGAGGTGGGCAGGTCACGAGGTCAAGAGATCCAGACCATCCTGGCCAACATAGTGAAACCCCATCTCTACTAAAAACACAAAAATTAGCCGGGCATGGTGGTGCACTCCTGTCGTCCCAGCTAGTTGGGAGGCTGAGGTAGGAGGATCGCTTGAACCCAGGAGGCAGAAGTTGCAGTGAGCCAAGATCATGCCACTGTACTGGCGACGGGGGAGACTCCGTCTCAAGAAAAAAGAAAAAAAAAAAAAGAAAAAAAGCAAGTGCCATCACATCTGAACCCTCCACTGCACTGTGAAGTAAGCACTTCTAAGACCTGCATTTCCTAGTTGGAGACAATGTGAGAGTGCAGAGCTAAGGGACTTCATCAAGATCCTTCAGCTACCAAGGTGCAGAGCAGAGATGGGAACCCAGGCACACGCCTTTTACTCCAGAGCCAGTGCTCTTCACCACAGCACTTGGCCTTCTTCATGGCAGCGAGATATGGATTCTAAGATTAGACTTTCATCTCCAACAAGAGGCAAGCTTGAATGTGGCTTCCACAAAAAAACCAAAATAGACTGAGGATCCCAGATTATGTCTGTATTCTCTCCTTTCCTAGTGAGGAAAGCTAGAGAGCAGCGACAAATTCTAAACCCCCATAAAAGCATGGACTATCACAGCTTCTCAGAGTACAAGTTTTTAGTATTATGTACAGTTGCTGGCATGACATGGAGTTTCATCAACAATCTGTTTATTTTTGCTCCCATGTTTCTATGGTGCTCCAAGCCTCTCCGAGAATAAGTAGCTGGTATGCTACCAGAATCCAATAAATGTCACTTCACTTTATTTCTCAAAATCAGACTTAATCTGCTCTAAGCTCCCAGCTACCAACCTCAATAATTGGAGGCCTCCTCTCTCTCCTTCCATAGAATCAAATGATCGCCCCGATATTTATTTTTTCCAGTTCTGCAGCCATCTGCAGATATCTCTGCCCAGCACTGGCCCTTGGTACTCGTCATCTGCTGTCCATCTCTCCGGCACTCTGCTTTGGGCATACTTGTCTATGTTCTTCCCCGCAGTCTGTCTTGTGGAATCCGGCCTTGCACCTGGGGATGCTGAAGAACGGGTCTCTCCCTCAACCGTCTCTGGGAAAGCTCCAATTCTGTCTCTGAATGTACAGTTTTTGCTTCTGCAATGCAAACAATACTATCTAATCCTTCCTCTTCAGGGACAATGCAACACCATCTTCCTCAAAAAGACCTTACAAACATTATCCTGCCCCTTCTCCCTGGACTTAAATAGGGAAAGGGGATACTAAATTCAGTTACTTTTTATTTTTTTTAATGAACACAGCCCATTACCTATAGTGTGTGTTTTAGATTCATTTGTGCTACTATAAAGTTTTTATTAATTCCCTTCACATCCTGACCATTTGGACTGCCAAGTTGGTACTACATTTGGCTGACAAATGGATTTACTGTAGCCAAGAGAGAAGAAAACTCCTTTCCTTCTGCAGATGACATCAGACACATGATTTCTTCCAGGATCCCACAACACAGGACACTTCCCCTAGGCTGTTAGCAGCACCCCCGATAACCCTCACTGAAAGCGGGGTCCATGGGCATTGGGCCCAGAGGCAGTGCCCATGCCACCGTCTCTAGCTCAGTGCTCGCTGCTGCTATGCACGCTGACACAACTCACAAGTTATTAACAGCTGAACAGAATTCCGAACCTTCTGTTCCTAACACATTTCTAACACCCTTCATAATCCACAGTTGTTATCAAAAGACATTTGCAGCTGTGAAGAAAGGTGGGTGGGCAGACAAAATAAATTAATAAAGGAAGAGTTTCCATGTAGCATGCTCAGCTCGGCACAGACTGAAATCTTACCACGACCTATCTCAGGATAAGGCAACCTAATCGGGGTTCTTTTCATTCCCTGCCCTCATGCAGAAGAACCTGCTACTGATGTCAGTCAGACAGTAGGTCCACAATTATAAAGCACCTACTGCATGCAAGGAAACATCTTGCTGTCAGGAAAGAGACAAGTAGCCAACCAGGAAGACAAAGACCTCATGGTATGATTGAAACCTACTATCTCAATCATTTTGAACCCGTAAAGTAACCATAAATGATGAACAATGC
The DNA here is from genome assembly GCF_047675955.1 of Chlorocebus sabaeus. Lineage (NCBI taxonomy): Eukaryota > Metazoa > Chordata > Mammalia > Primates > Cercopithecidae > Chlorocebus > Chlorocebus sabaeus. The sequence goes on along the minus strand of NC_132904.1, from coordinate 126,871,694 downwards.
ACATGTATCAGAAGCGAACTTCAAAACCAGCAAAGGTGGAAGATGCTCCCTTTTCCTTTAATCCTGACATCTACTGTGCTTTCCAACTTCAGTCCCTCTGGCTTTTAAGCACCTGAATGGTGGAAGAGGCTGAACATGGAGGCTTAATTGATTAACGCTCCACGGAAGGGTAATAAAAATAGCCGATCCTCCCCAAATAGTTTACCAGTTCTGAAGATCTGATGGACAGGGTTTTCAATAGATTTTAAAATCTGAATATTATCTAAGTTAGGGTGTCAAAAGAAGAAGGAAAATGATTGGGCTAAACCACCAATAATGAATGAATACAGCCAGTTAGCTGGCCATCTTGCAAACATGGATTGAATATCTCTTCCATCTCGTTTATGTCAGGCATGTGCTAGGCACTGAGGATAAAATGATGATACATTCCCTGCTCCAGAGAGGCTCACAGGCTAGTGAAGGAGTAATTTTCCTGTGGTAGGACATGAGATCTCACTGTGGCTTGCATGGGGTGCTGTGGAAGGCAAATGGAGTGGACAAGGGAAGAGGGAGTTAGGGAAACTGTCTGGAAGGAAGAGATCCTTGCTAAGTCTTCAAGGACAAGAAGGAGTTAGCCAGACGGAGAAAAATGAGAAAATTATTCCAGGCAGAGTGTATAGCAGGTGCAAAGGTTTATAAAGGAATGAGGAAACCAAACGCATTTGGATAATTTCCATTAGTTCTGTGTGATTGAAATATAAGCTTGATGTGGGAGTAGCAAGGAGTAGGGCTAACTCACATTAAGGAAAGTCTTGTGAGTCATGCCAAGGAATGTGAAATTTATCTCGAGGTTTGAGAGGGAGCCTTCAGAGCATGGAAAGGGGAAAGGCATAGGTGGATTTATAATATGGGAAGCCAGTCTCACACAAATGTGAAGGTCAAAGATTGGAGAAATGGATAGGCTGGAGACTGGAGTCAGGGAGACCTGTTTAGGGACCATTCAAAATTTTCTGGCAGAAATAGATAAAGCCCTCAACTGGTAGATAAAAATACTTATCAATGATGACCACTGAGAAACATTTCAATTCTTATGCACTGTTTCCTCCGTTGAGAATACTACTCGTGGTACTAATTCTACCATAATGATAGTATTTCTACAAAGATTATCACAGTGAGTTATCTGGAAACCTAATGAGTGCACACAGTATTTTTATTTCTAACGTTTCTAATACCAGGAAGGAGGGATGCCCCATTGTGCTTTTGCTTACAAAGTCTCCTACTTCAGTATTATTCTGATTGAAGTGGGGGCTGGGAGGAAAGGGCACTTCCAGTTTGGGTCTAGTGAATTTATTCATACTGAGATATGAATCAGCTTAATGGATCATCCCTTCCAGGTTCTTCCCTCTCCCATCCGCTAACCTACCCCAGCAGACTAAGGTTTAACTTAAAGCTAAAATATAGACTCTCTAATCATAGACTATCTGGTATGGTTGAAGTTAAGATGAGGGAAGAGGCCGGGCGCAGTGGCTCACACCAGTAATCCTAGCACTTTGGGAGGCCAAGGCAGGCAGATCACGAGGTCAAGAGGTCAAGACCATCCTGGCCGACATGGTGAAACCGCGTCTCTACAAAAAATATAAAAATTAGCTGGGCATGGTGGCACGCGCCCGCAGTCCTAGCTACTTAGGAGGCTGAGGCAGGAGAATTGCTTGAACCTGGGAGTCAGAGGTTGCAGTGAGCCGAGATCATGCCACTGTACTCCAACCTGGTGACAAGAGTGAGATTGCATCTTAAAAATAAAATAAAATTTAAAAAGAGGAAAAAGAGGCCTTCCATATATTCTTGAAGTCACAGCCGAGGTCAAACTGGACCCAGAAGGGCTTCCCCATTAGTGACTGTGATGTAGAGGACAGATCAGTCAGGAACAGTGGAACAGACTCTGCTCCACTGGCGAGGTCCATAACAGAAAGACTCCAGGCCTTGGAATCAGGTAGACCTGGAAACTAGTCCCAGGATGGTTTCTTCTCTGTCAAATAGAAGGGAAAAGTCTGCCTGCAGTGGGAATTGAGCCAGATATTGCATGTCAAGTCCCAGAACAGAGTATACTCTGTTCAGGGTTCCTCAACCAGGGGTAATTCCTCCCCAACAGGGGACATTTGACTTTGGGGGACATCTGGAGGCATTTTTGGTTGCTACACCTGGTGACAGGGAACTACCAGCATCTGGTAGGTAGAGACTTTGGATGCTGCTAAACATCCACCAGTGCTCAGGACCCACAACAAAGAATGATCCAGCCCCAAATTTCCATAGTGCTGTGGTTGGGAAACTCTTGTCTAGTCCAGCAAACATATATATATATTTTAGTTCCTCACTCCCACTACCCTGTGATCCCCCCAGAATACATATTGAAAGGAATATTTTGAAGCAGAGCTATCCAGCCCCAGGACAGCCCCTGGCTGCTGGCTGGAAGGATTAGGCTCCCTCATTCCCTCAGCTGCCTTCTCCATCAGGAGTAGAATGGCTGATTTGCAAGGAGCTGGCTCGTTCGGGCTCTAAGCTGTTTATTTTCCCCTTTATTGTATTTTTTAGTGAATTTTATTTTCCACAAAATAAAGCAAGAAGTCTGACAGTTTGCAAGGCTCACCCCTTCTCTGTGCTTTTTGGTCCACCCCAGCTGCCACCCTTGTCATTTCCTGGCTCCATTCCTTCACTGTACTGCGGCCTAAGCCTGAAGAGCAGTATTAACTGACCACGGAGCTGGTGTGTCTTCTCAGCAAGTGTTCCCAGGCAGCACTGAGGATTCATGTTCATGCCTCCCAGTCAGCCTGTGGAATGGGCTGCTCTGATTAGGAGTCTGCTCTGCAGATTGCATTCAGGCCCCTCCCTGCCCTTCCTTCTCCAAACACACTCAGATTGGCACCAGGAAGCTCCACACCATTCTGAGCCAGGCATCCTCCAATTGACGCTCCCTTCCACGCAAAATGAGGGCAAACATTTGAGAGAGAAGAAAGAAAACAACATGTTTTCTTCTCTATGTTCTTTATCCATATATATGCATGGACCCAGCACAGCCCACATCATGCACACACTCGCTCGGAGCCATGTGCCCACAAAAGCAGAAAGGATGCTCAGAAGCGAAACCAGTGCTGACGGAAGCCTGGCTTCCAGCCAGGAGGGCCACCAAGGACTGATTATTTGCTGCATGCTGCCTGCAGGAGGAGGCTGGGAGCTCACGCCATCTCCCTCCAGGACACGAACCCCCTGGGGTGCCCCTTCTGTACAATCTGCTGTGCAGCCTGCATTTCCAACCCTTCCCAATCTAGTCCTCAAATCAAGCAAATGTGGTGATGGACACTGATCAGAGTCCCTAATTATTATCAGCTCAAGATTTTCCGGTCTAAGACCTCCCACCCCCATGTCCAAGGGCTGGCTAAATCATCTGGTGACAATGCAAAAAAACTTCAGGAGACAATGAGGGACGAGAAAATGGAAATCACACATAATGGTCTATGGATCCCTCCCTCCTCTTTCTCTGGAGCTTCCTACTCCTTTGAGGGCGTGGGGGTGGGGAGACTTGTCTCTCTGTCTCTCTCCCAGGTTCCAGGACTTGCCCAAAGGGAGCCCAACCTGATTAAACCTCAGTGAAAGGAACGACACACAGGCCCAAGTAAAGGGAGGAAACTTGATTCCCAAAGTACTAACCTTTCTTGCCGGAAGTCACTTTGGGTAACATCTTATTTCTTCGTCTTTCGTTTTAAGCTACTGGTATATATTATTCTGTGCTAGCGGCCTGATGGAAGCCAACCCTCGAAGGGCCTCAAATTCATCTCCACCCACTGTGCCCTCCGTGATGTCAAGGGTGGAGGGGCAGGTTTCTCCTGAAGGACTATCTCTGCCTGTCACCAGCCTGTCCTGACGACATCATGGCCTGGTCCAGCAGCCTGGCACACTGAACGCTAAGCCCACCATGGAGCTGCCGTGCAGCTCCACAGCTCTGAGAAGTAGCCATGGGAGGTGAGTCAGGGTCCAGCCCGGGGACTCAGTGAGAAGTTACCATGGGAGGTGAGTCAGGGCCCAGCCCGGGGACTCAGCAGGGCTTTCTGGGAGAAGTTATGTCTGAGGACAAGAGTTTAAGGTTGAGCAGAAGTTGTGCAGGAAACAAGGGGATTGGGAGAGGAGAGCTGTTGTCTGATAAAGGTGAGAGGACACGGAAGGGCACAGGCCTGCTGGGATTGGTAAGTGATTCCACGAAGGGAACAGAACAGAGAGGCTGGCTAGTGAGGAAGCCGGCTGGGGAGACAGGTGGCTGGGGCTGAGGCCACCCAGGACCCTACTAAGACTTGTGGCCTCAAATGTGCAGACATGCAGAGGCCCTGAGGGTTTAAGTTCGGGAGTGAAATGATGACATGCACTTCCTGGCAACTGTGGGTGAAGGTGGTGCAGGGAGAGGAATGAGGCCCTGCTCTGTTGCAACATGACATCTCAATGCCTCTCAGATTTATTGGTAATACATGGAGCTAGTGTCTGGGAATTGCAGGCCACCAATTTAGATGCATAAGATTGATAGCTTTTTTGAAACTCCCTTTAATTGTAAGTGTTTTGTCTGATCGAGTTGGTAGAAAACTTTTTAACCACAGATTTTGAGGCCATGCTGCCCCACAGATTCAGCCAAGGATTGGGAAGTGCTCCAGCAATTCCAGGCAATAGGGGGACTGTCTCCCACTCAGGGAACCCTGCATGCCCATAGTGCTGACCAGTGCTTCTGACTTATTGTTTTAAGGAGGAAAGAAAGTGGATAAATAAAAAAGGGGAGAAATCATCATTACTAGCTAAAGTTAGTTACTCCACCACAATGGCCATTAAAAAAACTAAATAATATACACATGGAGGAAAGAGACACCAGTACTTCATGTAAGAAATTATGAGAGCCTGAATGAACTAAGAGAGATGGGGGAATAAGAGAGGAGGATGGACTCCAGATTCAAGAAAAATGTAAGATGCTCAAAAAATTAAAAATAGAACCACCATATGATCCAGCAATCCCACTTCTGGGTATTTATCCAAAATAATTGAAAGCAGGATCTCAAAAATTATCTATTCACCCATGTTCATCGCAGCACTATTCACATGAGCCAAGATACAGAAACAACCAAATGTCCATGGACAGGCGAACGCATAAAGAACATTGACCTGGAACATTATTCAGCCTTTAAAAAGCAGGAAATCCTGCCATATGTGACAACATGAATGAACCTGGAAGATAATGTGTTAAAGGAAATAAGCCAGACACAGAAAGACAAATACTGCATGAGCTCACTTCCATGCAGTATCTGAAGTAGTCACATTCATGGAATCAAAGAGCAGAATGGCAGTCGCCAAGGGATGTGGGGAGGAATGAAGAGTTCGCTGTTCACTCTGTGTAAGGTTTTGGTCCTACAAGATGAATAAGTTCTAGAAATCTGCCGTATGGCATTGTCCTTAGAGTTAACAACATGCGGCACACTTAAAACATTTTTATGAGAGTAGAACTCATATTTTTTGTATCACAACCAAAAAAAATAAAAAAATAAATATTCCAGATACAGCTCTTGAAGAAAGCAGTTGTGGGACTAATAATTCTTATTAAAGTTGTCTGAAAACTGGAGAGAAAAAGTAAGAGCTGTTGACTGAGGAGACGTGGAAGGGAAGACAGGAGGACACTGGGCTTCTGGACAAGGCGCTAGGCAATGGCGGCCCCATTCAGGAGCAGGAATATGGGGTGCTGGGGTGCAGAGATCCCCTGTGGGATGGAGTGCCACGTGCCAGGGCCATCCCTGATGACGGTGTCCCCAGCAGCTGAGCCACGCTGTGAGCCTGCACCCCATGACTCCTGCTCAGTGCTGGAGATGCCAAACCTGGCATCCCCAGGGCAACTCAACTCCTAGGCCCAGCAGTAACCCAGGCCATACCTTCAGGGTGTCTTTGCTGGCCTCTCCACCTCAGGGTCCCTGAGCATATTCTTGAAGACTGACTGCATCACGTTATCTCCTTCACATGCTTCAGGTACGTGCCGACACATTTGTTCTACAGGTAAAGATTGTTCTCCTTTAGCCTGGAGGTTCCATAACAGCAGAGCTGTTCTGTCTTCTGCATATCATAGGAGCCACCCCAGTGTAGGAGACTGGGATGAAGACATGCTGGGAAAAGTGCTGGGGGTGGCCCTATCAGCTAGAGGGTCTTAATCAAGGTCCAGGCTTCCTTAACCACCATGCCCTGTTTGTAAATGAGGAACTGATACATGTTCCAGCCAGCTCCAGAGGTTGATGATCAAAGGACATAATGTATGGAAGAGTGTTCTTCCAATGGAAGATATGCTATTCAAATGGAAATTATGAAGGTGCCTTTCCATGACACATTCTGTTTATCTCCCACTGTTTCTTCTCCTAGCAACCCTTCACCCTGTAAAGCAAAGCTTAGAAAACCATCTTGGGAAAGGGGGATTGTGGGTGGAAATGTTTGGGGCCATGGAGGGGAGTTGGGGAGGAAAAATCAGGATCCTGCTTTCAGGAATGCATGATGCTCATCCTCTAAAGAGCTGCCTTAGAACCCTGAAATTAGCATACACAGCCAGAAGTCCCAGGTCCTGGACTGAGATCTTCACTGGGCAAAAGATTTTTTTTTTTCTCATTTTTCTTTTTGACTCTTGGCAATGTGGCAGAAATGGCACTTGCTCATCCCCAATCCAACCCCAGCAAAATACAGCTTTCATTGCTTGATAGTGTACATGTACAGCCCAAGCAGAGGCACAAAAATCAATGTGTATTGATTCCTAAGCTAGGAATTCATAAACTTCTTTAAGGTCATGGATTGATTTTTTACTTTCAGTAAAAAACTGTGAGACTCCAGACCATTCCCTTCATTTCTGCCGCCTTTCTCATCTGCAGGGCCACATGCTCTCTCTCACCTGCGTGTGCCCTGCCTCTCCTTCCCCAGTACCACCAGGAGGGAGAAGCACTTAGAGGGGGAGAGAGAAATGCTTAAACACTCCTCCTGCCACATCAAAGCTTCTGCACATTGGCTTAATCCCCTGGATTAATCAAATAATGGAACAAATGGATTTGAAGGATGACACCACAAAAATGAGCAGTGATTGGAACAGACTCATCAGCATGTGCCAGGTCAAAACTGGGCAGCAAGGGGCTTGAAAGCAGAGCAAAGGCCTGGGATAGATTCGTGCCCATCCCAACACTGATTCTGCCAATGGCTCCAGGTGTCCGGCGGAAAGTACGCTTGAGCCAGCATCCAAAGGTGGGGGCAGGCTGTGCGACCAGGGGAGCCTCCTACTCACCTGGACCTTGGGTTTAGGCACACCTGAAAAACCTAGAAAATATGCACCTCATGAAAGTGGTTATGAGGACCAAATATGACGATAGATGTAAAAGCATGCTTTACACGTTATCTGGTGAGTACAAGATAACTACTACTCTACAGTCCCCAATATTCCTTATATTTAGAATCAAACTGTTTGAAGGAAATTCATGAATGATATGCTGATGGGGTCACCATGGGTTCTTTCCTTCTTTCTTTTTCAAAAAAATTATATTGCGATAAGAAAATAATGTGAGATGTATCCTCTGAACTGAACAGATGTTTTAAGTGGAGAATACATCATGGTTATCTGTAAGCATGTTGTTGCACAGCAGATCTCTAGAACTTACTCATCTTGCATAACTAACATTTATACCCCCACCCCACAGCCACCATTCTATTCTTGCTTCTAGGAGTAGGACTATTTTAGATGCCTCTGTGGAATCACAGAAGCACCACATGTTTCAGCAACCCCACTTATGCCTGTTTCCCCAACAGAGTTGAGATCAGGATCTGAAGGAGTTATCTGTACCGCCATGGTCATGGCAGCACTACTCACAACGGCCGCGATGTGGCGACAACCTAAGGGGCCAGCAACACATGAATGGGTTTTAAAATGCGGTGTATGCATACAATAGAATATTATTCAGCCTTAAAAAAGAAGGAATCCTGCCACATGTGACAACATGAATGAACATGTTGGAGGACACCATGCTTACTGAAAGAAGTCAGGCACAGAAAGGCAAATCCTTCTTTTTTCTTTTTTTAGTCGATACTGTCTTCGAGTCTGTCAAGCATGAACTCTGCAGCCAAGTGCCCCTGTGGTCGCTTCCCAGCCTCGCTGCCTGTGAGCTGTTTCCTGGCTGTCTCCTCTTCCTCAGCTCCATCCCCTTGTCCATAAAATGGGGATAACAGCATCCAGCACATGTAGGCATGGAGAGGATTTGAAGCAGGATAATGAGGCTGGGACTTCATCCTTGCTTCACCTCAGGAGACCTGGGTGCAGCCAGTTGTGGGGCTCCGTGGCACCCGAGCTGGGGAGCCAGGCCTCCCTTGGCCTCCCTCGGGCCTGCAGCCAGGCCCTTGCCCCTTGCTAGCTGGAGGCCCTGCTGGTCAGCTTTGGGACAGGCATGGTCATGGGTTCTGCAGCTCCTGGGGAGCCAGGGGCTGGAGGCTCTGGTCTCAGCTGCTGTGGGCCACATGGTTTGGTGGGTGTCGGCTGCTCAATTAGCAGCAAACCAAGATGTTCAGATGGTGCAGGAGCCAGTCCCTGCCTCTCAGGCGAGGGTGGCAGGCTGCACCCGCACCTGCTACCAACTTCCTGTCAGCCCTGCAGGCCTCTGTGGCATGTGCCAGTCCCTAGGAGCCAGGCTCAGCTGTGCCTGACAACAGGTCCCTCCCATTAGCAGAGGCCCCCTGCGGCTGGGCAGGCAGCATGGGCAGGAGCCCCAGGTCCTGCCCCAGAGCCACCCCATGGACTTCTCTGCCTGAGGCTGGGCCATCTGATCCCCTCTCCTGGCCACCTGCATCACACCCAGGTGTGCAGGAGGCTTTGACAGTTATGCTGCCCAAGCGGGAGCTAAAGGACTACCTCAGGCATGACCTGAGCCCAGATTCCTAATCAGAAGATAACTCTGGCAGAGAATGGTAACTTGGCGGTGACCCAGGGAGGAGGGAGGAGATAGGCACGTCTCCAGCCAACCAGCTGATGATACTAGCAAAGCCACTGAAAGACGCATGATCATTTCTATGCAATAAGCTCCTTCATCTTTAGAGCACGGAAATAGGACTGCTGTCTTGCTGTGGGCACATCCTGTGGGTGCCCCTGTATCACTTTGTCTTTGATCTATAGACAAATGCTCAGGGTGATGGAGAGAGAGGAGCACCCCGGGAAGTCGGGGGCACCAAGGAATGACTTGCCCCGCCCCCTTGCTGCCTCGCCCATGTCCCTCCTCAGAGCCCTGTGCTAGACACATGGGGTGGGGGGAGGAAGGCATGCAAAGCAGGTCCCTGAACCCGGGAGCCTGAGGTGGAGCAAGGAAGCAAGGCTGGTGCACAAAAAGAGTGCCAGACAGGTGGGATGTGCCTAGGTGCAGTGGGACATGACCTGGTCCTAAAGTTAGGGGACCAGTGTCAGGGCAGAGGCCTCACCTCCGTTAGGCTTTAAAAAACAAGTTTCATCCTAAACTACCTCTTCCTTAGATTGTCTCCCCAAAACTGAGTGCTCCAGAAATACCAACTTCTTCAAATGTGAGTCCTTGAGAAGGATGATCAGGAAGGGGAAGCGAGGAAACGCATAGATATGCATGACTGGGAGGCGGGGCCACCTGTGCCGTTACTGTCCTCTAGGGGCTTCAGAAATAAACACAGTGATGAAGCAGCCATTCCCGTTCTTCCCCTACTTCTCTCTCTTCATCCAGTTTCAGAGAGACCAACAGACCCAGCAGCAGCACCCACACTGCTGCTGTGTCCTGTGCCTGCGTCCCCGGCCAGCCCATCCTTCCAGGGACAGGGAGAGTCACAGGCAGCTTCATCGCTTTCTTACTGGTTGGGATGGGACTCAAGCTGAAGCACTTGGGACTAGTCCTCCAAACTCCTCTATGATACCCTGTTATCTCCTCTCTCTTCTCGCCCTTCAGCATCCAGCACAGAACTTGCTGGACCTGCTTCCTGTGAAATATTGCTGGGGTCATGCTCTTCTCTCTACTGTTGCAGTGCAAGCATAGGTCCATAGAGATGTGATTCCTCAAAAGGTAATTCAAGTTCAACTTCAGCCTAGAAAGTGCTGATCCCCTCCAATAACCCTATCACAAGGTATCTGGTATCTTCCTAGCTCTGAGTGAAGGCATCGTGCCCCAGCCCTGGCTATGGGCGGCACCTGAGCAACAGCTCTGTTTTGGGGAGGTGACTGAAAGTGGAGAGCTGTGGGAAAAAGACCAGGACGGAGAATGTGGGTGCACACAACAAAGACTTGGAGAGTTACTTTACAATGCACAAAAGAGATCCTTCCTTAAAGAGTCGCTGAGGACTCTTTCAGATTGACGTAAATGTTTTAAACATTATTACCACAGGATAGCATCTCCACACCCTGTGCATTGCCTGGCTCCCCTCTGGTCTCATCTAGCCATGCAGGTGGGGCAGCACCCACCCAATCAGTTCTTCCTGTATCCAAGGCTGTGAAACAAAGTGCAGACATACACTGCCTCTGTAGCTCCATAAAGTTGGAAGTTTGTTGCTGTTTTATTCAACTGCAATAGCAGCTAATCTCTTTCTACTCCAGTGGATTTTTCCCAGGGAGTAGCCAAGCCCATTGGAAAGTGGGAGAGACACACAGGGCAGTGGACACGAGCCATGCCTCAGGATTTTGCAGGATCTCAGACCAAAGCAAATGAGCTAAAGCAGTCACTAGGGACTCCAAGGCCCAGGATGTCCAGAAAGAAACCCCAAGGCATGGAAGTCAGTGAGACCAGAGCCTGGAAAGTTTTCAGAACAGGCAATGTGAAGAGAAAAAAAGGCACTGGTGACTTCTTTATGGAGCAGTGGCTTAATGCTTTTAAGTGCAATTGTGCCCCATCCTGCCTTCACCCCAAATACGTCCAGGTCTTGTTGGACTCCTCTTAAAGAGGCCATGTTGATGAGTGACATTTGACAGCAATAATGAGAATATGGGTGGGGTAAGAACCTCTTTAGCCTGTCTCTGTTTGACTAAGAATGGACAAAGTAGTATAAACAGATTACAGACCCTTTGAAATTCTAATAAATATTTGGGTCTTCTCACCAGAAAAAAATGCATATACATAGAACAATTTTATAATTAATTTTGGGTGATTCACTGTCCCCCAAAGGCAAATTCTCTAAAGTGTTAATGTATGCCAGGCTCAAAATCCTAATGTGAGAAGAGAATCTGGTCTGCTCTAACATTCTGGACTTTATGCTCTTGGGCAGCCAGGGACTGTTCTATGTATGTGTCTCCTGTGATGGCTCAGTGCTGTCCTGAGGGCAGGGCATGAGCCCTGTAGGCACAGAAGCCCCTCGGATCTCAGGTCCGGTGTTGGATTTGCAGGGAGCTGTCAGGTGGGGAGATACCAAAGATGGAGTCATCTCCCCTGCAGCAGACCAGGGCTCCCTGCTCTCCTTTCTACCCTACTGGCTTCTGGAGCTTCTCCAAAGACAGCAGCAGGCACCAATGGCTAATTGCTCCGAAATAGCTAGTCTCCATTTCAGGGTGCTGCTTGCTTCTGCTTCAGTAGCTGGCAAATGAATCCTCCTAGGGATTATAATAACCCTGTCCTGGCTGTGTTCCCTGGAATCTTGGCCTCTTTCCCTGGCACTCATCCCAAAAGGGTTGGAAATCTCGGAGTATTTATCCCCTTGAAGATTCCCCGTGCCCGCCTGGCGCCCAGCCACTCTGCACACATACGGCTGGCTTCCTCCATTTCTCTGCGGAGAAGGCTGTGCCCTGACTCTCCCCGCATGCCCACCATTCCAGACCTCTCCTCAGTCCTAACCTACTACCCTGAAGGCGGCTCTCTTCATAGGGCTGCCTAACTGCCCATTTAGGACCTGCTGCTGCTCTCTTACCTTTTATCTGTCCTCTCTGAAGATGTTTTTATTCAATTCTGGCAGATCTACACTTTTCCTCCAGTATCTGTTCTGCCAAAAAGCCCGAAGTCCTGAAGGAAGAAGCAGGATGCCTTCTCTGACTGAAGACAGAGACTAGCAACCATTGGAACTGTGAGCAAGTGAAGTGGCTCCTTCCTCAAAGAGCTGGTTTTTAGTTCATCTTTTCTGAGAATAAATATGTGATTCTGGGGGCAGGGAATGCATTGACATTTTGGTTCTGCAGCGCAGAACGTGAATGCGGACCACTTGGTAATGACCTAGCGTTAGAGTGTAGAGGGTGGTGAAGTTAAACCCTGAACACCTATCGGGTGGTATTAGTGGTGTTTTGGGTTTGTCTACCCCCACCAGATGCTGAGCTCCATGAAGATAGGAGCTAGATCTTTAAATTCTTTGTAGCTATGACCATCTACTCCTTATCCCTAACTACTAAGGTTGTGGGGTGGGAGAGAGGAGTACCTAGCACAGGACGGGCAGGAGAGAGGAGTACCTAGCACAGGATGGGTGTTTATGAAAATTTCAATAAATCAATGGCCGATGAGTAAGCTGTGATGGCCCAGCAAATACAGCTTCTAGCAAAGCCCTTTCACAGAGTGTTGAGACTTAGTGTAAATGAACCCTGCATGCTGGTGGCCACTTATAATATGAGTCTGATGAGTGGAGAGCAATGGTATTCATGTGGGACATTTTCTTTCACTGGATCTGTGGCCCTGATTGTGGTGGGGATCCGGTGCGAAGGCATATATAGCCGGATCCCAGCACAGGCATCATTATTGCTGGCAAACACACTGAGAGCGGGCTGCTGTTATTTTTGTACGGGAAGTACGGCACATTTCACTGAAGTCCTACCGAGTGCTACACAACACTGGGGAAGATTCTCAGCTGCTTCCTTCTAGGAGCATTTACTCCAAACAAAGGCCCGATGAGCAACCCACCGCAGACTCGCAATTACACGCCAGCCACACCAGTCAGGAGGACCATCCCTTCCCTTCGGTTACTACTTAGCTTTTGACATTGTAACCCAGGCCTACTGCCTTCCTGGTAATGATATTACAATATTGTCTTTGTGTACCCTTTGCCAAGTCACTCTTGGCAATCCATGGAAATTCAAATACAATCACAATCAATAAACAACAGTAATTAAAGCACCACATAATAGATCATATAAAACCTGTATAGGGCTGAAAAGCCAAATAAGTGGCATTTTAACAAGAGAGAAGCAGGGTGGGCCAGCTCAGAGGGACTGTATTTGGGAAGCAAAACTGTTTTCAAGCAGCGATTGTGAATTCCCCACGTTCAAAGCCAATTCGTGGAGTTTCCACTCCAGAGCCAGGCGGACTTTCTCATGCGACCAATTGCAGACACGGCCGGAAAATAGAAGATGGTGCATCATGGAGAGCCTGGGATTTGGTCAGAAATTGTTAGTTTACGTCAAAGACTTAAAAGAGGTACCCTGAAGGAAGGGAATGTATCTGATTTCCCCCACGCAGGGTCAATCAATCTCTGCAAGGCGGATGGACAAATCCCCAAGAAGCTGGAACCAAGCAGGTCTCAGAAGTGGGTGCTCCTGGCGAAGAGGAAATACTCATTTCCTGCTCAGCTCCCTGAGGAGACAGCAAAGGCTGGGAAAACACGCGTCCTTTAGAGCCAGAGAAACGTGGGTTTGCATAGGAAATCTGCAGTTTATCAGCCAAAGCTACCTTAACCTCTATAAGTAATTCTGCATCTCTTAAAGATACTGAAAATGCCCATTTCACTCACTCTAGGAATTAAATGAAGGAACAGATGGAAGGGACTTATCACAGTGTTGAGCACAGAGTGAGAACTAATAGATGTCAGTCCTCTTCCCACAAACCCCTGGGACTGTGTTTAGAAAGGTCGAGGTGACCCTTGGAAAGTGCTGGCTCGCTTTGAGAGTTACGTTTACTCTGGCCTCATTCAGGACCTGCTTTGTGTCTTGGCATCACTCTTGTTACTAGGAATGTTAAGATAAACGGGAACCAGATCTCATAGATAAGCCTGCAAACTAGTGGAAGAATCACCTCCGGCCCCACATGCTTTGTCTATGGCTAAGGGCAACAGGGAATCACAGGAGAGAGGGACTAAGTCAGCCTCAAGATCACTGGGGAAAGCATCACAAAAGGGGTTAACCCTGAATGATCCATGAATGAGAACCAAGAATATCTCCCCACAAAAAAAAGTAGAGAAAGAAATCCCAGGCAGAGGAAAGAGCCTGAGAAAGGCACGGAGGAGTGCGTGTACTATATGTGGTGTACTTGCGAGTGCCTTAGAAGCACCTGCGGCCCAGCGAGTGGGGATTAAGCTGTGATGCACACACCTCCTTCTACACAGCCTTCTGCACAGGCTTTCCTTTCTCAGAGCTCCCTGACCCACGCAGCCAGAGCTGCAAGGTTAGGGTGCTAGTGAGATTCTGCCTGTTTCTTTAGAGCACCAACCACAGATCACGAAATTGGGGATAACTGGGCGACTTAACAGGAGAGATCTGGGGGTATGCACCGCAGAGAATGAGGGCAAGTGGGTTGGTGGAATGCTCCAGGTTTAGAACTTGAACTTGGGGCAGGGTTAGGAATGGGGGTGTCGCTGTTGGGAGAAAGCTGACTCCAGAGTTCCCTAATTGAGCTAAGATCCACGCCCCCACCTCCCTGTTTTTAACACCTCGTAATATAAAGAGTAGAAATTTTTAAAGAAAGCCAAAGATGACAGTTGTAGGGTAAAAAAGGTGTGGGAAATATGTGAAGAACAGAAGGCTTGGGATTCTGCTCTGCTGTGGGTGATGTCTGAGGTGTCCACAGGGAAACCACAATAGCTGGGGCTCAGGACCGGAAGAAATGGGGGTCAGAGAGTCTCCAGCGAGCTTGGAAAGGGCCCTTTCATGTCAGGCCTGGGGAGGGAGGGGACGTCCCCAGCTGTCAGGATGAGTTCTGAGCCCTGTGACGTGGCTGGCTTTTGTTCTTACTTTGCCTTTTCCACTTCTCTCTCTTTAGTGTCAACTTCGCAGGCTGTGATGGTGATGCTGACAGCAAAGTACTTAACACTTTTAAAGGGGGAAGCGTTCCATAAATCTTCAGTGAAATGATGAGACACGTGAATTAGAAGGCAACCTCGTGCTGGTTCCTGGAAGAAAGATAAGTAAGTACTAGGAAATAGGGTTTGGTCTTCCTACCCAAGATGGCCTATCATTAGCCAAGCCCATTTTCAACAGAATAAAGCAGGAAGTTCTCAGTCATCCAATCCATGGGCCAAGTTCCCCCCAAATCATAAAGCCTCTTTTCTCTCCTTAATTGAGAATCTAGCTGTCTTCATGTCTACAGAGAGCCCAGCTCTCCCTAACATGTAGATGGATAGATAGCAGTCCACTTCCCAGCCATCGTTCCAGACCATGGTTTCTGCCCCCAGGGGAAGCCAATCTGATGGTCCCCATGGAACTCCTGCCTTAAGTTGCCAGACACGTGCTGCCATCTTGGTCTCCTCCTTCAGGAGACCAGGCAAAAAGAAGGAGAGTCTCTCTGCAGTGACATAAAGCCGTGAAAGATGAACAGTTATTTCCAGAGATGAAGATAGACATTTGAAGTCCAAGGGAGCCTTGTTCCATGCAAGAAACACCTCACCATTGGTTTCATAGGTTCTTGTGGCCATGATAAGCCAGCACCTGCTCCAGGAAGAAATGATGTGTGGGCGGGGCATCTGAAGGAATGAGTGGGGAAGGTCCCCACCCAGCTGTCTCCTCCTCCCAGCAGTTGGAGGCAGGACACCTCACAGGGCTCACACCACTGCTCCCTGCCTGCCTTTCAACCAACTTTCAATTAGCTGAACAAATGTGTTTAGTGTTGCTACAGATAATCTCAAAGCCGTTTATATTGGGCTTCATAATACATGATGGCAGGGAGGTGGGACGGGGGTGGGAGGTGGCAGTGGAGAGACCTGAATAGGAGAAAGTTGTTGAAGATTTATCTTTGTAATTATGCTTTGCTTAGGGCTAATATTAAAATTACTTTTAATTCCCTGAGCACACAGCAGCTGAGGAACATGCTGGGCATTGGGAGGCTGGCCTAAGGATTTTAAATTTGCTGAGGACAGACCCACATGGGTAATGGCAACACAGCTGTTAAGGCCAGCTCTTCTGCCACCAGGGCTGGCCTGAGACCTCCAGTATCCCCCCTGGTCTGGCTGTTCCCATAGTTCATATAAGGAGGATGAGAGGCCAATCCCACCCACACTGCCCCGTGCCCAGCTCTGTCCTTGACTTGCAATGACAAATGGCTTCAGTAGATGGACCACACAACTGTTTCTCATTGTTCTGAGGTGAAACTACCCTCAGACAGGGTGAACAATAAGCAATTACTAAATTAATACAACAAGGTCTGCCTCCTTTACCCCCAGTGCCAGGGATGTGTTGTGTTACTGACTTTTGCACCTGCTGAGCGTAATTAGTGAGTAATTCGCATGGGTGTGTAATTACTGGGTAAACACATGATATTTACCAATAACTTCCTGCTAGGTAAGCACCAATGAACACTAACAGGTAGCTATTAGGACTAACTTCAGGTGAAATGAGAACTGGCCCCAAATTTGGCTTAAATCTAGGCTCCAGTGAAAATGTTCTTCAAGGAACATAATTGAATTCGTGAGCAAGCTCGCTATTCTCACCATGTTTTCCCAGCTTCTGAATCAGACCGTGATGCAGAAATACCGAATATCCCCAAACCTCTTATTCATAGATGAGAAATAGTGTGAGTCTCAAGACTTGATACTGGAGGAGACTCTCGAGGTTGGCCCCAGTTTCTTCATATGCAAAATAAAGATAAACCTATTTCCAAGGGTTGTCCAGTCCTAGTGAATGAAACAATTAGCATGGGAGCAGGGCTAGAAAAATAAAGTTTTACAAGTGTATGTTATTAAAACTGTGATTCCAACCTGGTTGTCACTATGCGAGCCTGGGACTCTTATGTGGGAAATTGTAGGGGGGGACAGATATGGTTAGACAGGGACTAGAACCCCCTCAGTCCACTCCCATCCTTGGTGGTATCTAGAAAACTTTCAGTCAGTACTGAGAAGAGAGGCACAGCCTTCACATTCTGCATCTCCCACACACACGCCCCACACTGGGCATGCACACACATGCACATACACACACCCTGCATGTCACTCTGGAAACTTTCTCATGTCTAAACTATCACAAGTGCTGATCTGAGGCAGAATGCAGAGGAGGAATTAATCCCAGACCTGCTGACTCCCAAAATGTGTTCAGATATTTAGTTACAACTTCCAATAAATCTCTGTAGGCATTTTTGCAACACCTCTACCCCCATCCTAGCCCACTTAAGCACTTGCACCAACTCTAACCACAAAGTTTAAAAGTCAAGACTGTGAACAGAAGAGGGCAGTGGGCAGAAAATGGATGGGCAGACCTATCCCTGCTGCAGGGGAGCACTGGCTTGTAAGTATCCTGTATATTCCCCCACCCTCACCCAGTTTGCCTCCACCCTTACACAGGCGTTCCCCTGACCTCCCACTTGTCGTTCTACTCAGAGATGAATCTGTGTGGATTTCATCAGGCTTGCACCCAGGGTTGTCACTGCAGGGCCAATGGCCACATGCACAAGCAGTTAATCAGGGTGAAAGGCACACTGTGTGCCCCAGAACAGAGTGCAATTAACTTGCCCTCTGGAGGTCAGACCCAAGACCTCAGCCTCATTAGGGCTGAGCCATAGCCAGGGGAGTCTCACCGCACACATACACACACATACACACACATACACACACACACACATACACACACACACACACATACACACACATACACACACACACACAGAATTCACAGGGCTAATAGGACTACTCTGAGAGTTAAATCCTTGGTGAGCCAGCATAATAATGGATACAAAATAAGGGGATTTTCTCTGGGTATTAACTAGAATCGACATTGTATTTTTGAAGTACATTTGCCATGGCATAGTTTTACAAATATTTAACTTCTTATAAATGAACAGAAAGTACATTGATTTCACAAGATACAATCTCTACTTTAAGTTTTAATTTTCTTTATTTTTACTGTGAATAGCTAATCAATATATTCACATAGTTCAAAATTCAAAAGGGCCAAAGAGCACCCAGTGAAATAGTTTCCTCTGATTCCTGATTCACACTAAGTTCTTCCTGGTGTCACCCAGTTACCAATTTCTTCTGAATCATTCCAGAAATAGTGCATCATATATAAGCAAACACATATGCCTTTCCATCCCATTATTTCACATAGACGGCAAGATATGATATATACTCCCTTAGATACAGTATCTTTAATAGGAATTTACAAAATATTTTTAAAAGAATTAAACATAATTTTCTTATTTACATAATTTTTACATCCTAAAGATTGGACCTCTGAACAGAAAACCCCTAGAAGAATTTTTCAAGTCTTTGATGTTTTACTTGCATGAATATTCATTCACTTCCTGTGTGCCTAGGAGGTCAAATGTACTACCTTTGCTTCTTCAGTGAACATACTATCTTGGGTGGCAAGTTGGAAGTGGGGAGGCTAAAAGCAGCCATCCTCCCTTACAAGCATAAACACAAAATTAGCTTATATTGCCAGGTTATTTACTGTCTCCTTTAGCAGAAGCAGTGGCATGTGCTGACAATTTCTAGGGATAAGGAGCACAGGCAAAAATTAATTCAGTGCCCAGCATCTGCTGAGCAAAGACGTGGTCCCCTACCCTTCCACAACATAGGCAGGCGAGGATTAGTAGCCTTACTTTTAGGTAAGACCCCGGGACTTAGAGAAGAAAGTTTGCTTTAGGTCACATGGTTTATTGGTAGGGAAGTCAGGATGTGGAACTGAGACTCTGTTCTAAGCCCACACTCCTTCTTTCTTATCAAGCTGCACCACTATGTCTTAGAAGTGATGAAAACTCAAGGAACTTTAGAGCAACATGTTTAAATGTAAAGGCAAAGAAGAGTCCATCTATATCAACGTCTTGGTGAGGTGCCACAAATAGGTCAAAAGGCAGGTATGTTTACCTGGTTTGGCAGCTGTAGCATTAGGCTTTCCTGCAGAGCAGGTCAACTTAAAATCCCTAGTTTCCTCCTCTGCTGGTCGTCACCTACAATCATATTAAGTGCTCTTCGGGGGCCTAAAAGTGGAAGCTGCATGACAGCCAGGAGTAGGGAGATGTTTTGAACTAATGCCTACTCATTTTTGCCTTGATGCAAAATAGGATATCCTGCATCTATCTTGAATCCTGCTGTTTATTTTTATCTTCATTTCATAGAATCTCAAAATTGGCTTATACATAAAAATATGGCATTTTCAATTCTATCCCTAAATTACTGTAGGGAAGAACTCCTTTCCATTTTCTTCATTTTCATCTGTCTTAATTTTATGTAGAACCAGGGAGACAAAAGCTCAGCTGCTTTGGTCTGGGTAAACGACAGGAGGAAGACAGCTCTTTAGACCTCAAATCTCAGATCCTTACTCACTTTAGCAATCAAAAAAAACAAAACAATGCACAGCTGTACAATGGACTGAAATGTACATCTCTCCAAAATTTATATGTTGAAATTCTAATCCCCATAGTGATATTATAAGGAGGTGAAATCTTTGGGAGGTGATTAGACCACGAAGATGAAGCCCTCACGAATGGCATTAGTGTCCTTATAACAGACAACCTAAAAAGTGCCCTTATACCATCCACCATGTGAGGACACAGTGAGAAGAAGTTTGCTCTCACCAGACACCAAATCGCCAGTGCCTTGACCTTGGACCTCCCAGCATCCAGAACTATGAGAAATAAATTTCTGTTGTTTACAAGCCACTTCCGGTCTAAGATATTTTGTTATAGCAGCCCAAATGAAGACAGAGAAGCTAACAATTTTTTTTCCTTTTTTTTTTTTTTTTTTGAGACAGGATCTCACTCTGTCGCCAGGCTGGAGCGCTGTGGCGCGATCTCGGCCCATTGCAACCTCTGCCTCGTGTGTTCAAGCAATTCTCCTGCCTCAGCCTCCCGAATTGCTGAGACCACAGGTGCCCGCCATCACGTCCAGCTAAGTTTTGTATTTTTCAGTAGAGATGGGGTTTCACCATATTGGCCAGGCTGGTCTCTAACTCCTGACCTTGTGATCCGCCTGCCTCAGCCTCCCGAAGGGCCAGGATTACATGAGCCACTGCACCCGGCCTCCTATTTTTCAAATAGGAAAACTAAGGTACAAAGGGCCTATGAGAGTTGCCAGCAACCACCAATGCCATCCTTATGAGGAATGGCTTACTAGAATTGGTCTGCATCCAGGAGCTCAATCACACTGGCACACGTGTTGAACGATGGATAGAGATACAGGGTAAGCGAAGGTGAAATGTCTCCAGTCAGTACCCATCCAATTAGTACTCAACTCAGGGCCCCTAGAAAACACTGTGCTTTCACTTTATAACAGTAGTCAGAAACAATGAAACAAAACAAAACAAAACAAAAAACACTGGGCAAATTGTCATGAGTAGCTAAGGATCCATTTCATTTAGCAAATACTATTGGTCCCAGGGAAAAGCACCAAGCCTGGGAATCCCTGCCACAATGACAGAATCACATTTCAACAGCTGCTTCTAGCCTAGGAGGCAATCCCCACCGCCAGCATCCCTCCCACCTCCAGAAACAGTAAACATCTGCCACGAGAGAGCCCCATTAGTAAAATTCCCACCATCTAAGGGTCATCGATTGGCTTTCTTCTGAGCTTCCTGCCTGCTTCCCTCATCTCTGCAGCCTGTGAGAGGCTGCCACGACCATGTGGGCAACCCCAAGCTACAGTTTCTTTCCTCTTCTCCGCCCTAAGCACTTCCCCCTCCAGGAGCACAACTCTGAACTGTCATTCTTGTCAACCAGATGGGAGACCAGCCACAGAGCTGTTCTGCCTCTCGCAAGGACAGGAACTCTTGTGGCAGGCAGGCTTTCAGGGCGGCTCCAAGTGCGAGCGAGTGAGTTTGGGCCTGTTGGTCGCTGTGGTCATGGTAAGGGAAAGTGACCTGTTTGTCACCAGGTTTCCCTTGGAAGTCCCCCACTCCCAGGCCTGGCTCCCCCTACTTCCCCTTTTGGTCCCTTCTGCTCTCACAGCTTCATGGCAGCCAGTGTGCAGCAGGATGCTGACAGCAGAGTGGCTCCAGTGAGCTGCCATTCCAGATGTCAGGAACAAGCTCACAGGTAGGAGTCCTGTAGGATATTTATGGCTTTAATTCCTCGATAGAGGTTTTTGTTCTGTCATGCGGCGACGTATGAATTGCTACTCATTTGCTCCTGTATTTCCACGTCAGCGGCAATTATGGAAGGGCTGCTGGCTTCTTGTACGAACCCACAAGTTATGATCCCTACATATTTCAGACTGAGTGAAGCCGAGAAGGATTGCAAACACCAGTGAGAAAGGGCTGGGAGACAACAGTGATGAAGAGGAGCAGGCTTTCAGGCCATAAGGTGGCTGTGAACTGGTGAGGAGAGGCAGGAAAGTGCCCGCTGTTTTGAGGGGGTGGTCTAGGTATCCTGGGCTTCCCTGGCCAGCTTGCAGGGGAGGTTTGGGGGATGGTCGGGGTAAGACCGTGTAGGCCCAGAGGTAGAGGATTTGAGCTCTGCTCTGCCCGGCAGCTAGCACATTTGTCCATCTGTGACCTTGGGAAAGTCACTTCCCTTTTCTGGCTCCTGCTTTCCCCAGCTTTGAAATGAGGACAGGCCTCCTGGGAGGAGGGAAGAATGCACCGAAGCATGCACTGATGGAAGTTTCTATCCGAAGACCCAGAGCCACGTTACTCTTCATGGAACGGGGCTGTCTCCTGGCTCAACAACCACAGCATTTTCACACTTACAAAAGAAAAGCTCTGTCAAAATCCAGTATGCCACCAACTGGGGAATATAAACCCCCTTTCTACTTTAAGCTTACAACAAATTCATAAAACAAAGAGGCTTTTTTATTTCATGTTTGTCAATAAACCTGGCAATAGAAATACCAATCTGAACAGCAATTTTCCTGCTGGTCTGAGCTGAAATTAGCTCTGGATGAATTGGTTTTCAGTTTTTGCATGTAAATTCTCTCCACATCCCCTGCTCCTATAGATAGTTGTAAGGCATTACCCTGTTTCATGGCCATGTCTCTGCCCAAACCTTTGGTTCTTGAAGATGACACCCATTTATGCTGCAATGACTCTGACCAATTCTAGTCTAAACCCTGGGCACAAAGGGCATATTGCTGCAACCACATGGCCAGCAGGCAGGCGAAGGTGGCAGCCCATCCAGACAGGGTAGAGCAAGGCTTGGAATATGGATGTCCTGAGGACCAATGTAGGCTTGTCCCACTGACCTTTATCACTGTGCCTCAATGACCTTCATCTCTCCCACTTCCAGAAACACTGCTCAGATTCCAGCCAAGCCCTGAGAGGGGTTCTGGAAAACTCTAATTCATTCTGGGGCTGATATTTTCCTATATTGGCATTTCCAGATTTAGCAAATAAAAATTTAACAAATAATTGTTAGTATAAGTATATTCCAAATATTGCATGAGATACAGTAAAAAAAAAAAAAAAAAAAAAAAAGTATTGTTTATCTGAAATTCAAAGTTAACTGAACCCCCCCATGAAAGGCCTTTGTCTCCAAAGATATTGGTCTGTGACTTTTGCAGAAACAAAGATTTGCTCTCCCAACACTTCTACTCCTCCCTCAGATTATCATAAATCTAACCACATGTCCTTAAGAATACCAACCAACCATTCCTTGTGATGCTAAAGTTGAAAGACCAAGGTGGTCCAAGCTTTAAAGAGACAGATGGAAATTTAAGTCCCTGCTTCATCGTGCAGCAGTTACACTGCCTTGTTTTCATTCATTAATTTTTTTAAGCCCTAGTTTACTCATCTGTCAAATGTGCACAAGAATATTTTCTACTTCAAAATGATACTCCAAGGAGTAGAGAATGTATATGACATCTTTAGTTCAATGCCTAGCACAAAGCAAACAATAAGTTACTCTTACTAATTTTTAAAGTTTCTATATATGAAACAGAGTTTCAAACATGAAAACAAGTAAGTCAACAGTTACAAAAATGTTCTCAGATATCATCCTACTTTACCTGAACAACCATGAAATGTGTTAATTTTACATTTCATAGATTAAGGTTAAGTACATTTGCAAAGTATATCGCAATTAAATAGCAAAGTGCTGAGTTTGAACAAAAGTCTCAGATCAGACTCGGATTGTAATTTTCTCATTATGGTTCAGTTGTCCTGATCCCTGCCTTCAAGCAGATTATTATTCAACTGGGAGGTGGAATGAAATACAAAGTTATTTCCAAACCAAAGTGTGTGATGCTCTCTTTGTTTACTCCTTAAACCGGGTATTGGAAGTTCTTTCAATACTTTCCCTTATATGTTCTCAGTCATAGGCTAATAGACCAGCTGCAGACGGTGTGACAATCACGAGAATACTGACAAAATGTCAATCTGCAAGTTATAGGTATACATGGTAGGGGCACTGTCCAGCTTGATTCAGCTTAGCAAGAAAGTCTGGATTTTCTCCTTAGATTCATAGGAATTCAGCTGTCTCCACCAGCGAGACTCTCTTGGCTTTCATTCTGTAAGATACTCATTCTTGACAGCTTTCTACACACAATCAATGGGTTGAGACCAACATGTAAAGTAATCCCAGGCATCCCAAGCTGCTGGTTATTTGCTCTCTTCCCAGATTCTAAATCTCCTTCTACTATTGGAAATCAGATATG
Source organism: Chlorocebus sabaeus (assembly GCF_047675955.1). Lineage (NCBI taxonomy): Eukaryota > Metazoa > Chordata > Mammalia > Primates > Cercopithecidae > Chlorocebus > Chlorocebus sabaeus. The sequence goes on along the minus strand of NC_132904.1, from coordinate 126,847,991 downwards.
CTGTTTTCTCTCCTATGACTGAGAAAGCGTGGCCCAGAGGGGTGCACGTGAAAGAAGGCACAATTCAGCTACCTTTTGATGGTTGTATCTTCAGCACAGTGGTGACCACTCCATTCACCAAGGCAGGAAAATGGTCCAGAATCACAGTAGATGTGCGTTTGGTGATACGACAAAAGACGCTAATACCTCCAGGAGAAATGCCTACTCTCTCTGGTTCCTAGATGTTGCTAAGGCTTTGATCACTCTATTATTCCCCACATCTTAGAACTTCTACAGCAGCAGTGATGGGCGAATGATGCATTTATATACAAAAGGACAAACAGCATGGTGTGAGAAAGCCCAGCTTCCTGAAAAAATACTACACTCATTTCACGTTTTAGGGAAATGCGTATCTGAAACCCAATGACCAGTTTATTTCCTAGCTTTTTAGCCCTAAGCCATTCTCAAAAATGTTCTCTGCTTCCTACTTAAATAATCTAAAACCCTCCAGGTTCATCTTGTTTACTTTCCTAGCTGTACTTCTAATCATTTTTCTTTCATACTTTTCTCTTCCCTGGATAAACTAAATGCCAACTGATCTTCTTCTCCTCTATCTTCTGACTCCTTTCATTCCCTCTCTGGCCCATCACTAATCAACCTGTGCAAGCATCCACATGTACATTCAGGGTGTACTTGAATTTCTTGTTTGCAGCAAGAAGCGGTACCTCACATTCTTCAAATATCCAAACAATAAGGAAGGACACTGATAGCTACAAGGAAGCAAAGTAAAATATGTAAAGCGATAAGAGAACAACTTAAGCAAGCAGTAATATGAATAACTAATAACAACTGCATATAGCTTTACAGGGCAGGAAACCCAGAACAACCTGAATCTCATTTGGTCTTCACAATAATATGTGATCAAAGTCAACAATAGAGCATATAGAATGGGAAAGTGAAGTGGAAATGGCATTTATCTGTCATCAAATGGATGTGGGTTTGAACTGCAACTCTGCCCGCTAATGTGTTGTGTTACCTGACTATACCACACTGCCTCAGTGTTCACATCCCAAAAATACAAGAAGAATACACAAAGTGCAGTCATAATGCATACAAAATGCCTGACTCATAGTCGGTGAACTATGACTAGTCTCATTTTACAAACAAGGAAATAGAGACCCAAGGAACTTTACAAGTTTAATTGAGGTTACAAAGCCAGTAAGTAGCAGAGCTGGGATTCAAACTCAGACACTTAGGAATTAAAGCCTCTGCTTGGCCCATGACATCGTGACTAGAATCTTTTGTCCAATGCTTCTCAAACTTAATATGCATACCAGTAACCTAGGACCTTGTTAATATTCAGATCTGGATTAAGCCCAAGGTTCCCTAAGACTCTGCATTTCTTACAAGCTTTGATGGGATGTGTATCCTTCTGGTCCACACTTTGAATAGCAAAGATATGAACTGTACGTATTAAATAGAATTTAGGATTATTCTAACATGGTACGGTTGACTTTTTAAAAAATTAGTCTTTTACGGATGAGAATAGAATGTAGAGGTCATGAAAATGTGCTCAAAGTGTTGGGTCCTTTTCCACATGCACAGCATGGAGCTAGGTTATGGAGACACACAGACGAGCTGAGGAAGGTGGGACACATGCTTGCAAGTGCAGAATTGGGACAGATAATGGAGAACCTTGAAAGATTTATAGAGGAATATAACTTAGATCCAAAATAATAAGGATCCACCATATGTTTAAAAACAAGGAATTGGAGTTTAAATCTGGATCAAAATAGAGAGACAGGAATCAAGGATACCAACCACAAGGCTGCCGTAGAAAGTAGAGATGAGATGGTATGGATTTGGACTTGTAAGAAACTGTGGAAATGAATAAAGTAAGGCCAGACATATGAGACACTGAGGAAGACTACGTTGCTTAGAACACTGGCCTTTAAACTTGGCTGTGGGCTATAATACAACTCTTCTTCACACTAGCTACCTGACTTTGGTCCTCTCTGAGCTTCCATCTCTTTATCCGTGAAATACAGATCATCTATTTCAAGGGCCATCTTGAGGATTAAATAAGATAATGCACGTGAATGCTCTTTGAAAACTCTAAAACACTATATAAATCAAGGAGCTATTACGATTAAGTTTCTCATGCAGTATCTGACATATTAGCACGAATTAAGTAATGAAAGCAGAGAATTTGATGAATGCTTGGATATGAAGAATGAGAAAGAAATAATCAAAGGTGATCTGAAAATTTTCAGAGTACTTCAATGAGAAAATAGTTGCACTAAGCGGAAATGGGAGGAGCGGCGAATCTGCATGGGACTGTGATGGGTGAGGGTCTGGTAAATCTTGTAAGACTCCACTCTGCGAAATTTAAAAGTCTCAGAGGCAGGACATTTCTCTGACTTTCAAAAGGAGCAGTGAGGTTCCTAAGAGTTCCAGTGAAAAAAAAACATTATTTAATTTTCATCGTCCTATGACCACCACAACCATTTGGTGGCCAGGTGTGTGGCCTTGAACAAGGCTCCGCTTAGCAGTGTCTCCTCATCCGTGAAATGGGGACACAAATAAGAGCTACCTCAAAGGGAGGCCATGAAGACCACAATCAGTAACGGTTGCAAAGCCTCTCATCCAGTGCCCGCACATCCTAGGTTCTCAGTAAAACCCCTCTTCCCCATCACCATTGTCTGCATTACTGTTACTGTGGCAATGTTCAACACAGAAAACAGAGGAACCCGAGAAGAACATGTGTCTGGACAAAAACACAAAACATATTAAGCTAAAGGAACACAAGAGATTCAAGTCTTTCCCATCCACAACACACCATTCCATTATTTTGCAAATGGGGAAACTGAGGTCCACAGAGGCAGCATGTGACCAACAGCATTTCTTTTGGATGGGCTGCTACAGTCTGCTTACCCACTGGTTCTCCCAGTGATGCTGGAGTTGCAAAAATCTCTGGGAAACTAAGGGAAAACCAAATACCTGCTGAAAGCACTGATTTGAGAGAGCATGCTCCATGGATGAGGCCATTCTTTTCATCAGACGGAGCAGTATATTTCTCCAAGCTGGACTATTAATTAAAATTCAGCGATGCTAATTTTACTGCCAACTTAGGAGATCCTTATTACATTTATTTTCCAGGTAATTGCTGCTTGTACAGGAGTTCAAATAGATGTCTTTTTTAGATGGTGCAATAGATCAGAATTATAATAGTTACATTCCTCACCCTTCATTTTGCTCCCCTCTCATTCTGAAGCCCGCTTCCTTAAATTATACGGAGAAGCCTCTCCCTCTCCCTGTCTCCCTCCCGTTCCTGCCTTAGTGCCCTCTGGCTCTCCAGGATGCCTTCCTCTGTCAATGATAGACTCCACAGAGGAAGGGAGGATCAAAACAGACTTTCTGGTTTGTTGTTCACAATTTCATCGTACCGTTTCCCCTCGAGGAAGAGCCAAAAATAATCCCTTACTTACATATGGAAATGTATACAAAGCACACTTCCTTACATCGGCTGTTTTTTTAAATCCTAAATTGTGTCCCCAGTTTACAGATGAACCAATTGACGCTCAGATTCATAATTTCCAGATTCTGGTTTCACCTCTTATTTTTAATCTTGACCACGAAAAAAATTTTCAGGAAAAATTATAATACATTGTGCTCCAAAAGAGAAAATAAATGATAGTGACAAGAAAGAAACTTCCCTCTCCAGGATCAAAGGCATGTGATGAGAGTAGTGGAGAAGGAGGAAGAAAACTCCTAAGTTCTCTTCAAAGTTAGAGTGGCTCTTTCTGGAAACCTCCTCCTCGTCACCGGGCCTATGGATTTCTTACAACAGGAAGACTCTTTTCTCTGTGTCATTGAGTCCCAGGATGGTGACGCTGGGCAGAGGCCACACCTGAAGGCAACCAGGTAGTTTCCAGGGACCATCCTAAGAACTTGTCTGAGAGGCACTTCTCAGGACTTGGAGGCCTCTGGGGAGAAGCAGCAGGCACCAGAGCCCTGCACAGCAGTGTCACAGCCCAGTAAGGGGCTTGGATGTTTGAGTCAGTCCAGCAATAAGTACTGTGTACTGGGGAAGGAGAAGTTTTCGGGGTGGAGTCGGGGGGCAGATTCATTTGAAAATGAATGGTAGTGGCCATTTATTATATGCTTATTATGCACCAGGATATTCCTAAGCATTTTACATGCTTTATCTCCACTGTCTCAACAATCTTGTAAGATGGGTACTGTGTTTATAACTAGGCCTATTTTTACAAGTGAAAAAACTGAGGCTTAATAAGTTAAGCAACCAATGGAAGGTCATGTAGCTAAATGAACGAGCCAGGATTTAAACCTGGGGCTCTCTGACTCCAGAGCTCTTGTACTCTGAACGGCTCTGCACACTGCCCTCCTGGAACTTTGGTTTTGTCAAAACCCCTTTGGTACTATAAAGCAGTATTAGGTGAAACAGGGAAAGAAAGAATTTGCACCTATAGCAGTCATATCCAAACTACAACATTTATACCTCAAGGACGGTGTAAGTTTATTCATCAGGGACCTAGAAAAAAAGTTAGCATATGTATTTACATTTTAATGTCATCCTTTGAAAATATCTACGTACTCAGTAGTACCTTCTTATTGCAGTTTTGCTTTTCTAGGTTACAGTTTCCTGAAGTCAACTGTGGTCTGAAAATCAGTGAGTACAATGCAATAAGATATTTTAAGACAGAGTGAGACACCATATTCACATAGCTTTTATTAGAGTATATTGTAATAATTGTTCTGTTCGATTATTAGCTGTTGTGAGTTTCTTACCATGTCTAATTGATAAATTAAACTTTATCACAGGTATGTAAGTATAAGAAAAAATATAGTATAGCTGGGGCTCAGTACTGTTTGCAGATTCAGACATCCACTAGGGGTCTGGGAATGTATCCCCCTTGGATAGAGGAGGACTACTATACATGAGTTTTATCATGTCAACAATATATTAGTACTTTCTTTAATTTATTTTATGAACAGGGATCAAAAGTATTCTGTCTTGAGATTTAAAATTGCATGATCTTAGAGGTGGGAAAGGAATTTAGAGAACATCTAATCCAACTTCCTGCTTCCCACCCACTCTGGCTAAGGTTTCTAGGATTATCCTCCAACCTCTGGTCTTCTCTTAAATGCTCTGAGTCTGCAACTTTACAAAGGTTTTTTTGTTTTTTTGTTTGTTTGTTTGTTTGTCACTATTTCATGGCAACGGAGACTCAACCGCTTCTTTCTAAAGACTCAGACCTACATATTCCAGCTGTAGACCCAGCTGGCTCAGTAAGCACAGCATGTGGGCCATGCAATGGACATAGACTTTCATATGAATGGTGTCCCAGGACTAGTCAACCCAGTGACCCGGCCTGCTGGTGAAGCCAACCCAAAATAATCCTCAGACATCAGAGACACATGAACACCCTGAACCCAGAACTCCTTGCAATGGCGAAAGCTTCCTCTCTCAAGGCTGTTCACCTACTAAATTCTCTTGGAGCTCTTCTCCAACTTTCTCTTTCCTGACCTCCCCATTGGTTTTCTTTTTCTGTGCTTATGAATTGCAGACGTCTTCAATCAACACAACTGAGCTGAGACTCCTCTAGAAGAGAGCTGTCAGGGTCCTGACAGACAGCTGGTGAGGTGCAGAATGACATGAGTGAGGGGCTTGGGGCTGACGTGAAGGTTGAGGAGGCAGCCACCGGAACCCCACGCAGGCTAGAGCTGTGACCGACAGCAATGGCGATGCGTGCTCCTAGAGGCTTAGGCAGTGCCAGAGAAATCACTCAGTGCCAGCTGGCTCCTGCATGAATGCTTCTCTAGACAAGCTGACCTTTGCTACTTAGTAGGGTGTACGTTGCCTCTAAACCCATTTCCAATTTACTGACACCTGGTGGATTTTTATTCACCACTGAGTTCTGACCCGAAAAGAGCTGCCAGATGTCCTAGGCCATCCGTTCACTCAGCACTTACAATCGTGACAGTCGCCACCAAGGAAAGCTTTAGGACCTTTAGTTTCAGGTAAGAGCACTGACTTTTGGGACAGAGCCTACCGGTGTTCAAATTTTGCTTTGATGGCTCCTGAATAGCTACAATTTGGAAGCTCTTAAGCTTCCTCTGCTCCCCTTTCCTAGTCTACAGAAGAGGATATTGCTAAAAGGCTATTGTAGGTAAAATGAAACGGGATCAGTGTTGCAAATGCCATTTTTTACTGTTGCAGTGTTTCTGCATCGTGTCGCCTGAGGGCTTCCTTCTGTGACCAGAAACTGCTCTGCCCCCACGCAGCACTGGCCTGGAACTGGAGAATTAAAGACCTGCCTAATCCCACATGCAAACTTTGATGTGATTGGCGTATAAGTATCTTAGCAGCCTAGTATCGTGGGTTAGATGGCACTGAGGCACATATTCCATGCTGGGCCCAGCACTTCCCAGAGGGACTGAGTCCCAGGGTGGCATCTCACTTGGTGCTGTGCCTTGTGCTGGTTACCTTCCCTTCCCATGTCAGCTCACTGGTGTGCACTGGAATCACCTACTAAACCAACTACTTAAATCCTTGCTTCTGAAGAGACCCCAACTAAAATAATATGTATTGCTCTAAGTAGTCTGATTCAGAGCAGATAATGAAAAACAGGAGCTGACGATTATAATGTGGAATTCTTGAGCAAGTCGTAGGCTCCATTTCTTAGCCCTCTACACCCTCCTCACAACGCCAAAGTCAAGAATTCCTGTCTCCAAGGAAATGTCTTTTACGGCCTGGGTGGACGCTATTGTAGAGGTATGAAACAGGCCAGTTCCCTTAGTTGGTGAGTATGCACTGGCTGTTTAGAATGTGCCCAACAGGCCACCATCCTCTGGAGAGACCATTAATAGCCTTGGGCATGGTCCCTGCCTCAAGCTGGAGAGTCAGGGCTCATGAAGTCAGGAGCAATACATTTCCAGCCCATGCTGTTTGACAGCAGTACTTTTTTTTTTTTTTTTGAGACGGAGTCTCGCTCTGTCGCCCAGGCTGGAGTGCAGTAGCCGGATCTCAGCTCACGACAGCAGTACTTTTCAACACTCAGCCACATGTGCTGAAGCCTGCTGGTGTCTACCCAGGTCCCCTCGACTGGAGGGGACCCTGTGCCCTCCCTGGAGCATTGGTGAGTAACTCACAGCTATCTCTCCAGAGAATCGTCTTTGGCCAAACCTTCATGTGGGCAGCTACCACCCACCACACCAGCCCCTCTTCCAGATCAGACCTCAGCAAGCCTGACTGGCCCAGGGACAAAGAAGACCAGCCTCTTGCCTCCACGTGGGGCCAAGTCTGCAGTGTGACTTGTGCTCCAGAACTCGCCCACAGGCTCAGCCTGAAGTCAGGCTCCAGTGGAGGCCCATCCCTGCCTGGCTTCTCTCCACGGTCCTATTCTGCTCCCCTGACTCCTCTTCCCTAAGAGCTGTTCCCCAGGGATGCCCGTGGTCTCAGACTGGGCTTCAAAGAAACCTGACTTCATGTCAGCATCTTCTGCAGAGTTTTATAAAAACACCTACACCTGAACTTAACCACCCGAACTTACTGAACCAGAAGCTATAGATCTTCAAGAGTGGGAACCAGACAGCTGTGTGCTTTAAAGCCTAATAGATATTTCCAATTCACCAGTTTATCTCTCAACTTTTCATTTTGAAAATGCCAAACTTACAGAAATAATGAAAGTATAATATAGTGATAAATACCTACATACTCAGCATCTAGATATACCAATTATTAATATTTTGCTCCATTTTCCTCTTTCTCTCACATATCAAAAATAATTTGCAAGTAAATTATAGATGTTATGACACTTTATTCTTCAATTCTTCAGCATGTATTATCCATGAATAAAGACATTCTCCTACATAACCCCAGTGCCATAATCACCCACAGGAAATTAATACTAATTTGTTAATATCCCCAGAGCATATAGTCCATAGTTAAAATGTACCCTCTGTTTTAGGCCAAAGGTTGCGATTTTCTCCACTTTAGAGACAAGAGAAGTTTGGAGAAGGGAAACATCTGTATGGGTTGAATAGAAAGGAAAAGACTTCACGGAGGAAAGAGATAAGAATTGGGCTGTGAAGGATTGATATTAGAAAGGAGGGGTGGAAGAAATGCTCAAATAGAAGCAGGTAAATACCTATGCAAACATGCAGACATAGGGGATTGGAATCACCTTTTGTGGGAGGTGATGACTGAGCAGAACTAGCAGACTAGGGCAGGTAGGCTGTGCAGCCGGACAGGCCTCATGCAATCCGAGTACAGAGAGATTGCCAATCCAAGCAATCAAGAACACAATAGCCACACACCAAGAAACGTTAAAAGTGAGTGCACTTAGGAGAGTGGCATCGGATTTTTGGGACACATTCACTTGAACTCTAGTCAGGACCATGGCAAAGCATTTGGGGTCAGAATTAAGCTGGGGAGTTAATTACTGATTGAAATTCATGTATTAATATATTTGTTCTACCAGCATTTTCTGAGTACATGTTATGGGCCAAAGTTCCAATCTGAACACAGGAAATAAAGCACTGAAAAAACAGACAAGGTCCTTGCTTTCATGAAACTTAGGTAGGTGTGTGTGTGTGTGTGTGTGTGTGTGTGTGTGTGTGTTGGTTGAGTAGGGGTGCAGGAATCATTCAATAGTCAAGTAAGTAAGTAAATGAAGAAGAAAAGATTCTATATTAGTGATATGGTTAAGACTGAAATTCGAAACAAACAAACAGGTTCAACCATCATCGGAGCTTGCTTCAGAGGAAAAGCATCATCCAAAGCACTGCTAAGCTGGAGGCAGCTAACAGCTCAGAAGAACGGATTGCTAAAATTTCCACAAGTTGGTGAGCTGATTGACATCACTCCCATGTCTTTAAATAGGCCATGGTGGAATATGTACACAAATTGGTAAATGCCCCAAATCATGGCTTCCTTTTTCCTGGGACAGCTGCCTGCTAAACGTTTACCAGCAAACCACCATGTTCAAACCAAAACCTGGATGACAGGGAGTCCGTGATAGAAAAACCCGAGAGAGAATATTCTGGGCAACTACTGCCTCACCGTACAACATAGAATACACTTGGCATGTTTGAGGAACACAGAGAAGACTGGAGTGTGGTGGCAGAGGGGACGGCACAGGAGAGGAAGGAGGTTGGCAGCAGCTGGTCATTTGTACCACATGGTCCTGGCATGGGGCACTGGGCTTTTATTTTGAACATTATGGGAAGTCATTGGAGGAGCTTAAGCACAGGAGTAGCATAGTTAGGAATTATGCTTTTAAAAGATCACTTTGGTTGTTGGAAAATGAATTGGAGAAAGTGAAGAGTAAAAGAACTAGTGCTCATGAAGCAATGGATGTACAACATGATTCACTGCAGCATTGTGTGATGGCAAAATATGAGAAATAGCCTAAATGTCCATCAATGGGAGACAAGGTGAATTAATAATGGTATAGCCATACAATGGGACTCATAAATAGTTGTTTAAAAAACAACTCTTTCCTTACTGTTAACAAAATGTCTCCAGTCTATTATTAAATGAAGAAGTTGGGACAAACCGAAATCTAAAGGATACTGTTTTTTTGTGTGTAAAATAGTGGGGACATAAATTATACTTTTATGTATTTTCATGTAGCTGAAGGGAATTATAAGAAACTAGTAGATAAAACCATATTCTACTGACATTTTTGAAGGTCAAAAATGATCAAAAATTGGCCATTACATATGTTTTGGCTTAAAAGTTGCTATTTTTAAATTTGATATTTGTTACTTAGAGAATAGATGTGGTATGGTATTATGAGGTGCACTTTTTACCATATGTCCTTTTATGTTTTATTAAGCCATGAGAAAAAGTCATTTTATTACTATTTTAAAATTAGACAAGTGTAGCTAGGTAGATAATTAGATCGATAATAGGTTGATAGATAGCTCGATAGATTAGATAGATAGCTCGATAGCTTGATAGCTAGCTAGCTAGATAATAGATAGATAAGAACAAGAAAGAGATGAAAAGCTTTTGCAGAAATCCAAGTAAAAGTTTATGGTAATTGAGACTAAAGTAGCAGTAGAGATAGGGAAAAGACAGATCTGAGATAAATTTTTGAGATAGAAGTGTAAGGATTGGCCATTAGATTTTATCTTTGGCAGGATGCAATGAAGATAAAAGGAAGCAAGGACAGCATCCTCCATTCTTGTTTAAGCAACTCAGGGTGGTTTGCTTGAGTTACTAAGTCAATGGCTCCATCATTTGTTAAGATAAGAACCAGGGAAGGTGGTAAAATCTAGATGCAGGTAAATGCTAGCTTTGAGAGGTCTGT